>NC_138768.1:482240792-482952459 GCF_965119305.1 Pelophylax lessonae
CCAGCATTAAGGAGAAATTATTACCCTTTAAGGAGAAAGACTGATTCTCTGAAGAAGAACCTCAATAAGGAGGAGGCAGATCAGAGGGTTAAAAAGAGAAAAAAATTCCTAAGGGATATTAGGGATTACCAGATTGGAGAGGTTTTTAATTGGCAGCGAAAAGATGCACCTGAACCTGAACCAGCTGCCCACTTAGTTGCGGCAACACCTGCTGCTGATATGGAGGATATATCGGATCTCCCCCTGCTACCTACGGTATCCAACCCTCAACCCGTGGTGCCCAGCGGGTGGACGCACCGAGGTAGAGGAAGGGGTAGGGGTAGAGGTAGGGGCAAAAATGGTGGTCGCCCTAAAACTCAAGGGGATCACCAGCCTATTGCTACCTATAATCGCTTTGACCATTTGGAAGAGGCTGAGGATTATCGCTATATCATGCAGCATCCGGGCAGACAAGGTTATCAGAGCCATGGAGGCAGGGGAGCCCCTTAGGGACCTCCCTTTAGGGGGCAACCTCCTTATTTTTCACCTAGGAGGTGTGACAGGAGTCACTTTGGGCATGGGGGTTGTGGACCCCAAATTCTTTTAAAGAGGTTGGGAGGCACTATGTCCAGCCTTGTGTGGCTTTCTTATGTTTAAGTCACCCTGCATCTGTTATGGATGCAGGGTGACCAGGAGGGTGGTGAACACTGACACTATGGTTTGGACTACTACAAATGGGACAGTTATATTCAGGAATAATGCCTCCCTTGTAATATGAAGATTTTTGTTCCCATTTCAAATGAGGTCTCTGAACAGGAAGTCAACTCCTAATATGGTCATTACAGGAAGTTCTGAGGAGACGGATTGTCTGAGGTGGCTCTCCATTCACCTATTGTCAGGTGTGCTAATGACCTTACCTGTTGTCTGCTAAGGGATGTATTGACACTGAGTAATGTGTATTGAGGGCTCGTTAGGGAACCATTGTTCTGTATCTGACCAATCCCTGTTTACTAATTTTCTAAAACTAAAAGTCCTCATTTGCATGACAGCCCTTCTGGTCAAGCTATCTGACCAATCACTGCTGACTCATTTTTAAGCCCTCATTTGCATGGCTGGAGAGGCCCTCATTTGCATGGCTGGAGAGGACCTTATTGGGAACTGCAGGTACTGTGCAATTGACCAATGGGAAAGCGGTTGTTGGGGGAAGGATGTTCCAAATTCTGTATAAAAGTGTGCTGTGTTCTTCCAATAAATGTTGTTGTTGTTGTTCCTGTTTTACCCTCAACTCGGAGCTTTGTCTCGTTCTTGGGGGGGATTCACTGTAGGCTGTTGGAGACTGATTGCTAGGAGTGTAAGCTGATGTATGCTTTTCCTGTTCGTCTGCTAGCAGCTATTCGTGAGGTTCCAGGTTGGAGTGCTATTTTGTATACAGTTCGGGAGTTTGGTGTCCTGCAAGTAGCTGTGCATGTAGCCCTGGAAGGGGAAGATCTCCTAAACAGTTTTAACCCTTTTTACACTGAGGTTCCTAACAGGAGGGATGCTCCCGACAGGGATCAACAATATCCTGAACCGCAGAACCGATCGGATTTTCCGTTGGCCACTCCCAGGAGCAAAAGGCCAAAAGACCTAAAAGAGGGTACAGAGGGGAGAGGTGGGTCTGCACAAAAAAGGCAGCGGAGATAAGGGACTCTGGGATAATTTGAGCAGTGTTTCCCTATCTAATGAAGAGAAACACGTGCTGAATTTGGGTCTCAAGTTCGCCCCTTCAAAACCTCTTGATAAGTTTACCACCTTCATCGATGTGCACAAATTTGTGCGTAAGTTGATTATCAAGAGATATACTGTATGCTCTCCAAACCCCTGAGGACTAATCTAACATCAGTATTTGCAGTACAACACACTTCTCTATCCACCTCCTCACTCTTTAATCCTCCTGGCCCAGTGGCACCCACTGTCTCTGTCTTTCGAGATTTGGTAACTAGGGATTTAGACCAACTTCAGATAAAACAAAGGAGAATGGAGTTTAGCTTCACCAAGGGTCTGAAATCTCTGCGAGACAGGAAAGACATAATGGTGCGTCCAGCGGATAAAGGAGGAGGAATAGTGGTGTTAGATGTTGCAGATTACAAAGCCGAAATGGACAACATCACCTTCGATCGTAGCACTTACCTTCCACTCCCAAAAGATCCGACAGTGGATTTTAAGAAGGAACTAATGGTATTGGTGGACAAGTGCTATGGGGATAGCCTTTTGACGAAAAAAGGAAAAAGCTTATCTAATACCATCGGCTCCCAGGGTTCCTGTCCTCTATTACCTGCCGAAGGTTCACAAGAACCCCTATGTCCGCCTGGTCGGCCGATCATAAGTGGGATTGATTCTGTGACCTCTCAAGCAGGTAAATATGTCGACCACTTTTTACAACCCCTGGTAAGCCAGACTCCTTCATACCTGAAGGATTCTACTCAGGTCTTGAATGAACTGAGTATGTTGGACTGGAAGGAAGGCTATTCATGGGTGACGGCCGATGTGTCGTCACTCTATACCATCACTTCCCATCAACAGGGTTTAGATGCTGTATCCCACTACTTGAGATTGGGTACTTTATCCAGGGTACAGTGTGACTTCATTTTAACACTCTTCGAGTTTTCTATGAGTCACAATTACTTCTGGTATGGTGGCTCTTTCTTCCTACAGAACAGGGGAGTGGCCATGGGCGCTATTAAATTTGCGCCCAGTATGGCCAACCTGTTCATGGCCAAGTGGGGAGAGGATGTCATCGACTATTGCCCTAGATCCCAGCTAGTCTTTTGGAGGAGGTACATTGATGACATCCTCCTCCTTTGGAATGGGGATGTTGCATCCTTGAAATTGTCCATGCAGGAGTTGAACGACAATGATAGGGGCATTTTCTTGGAATTTGATTATAGTCCATCTGAAATCCATTTTTTGGATCTCATGATCAGAGTAGTAGATGGTACTATTACTACATCTACGTTTTTCAAGGAAACCGACAGAAATGGGTTTATTGATGTCCGGAGCTGTCACCATCCCAATTGGCTACAATCTGTCCCTTTCAGTCAATTTCTAAGACTAAAAAGAAATTGTACTAAGCATGAGGTGTTTTTGCAGGAGGCTGAGATCCTCAAAAAGCGTTTTGTGGAGAAGGGTTATCCCATAGCAGATCTGGATTCGGCGCTATTGCGTACGGATTCAAGATCGAGGGATGATCTATTAAGACCTAAACAGAGGCCTCCCGATGATTCCTACAAATGCGCGTTTCTCTCCTCTTTTTCCACCCAGCATTTTTCAGTGAAACGCATATTGCAAAAACACTGGCATATACTGAAGGAGGATCAGGTGTTGGGTCCAGTATTACCATCTCGTCCCCAAGTCATCTTTAGAGGACTCCCTCCTCTCAGGTTACTCATTGCCCCTAATGTCATTGATCTTCCTAGGAATATTTCCTTTTTCCTTGATAGGGGTGGATACTATCATTGCAGGAATTGTTCTATTTGTAGGATTAATAAAGATAAAAGGAGAAAAACTGATTCTTTTGAATCAAATGCCACCCAGCAACGTTTTAAGATTAAACCCTTCATAACGTGTTCCACTACACATGTTGTGTACCTTTTGAGATGCCCTTGCGGTCTGGACTACATCGGCCGCACCATACAAAAGCTACATGTAAGGCTCAATGAACACGTGGCGAATAGAGTTGAGCGGACACCTGGATGTCCGTGTTCGGCGGGTTCGGCCGATCTTGAAAAAAAAGTCCGGGTCCGTGTCCCGAACTTTACCCGGACACCGAACCCCATTGAAGTCAATGGGGACCCGAACTTTCAGGCACTAAAATGGCTCTAAAAAAACAATGGAAAGGGCTAGAGTGCTGCAAATAGCAGCAAAATGTAGTTAAGAGCATGGCAAGTGCTCTGCAAACAAATGTGGATAGGGAAAGAAACTTAAAACAAAAAAAAAAACAGAAAAATAAAACAATTTTCTTCATCTGTGAAGGACGAGGCCCATATGGAGTAGGAGGGAGGTTGAGGTGGCGGCGGATGTGGCGGTGTAGGTGGAAGCGGCAGTGGAGGGGGACGAGGTAGCCAACACTGCTTTTTTGCAGTCATTTTAAATTAGGGTACACCCCAAAAGAGTGAGAAAGATCAAAAATATAACAATGGCTGGGTAAGGTCGGTATCCATCTCTATTCTGCACAAGGTACGGAAAAGTCCTGTTGGATCCATGCCTGGTTCATTTTAATGAACGTGAGCTTGTCCACATTGTCTCTGGACAGGCGGCTGCGCTTGTCTGTGATAACGCCCCCAGCCGTGCTAAATACACGTTCAGATAATACACTGGCTGCAGGGCAGGCCAGCACCTCCAAGGCGTAAAGGGCAAGCTCAGGCCATGTGCCCAATTTGGAGACCTAGAAGTTGAAGGGTTCTTCTGAGGTGCTGGCAGTGCCCTGGCTGCGATGACGACCTCTTCGTCCTCCTCCTCTGCCTTGGCCTTGTGCTTCCACTGTGGCCCCGCTGTCAGGTGGGAATGCCAGCAGCATCGCGTCTACCAGCCTTGCGATCACGCTCCAGTGAGTGAATTAAGGACGGTACATTGTCCTTGTAACGGGGATCCAGCAGCGTGGCCACCCAGTAATCAGCACAAGTTAGAATGTGGGCAACTCGGCGGTCGTTGTGGAGACACTGCACCACTTTGGATGCCTTAATACAACTCAGTATCAACATTGACAGGCGACTGCGAGAAAGAAAGGCTGAGAAAATGGGAATGCCATTGTCTAGTCCTTCTCGGATTTCGGCCGTTGACCCTACTCCTATGGAGGTAGGAACCATACGCCCACCTTTATCAACTACTGAACGAGCCAGGAGAAGATCCAGAAACCTCTGCATGTACTGCACATCCCCGGATCATTTGATAAGCTTCTGTCCCCTTGTCCGCAAAAAAGAGGGTGAGTGTTCACATGTCTTGCTAGGGGGATTAACGACTTCCTTTTGTAATCCCTATCTCTTTGTTCATTTAACATTACAGTGGGACCAGACTAGGATTCCCACCAAGGCTATGATCGACACAGGATCTTGTGGGAATTATATCGATACACGTTTTGTTACTTTAAATAAAATACCTATTATTTCAAAACCTAAACCTGTCTCTGTTAGTTTCATTAACGGTATTCCGTTATCTTCTTGTCCAATCACCAATTAGACACAGGCACTCCTTGTCACTGCTAACGAGTCTCATACAGAGACCACCACTTTTGATGTACTATCTTCACCCCATTTTCCCATTATCTTGGGACTTCCCTGGTTACACACACATCAACCAACCATAGATTGGAAAACACGGACTATAACTTTCCCTTCTCACTATTGCGAGATTACGTGTAACCTCCCATCTTATGGAAAGATCCTGTCTGTGGTGTCAGATGAGATTGCACCACTATGCTATCAAGATCTGTCCGAAGTTTTCCTTGAGAAAAATGCTCAAGTGTTGCCTAACCATAGGGATTATGATTGCACTATCGATCTACTCCCTAACAGCAAATTGCCTTTCGGTCATGTTTATCCTCTTTCACAGGATGAACTCTCTCATCTCAAGGAATACTTGGATGAGAATTTGTCAAAAGGGTTCATCAGACCCTCTACTTCTTCCACAGCTGCAGGACTTTTCTTTGTCCGCAATAAGGATTCAAGTCTTAGGCCTATTATAGATTATAGGCAATTAAATACCATTACGATAAAGGATCGCTATCCTTTACCGCTCATCCCTGAACTCATTGAACAAGTGCGTGGGGCTACCTACTTCTCTAAATTGGACCTAAAAGGGGCATACAACCTAATCCGAATCTGTGACGGAGATGAGTGGAAGACAGCATTCAGAACCAGATACGGATTATTCGAATATCTTGTGATGCCATTCGGGTTGTGTAATGCTCCCGCAGCTTTTCAACGGTTCATAAATGACATCTTTAGAGACTTACTTGATGTCTGTGTTGTGGTATATCTGGACGATATACTTATCTATTCTCGATCTTTGTCTGAACATATAAAACATGTAAGACTTGTGTTATCCAGATTACTCGCACACAATCTATACGTGAAATTAAAAAAATGCCTATTTCATAAAGAAGAAATATTATTCCTAGGATACATCATATCCAAAACCGGAATCAAGATGGATATGAGCAAGATATCCTGTATTCTGGATTGGCCTATACCAACAACTCGTAAAGCATTACAGCGATTCCTTGGATTTTCAAACTTCTATAGGAAGTTTATCAAGAACTTCTCTGCTATTGTGAGACCTCTCACACAACTTACAAGTATAAAGAAACCATTCAAATGGTCAGAAGAAGCAAATGGAGTTTTCCGCTTGTTAAAATCAAGCTTTACTTCTGCTCCCATACTACGCCATCCAGACCCATCCCTCCAATATATTCTGGAGGTAGATGCGTCAAACATGGCAGTAGGAGCAGTTCTCTCCCAACGACCAACAAATACTTCACCACTCCACCCAGTTGCTTTCTTCTCTAAATCACTAAGCAGCCCAGAGGTGAATTACCCAGTGGGTGAAAAGGAGTTGCTTGCCATAAAACTGGCACTGGAGAATTGGCGACATCTACTTGAAGGTACCCGATTACCAATACTTATATATACAGATCATAAAAACCTTCAATACCTCCAGACTAACAAAACTCTTTCCCACCGGCAGGTACGATGGTCATTATTCTTCCTAAGATTCAACTTCCTAGTGACCTACATGCCTGCAGACAAAAATAAAAAAGCGGATGCCCTATCACGATTAACCGAAGATAACTGCGCCGAAATCCCTTCTATTCCTATAATACCCTATGAACGTATTATTGGTGTTGTTCGTTCCCTGAATGAAGAGATTTTGCACAGTATAGGATTGGATTCACCTCCACCACAACTAAGTACTGATGCAGAAGGCTTCCTCTATTACAACGACAAACTCTACATACCCCCTACTATGCGCACCAAGATCTTGGAATTATCACATGATGTGCCTATGGCAGGACATATGGGTATGACGAAAACCCTTAATTTGCTTACCAGGCAGTTTTGGTGGCCTGATATGAAGACGTCTGTACAAAAATTTGTTTCTTCATGTGACATCTGTGCAAGGTTTAAAATTGACACTACAAAACCATCTGGTCTACTCTGCAGTCTACCAATACCCCAGGTTCCATGGGAAGTTGTGTCCTTAGACTTTATAGTAGAACTACCACCTTCCAAAGGATTTAATACCATTCTAGTGTCAGTGGACCATCTGACAAAGATGGCACATTTCACTGCTATTCGCAGACTACCTTCATCTAAACAAACAGCGGAACTACTAATGAAACATGTGTTCAAGTTACATGGAATTCCAAAGACTCTTTTATCCGATCGTGGTTCACAGTTTATCTCCAAGTTTTGGCAAGCTCTATGTCAAATACTACGGATTGAGCGAAAGCTCACTTCTCCTTACCACCCTCAGACCAACGGACAGACTGAAAGAGTCAACCAGTGTATAGAACAATATCTGCGTTGCTACACATCATACCTACAGGATGATTGGGTGGACCTCCTCCCTCTGGCGGAATTTGCTTATAACAACGCAACCCACAGTACTACAAAGCAAAGTCCGTTCTACTTGAACTATGGGTTTTATCCCACACTTCTTCCACCACGCATCCTACCATCAAGTAACCCAGTAGCCTCGGATTATCTTACCCAAATAAAAGACTCTCTGGGTTTACTTAATACCACCATCTCACACGCTCATAGTCAACAAAAAAAGTACTACGACCTTCGTAGAAGACCTTCTCCGCAATATGCTATTGGGGACCTCGTTTGGCTATCGACAAAATTTAAGATTAAAGATCCCTAGCAAAAAGCTTGGACCTTTATTTCTGGGACCCTTCCCAATTAAGAAACTCATTGGTAAAGCTGCAGTGCAACTCACCTTACTGGCAGATCTCAGAATACATCCCATCTTTCATGTGTCGCTACTGAAATCACATGTTCCTAACCAAGGAATAAGGCCTACCATCTTGCCTCCACCTCCAATACAAGTTGAAGGCGGAGAAGAATATGAGATTAAGGAGATTTTGGATTCTCGTATCCACAGAGGAAGACTCCAATATCTCATAAGATGGAAGAACTATGGACCCCAAGACGACACCTGGTTGGATACTTCTGATGTTCACGCACCTAGGCTTATACGAAGGTTTCACTCTAAATACCCGTAGAAACCAGTACTATAGGCCTTCCAGAGCCGGCCTTAAGGGGGGGGTACTGTAAGATTCTGGTACTTTTGGTACCCTTATTGCCCATTTTCCTTTCTATATTGCGTCCCACCTTTTTAGTTAGGTGGAACGCATATACCTTTAAGCCAGATGACATCATCGCTGAGCGCCGCTCTGAGCGGCTATTTCAATCGCCGGCTTTCTCTCTCACATTGTTCGTTCAATGTTACCGCAAGCTCACAAGCCTTGTCTTATGCTGCCGGAGCCTCCAGCTATTCTCGTTACCTGGAACAGACCGGAACCTCGCTACTGATCCCGTATCTCGCTACCGGATCACTCCCTCACTACCGGACCCCTCTACTTACTAACCTTACTAGTGATAAGTACCCCACAGGGGATTCCTCCATAACTAACTTACACTATCTACCTCTGCACATTAAGGACTGTTACTATCTATGCATACTAATTCTATCATCTGCACTGTTACATAGATTGCTAGCTCTTGAGTCTACTACCATCTATCCTTGCACTGGGTTAGTCTATCCTGTATATATCATCTGCTGTCCTCGCCACCTGTTACCATACATGATCACTAACCTATCTGCATTCTACCTATTACCATCTACTACTCTCCTGAACATTTCTATCAAGTGCTCATCATTGCTGTCACTGCTCACACCTGTCCCTTCAGCACATCACCTCCATACTGTCATATACATCCCATCACTCCAGGAACATCTTATTGAGTGTGTGTATATCTGTATGCTGAAGCAGACAGGCCCACAGTGATGAGTCTGGAGAGTTGGATCTGGTGTTTCAACACATCTCTACATGACTACTGAGTGGAGATTCTGCAGCTGCAAATCCAGCTTACTATAAAAACGCAGGAGCGTTACAATCTCAGACGTACAAACACAGACTATGCCGCAAATTAATTTTTTTTACCCCAAAAGGGTGTATATTGAATAGCGGAATAGAAAAAAAAATATAAAACGGTGTATCTCACACGTACAAACACAGACTAGGCCCCGATTACAATTTTTTGTACCCTAAAGGGAGGATGAGGATGAGGAGTAGGAGGAGTTCGGAACAGGAGGCAAACTGAAGCGCCCTGCAATCCTCGGCGGTGGAAGATGCAATAAACAAATTTAAAAGGTGTATCTCACATGTACCGATACAGACTATGCCGCAATTTAATTTTTTTCACCCCAAAAGGGTGTATATTGAATAGCGGAATAGAAAAAAGTATATAAAAAGGTGTATCTCACACATACCGATACAGACTATGCCGCAATTTAATTATTTTACCCCCGGGGGTGTGGCTAGGCAATGATTCCGTGAGGCCGCAGACAGCAGGAGCTTGTTGAGCTGAGTGGAGCCTAATCCTCTGCAGCCAGCATCCCAGCCCCACACCTGCAGCTTACATGCCGGTAACCCAGGTGTCTACACAGCCATGCTACAGCTCCAAACGCTCTGAGATCACTGCATATTTCCTGAGACGCCCGGCGGCCTCTCAGGGCTCTACAGCCTCCTCTAAAATGGCGCCGACGTGTCCTTCGGCCACGAGCTCCGCCACCATGGCATCACAGCAGCAGCTGAAAAAAGCCTCTAAGGCAAATTCTGATCGGTTGGGAGAATCATATCCCCCCACGCAGGGTTCCCTTGCCTGGGAGCAGGCTACGGAGGAGTATGGGACTACACAGGCTTGATTAGTACACCAGCTTCTACCGGTCACAGAATGGAAGGAGTTCGTCTCCCGCATTCCAACCAAGCAAGATATTGCAGACATGGCGTCCACAATTGTGAGTAACCTGAAAGGGGAAATAGACTCAGTCAAACAAAAAGTGGATCAGTTAGACTCCAGGGTCGGCCAGGTGGAGGAGGTACAATCCTTAACAGACTCTATAATCAATGACTTAAAAAAATCACAATTGTTATTACAGAAACAGATTATTTCACTGCATCTGAAGCAAGATGATAGTGAAAATCGAAATCGCAGGAACAATGTTAGACTTAAAGGGATACCTGAGTCTGCATTGGGCCCTGATTTCAGGGAGTGTGCGATAAAAATCATTAATGGGCTATTGAAGCGTTCACTGACTGAAACTTTTGAAATTGATAGGATTCATAGGATTGGAACCACATACAAAAAAGGCTCTGAAAACCCACGGGATGTGTTAATAAGGATACATTTTTTTGCCTTCCAGGAGGAGATCATGAGGTGTGCCTGGAAACAGGGTTTATGGGACTATGAGGGCTCGCAAATACGCTTGCTACCTGATCTCTCTTATAACACTCTACGAATGAGAGCCATGTTAAAGCCTCTCTTGGAGGAAATTCATAGGATGAAGGCAACATATCACTGGGGACATCCTTTTCAGCTGGTGGTAACAAGAGACAAGAAGTCGTTTACTCTTAAGTGGCATGATCAGCTCCCAAAACTGTTTACATTCCTTGGGATCCCCCCAATACCCATTTTGGACTGGCTGGGGGTGTTTGGAGGGGAGGGCCCTGGTGCCTTCACATGGAACAGGCTTGACTCCAGCACACAGGCCACAATACGTAGACACTCAGAAAATAGGGACAGAAGAGGATCCTGTTAGCGCATGATGCTATGAGGAGGAAAAGAGGGAAGAGAGGGTTTTTCCTTCTTTCTTTAGATCAGTGAAGATATGCGTCTAAGAAGATTTATACGTTTTTCTGAGGGTTCTTTATTGCTCCAAATGATGACTATTTTTCTATTATAAGATGATAGCATGCGTTTTTTTTTTTCCTTTTTTTTCTCTTTTTCTTTTTTTTTATATATATTTTTTGCTATGAGTCTTTGCCTTAAAGGCCTATTGTCATGATAATGGTATTATAAAGGGTTAATTCCAGTATTAAGGATCTCTCCCTCTCCCTCTTTTATGGAGGGTGACGGAGGGTTAAAATATTCTGTGTCCTCACACGTCTAAGAAGATTTATAGGTTTCTCTAAGGGTTCTTTTTTGCTCCAAATGATGACTATTTCTCTATTATAAGATGATAACATGCGTTTTTTTTTTTTCTTCCTCTTTTTTTTTTTTTTTTTTTTCTTCCTCTTTTTTTTTTTTTTTTTCATATATATTTTTTGCTATGGGTCTTTGCCTTAAAGGGATATTGTCATGATAATGGTATTATAAATGGTTAATTCCGGTATTAAGGATCTCTCCCTCTCCCTCTTTTATGGAGGGTGACGGAGGGTTAAAATATTCTTTGCCCTCACATGGAACAGGCTTGACTCTAGTACACAGGCCACAATACGTAGACACTCAGAAAATAGGGACAGAAGATGTTTTGAGGAGGGAAAGAGGGAAGAGAGGGTCTTTCCTTCTTTCTTTGGATCAGTGAAGATATGCGTCTAAGAAGATTTATAGGTTTATCTAATGGTTCTGTATTGCTCCAAAAGATGACTATTTTTCTATTATAAGATGATAGCATGCGTTTTTTTTTTTCTTCCCTTTTTATTCTCTTTTTCTTTTTTTTTATATATATATTTTTTGCTATGGGTCTTTGTCTTAACCACTTAAGCCCCGGAAGATTTTACCCCCATTCCGACCAGGTGGTATTTTGCGATTCGGCACTGCGCGAATTTAACGGACAATTGCGCGGTCGTGCGACGCTGTATCTAAACGAATTTGGCGTCCTTTTTTTTCCACAAACAAAGCTTTCTTTTGGTGGTGTTTGATCACCTGTGTGATTTTTTGATCACGCGCTATAAACAAAAAAAGAGCGTCAATTTTGCAAAAATAGCAATATTTTTCACATTTTTTTATATGAAATTCCCCCCAAAAAAATGTAAAAATCAAAATTTTTTAACATTTTCGGCCAATTTGTTTTATGCTACCTATGTTTGGTAAAATAAATTGCAAAAAGCGTATTTTGATTGGTTTGCGCAAAAGTTATCGCGTTTACTAACAAAGGGAAAGATTTTTGTCATTTTTGTTGTTTTTTTTTAACGCGTAATGGCGGCGATCTGCGATTTTTTTTGCGGTACTGCGACATTGCGGCGGACAGATCGGACCCTTGACTGACATTTTTGACACTTTTGGGGTTACCAGTGACATTACTAAAGTAATCAGTGCTATACATATGCACTGTTACTGTAAAAATACACGGTATTAAGGATCCCTCCCTCTCCCTCTTGTATGGAGGGTGACGGAGGGTTAAAATATTCTTTGCCCTCACATGGAATAGGCTTGACTCTAGCACACAGGCCACAATACGTAGACACTCAGAAAATAGGGACAGAAGAGGATCCTATTCGCGCATGATGTTTTGAGGAGGAGAGAGGGGAGAGAGGGCTTTTCCTTCTTTCTTTGGATCAGTGAAGATATGCGTCTAAGAAGATTTATAGGTTTATCTAATGGTTCTGTATTGCTCCAAAAGCTGACTATTTATCTATTATAAGATGATAGCATGCGTTTTTTTTTTTTTTCTCTTTTTCTATATATATATTTTTTGCTATGGGTCTTTGCTTTAAAGGCCTATTGACATGATAATGGTATTATAAAGGGTTAATTCCGGTATTAAGGATCTCTCCCTCTACCTCTTTTATGGAGGGTGACGGAGGGTTAAAATATTCTTTGCTGCAGGTGTGGGGTGGGGGTGGATCGGAGGACTGGGGGGAGGGCAGGAGGGGGGTGGAGGGGTTGGGTCTCTGTGCCTCTTCCCCCTCCCCGGCTGCCCTCTGCGCCCCTCAACCCTCTAGGTCTCTCTAATTTGTTTTTCCCTTTATGGGGGGGTGGGGGGGTGACGGGGGGGCTGCGTCCGTCCTCTCGCCCCCCTATTCGCGCATGATGTTTTGAGGAGGAGAGAGGGGAGAGAGGGCTTTTCCTTCTTTCTTTGGATCAGTGAAGATATGCGTCTAAGAAGATTTATAGGTTTATCTAATGGTTCTGTATTGCTCCAAAAGCTGACTATTTATCTATTATAAGATGATAGCATGCGTTTTTTTTTTTTCTCTTTTTCTATATATATATATATTTTTTGCTATGGGTCTTTGCTTTAAAGGCCTATTGACATGATAATGGTATTATAAAGGGTTAATTCCGGTATTAAGGATCTCTCCCTCTACCTCTTTTATGGAGGGTGACGGAGGGTTAAAATATTCTTTGCTGCAGGTCTGGGGTGGGGGTGGATCGGAGGACTGGGGGGGGGCAGGAGGGGGGTGGAGGGGTTGGGTCTCTGTGCCTCTTCCCCCTCCCCGGCTGCCCTCTGCGCCCCTCAACCCTCTAGGTCTCTCTAATTTGTTTTTCCCTTTATGGGGGGGGTGACGGGGGGGCTGCGTCCGTCCTCTCGCCCCCTCCCCCTCAGATCAGAGGAGGGCCTGCGGCGCTCGGAGCTCTAGGCAATTAATTTTCTGATTTTTTGTTATTTTTTATTATCTGATCTGTGGGAACCTCACGGAGCTTGTCTATCACATTTTTTACCCCACTATAGGACGTGCCTGGTTGCGCGAAGGTAAATTTCTTACGCACCTGGTTGCGCGAAGGTAGAGTTCTTTCCTTCCTTTTTTTTTTTTTTTGTTTGTTTTTTTCTTCCCTATGTCTGAATACTTGGTTGTGGGCGGGGGGGAGGGAGGGGGGAGGACACCGCATGCAACACAGAATACCCATAAACGAGGGGAAATCAGATGTAAAGTCACAACCCTCAATGTTAGAGGGCTATCTACCCCACAGAAGCGTGCACGCCTACTGCAGGATTTGAAACGTAGCCATACACAAATAGCATTCCTGCAGGAAACATATTTCAGGAAGGAGTCTATACCCAAATTATACAATAAAGATTTTCCCTGGGTATATCATGCCCCTTCTCCTATTGCTAAGTCCAAGGGTGTCAGTATCCTTATTTCCAAAGAGAAAGTGTGGTCATATAAGGAGAGTTTAGCAGACCCCATGGGAAGATATTTGTTAGTAAAGGGGAGTATTGGACAGATCTCACACTGGTGAATGTGTATCTACCCAACTCAGACCACCTAGCTTTTCTACAACAGTTGATACTGGTCATTTTGGGTTTTAGGGAAGGTCATTTGGTCTTGGGGGGGGGGGGATTTTAATTTTGTGCCAGAACTCCTTATAGATACCTCAAAGAAATCTTCCTGTATTTCATACTCGCGACTGCGGCGTCTGCAGCGTGAACTTTCTATCTTAAATCTTGTCAACCCTTGGCGGTTAATGCACCCGAATGTAAGGGACTATACCTATTATTCTCCGATCCACAATGCCTACTCTAGAATAGACCGCATCCTGGTCTCTCAGTCAGATCTTCCGTTGGTATTCTCCTCCAGCATCGACAATTTTTCTATATCAGACCATGCCCCAACTCATGTCTGCATGGGATGGGATTCTATGCCACCTAGACCTACTACATGGCATTTGAATGAATCACTCCTGCAAAATCCAGAGACGGGGGGGAAAATTGAGGAAGCATTGAAAAACTATTTTCTAGAAAATAAAGATGACTCTTTATTAGGGTTGAGCGGACACCTAGATGTCCGTGTTCGACGGGTTCGGCCGAACTTTAAAAAAAAGTCCGGGTCCGTGTCCCGGACTTTTACCGAACTTTTCCCGGACACCGAACCCCATTGAAGTCAATGGGGACCCGAACTTTAAGGCACTAAAATGGCTCTAAAACACCAAAGGAAAGGGCTAGAGTGCTGCAAATGGCAGCAAAACGTAATTAAGAGCATGGCAAGTGCTCTGCAAACAAATGTGGATAGGGAAATAACTTAAAACAACAAAAAAAAACAGAAAAATAAAACAATGTTCTTCTTCATCTCTGAAGGACGAGGCCCATATGGAGTAGGAGGGAGGTTGAGGTGGTGGTGGATGTGGCGGTGACATAGGCATGCGCACAGGGTGTGCCGGGTGTGCCTGGGCACACCCTAATCACCTAGGGCACATAGCATTGCCAGTGAGGAGATGGGAAAGATCTCCCTCGGACCTGCTCTGCTCTATTTCTCTTTGCCTACAGGTACATGGCCCCGATACATTACTCTCCCTGCTGGCAAACACATGCATGTGTATTTCAACTTTGGGGTGCACACCTTAATGCAATAGGCTGCGCACACCTATGGGCGGTGTAGGTGGAAGCGGCGGTGGAGGAGGACCAGGGCCGGATTAAGAGCATCATGGGCTTGGTGCTGAGGATTTTGAAGGGCCTTAAGGGCCGTGCCTTGCCATGCACCCAGAGGAGGAAGGGTGCAGCCATGCATGCCTAATTCAACATGGGATGCTGTCTCTGAAGCCCATAAACACATCCATGCATCGGCAACTGTCCCTCCTTGTCCGGCCTTCGCGCTGTGTGGGGAGGTTCTGAGGGTGCTGCCTGGGGAAGCGAGCATAGAAGCCAGACTTCTGTGTTTACAAGTGACAGAAGAGCGGTAACAGTGAATATGGCCAACCCGGGGCCCATATAAAAGGTAGGGGCCTGGAGCTGCAGCTCCAATAGCCCCTACGTTAATCTGGCCCTGAGGAGGAGGACGAGGTAGCCAACACTGCTTCTTTTCACAAATTTTAAATGAGGGTACACCCCAAAAGAGTGAGAAAGAGCAAAAATGGAACAATGGGTGGGTAAGGTCGGTATCCATTGCTATTCTGCACAAGGTACGGAAAAGTCCCGTGGGATCCATGCCTGGTTCATTTTAATGAACGTGAGCTTGTCCACATTGTCTCTGGACAGGCGGCTGCGCTTGTCTGTTATAACGCCCCCAGCCGTGCTAAATACCCGTTCAGATAATACACTGGCTGCAGGGCACGCCAGCACCTCCAAGGCGTAAAGGGCAAGCTCAGGCCATGTGCCCAATTTGGAGACCCAGAAGTTGAAGGGGGCAGACCCCTCATTCACTACATGTAGGCGTGTGCACACATACTGCTCCACCATGTTGGTAAAATGCTGCCTCCTGCTAAGACGTTCCATCTGAGCTGCTGGTGCTGCTGTTTGTTGTGGCGTGCTGACAAAGCTTTTCCACATTTCGGCAATGCTAACCCTGCCTTCTGAGGTGCTGGCGGTGCCCTGGTTGCGTTGGCGACCTCCTCCTCCTCCTCCTCCTCTGCCTTGTGCTTCCACTGCGGCCCCGCTTTCAGATGGGAATGCCAGCAGCATGGCGTCTACCAGCGTGCGCTTGTACTCGCGCATCTTGCGATCGCGCTCCAGTGAGTGAATTAAGGACGGTACGTTGTCCTTGTAACGGGGATCCAGCAGCGTGGCCACCCAGTAATCAGCACAAGTTAGAATGTGGGCAACTCGGCGGTCGTTGTGGAGACACTGCAGCATGTAATCGCTCATGTGTGCCAGGCTGCCCAGAGGCAACGAAAGGCTGTCCTCTGTGGGAGGTGTATCGTCCGTGTCCTCTGTATCCCCCCAGCCACGCACCAGTGATGGCCATGAGCTGGCCTGGGTGCCACCCTGCTGTGAACATGGTTCCATCTCCTCCTCCAGCTCCTCCTCCTCCTCCTCATCCTCCAGAACTGTGCCCCTGCTGGACAATTGTGTCCCTGGCGTTTGTGTGTGCAGGAACCCACCCTCGGAGCCCCTTGCGAATGACTGCCCTGAAAGCCTTGGAAATGTTACCTCTTCATCCTCCTCCTCCTCCTGTGCCACATCCTCTTCCATCATCGCCCGAATTGTTTTTTCAAGGAGGCATAGAAGTGGGATAGTTAAGCTGAGAACGGCGTCATTGCCACTGGCCATGTTGGTGGAGTACTCAAAACAGCGCAACAAGGCACACAGGTCTCGCATGGAGGCCCAGTTATTGGTGGTGAAGTGGTGCTGTTCCGCAGAGCGACTCACACGTGCGTGCTGCAGCTGAAACTCCACTATGGCCTGCTGCTGCTCGCACAGTCTTTCCAGCATGTGCAAGGTGGAGTTCCACCTTGTGGGCACGTCACATATGAGGCGGTGAGCGGGAAGGCCGAAGTTACACTGCAGCGCTGCCAGGCGAGCAGCAGCAGGGTGAGAACGCCAAAAGTGCGCACAAACGGCCCGCACTTTCTGCAGCAGCTCTGACATATCGGGGTAGTTTTTAAGGAACCTCTGCACCACCAAATTCAGCACATGCGCCAGGCAAGGGATGTGCGTCAAACCGGCTAGGCCCAGAGCTGCTATGAGATTTCGCCCAGGCCGGGCTTGAGGCTCGCTGGCAGCAACCACTCATTTGTCTGCTGTTCCATGCTCCTCCTCAACTCCTGCGCGGTGTGTGGTTTGTCCCCCAAACAGGCAAGTTGTAAAACTGCCTGCTGTCGTTTACCCCTGGCCGTGCTGAAGTTGGTGGTGAAGGTGTTACGCTGTCCGGATGAGGAGGCGGTAGAGGATGAGGAAGCGGAGTAGGAGGAGTTAGGAACAGGAGGCAAACTGAAGCGCCCTGCAATCCTCGGTGGTGGAAGGACATGCGCCAAATTGCTATCCGCCTCAGGCCCATCCGCCACTGCATTTACCCAGTGTGCCGTTAGGGAGATATAACGCCCCTGACCGTGCTTACTGGTCCACGTATCGGTAGTTAGATGGACCTTGGCACAGATGGCGTTGCGCAGTGCACACCTGATTTTTTCCCCCACTTGGTTGTGCAGGGAAGGGATGGCTTGCCTGGAAAAGTAGTGGCGGCTGGGCACGACGTACTGTGGGACAGCCTCCGACATAAGGTTTTTAAAACTGTGCGTCTCCACCAGACGGAATGACAGCATTTCAAAGGCCAATAATTTTGAAATGCTGGCATTCAGGGCCAGGGATCGCGGGTGGGTAGGGGGGTACTTCCTCTTCCTCTCAAGTGTTTGGGAGATGGAAAGCTGAACGCTTCCACGGGACATTGTGGAGATGGTTGTTGGTGACCCAGGTGGTGGTGTTGCTGACAGATCGTCTGTTTGCGGGATGGCAGGTGCCGGTATCACTACAGATGTGGCTGGAGCGGCCGAGACTGCAGCAGAAGAGGAAGCAGGATGAGCCAGAGACGTTTCTTGGTTTTGAAGGTGTGTACTCCACTGCAGCTCGTGCTTTGCACTTAGATGCCTGATCATGCAGGTTGTGCTCAGGTTGAGAAGGTTTATGCCTCGCTTCAAGCTCTGATTGCACAGGGTGCAAACCACTCGTGTCCTGTCATCAGCACATTTTCTAAAGAACTTCCACGCTAGAGAACTCCTTTGAGCTGACTTTGGTGTGCTCGTTCCCTTGCTGCGTTGGGCAGTAGCGGGCGTAGTGTCTAGGGCACGGCCGCTCCGCTTCTGCACCCTGCTCCCTCTTCTGCTGTGCTGGTGGCTCTGTGCGACCACCGCCTCTTCCTCCAAACTACTCAGGTCACCTGCATGACCTTCATTCCATGTGGGGTCGAGGACCTCATCGTCCTCCACATCATCTTCCACCCAGTCTTCACCCCTGCCCTCCTTGTCGGTCTCCACAATGCTGAACGCCGCAGCAGTTGGCACCTGCGTTTCGTCATCATCGGAGACGTGCTGCGATGATCCTTGCATGTACTCATCTTGAGAAATAAGTGGTTGGGCATTGCTGCACTCAATCTCTTCCACTTCTGGGGCAGGGCTAGGTGGATGGCCCTGGGAAACCCTGCTGACAGAGTCATCAAAAAGAAGAAGAGACTGCTGTATGGCTTGGGGCTCAGACTGCTTGTCTGATTTGCAAGGGGGTGAGGTGAAAGACGGTTGGACATCGGCTGCAGGTGCCAACTGTGACCTTTCTGCAGTAGACTGGGTGGGAGACAATGTGAAGGAACTGGAGGCACTGTCAGCAGCAAACCAATCTACTATCGCCTCCACTTGTTCTGGCCTCATCACTTCCAGGGGCGTATGATGCCCTACCAAATACTGATGCAGGTTCTGTCGAATACTCACACTTGAAGAAAGTGTTTCACTTGTGCGTGTAGCTGGCACAGATCGACCACGTCCTCTCCTTGCAACAGGAGCTCTACCAGCAGCACCACGACCCAGGCCACGGCCCTTATTTGACGGTCTCCTCATATTTCTGTAATTTAAGATCTTGCCCTAGAAAGGTTTTTATTGAATAGCGGAATAGGAAATATGATCCAAAAAAGTGTATGTATCTCGCACGTACAAAACCACACTAGGCCCCAATTACTATTGTTTCTACCCCTAAAAGGATGGATGAGGAGTAGGAGGAGTATGGAACAGACAGCACCCTCAAATCTTCAGAAGTATGAGATGAACCTCAAAAACTTGGAAAGGTGGATCTCACACGTACCGACACAGACTATCCCGCAATTCAATTGATCCTCAAAGGTTTTTATTGAATAGCGGAATAGGAAATATGATCAAAAAAAGTGTATGTATCTCGCACGTACACCACCACACTAGGCCCCAATTACTATTGTTTGTACCCCTAAAAGGATGGTTGAGCAGTAGGAGGAGGAGTATGGAACAAGCAGCACCCTCAAATCTTCAGAAGTATGAGATGAACCCCAAAAACTTGGAAAGGTGGATCTCACACGTACCGACACAGACTATCACGCAATTTAATTGATCCCCAAAGGTTTTAATTGAATAGCGGAATAGAAAATATGATCAAAAAGAAAGTGTATGTATCTCACACGTACACCACCACACTAGGCCCCAATTACTATTGTTTGTACCCCTAAAAGGATGGTTGAGCAGTAGGAGGAGGAGTATGGAACAGGCAGCACCCTCAAATCTTCAGAAGTATGAGATGAACCCCAAAAACTTGGAAAGGTGGATCTCACACGTACCGACACAGACTATCACGCAATTTAATTGATCCCCAAAGGTTTTAATTGAATAGCGGAATAGAAAATATGATCAAAAAGAAAGTGTATGTATCTCACACGTACACCACCACACTAAGCCCCAATTACTATTGTTTGTACCCCTAAAAGGATGGTTGAGGAGTAGGAGGAGGAGTATGGAACAGGCAGCACCCTCAAATCTTCAGAAGTATGAGATGAACCCCAAAAACTTGGAAAGGTGGATCTCACACGTACCGACACAGACTATCACGCAATTTAATTGATCCCCAAAGGTTTTAATTGAATAGCGGAATAGAAAATATGATCAAAAAGAAAGTGTATGTATCTCACACGTACACCACCACACTAGGCCCCAATTACTATTGTTTGTACCCCTAAAAGGATGGTTGAGGAGTAGGAGGAGGAGTATGGAACAGGCAGCACCCTCAAATCTTCAGAAGTATGAGATGAACCCCAAAAACTTGGAAAGGTGGATCTCACACGTACCGACACAGACTATCACGCAATATAATTGATCCCCAAAGGTTTTAATTGAATAGCGGAATAGAAAATATGATCAAAAAGAAAGTGTATGTATCTCACACGTACACCACCACACTAGGCCCCAATTACTATTGTTTGTACCCCTAAAAGGATGGTTGAGCAGTAGGAGGAGGAGTATGGAACAGGCAGCACCCTCAAATCTTCAGAAGTATGAGATGAACCCCAAAAACTTGGAAAGGTGGATCTCACACGTACCGACACAGACTATCACGCAATTTAATTGATCCCCAAAGGTTTTAATTGAATAGCGGAATAGAAAATATGATCAAAAAGAAAGTGTATGTATCTCACACGTACACCACCACACTAGGCCCCAATTACTATTGTTTGTACCCCTAAAAGGATGGTTGAGCAGTAGGAGGAGGAGTATGGAACAGGCAGCACCCTCAAATCTTCAGAAGTATGAGATGAACCCCAAAAACTTGGAAAGGTGGATCTCACACGTACCGACACAGACTATCACGCAATTTAATTGATCCCCAAAGGTTTTAATTGAATAGCGGAATAGAAAATATGATCAAAAAGAAAGTGTATGTATCTCACACGTACACCACTAGTGATGTCGCGAACCTAAAATTCGCCGTTCGCGAACGGCGAATGCGAACATCGGCAAATGTTCGCGAACCGGGCGAACCTCCATAGAATTCAATAGGCAGGCGAATTTTAAAACACACAGGGACTCTTTCTGGCCACAATAGTGATGGAAAAGTTGTTTCAAGGGGACTAACACCTGGACTGTGGCATGCCGGAGGGGGATCCATGGCAAAACTCCCATGGAAAATTACGTAGTTGACGCAGAGTCGGGTTTTGATCCATAAAGGGCAAAAATCACCTAACATTCCTAAATTGTTTGGAATAACGTGCTTTAAAACATCCAGTGTGTGAATACGATCAGGTATGATGTTTTATCGGTCAAGTAGTGTAAGGGTTACGCCCGCTTCACAGTGACAGACCAAACTCTGATAGACCAAACTCCCCGTTTAACAACAGTCAGTCAGTCCATTTGCACAACCGCAAACTCCCCATTTGCACAAGGTTGGATACCAAGCTAGCCATGTCCCATTCCTTGTCCTTACTGACCACATTGAAGGTCTCTTCCTCCACCCAGCCACGTACAACACCAAGGGTCCCCGAAAGGTGAGAACAAGCCCCCTGGGACGCCTGCTGTGGCTGGTATTCCACCTCCTCAAAGCCACCTTCCTCCTCTGACTTCTCTTCTTCAGACTCCTCTCTCTGCGTTGCCACAGGTCCAGCAATTGACAACGACAAGGCTGCTTCTGGTGGTGATGGGGAGTGGACCACAACTCTTCCTCTTCATGCTCATCTACAGCCTGATCCAGTACTCTTCGCAGGGCACGCTCCAGAAAAAACGCATATGGGATGAGGTCGATGATGTTGCCTTGGGTTCGACTGACCACCAGGGTTGTCACCTCCGCAAAAGGACGCATGAGCCTACAGCCATTGTTCATGAGCATTCAGTAACGCGGCCAAAAAATACCCAGCTCCGCAGAAAGAATGAAAGAAAATGAATGTTTTTTCTATGAAAAATTATCCTGCGGATCGCTTTTGGTCTGTTCACAATGAAGCAACGACCTTATCATCTGGGGTGTGCCAACACACTCCTAGAGGTGATCGCTTCATTGTGATACGCAAGCCCCTTCACCACGACAAGGTAACGATCACGAAGGGGAATTGACACATGTATGTGCCTTTTTTTTTTTGTTTTTTGTTTTTTTGCAGCCATAGTGTAGCACCAGAGGCCAGAAAAATTAGGCATGTACACATGCATGAAAAAGTAGCTATTGTTGCAGCCGCTGCTGTAGCAGCGGCCTGAAAAATTGAGGTTTTCAAGGCAGAAAGTGCACTAAAACATTGCGGCTTGAACCGTAGTTGGTGGCGGAGACGTCACGTAAGTCATCCGGCATCGGCGGCATGCAGAGAATGATTAAAGACAGCAGCGTTTGGACCATTTTTAGGCCAAGGCATCTCAGTCATCACCAGGCCTTTTTTAGTCAAATGCATACCCCACTGTCAGTCCCTTCGGGATCCATGCCTCATTCATCTTAATAAACGTGAGGTAATCAAGACTTTTTTGACCTAGGCGACTTCTCTTCTCAGTGACAATACCTCCTGCTGCGCTGAAGGTCCTTTCTGACAGCACACTTGAAGCGGGGCAGGCCGGAAGTTCAATGGCAAATTGGGATAGCTCAGGACACAGGTCAAGCCTGCACACCCAGTAGTCAAGGGGTTCATCGCTCCTCAGAGTGTTGATATCTGCAGTTAAGGCAAGGTAGTCTGCTACCTGTCGGTCGAGTCGTTCTCTGAGGGTGGACCTCGAAGGGCTGTGGCGATGCATAGGACTAAAAAAGCTCCGCATGTCCTCCATCAACAAGACGTCTGTAAAGCGTCCTGTCCTTGCTGGCGTGGTTGTGGTAGGAGGAGGATTACTTTCACCTCTTCCCCTGTTGGATTCCCGTTGTGCTGTGACATCACCCTTATATGCTGTGTAAAGCATACTTTTCAACTTATTTTGTAGCTGCTGAATCCTTTGCGACTGCCGGTAATTGGGTAACATATAAGAGACTTTCTGCTTATACCGGGGGTCTAGTAGCGTGGCCACCCAGTACAGGTCGTTCTCCTTCAGCCTTTTTATACGAGGGTCCCTCAACAGGCATGACAGCATGAAAGACCCCATTTGCACAAGGTTGGATGCCGAGCTACTCATGTACAATTCCTCGTCCTCACTGATGTCATTGAAGGTGTGTTCTTCCCCCCCAGCCACGTACAACACCACGGGTACCAGATAGGTGACAACGAGCACCCTGGGATGCCTGCTGTGGTTGGTGTTCCTCCTCCTCAAAGCCACATTCCTCCTCTGACTCCTCTTCCTCACACTCCTCTTCCAGTGTTGCCGCAGGTCCAGCAAGCGATGGTAAGGCTGTTTCTGGTGGTGGTGATGGTGACCACAACTCTTCCTCTTCCTCTTCACGCTCATCTACGGCCTGATCCAGCACTCTTCGCAGGGCACGCTCCAGGAAAAAAACATATGGGATGATGTCGCTGATGGTACCTTCGGTGCGACTCACTAGGTTTGTCACCTCCTCAAAAGGACGCATGAGCCTACAGGCATTGCGCATGAGCGTCCAGTAACGTGGCAAAAAAATACCCAGCTCCGCAGAGGCTGTCCTAGCACCCCGGTCATACAAATACTCGTTGACCGCTTTTTCTTGTTGGAGCAGGCGGTCGAACATTAGCAGTGTTGAATTCCAACGTGTCGGGCTGTCGCAAATCAAGTGCCTCACTGGCATGTTGTTTCGCCGCTGAATATCTGCAAAGTGCGCCATGGCCGTGTAGGAACGCCTGAAATGGCCACACACCTTCCTGGCCTGCTTGAGGACGTCCTGTAAGCCTGGGTACTTCTGCACAAAACGTTGCACAATCAGATTCAACACATGTGCCATGCACGGCACATGTGTCAACTTGCCCAAATTCAATGCAGCCAACAAATTGCTGCCGTTGTCACACACCACTTTGCCGATCTCCAGTTGGTGCGGGGTCAGCCACTGATCCACCTGTGCGTTCAGGGCGGACAGTAGTGCTGGTCCGGTGTGACTCTCTGCTTTCAGGCAAGTCAACCCCAAGACAGCGTGACACTGTCGTATCCGGCATGTGGAATAGCCCCTGGGGAGCTGGGGGGGTGCAGTTGGTGTGGAGCAAGACGCAACAGCAGAAGAGGACTCAGCCGAGGAGGTTAGCAAAGAGGATGGAGTAGAGGAGGTGGCAGCAGGCCTGCCTGCAAGTCGTGGCGGTGTCACCAACTCCTCTGCAGCAGAGCTACGCATTCCATGCTTGGCAGCCGCCAGCAGGTTTACCCAATGCGCTGTAAGTTATATACCTGCCCTGACCGTGCTTTGCAGACCAGCTATCAGTGGTCAGATGGACCCTTGCCCCAACACTGTGTGCCAGACGTGACATGATTTCCTTTTCCACAATAGAGTACAGGTTGGGGATTGCCTTTTGTGAAAAATAATTTCGGCCAGGTACCTTCCACTGCGGTGTCCCAATAGCGACAAATTTTTTGAAGGCCTCAGACTCCACCAGCTTGTATGGTAAAAGCTGGCGGGCTAAGAGTTCCGACAAGCCAGCTGTCAGACGCCGGGCAAGGGGGTGACTCTGTGAGATTGGCTTCTTACGCTCAAACATTTCCTTGACAGACACCTGACTGTGGGCAGGTGACGAGCAGGAACTGCTGAAGGTGAGAGGCGGAGGGGCGGGTTGTTGATAGGGGGCATGGAGGACAGCAGTGGTTGACGTGGCTGAAGATGCTGGACCAGGAGGAGGATGGTGGCTTTCAGTTTGTGTGCTGCTTTTATTCATGTGTTGATCCCATAGGCGTTTGTGATGTGAGATCATGTGCCTTCGCAAAGCAGTTGTACCTAGGTGGGTGTTGGACTTCCCACGACTCAGTTTCTTTTGGCACAGGTTACAAATGGCATCGCTGATATCAGAGGCAGACACACAAAAAAAATGCCACACTGCTGAGCTTTGCAAGGACGGCATTCTGGTGGTGGCAACAGCTGCGTTGATTGGCGTGCTGTCTGGCTGACCCCGGGTGCCGAGTCTACATGCTGTCTGACTGCACCACTAGCTCCTTGCGATGACCTCCTCCCCCTGCTTCCAACTCGTCTCCTCCTCCTCTCTGTCTCCCCATCTGAACTTTCCCCCTCTTCTTCTGCTCTTCGAGCAGGCACCCAGGTGACATCCACAGACACATCGTCATCATCAGCCGCTTCACTTGACAACTCAGCAAAGGCAGCAGCAGCAGGTACAACATCATCATCATCATCATCACAATGTACGTCCATGTGTATAATGCTGCCTGACTGAGACATATCCCCGTTATCTACATCCTCTGGCACTAATAGTTGCGCATCACTTATTTCTTCCAACTGATGTGAAAATAACTCCTCTGACAGATCAAGTGAAGCGGCTGTGGTGCTAGTGTTGGTGGTGGTGCCGGCGGGCTGGCGAGTGGTAAATTGAGAGGTGCCCGAAGCTGAGCTGGAGGAGGATGGTGCATTAAGGTTCCAAGCGGAAGCTGTAGACGATTGGGTATCCTGTGTAAGCCAGTCAACTATGGCCTCAGAATTTTTTGAGTTCAGGGTCTGTGGTGGCCTCTGAACACTGGGCATTATTCTAGGGCCTAAGGAAATCACAGCATTACGACCACGACGGCCCTTGCGGGGTGGCCTGCCTCTGCCTGTCATTTTTTTTTTAATGTGTTGTTACTGTTGTACTATGAGTGCAAGGTGCTGTGCCACCCCTATAGGAGTGTTGGGCAGTGGGTACAGTACACTCTGTGGACCTGACAGTCACTGGCAACCAGGCAACTGCAATTAAAAAATATATATATTTTCTTTTACTTTGCAAGCTGCTGTGCCACCTTATATATCAGTGGTGGGTGGGCAGTGGCACAGTACACTCTCTGTGGACCTGACAGCAGTCACTGGCACCCAGGCAACTGCAATTAAAAAATATATATATATTTTTTTACTTTGCAAGCTGCTGTGCCACCTTATATATCAGTGGTGAGTGGGCAGTGGCACAGTACACTCTCTGTGGACCTGACAGCAGTCACTGGCACCCAGGCAACTGCAATTAAAAAATATATATATATATTTTTACTTTGCAAGCTGCTGTGCCACCTTATATATCAGTGGTGGGTGGGCACACAGTGGCACTGCAGTGGGCACAGTACACTCTGTGGACCTGACACAGCACTCACTGCAATTATGACAGAGGAAAAAAAAATATATTTTTTAAAATGCCAGGTACTGTGCCTGTGCCACCCGAAATGAGTGTGGTGTGCACACAGTACAGTCTGTGGTAGGTCTGTGGCCTCTCACACACAGCGGGCAGGCAACTGCAGTCACAGTGTACAATATATATATATATATATGTATGTATATGTATATAGAAAAAACTCTATTACCTTACCAGCCCTTAAAAGGGCTTTTGGGGACACTATATATATATATATATATATATATATATATATATATATATATATATATATGTATATATATATATAAAAAATCCTCAATTACCAGCCCTTAAAAGGGCTTTTGGGGACACTATAAGAAGAAACAACTCAATTACCAGCCCTTAAAAGGGCTTTTGGGGACACTATAAGAAGAAACAACTCAATTACCAGCCCTTAAAAGGGCTTTTGGGGACGCTAGATATATATATATATATATATATATATATATATATATATATATATAAAATTACACAAATACCAGCCCTTAGAAGGGCTTTTTGGGGTGCTGTCCTTACAGCAGTAGTGGACCAAGAACACTGCAAGACCAGGAACACTGACTAACTGTCCCTAGCTTAACAGCAGCAGCAGCAGCTCTCCCTACTCTCACTACACACACTGCTTCAGAATGATCTAAGATGGATGCTGCCCTTGCTTATTTATAGTAGGTGGGAGGGTGTGGGAGGAAGGAATGCTGATTGGCTGGAAATGTGCCTGCTGACTGTAAAGTTCAGGGTCAAAGTTTGCCTCAATGATGTATTATGGGGGGCGGACCGAACATCGCATATGTTCGCCCGCAGCGGCGAACGCGAACATGCTAAGTTCGCCGGGAACTGTCCGCCGGCGAACAGTTCTGTACATCTCTATACACCACCACACTAGGCCCCAATTACTATTGTTTGTACCCCTAAAAGGATGGTTGAGCAGTAGGAGGAGGAGTCTACATGCTGTCTGACTGCACCACTAGCTCCTTGCGATGACCTCCTCCCCCTGCTTCCAACTCGTCTCCTCCTCCTCTCTGTCTCCCCATCTGAACTTTCCCCCTCTTCTTCTGCTCTTCGAGCAGGCACCCAGGTGACATCCACAGACACATCGTCATCATCAGCCGCTTCACTTGACAACTCAGCAAAGGCAGCAGCAGCAGGTACAACATCATCATCATCATCATCACAATGTACGTCCATGTGTATAATGCTGCCTGACTGAGACATATCCCCGTTATCTACATCCTCTGGCACTAATAGTTGCGCATCACTTATTTCTTCCAACTGATGTGAAAATAACTCCTCTGACAGATCAAGTGAAGCGGCTGTGGTGCTAGTGTTGGTGGTGGTGCCGGCGGGCTGGCGAGTGGTAAATTGAGAGGTGCCCGAAGCTGAGCTGGAGGAGGATGGTGCATTAAGGTTCCAAGCGGAAGCTGTAGACGATTGGGTATCCTGTGTAAGCCAGTCAACTATGGCCTCAGAATTTTTTGAGTTCAGGGTCTGTGGTGGCCTCTGAACACTGGGCATTATTCTAGGGCCTAAGGAAATCACAGCATTACGACCACGACGGCCCTTGCGGGGTGGCCTGCCTCTGCCTGTCATTTTTTTTTTAATGTGTTGTTACTGTTGTACTATGAGTGCAAGGTGCTGTGCCACCCCTATAGGAGTGTTGGGCAGTGGGTACAGTACACTCTGTGGACCTGACAGTCACTGGCAACCAGGCAACTGCAATTAAAAAATATATATATTTTCTTTTACTTTGCAAGCTGCTGTGCCACCTTATATATCAGTGGTGGGTGGGCAGTGGCACAGTACACTCTCTGTGGACCTGACAGCAGTCACTGGCACCCAGGCAACTGCAATTAAAAAATATATATATATTTTTTTACTTTGCAAGCTGCTGTGCCACCTTATATATCAGTGGTGAGTGGGCAGTGGCACAGTACACTCTCTGTGGACCTGACAGCAGTCACTGGCACCCAGGCAACTGCAATTAAAAAATATATATATATATTTTTACTTTGCAAGCTGCTGTGCCACCTTATATATCAGTGGTGGGTGGGCACACAGTGGCACTGCAGTGGGCACAGTACACTCTGTGGACCTGACACAGCACTCACTGCAATTATGACAGAGGAAAAAAAAATATATTTTTTAAAATGCCAGGTACTGTGCCTGTGCCACCCGAAATGAGTGTGGTGTGCACACAGTACAGTCTGTGGTAGGTCTGTGGCCTCTCACACACAGCGGGCAGGCAACTGCAGTCACAGTGTACAATATATATATATATATATGTATGTATATGTATATAGAAAAAACTCTATTACCTTACCAGCCCTTAAAAGGGCTTTTGGGGACACTTTATATATATACACATATATATATATATATATATATATATATATATATATATATGTATATATATATATAAAAAATCCTCAATTACCAGCCCTTAAAAGGGCTTTTGGGGACACTATAAGAAGAAACAACTCAATTACCAGCCCTTAAAAGGGCTTTTGGGGACACTATAAGAAGAAACAACTCAATTACCAGCCCTTAAAAGGGCTTTTGGGGACGCTAGATATATATATATATATATATATATATATATATATATATATATATATATATATATATAAAATTACACAAATACCAGCCCTTAGAAGGGCTTTTTGGGGTGCTGTCCTTACAGCAGTAGTGGACCAAGAACACTGCAAGACCAGGAACACTGACTAACTGTCCCTAGCTTAACAGCAGCAGCAGCAGCTCTCCCTACTCTCACTACACACACTGCTTCAGAATGATCTAAGATGGATGCTGCCCTTGCTTATTTATAGGAGGTGGGAGGGTGTGGGAGGAAGGAATGCTGATTGGCTGGAAATGTGCCTGCTGACTGTAAAGTTCAGGGTCAAAGTTTGCCTCAATGATGTATTATGGGGGGCGGACCGAACATCGCATATGTTCGCCCGCAGCGGCGAACGCGAACATGCTAAGTTCGCCGGGAACTGTCCGCCGGCGAACAGTTCTGTACATCTCTATACACCACCACACTAGGCCCCAATTACTATTGTTTGTACCCCTAAAAGGATGGTTGAGCAGTAGGAGGAGGAGTATGGAACAGGCAGCACCCTCAAATCTTCAGAAGTATGAGATGAACCCAAAAACTTGGAAAGGTGGGTCTCACACGTACCGACACAGACTATCACGCAATTTAATTGATCCCCAAAGGTTTTAATTGAATAGCGGAATAGAAAATATGATCAAAAAGAAAGTGTATGTATCTCACACGTACACCACCACACTAGGCCCCAATTACTATTGTTTGTACCCCTAAAAGGATGGTTGAGCAGTAGGAGGAGGAGTATGGAACAGGCAGCACCCTCAAATCTTCAGAAGTATGAGATGAACCCCAAAAACTTGGAAAGGTGGATCTCACACGTACCGACACAGACTATCACGCAATTTAATTGATCCCCAAAGGTTTTAATTGAATAGCGGAATAGAAAATATGATCAAAAAGAAAGTGTATGTATCTCACACGTACACCACCACACTAGGCCCCAATTACTATTGTTTGTACCCCTAAAAGGATGGTTGAGGAGTAGGAGGAGGAGTATGGAACAGGCAGCACCCTCAAATCTTCAGAAGTATGAGATGAACCCCAAAAACTTGGAAAGGTGGATCTCACACGTACCGACACAGACTATCACGCAATATAATTGATCCCCAAAGGTTTTAATTGAATAGCGGAATAGAAAATATGATCAAAAAGAAAGTGTATGTATCTCACACGTACACCACCACACTAGGCCCCAATTACTATTGTTTGTACCCCTAAAAGGATGGTTGAGCAGTAGGAGGAGGAGTATGGAACAGGCAGCACCCTCAAATCTTCAGAAGTATGAGATGAACCCCAAAAACTTGGAAAGGTGGATCTCACACGTACCGACACAGACTATCACGCAATTTAATTGATCCCCAAAGGTTTTAATTGAATAGCGGAATAGAAAATATGATCAAAAAGAAAGTGTATGTATCTCACACGTACACCACCACACTAGGCCCCAATTACTATTGTTTGTACCCCTAAAAGGATGGTTGAGCAGTAGGAGGAGGAGTATGGAACAGGCAGCACCCTCAAATCTTCAGAAGTATGAGATTGTGTTCACTGTACCCCACAAAGATTGTGTTCTCTGCACCCCACAAAGATTGTGTTCACTGCACCTCAAAAAGGATTTTGTTCACTGCACCCCACAAAGATTGTGTTCACTGTACCCCAAAAAGATTGTGTTCACTGCACCCCAAAAAGGATGTTGTTCACTGCACCCCAAAAAGGATTTTGTTCACTGCACCCCAAAAAGATTGTGTTCACTGCACCCCACAAAGATTGTGTTCACTGCACCCCACAAAGGATTTTGTTCACTGCACCCCAAAAAGATTGTGTTCACTGTACTCCCCAAAGATTGTGTTCACTGCACCCCACTAAGGATTTTGTTCACTGCACCCCAAAAAGATTGTGTTCACTGTACCCCCCAAAGATTGTGTTCACTGCACCCCACAAAGATTCTGTTCACTGTACCCCACAAAGATTGTGTTCACTGCACCCCACAAAGGATTTTGTTCACTGCACCCCAAAAAGATTGTGTTCACTGCACCCCAAAAAGGATTTTGTTCACTGCACCCCAAAAAGGATGTTGTTCACTGCACCCCAAAAAGATTGTGTTCACTGCACCCCACAAAGATTGTGTTCACTGCACCCCACAAAGGATTTTGTTCACTGCACCCCAAAAAGATTGTGTTCACTGCACCCCAAAAAGGATTTTGTTCACTGCACCCCAAAAAGGATGTTGTTCACTGCACCCCAAAAAGGATTTTGTTCACTCCACCCCAAAAAGATTGTGTTCACTGCACCCCACAAAGATTGTGTTCACTGCACCCCAAAAAGGATTTTGTTCACTGCACCCCAAAAAGATTGTGTTCACTGCACCCCAAAAAGGATGTTGTTCACTGCACCCCAAAAAGATTGTGTTCACTGCACCCCACAAAGGATTTTGTTCACTGCACCCCAAAAAGATTGTGTTCACTGCACCCCAAAAAGGATTTTGTTCACTGCACCCCAAAAAGGATGTTGTTCACTGCACCCCAAAAAGATTTTGTTCACTGCACCCCACAAAGATTGTGTTCACTGCACCCCACAAAGGATTTTGTTCACTGCACCCCAAAAAGATTGTGTTCACTGCACCCCAAAAAGGATTTTGTTCACTGCACCCCAAAAAGGATGTTGTTCACTGCACCCCAAAAAGGATTTTGTTCACTCCACCCCAAAAAGATTGTGTTCACTGCACCCCACAAAGATTGTGTTCACTGCACCCCAAAAAGGATTTTGTTCACTGCACCCCAAAAAGATTGTGTTCACTGCACCCCAAAAAGGATGTTGTTCACTGCACCCCACAAAGATTGTGTTCACTGCACCCCACAAAGGATTTTGTTCACTGCACCCCAAAAAGATTGTGTTCACTGTACTCCCCAAAGATTGTGTTCACTGCACCCCACTAAGGATTTTGTTCACTGCACCCCAAAAAGATTGTGTTCACTGTACCCCCCAAAGATTGTGTTCACTGCACCCCACAAAGATTCTGTTCACTGTACCCCACAAAGATTGTGTTCACTGCACCCCACAAAGGATTTTGTTCACTGCACCCCAAAAAGATTGTGTTCACTGCACCCCAAAAAGGATTTTGTTCACTGCACCCCAAAAAGGATGTTGTTCACTGCACCCCAAAAAGATTGTGTTCACTGCACCCCACAAAGATTGTGTTCACTGCACCCCACAAAGGATTTTGTTCACTGCACCCCAAAAAGATTGTGTTCACTGCACCCCAAAAAGGATTTTGTTCACTGCACCCCAAAAAGGATGTTGTTCACTGCACCCCAAAAAGGATTTTGTTCACTCCACCCCAAAAAGATTGTGTTCACTGCACCCCACAAAGATTGTGTTCACTGCACCCCAAAAAGGATTTTGTTCACTGCACCCCAAAAAGATTGTGTTCACTGCACCCCAAAAAGGATGTTGTTCACTGCACCCCAAAAAGATTGTGTTCACTGCACCCCACAAAGATTGTGTTCACTGCACCCCACAAAGGATTTTGTTCACTGCACCCCAAAAAGATTGTGTTCACTGCACCCCAAAAAGGATGTTGTTCACTGCACCCCAAAAAGGGTTTTGTTCACTGCACCCCAAAAAGATTGTGTTCACTGCAGCCCAAAAAAGATTGTGTTCACTGCAGCTCACACACAGAAAAATGGATGTGGATCACTGACACCTGCCTATCTCCTATCCCACACCACACAGCAATATCGATTGTAGTTTGTAGAACACAGTTTCCCTAAAATTCAGCAGCAGCAGCCTCTCCCTAACAGGATTGAGAAGAGATCGTAGATCAGGATTGAGTGCAGAGTCACCCCACCTCCCACACAGCAATATCGATTGTACTTTGTAGAAGACACTGACCCTATAATTCAGCAGACTCTATCCCTAAAATGCCTACAACTCGCCCTGCCTAAACACTCCGACCTGTCCCTCAATTCTATCCGGACACAAATGTTTTTTTCCTGCCTGTCTTTCCCTAATCAGCAGCCAGCACGTTGATGTGTGCTCTGTCCCTGATCTAAGCAGCAGAATGAAGACGCTGCGGCTGCCTGGAACTTATAAAGACTTGGTCACATGCTTCAGACGGCCATCACAGCTACTGAGACATTTGCAGGCATGGCTGGGATGGCTTAAGGCACACCAGTTAAACGATTGTTGATTGGCTGTTGAAAGCCCGCCATGAAAAGAGCGCCAAAGCATGCAAAACCCGGAAATAAAACGGCCGAACACGGATTTTTACCCGAACATACAGTAAAGTGTCCGTGTCCGTGTTCGGGTACAAAAAATCCAATTATTCGGTACGAACACAAATAATACAGTCCGTGTTCGCTCAACACTACTCTTTATCTCCTCCAATTATTTGGGAGGCCCATAAAGTTGTGGTTCGAGGGGTTATTATGCGGTTGGCTTCTCAACAAAAAAAAATCCAGGAGAAAAAGGTGAACGAGCTGCTTTCTCAAATTGAAGAATTAAGTAGACTCCACAAAAGATCCCTGGCCATTGAACATCTGGCCCCTCTTACCCGGGCAAGAGAGGAATTAAATAGTATCTTATTCTTAAAGATAAATAGGAGATTGATATGGCTTAAAAGATACTCCTTTGAATTTGCAAACAAACCAGGGATGATGCTGGCAAGGGCCCTGAGGGGACCTAGGCAACAAACGCACATCCCCCGTATTAGGGGGGCGGGAGGTGGAGAGGTGTCCACATCATCGGCAATTGCAGGTGAATTTCGTACATTCTATCAATCCTTATATAATCAGCAGAGTGAAGGGAATGGAAAAGTAAACCAAAATAAACAGTTAGAACGGATTGAATCATACCTTCAAAACTCTGGTATGCCGGTGTTAGCTGCGGAACAAGCACTCGCAATGGAAGGAGAGATTAGAGAAACAGAACTGGCCGTTGCAATATCCCAGGCTAAGACACATAAAGCTCCGGGTCCAGATGGACTCACAATGTTATATTATCAACACTTCAGGTCTCACCTGATACACCCCCTTTTGGGGCATATGAATTCTCTTCGGGACGGCTTGGCATTGCCTTTAGATTCACTGAGGGCGTATATAACGCTTATATTGAAAGAGGGGAAAGATCCCCTTCTCTGTGGCAGTTATCGCCCAATTTCTCGGCTTTGTTCCGTCGCGTGAAGCAAGGGACAATACCACCCGGGTCATAGATATTATCCATGCAGCTCATGTTTCCTGTAACAAAATGGTGATGCTCTCTACTGACGCGGAGAAAGCATTTGACAGGGTGGCCTGGAGTTTCATCAAGGCCACCCTGTCATATATTGGATTGGGTCCACAGATGTTAACATTCATTCTGTCATTATATGCTAATCCATCAGCAGCTGTACGGGTGAATGAGTGGAGATCTGACTTTTTTTTTTTTTTAATATCGAACGGGACCAGGCAAGGTTGCCCGTTGTCCCCTCTCATTTTCATTTTAACACTTGAACCTTTTCTATGTTCAATACGTAGCTCTCCCAATATATCAGGGATGTGGGTTGCTGGTGAGCAGCACAAAGTGGCTGCCTTTGCAGATGATCTCATATTTTTCGTTACTAATCCCATAGTATCTCTCCCAAATATACTGGAGGCACTCAGAGAATACGGAGTTTTAGCTAACTACAAAATTAATCTTACTAAGTTGTCGGCACTGAGCATATCTATGTCAATACAGGAGGAACTCCAATTTCGCACATCATTCCCATTCTGTTGGACTGAGGGCTCGATAAAATATTTGGGGGTCCAGATTACAGCAGACCCCTCAGATTTATATAGGAAAAACTTTCTACCTTTATTGAGGAAGATCAAGGGAGACCTGAGAAGCTGGCAACAGCTATTTTTAACTTGGTTTGGTAGGTGTAATGCACTAAAAATGAATGTTTTACCTAGGATTCTATACATAATGCAGGCCCTACCAATTGCAATTCCGTCTACTTTTTTTCAGCAGATTAAGACGATGTTCCGCTCTTTCATTTGGGCTCAAAGATCCCCGCGGATCCGGTTACAGACCCTGCAACCCCCCAAAGACCGGGGGGGGGAATAGAATTTCCGGATATTCGTAGGTATTATAGAGCTATTCACTTGACACGGGTAGTGGACTGGAATTGCAATGGGGCCCTTAAACGATGGGTTGGGCTTGAGGTAAACGAGGCGGGCCAAATGACCCCTCCTGCACCATGGTCGATATACTCTTCTGCGGACAAGGTGTATGCACATCCTACTATAGGGACGACAACACGGGAAACCAGACGTATTCAACATTTCTCTAAGATATCCCCCAGTCCATCCCCACTGATACCGATCTTAGGGAACCCTGAATTCCCTCCGGGATGTGTAAGCGCAAAGGTACGAAGTTTGGCACGTCAGTAAAGTTCGTATATATGATATATGGAAGAAGGGCCAAATACCTACACAGGAAGAGATTGCGGAATGGCCAGATGTTGATCTGGATTATTTCAGTATTTTTCAATTAAGACACTTCCTGAGGACATATCAGAAAGGGGGGTATGTCCCTAGGAAATTAACCCCCTTCGAAGAGATATGTATCTCGAAGGCCCCGCCCAAACATTTGATATCTTTATTTTATACATGGTTGTCAGAAGAGCAAGAAGATCAACAACTCTCGTTTATAAAGAGGTGGGAACATGAGCTTGAGATATCCTTAACCCCTGGGCAAGTCAACAAAATTTTGGCTACAGTTCATAAAACATCTATGGATTGTAAGATCCAGGAGATGGGCTACAAAATACTCACTAGGTGGTATAGAGTCCCTGAGGTGCTACATAAAATGGATGAGAAATACACGGACAGTTGTTGGCGTTGTGGATCGGAAGTTGGGACTATGGTCCATATCTTCTGGTCATGTCCCCTGATAAGGGTATTTTGGATGAAAATCGCTGTAATAATTAAACAGTTGACAGAGGTAGAGATACAGGATGATCCCTCTTTATGTCTTCTGCATCTTACAAAGGGATCAACAAAAAAATATATAAAATCTCTGACACTTAGACTCTTAAATGCGGCGAAGGCATGCATACCTATTTTATGGAGACAAACTCAGACTCCCTCTCTGAAAATGTGGTTTGAAAAAGTTAAAGAGATTCATGAGATGGAGGAACTGACATCGGTGTTAAAAAATTCAGAGGAGGTGACTAGAGCTCAGTGGCTGCCGTGGGAATCTTTCACTGGGTCAGAGGTTTACTCCAATTCTATTGAGGTGTAGATTTTGCGTTGCATGGGTATGTGCCCTACTCCCCTCCCGACCCTTACCCTTTTATGGTGTCAAATTTTTCAAGGGGGTTTTTTTTTTTTTCTCTTTATGTAAGATCCTAGGGGTCTTACAAGGTCTGGCTATGCCTCTAAATACACAATATTCCCATTAGGGGGAAAGACACATTTTGCACTAAATCCCAAGGAAGGGTCTTCTCAATTTATTTATTACCCCCTTTCATGGGCGGATTATTTGAACACGTGCACGTTTGTTTAGATAATTCTTTAGTGGGGTTTTTTTTTGTGGGTGTGCTTGGATTTGCCACAAGTGTGATATGCTGAGTTTGGATTCACAATGAGCATAATGATGAATATTTTTTTTTTTACACTTCGGGGGGGGGGGGGGGGGTGTGTTGGTTTTTTTTTTTTTTTTCTCTTTTCTTGTTGTTTATCCTGATGTATGTATTATTTTTTTTATGGTTTAATTGGTCTGTATCTGTAAAAAATAAAACCCAATAAAAATTGTCAAATTTCAATTATTTTACCCCAAAAGGGTGTATATTGAATAGCGGAATAGAAAAATTTTTATAAAACGGTGTATCTCACATGTACAAACACAGCCTAGGCCCCGATTACAATTTTTTGTACCCTAAAGGGAGGCTGAGGATGAGGAAGAGGAGTAGGAGGAGTTCGGAACAGGAGGCAAACTGAAGCGCCCTGCAATCCTCGGCGGTGGAAGATGCACCAAACAAATTTAAAAGGTGTATCTCACACGTACCGATACAGACTATGCCGCAATTTAATTTTTTTCACCCCAAAAGGGTGTATATTGACTAGCGGAATAGAAAAAAGTATATAAAAAGGTGTATCTCATACGTACCGATACAGACTATGCCGCAATTTAATTTTTTTCACCCCAAAAGGGTGTATATTGACTAGCGGAATAGAAAAAAGTATATAAAAAGGTGTATCTCATACGTACCGATACAGACTATGCCGCAATTTAATTTTTTTACCCCAAAAGGGTGTATATTGAATAGCGGAATAGAAAAAAATGTATAAAACGGTGTATCTCACACGTACAAACACAGACTAGGCCCCGATTACAATTTTTTGTACCCTAAAGGGAGGATGAGGATGAGGAAGAGGAGTAGGAGGAGTTCGGAACAGGAGGCAAACTGAAGCGCCCTGCAATCCTCGGCGGTGGAAGATGCACCAAACAAATTTAAAAGGTGTATCTCACACGTACCAATACAGACTATGCCGCAATTTAATGTTTTTACCCCAAAAGGGTGTAGATTGAATAGCGGAATAGAAAATATGATATAAAAAGGTGTATCTCATACGTACAAACCTAGACTAGGCCCCGATTACAATTTTTTGTACCCTAAAGGCAGGATGAGGAGTAGGATGAGTTCGGAACAGGAGGCAAACTGAAGCGCCCTGCAATCCTCGGCGGTGGAAGATGCACCAAACAAATTTAAAAGGTGTATCTCACACGTACCGATACAGACTATGCCGCAATTTAATTTTTTTCACCCAAAAAGAGTGTATATTGAATAGCGGAATAGAAAAAAAGTATATAAAAAGGTGTATCTCACACGTACCAATACAGACTATGCCGCAATTTAATTTTTTTTTACCCCAAAAGGGTGTAGATTGAATAGCAGAATAGAAAATATGATATAAAAAGGTGTATCTCACACGTACAAACCCAGACTAGGCCACGATTACAGTTTTTTGTACCCTAAAGGCAAGATGAGGAGTAGGAGGAGTTCGGAACAGGAGGCAAACTGAAGCGCCCTGCAATCCTCGGCGGTGGAAGATGTGCCCCAAAAATTTGAAAGGTGTATCTCACACGTACCGATACAGACTATGCCGCAATTTAATTGTTTTCACCCCAAAAGAGTGTATATTGAATAGCGGAATAGAAAATAGTATATAAAATTGGTGATTTTTTAATAGCACATGTGAACACAGCAGTGTCTTATGTTTTATGTCATGGTCAGCAGCAGGCTGTGAAGGGAAAAAAAAATTCCCCTTTAAATTTGTAAATAGCAGATTAGTACAGACTATGCCGCAATTTAATTTTTTTTACCCCAAAAGGGTGTAGATTGAATAGCGGAATAGAAAATATGATACAAAAAGGTGCATCTCACACGTACAAACCCAGACTAGGCCCCGATTACAATTTTTTGTACCCTAAAGGCAAGATGAGGATGAGGAGTAGGAGGAGTTTGGAACAGGAGGCAAACTGAAGCGCCCTGCAATCCTCTGCGGTGGAAGATGCACCAAAAAATTGAAAGGTGTATCTCACACGTACCGATACAGACTATGCTGCAATTTCATTTTTTTTACCCCAAAAGGGTGTAGATTGAATAGCGGAATAGAAAATATGATATAAAAAGGTGTATCTCATACGTACAAACCTAGACTAGGCCCCGATTACAATTTTTTGTACCCTAAAGGCAGGATGAGGAGTAGGATGAGTTCGTAACAGGAGGCAAACTGAAGCGCCCTGCAATCCTCGGCGGTGGAAGATGCACCAAACAAATTTAAAAGGTGTATCTCACACGTACCGATACAGACTATGCCGCAATTTGTAATTTTTAAATAGCAGATTAGTACAGACTATGCCACAATTTAATATTTTTACCCCAAAAGGGTGTATATTGAATAGTGGAATAGAAAAAAGTATATAAAATTGGTGATTTTTCAATAGCACATGTCAACACAGCAGTGTCTTATGTTTTATGTCACAGTCAGCAGCAGGCTATGAAGGGAAAAAAAAATTCCCCTTTAAATTTGTAATTTTTAAATAGCAGATTAGTACAGACTATGCCACAATTTAATTTTTTTTAACCCAAAAGGGTGTATATTAAATAGTGGAATAGAAAAAAGTATATAAAATTGGTGATTTTTTTAATAGCACATGTGAACACAGCAGTGTCTTATGTTTTATGTCACAGTCAGCAGCAGGCTATGAAGGGAAAAAAAAATTCCCCTTTAAATTTGTAATTTTTAAATAGCAGATTAGTACAGACTATGCCACAATTTAATTTTTTTTAACCCAAAAGGGTGTATATTAAATAGTGGAATAGAAAAAAGTATATAACATTGGTGATTTTTTTAATAGCACATGTGAACACAGCAGTGTCTTATGTTTTATGTCACAGTCAGCAGCAGGCTATGAAGGGAAAAAAAAAATCCCCTTTAACTTTGTAATTTTTAAATAGCAGATTAGAACAGCAATCTGTAGTAAAATATAGCCTAACGCTGCACACAACAGACTGATAAAAATATTTTTTTTCTCCCTCCTCCTCCCCCTCAGTGGGCTCAAGTGAGGGTAAAAAGATTGTTCACTGCACCACCCCCTACACAGCAAAATCTATGTAGATTGCTAACGGACGATTGTTCTGTCCTGTGTCTCCTATCAGTCCCTGCCTAATCTCTCCAGCTTGTCCCTAAAATGCTCAAATATCTTTCCCTGCCTACACTCCGACCTGTCCCTGCATTCTTTTCGAGCACAATGTTGTTTTTCCCTGTCTGTCCCTAATCAGCAGTAGCCAGCACGTATGATGTGTGCTCTCTCCCTACACTACAGCAGACTGACGCACCGCGCTGTTTCTCTCGAGCTTAAAAAGACATGGGTCACATGCTTCAGCTGGCCAATCACAGCTACTAATACATTAGTAGGCATGGCTGGGATGGCTTAAGGCACACCAGTTAAACGCTTGTTGATTGGCTGTTGAAAGCCCGCCATTAAAAGCGCGCCATTACATACAAAACAGGAAATAAAATTACCAAACACGGATTTTAAACCCGAACATACAGTAAAGTTTACGGGTCTGTGTCCGAGTAGCAAAAATCCAGTTATCCGGTACGGACCCGAATAATACAGTCCGTGTTCGCTCAACACTAGTGGCGAACATTATCAAGGGGTTCCCCAAACACAGCGTTTCTCGCCATTATGACCAGTATCATGGGAGGGACCCCACTGGCACAATGTTTTTGGGCATAGATAGGTACACTAGTAGCTGGAGAGGTAGTAATCGAACACGAGGCGTATCCCAATTGGAAACCCAGTGGATCTATAACGTTAAATCCTATAGTCCTCATGGTATGAACATAGACTGGGATATCAACTCCTTTATTAACAACTCCTAGGTTTTCCCCCTTTTGACAACTAGTTTCATGGCTTCTGGGCTCTTTTCTATATGTAAATGGAACCTGTTTTTATATTGTTTTTTATATTTCTATACATACATTTTTACTGTTTGCATATCAGTTTTAATGTTTTTTAAATTTTTAAGTGGGTCACTCTACTTGTGTGTTTTTAAATGTGTATTCCTGTGGGTGTCTCTGGTGGATAGTGTGGAAGCATTGTCAGCCCATCATATTTAGTTTCATCTATCCCTGCATAGTCAATATTTTATTAGCAGAATGTTATTGGCATAACTTGAGCAGGGATTGGTTTCCCCTGTTTTTGTTATTGCAGCTTGGAGGATTTTTCTATTTGGATTTAAAATATTCTCTTGCTTATTTTTTAACAAGTCTCACTCATAGCGCTGCACATCGGCATTAATCATCCTTTGTTTTTTTTCTCTCTCTCTTTTTTCACATTGGAGTGAGCAGCTTCTGTGTGCAGAGCTGTGGGTTGTTTAAAAGAAGTGCCTTGATTCCAACTGATTGGTTCCTGACGGTGCCTTCAGAGTGGCTCCTGACGGAGGCTTCATGTTGGCAAGCTACTGCACTTCCTCTTTGCATAAGGAATGTGTGGTTAGTATTTGCGAGGGAAGAGGAGTCGGCTGGAACGCATGCCGCTCCTCCCCTTCCGCTGTTTTTGGGCCATTTAATGTGGGTGATCTGCGGCGTCTAGCCACGCCCCCTGATGACGTCAACATCTGACGAAACTAGTAGGGGACCGGCAATGTCCACAATGTATGCATCTCCCCAGCGTCTACCTGTCTCCAGCTAGAGGCTACACGGCTACAGCTACCACACCGTCCACTACATGACTTCCCTACAGGAACCTGACTTTTGATGCTCATTTTACCCAGATCAAATGTGAGTGTTACATTGGCTTTTTAAGCATTAAAGTGTTTGTGTTTCAACATACTACACTATGAGGAGTTTTTCTTCTTCACTCATATGATATTTGGGTTGACACCATTTCCTGTGAGGGGATCATCTCTGAGCGTTTTACCTGTAGGAGAAGATTGCACATCCATCCATCCATTGCGGGGTGTGAGGAGTTCCCTTTAAGGCGTATTGAGATCCCTGTAATGGGGATCATATGCTTTCGGTAAGAGGCCACACTTGTTGGTGTCTGGTGGAGGTTATCTCTTCAATTTCATCACTTGGTTTATGGGACTTCTTACAGGACTCCTCTCCTCATGGACTTTCTATTTATTTATTGATATATAGATTTATGTATTTTTTATATATCGTGTATTTATATATCGTGTATACCTTCATCTTAAGCACTGGCTGAGATTGAGAATATTGTATCAAGCGCTGTATACTTTGTTTTCACAGACTGACTTGTGCCTGTGTAATGTAAATACAGGCACAAAAATGACCCTCTGTCTCCTCCCAAAATCCTTTTTGGATTCATAGAGAGAAGAGAGAGGATAAAAACGTGAGTACTGCATCAAGCACACTTCCACACACCTAGCTAGGCACATTTAACCCCCGATCACCCCCCCAGTTAACCCCTACACCCCCTGTTACATTGCACACTGTATACAGTATATAGCAGTTTTCTATATTTCTGTATTAGTGTGCCTTGCGACATCATTTAGTGCTAGTGACCATTACTTTTAGGCTTAGGATATCTGCCACCCCCCCAATAAAGATTTAACCCCCTGATTCCCCCCCTGATCACCCCTAGTTAACCCCTTTCCCCCTGTCACATTGCACACTATGTACAGGTAATATAGTGGTTTTCTCTATTTCTGTATTAGTGTGACTTCAGTTAGTGCTAGCGAGTTAGTTTCTGTCCCAAGTAGGTTTAGGGTCCCCGCCACCCCCCAATAAAGATTTAACCCCCTGATCATCCCCAGTTAACCCCTACTCCCCCTGTCACATTGCACACTATAGACAGTATATAGCATCTGTCTATATTTCTGTAATAGTGTGACTTGTGACTTGGTTTAGCACTTGCAAACGTTACTTATAGGCTTAAGTTACCCGCCACCCCCCCAATAAAGATTTAACCCCCTAATCCCCCCTGATCACCCCCAGTTAACCCCTTCCCCCCTGTCACATTGCACACTATATACAGGTAATATGGTGGTTTTCTGTATTTCTGTATTAGTGTGACTTCAGTTAGTGCTAGCGAGTTAGTTTCTGTCCCAAGTAGGTTTAGGGTCCCCGCCACCCCCAATAAAGATTTAACCCCCTGATCACCCCCAGTTAACCCCTACTCCCCCTGTCACATTGCACACTATAGACATCTGTCTATATTTCTGTAATAGTGTGACTTGTGACTTTGTTTAGCGCTTGCGACCGTTACTTATAGGCTTAAGTTACCCGCCACCCCCCCATAAAGATTTAACCCCCTGATCACCCCCAGTTAACCCCTTCCCCCCTGTCACATTGCACACTATATACAGGTAATCTATTGTTTTTTCTGTATTTCTGTATTAGTGTGATTGTGACTTCAGTTAGCGCTAGCGAGTTCGTTTCTGTCCCAAGTAGGTGTAGGGTCCCCTCCAACCCCCTAATAAATATCAATATCATTGATCTGATCAGAACTATTGTGTACAAAAATAACCGCGCTAGGCACAAACATGAAAAAGTGAATAAACCAATATAGTAACAAATTCAGTGATAAATATGAAAAGCTGCAGCTGTAGTGGGAAACGCCAAAGAATAAATGCAAAAGAAGAGCCGCGCTAAATTGACATAATGATAATAAATCAAACTGTAAATTGTGATAACAGTAAACTATGCTTGAAATTATACCATAATAAACCAGTTAGATAAACATGGCAATAAACAATCTATTGATAAATAATGTCCATAAATAAAAAACAGTTAAAGTCCAAGAATTGGGTGCCAAGTGCAAGAAAAGAATCTTTCACCAAATGTTGTGACTTCTTCCACAATCAGTGCTGCATGCTAAGGGCATGCTAAACGCCTACCAGAAGTAAGATAAAGACAAGCATCCAACATATAGTGGGAACTCCAACAGAATCCTGTAGGTGGCGTGATGCCTCTCTCTAGACAGTCTGGACAAGTCCAGCAGGGAACCGTGATTGTAAACCAGCCAACGCACTAAATGGTCCGGGCCCGACACTCCCAAATGGAATATGAAAAAAAGGGGCCACAAATAGTGTAGTATGTAGGGGGCACTTTATTAAGGATAAGGTAAAAAAAACTCACATGTATGGAGAATAATAGCGCTATAATCGTCAGAATCCAGCAGAACGCCGCCGCCCGACTTCCGGGTATCACGTGGTGACGTCAGCACGCCTTACCGACGTGTTTCGTCATAGATGGCGGCTTCCTGGGGATACGGGTGGCGCGATGACTCACCACTTAAATACTCAGACAAACGAGCGTAACCACCGCCCCGTCCGAGTCTACCCGGAAGTGGCCAGCGCCATCTTTAGCCAGGGAAAAATGCCAGTACCTATCGTCATTTGTAAACAACAAGACTCTGACAAGAAAACTATAATATAAAGATATAAACACCACACCTGTTTAAGCCGCCTCCAAATGGGGCCAGTGCCATCATCGTTTAGGAGATATGCCAATAACCATCGGCAATATCAATGAATAAGGAATGGGTAAAGTTAGAGATTAACTCATAAAGTGCCACATCACTGTTGAGAGTGTCCGGACACCATCTAAGTTGTATATAGATCATAAATTATGTTAAAAAACTTAAAAAAATATCATTTGGATCCATTTGTCTTCATAAAAATTCAATTAAAATAGTTGTAACTATCTATAAATTAATATGCGCTACATAGGGATATACTGTAAATATATGGGTCTATAAATAACATATATAGCCATAAAATACCAGCTCAACTGATCCATCAGCCAAAAAGAGAATGAATTATACTAAGTATAACTAATAGGATATTATTTTAGGTGTCCATCGCATCTGAACATAGAGTAAATATTGAATAAATATTAATATTAAAACTGTCCCAAATAAATATATCTCAAAAATTAGCCCAAAGTTTAATGTAATTAATTTAAAATCTATTTAAAAATATTAAATTTAGAAAATGTATAAAAATTGACCCTGGTCCATATTGGGATGTGGCTCACACTGGGTTTACAAGTATATATTTTATAAATCTTTGAACATGGCTAATAAAAGTTTAAACTGACACATAATTAATGTAATGTGTAAATGTAATTAAGAATTATCAATAAAAGCATTCACATCTGTGTCGATATTTAGGCCAAAAGGGTTAAAGGTTTTACTTTTATAGATCCAGGACATTTCTAATCTGGAAAGTCCCCTCACAAAAGGCTCTCCTCTCCAATGCGGGGAAAACCTATCAATGCCCATAAAAATAGTGTTACGGGGATCTCTATTGTGCTTCAGGCGGTAATGGTTTGACACTGAATGATTTTTGAAACCCTTCTTTATGTTTGCTATATGTTCATTACAGTGAACAAAAAGGGGTCTCTTGGTCCTCCCTATATATTGCAGGCCACAAGGGCACTGCAATAAATAGACAACCCCCTGTTGTGGAGCATGAAATAAAAGGTTTGATAGGGAACGTTAGGCCTGTACTTGTAGAGAAAAATTCTTTAATGTTCCTTTGTTTGCACTTGTTAACAGAACAAGTCTGGCAATGATTACACCTGTCAGCTGATTACAAAAAACTTGGTTTTGGCTCTGGAGGGTTCAAGACATTCGGGGTCAGCTTATCTCCTAAAGTAGGGGCTCCCCTAAATACCACCTTAGGCTTATCTGGTAACACCTTAGTACGGGTACGATCATTTTTCAAGATGCCAATGCCTTTCAATGATGTTTTTAATGCTTCTGTGCTGAGTGGAGAAGGTGGTGACAAAAGGTGAGGTGTAAGGAGAATCACTCCTAACTAGTGTTGAGCGAACATGGACTGTATTATTCGGGTCCGTACCGGATAATTGGATTTTTGCTACCCGGACACGGACCCGAAAACTTTACTGTATGTTCGGGTTTAAAATCCATGTTCGGTAATTTTATTTCCTGTTTTGTATGTAATGGCGCGCTTTTAATGGCGGGCTTTCAACAGCCAATCAACAAGCGTTTAACTGGTGTGCCTTAAGCCATCCCAGCCATGCCTACTAATGTATTAGTAGCTGTGATTGGCCAGCTGAAGCATGTGACCCAGGTCTTTATAAGCTCGAGAGACACAGCGCGGTGCGTCAGTCTGCTGTAGTGTAGGGAGAGAGCACACATCATAACGGTGCTGGCTGCTGCTGATTAGGGACAGACAGGGAAAAACAATATTGTGCCCGAAAAGAATGCAGGGACAGGTCAGAGTGTAGGCAGGGAAAGATATTTGAGCATTTTAGGGACAGGCTGGAGAGATTAGGCAGGGAGAGATTAGGAGACACAGGACAGAACAATCGTCCATTAGCGATCTACATCGATTTTGCTGTGTGGGGGGTGGTGCAGTGAACGATCTTTTTGCCCTCACTTGAGCCCACTGAGGAGGAGGGAGAAAAAAATATATTTTTATCAGCGTTCAGCTATATTTTACTACAGATTGCTGTTCTAATCTGCTATTTAAAAATTACAAAGTTAAAGGGGAATTTTTTTTTTTTCCCTTCATAGCCTGCTGCTGACTGTGACATAAAACATAAGACACTGCTGTGTTCACATGTGCTATTGAAAAATCACCAATTTTATATACTTTTTTTCTATTCTGCTATTCAATATACACCCTTTTGGGGTAAAACAAATTAAATTGCGGCATAGTCTGTACTAATCTGCTATTTAAAAATTACAAATTTAAAGGGGAATTTTTTTTTCCCTTCATAGCCTGCTGCTGACCGTGACATAAAACATAAGACAATGCTGTGATCACATGTGCTATTAAAAAATCACCAATTTTATATACTTTTTTCTATTCCGCTATTCAATATACACCCTTTTGGGGTGAAAAAAATTAAATTGCAGCATAGTCTGTATCGATACATGTGAGATACACCTTTCAAATTTTTTGGGCGCATCTTCCACCGCCAAGGATTGCAGGGCGCTTCAGTTTGCCTCCTGTTCTGAACTCCTCCTACTCCTCTTCTTCATCCTCATCCTGCCTTTAGGGTACAAAAAATTGTAATAGGGGCCTAGTCTGGGTTTGTACGTGTGAGATACAAATACAATAAATAGTGTTGCGCAAGAGTAAAAATCTGCCTAGTTGCTATTTCAACGATATTGGTGACCAATCCAGATTGTACTGTGTATGGTGTGCTATCCAAAAATGTAAAATAAAATAAACCTGTGTGATATAAATTGTTTCGTGAAAAGTCAATGTTTTGATGTGATTCCAATGCTGAGTATATAAATAAATGTGTAACCCACTTCAATAATCATACAGTGTTACCAAATATAAAGTGCTGTGTGCTGAAACTGTTGTGTTTAAAAAATCCTTGCAATCAATCTTTGCTATGTTCTCTCATGCAAACTGAAACCAATATATATAAAAGATTCTAATATATATAAATAGTCTATAAAGTGCTTATAAGTATTATAATCTGTGAGTCCTTAATATAAAGAAAAAGTGCCTGGTGCTTGTGGAATAATCTGCTGCAGGTGCTCAATCCACCAAGTCTGTGGACATGTGTATCACCAAACTCCATGCACCCCCTCGTGATTGGGCGCTCACCTTAAGACCGATATAGATATGCCTCTAATCGTATACAATATTAACTCCTCTGGGGCACTTCTCTTCCCTTCCACTAATCTACACCCTTTTGGGGTAAAAAAAAATTAAATTGCGGCATAGTCTGTATCGGTACGTGTGAGATACACCTTTCAAATTTTTTGGGCGCATCTTACACCGCCGAGGATTGCAGGATGCTTCACTTTGCCTCCTGTTCCGAACTCCTCCTACTCCTCATCCTCATCCTGCCTTTAGGGTACAAAAAATTGTAATCTGGGCCTAGTCTGGGTTTGTATGTGTGAGATACACCGTATTATAAAATTTTTCCTATTCTGCTATTCAATATACACCCTTTTGGAGTGTAAAAAATTAAATTACGGCATAGTCTGTATCGGTACGTGTGAGATACACCTTTTAAATTGGTTTGGCGCATCTCCTTCCACCGCCAAGGATTGCAGGGCGCTTCAGTTTGCCTCCTGTTCCCAACTCCTCCTACTCCTCTTCCTCATCCTGCCTTTAGGGTACAAAAAATTGTAATCGGGGCCTAGTCTGTGTTTGTACGTGTGAGATACACCATTTTATAAAATTATTTCTATTCCGCTATTCAATATACACTCTTTTGGGGTGAAAAAAATTAAGTTACTGCATAGTCTGTATCGGTACGTGTGAGATACACCTTTTAAATTTGTTTGGCGCATCTCCTTCCACCGCCGAGGATTGCAGGGCGCTTCAGTTTGCCTCCTGTTCTTAACTCCTCCTACTCCTCTTCCTCATCCTCATCCTGCCTTTAGGGTACAAAAAATTGTAATCGGGGCCTAGTCTGTGTTTGTACGTGCGAGATACACCTTTTTATATCATATTTTCTATTCCGCTATTCAATCTACACCCTTTTGGGGTAAAAAAAATTAAATTGCGGCATAGTCTGTATCGGTACGTGTGAGATACACCTTTCAAATTTTTAGGTCGCATCTTCCACCGCCGAGGATTGCAGGGTGCTTCAGTTTGCCTCCTGTTCCAAACTCCTACTCCTCATCCTCATCCTGCCTTTAGGGTACAAAAAATTGTAATTGGGGCCTAGTCTGTGTTTGTGCGTGTGAGATACACCGTTTTATAAAAATTTTTTTTCCGCTATTTAATATACACCCTTTTGGGGTGAAAAAAATTAAATTACGGCATAGTCTGTATCGGTACGTGTGAGATACACCTTTCAAATTTTTGGGTCGCATCTTCCACCGCCGAGGATTGCAGGGTGCTTCAGTTTGCCTCCTGTTCCAAACTCCTACTCCTCTTCCTCATCCTGCCTTTAGGGTACAAAAAATTGTAATTGGGGCCTAGTCTGTGTTTGTACGTGTGAGATACACCGTTTTATACATTTTTTTTCTATTCCGCTATTTAATATACACCCTTTTGGGGTGAAAAAAATTAAATTACGGCATAGTCTGTATCGGTACGTGTGAGATACACCTTTTAAATTTGTTTGGCGCTTCTCCTTCCACCGCCGAGGATTGCAGGGCGCTTCAGTTTGCCTCCTGTTCTGAACTCCTCCTACTCCGCTTCCTCATCCTCCTCCTGCCTTTAGGGTACAAAAAATTGTAATTGGGGCCTAGTCTGTGTTTGTACGTGTGAGATACACCGTTTTATAAATTTTTTTCTATTCCGCTATTTAATATACACCCTTTTGGGGTGAAAAAAATTAAATTACGGCATAGTCTGTATCGGTACGTGTGAGATACACCTTTTAAATTTGTTTGGCGCTTCTCCTTCCACCGCCGAGGATTGCAGGGCGCTTCAGTTTGCCTCCTGTTCTGAACTCCTCCTACTCCGCTTCCTCATCCTCTATACTGTTTGTATACTGTTTTTCTATTCCGCTATTTAATAAACACCCTTTTGGGGTAAACAAAATTAAATTGCGGCATAGTTTGCATATTTGACTGTGAGATACACCCGTGCGATACTGTTGTTGTTGTTCCGCTATTCAATTTCTAGGGCAAGATCATAAATTACAGAAATGTGAGGAGACCGTCAAATAGGGGCCGTGGCCTGGGTCGTTGTGCTGCTGGTAGAGCTCCTGTTGCAAGGAGAGGACGTGGTCGATCTGTTCCAGCTACACGCACAAGTGAAACACCTTCCTCAAATGTGAGTAGGCGACAGAACCTGCACCAGTATTTGGTAGGGCATCATGCACCTCTACACGTGTTGAGGCTAGAGCAAGTAGAGGCGATAGTAGATTGGTTTGCTGCTGACAGTGCCTCCAGTTCCTTCACATTGTCTCCCACCCAGTCTACTGAAGAAATTGGCACCTGCAGCCGATGTCCAACTGTCTTTCACCCCCTTGCAAATCAGGCAAGCAGTCTGAGCCCCAAGTCATGCAGCAGTCTCTTCTTCTTTTTGATGACTCTGTCAGCAGGGTTTCCCAGGGCCATCCACCTAGCCCTGCCCCAGAAGTGGAAGAGATTGAGTGCAGCGATGCCCAACCACTTATTTCTCAAGATGAGTACATGGAAGGACCATCGCAGCACGTCTCCGATGATGAGGAAACGCAGGTGCCAACTGCTGCGGCACTCAGAATTGTGGAGACCGACAAGGAGGGCAGGGGTGAAGACTGGGTGGAAGATGATGTGGAGGACGATGAGGTCCTCGACCCCACATGGAATGAAGGTCATGCAGGTGACCTGAGTAGTTTGGAGGAAGAGGCGGTGGTGGCACAGAGCCACCAGCACAGCAGAAGAGGGAGCAGGGTGCAGAAGCGGAGTGGCTGTGCCCTAGACACTACGCCTGCTACTGCCCAACGCAGCAAGGGACCGAGCGCACCAAAGCCAGCTCAAAGGAGTTCTCTAGCATGGAAGTTCTTCAGACAATGTGCTGATGACAGGACACGAGTGGTTTGCACCCTGTGCAGAGCCTGAATCGAGGCATAAACCTTCTCAACCTGAGTACAACCTGCATGATCAGGCATCTATGTGCAAAGCACGAGCTGCAGTGGAGTAGACACCTTCAAAACCAAGAAAGGTCTCTGGCTCTTCCTGCTTCCTCTTCTGCTGCAGTCTCGGCCTCTTCATCCACCTCTGTAGTGATACCAGCCCCTGCCACCCCGCAAACAGACGATCTGTCAGCAACACCACCACCTGGGTCACCAACCATCTCCACAATGTCCCGTGGAAGCGTTCAGCTTTCAAACTCCCAAACACTTCAGAGGAAGAGGAAGTACCCCCCTACCCACCCGCGATCCCTGGCCCTGAATGCCAGCATTTCAAAATTCTTGGCCTTTGAAATGCTGTCATTCCGTCTGGTGGAGACGCACAGTTTTAAAAGCCTTATGTCGGTGGCTGTCCCACAGTACGTCATGCCCAGCCGCCACTACTTTTCCAGGCAAGCCATCCCTTCCCTGCACAACCAAGTGGGGGAAAAAATCAGGTGTGCACTGCGCAACGCCATCTGTGCCAAGGTCCACCTAACTACCGATACGTGGACCAGTAAGCACGGTCAGGGGCGTTATATCTCCCTAACGGCACACTGGGTAAATGCAGTGGCGGATGGGCCTGAGGCGGATAGCAATTTGGCGCATGTCCTTCCACCACCGAGGATTGCAGGGCGCTTCAGTTTTCCTCCTGTTCCTAACCCCTCCTACTCCGCTTGATAATCTTCTACCGCCTCCTCATCCGGTCAGCGTAACACCTCCACCACCAATTTCAGCACAGCCAGGGGTAAACGACAGCAGGCAGTTTTAAAACTTGCCTGTTTGGGGGAAAACCACACACCGCGCAGGAGTTGTGGAGGAGCATGGAACAGCAGACTGATGAGTGGTTGCTGCCAGCGAGCCTCAAGCCCGGCCTGGTGGTGTGCGATAATGGGCAAAATCTCATAGCAGCTCTGGGCCTAGCCGGTTTGACGCACATCCCTTGCCTGGCGCATGTGCTGAATTTGGTGGTGCAGAGGTTCCTTAAAAATTACCCCGATATGTCAGAGCTGCTGCAGAAAGTGCGGCCATCTGTGCGCACTTTCGGCGTTCTCACCCTGCTGCTGCTCGCCTGTCAGCGCTGCAGCGTAACTTCGGCCTTCCCGCTTACCGCCTCATATGTGATGTGCCCACAAGGTGGAACTCCACCTTGCACATGCTGGAAAGACTGTGCGAGCAGCAGCAGGCCACAGTGGAGTTTCAGCTGCAGCATGCACACGTGAGTCGCTCTGCGGAAAAGCACCACTTCATCACCAATAACTGGGCCTCCATGCGAGACCTGTGTGCCTTGTTGCGCTGTTTTGAGTACTCCACCAACATGGCCAGTACAGATGACGCCGTTGTCAGCTAAACTATCCCACTTCTATGCCTCCTTCAAAAAACAATTCGGGCGATGATGGAAGAGGATGTGGCACAGGAGGAGGAGGAGGAAGAGGGATCATTTCCAAGGCTTTCAGGGCAGTCATTCACAAGTGGCTCCGAGGGTGGGTTCCTGCACCCACATACGCCAGGTACACAATTGTCCAGCAGGGGCACAGTTCTGGAGGATGAGGAGGATGAGGAGCAGATGGAGGAGGAGATGGAACCATGTTCACAGCAGGGTGGCACCCAGGCCAGCTCATGGCCATCACTGGTGCGTGGCTGGGGGGATACAGAGGACACAGACGATACACCTCCCACAGAGGACAGCCTTTTGTTGCCTCTGGGCAGCCTGGCACACATGAGCGATTACATGCTGCAGTGTCTCCACAACGACCGCCGAGTTGCCCACATTCTAACTTGTGCTGATTACTGGGTGGCCACGCTGCTGGATCCCTGTTACAAGGACAACGTACCATCCTTAATTCACTCACTGGAGCGTGATTGCAAGATGCGCGAGTACAAGCACACGCGGGGCCACAGTGGAAGCACAAGGCCAAGGCAGAGGAGGAGGAGGAAGAGGTCGCCAACGCAACCAGGGCACTGCCAGCACCTCAGAAGGCAGGGTTAGCATGGCCGGAATGTGGAAAAGCTTTGTCAGCACGCCACAACAAACAGCAGCACCAGCAGCTCATATGGAACGTCTTAGCAGGAGGCAGCATTTCACCAACATGGTGGAGCAGTATGTGTGCACACGCCTACATGTAGTGAATGACGGGTCTGCCCCCTTCAACTTCTGGGTCTCCAAATTGGGCACATGGCCTGAGCTTGCCCTTTACGCCTTGGAGGTGCTGGCATGCCCTGCAGCCAGTGTATTATCTGAACGTGTATTTAGCATGGCTGGGGGCGTTATCACAGACAAGCGCAGCCGCCTGTCCAGAGACAATGTGGACAAGTTCACGTTCATTAAAATGAACCAGGCATGGATCCCACAGGACTTTTCCGTACCTTGTGCAGAATAGAGATGGATACCGACCTTACCCAGCCATTGTTATATTTTTGATCTTTCTCAATCTTTTGGGGTGTACCCTAATTTAAAATGACTAAAAAAAAGCAGTGTTGGCTACCTCGTCCCCCTCCACTGCCGCTTCCACCTACACCGCCACATCCACCGCCACCTCAACCTCCCTCCTACTCCATATGGGCCTCGTCCTTCAGACGAAGAAAATTGTTTTATTTTTCAGTTTTTTTTTGTTGTTTTAAGTTATTTCCCTATCCACATTTGCACTTGCCGTGCTCTTAACTACATGTTGCTGCCATTTGCAGCACTATAGCCCTTTCCATTGTTTTTTTAGAGCCATTTTAGTGCCTGAAAGTTCGGGTCCCCATTGACTTCAATGGGGTTCAAAGTCCGGGTAAAGTTCGGAAAAAGTCCGGGACACGGACCCGGACTTTTTTTTCAAGTTCGGCCAAACCCGCTGAACAAGGACATCCAGGTGTCTGCTCAACTCTACTCCTGACAGGTCGAACTGCGGTGGAAAGCGTGTTTGATTTTTCCATACCCTCTACCGTCCTCAAAGTGTCAGCCAGGATTGAGCGGTCATAATCCTTATCCGTGAACCTTTTTGTGAGGATCTGGGCTTGTTGGACAAAGTCCTCATGATCCGTACAATTTCTTTTAAGCCGCATATATTGGCCTTTAGGGACCGCTTGATGCCATGGGGCATGGTGGCAGCTGTCTATAGGAATATAAAGAAGGTGCTAGTAATGAACCTCCTCTCATCACATGTAATGGTCAAGTCAAGGAAATTAATGGCTTCTTGACTAGCTTCAAAGCTTAACTGAATGCCCCTAGTGTTTTGGTTCAACTCCTCCATGAAGATGTCCAAATCCGGCCTAGACCCATTCCACAGGAGGAGGACGTCATCAATGTACCTAGCCCAGAGCATAATCTGGGGTCGGGCACTATTATAGATGACGTCAGGACAGAGGAGTTGCGATGGGGGCAAAATATGCCCCCTCCTTGGCCAACTTGTTTATGGCCAAATGGGAGGAGGACGTCATCTATAATAGTGCCCGACCCCAGATTATGCTCTGGGCTAGGTACATTGAAGATGTCCTCCTCCTGTGGAATGGGTCTAGGCCGGATTTGGACATCTTCATGGAGGAGTTGAACCAAAACACTAGGGGCATTCAGCTAAGCTTTGAAGCTAGTCAAGAAGCCATTAATTTCCTTGACTTGACCATTACACGTGATGAGAGGAGGTTCATTACTAGCACCTTCTTTAAGGTGACTGATAGGAATTCGTATATTCCTATAGACAGCTGCCACCATGCCCCATGGCTCCAAGCGGTCCCTAAAGGCCAATATATGTGGCTTAAAAGAAATTGTACGGACCATGAGGACTTTGTCCAACAAGCCCAGATCCTCACAAAAAGGTTCACGGATAAGGGTTATGACAGCTCATTCATTCCTGGCTGACACTTTGAGGACGGTGGAGGGTATGGAAAGATCAAACATGCTTTCCACCGCAGTTTGACCTGTTAGGAGTGATTCTCCTTACACCTCACCTTTTGTCACCACCTTCTCCACTCAGCGCAGAAGCATTAAAAACATAATTGAAAGGCATTGGCACATCTTGAAAAATTATCGTACCCTTACTAAGGTGTTACCAGATAAGCCTAAGGTGGTATTTAGGGGAGCCCCTACTTTAGGAGATAAGCTGGCCCCGAATGTCTTGAACCCTCCAGAGCCAAAACCAAGTTTTTTTAGTCAGCTGACAGGTTATTATAGGTGTAATCGTTGCCAGACTTGTTCCGTTAACAAGTGCAAACAAAGGAACATTAAAGAATTTTTCTCTACAAGTACAGGCCTAACGTTCCCTATCAAACCTTTTATTTCATGCTCCACAACAGGGGGTCGTCTATTTATTGCAGTGCCCTTGTGGCCTGCAATATATAGGGAGGACCAAGAGACCCCTTTTTGTTCACTGTAATGAACATATAGCAAACATAAAGAAGGGTTTCAAAAATCATTCAGTGTCAAACCATTACCGCCTGAAGCACAATAGAGATCCCCGTAACACTATTTTTATGGGCATTGATAGGTTTTCCCCGCATTGGAGAGGAGAGCCTTTTGTGAGGGGACTTTCCAGATTAGAAATGTCCTGGATCTATAAAAGTAAAACCTTTAACCCTTTTGGCCTAAATATCGACACAGATGTGAATGCTTTTATTGATAATTCTTAATTACATTTACACATTACATTAATTATGTGTCAGTTTAAACTTTTATTAGCCATGTTCAAAGATTTATAAAATATATACTTGTAAACCCAGTGTGAGCCACATCCCAATATGGACCAGGGTCAATTTTTATACATTTTCTAAATTTAATATATTTTTTTTAAATCTCTTTTTATTAATTTATATAAAAATAATAATCACGATATCAAAATCTATGATCTGGAATAAATAAAGAAAAGAAGGGGAAAAAAGGGGAAGAAAAGAAAAAGAAAAAAGAGGGAAAGTATAATTTCTCAACATCTTATATTAATATAGGTTGATTCGTTTTTGTTTTTTACTATTACTATAAGGGGTAGGTATTTCCGTGTATATCCTAGAATTATTAGTCCGTCACCACTATATACCTCTATATAGATAGATAAGGCCTTCGTGTAAACAGAGAATAAGTCCATTAATCAATTTAAGGAAAAGAGTGTTTTGTTCAGATCTACGGATCACTTATCTTTAATTTTCCCAGAGTTTGTTCTATTTCTGCCTTTAAATACCAGTCCGTGTATCTAAAAGATTCCATAAAATGTTGTATATCCGCTTCCGCAAGTTCTTGCTCTATAAAGGGTTGCCATTTGTCGAAGAACATTTTTGTAGAAGTATAATGTTGCAAGACTGTATCCATACGTTCCTTATATAATAATAACCGAAGCTCCCTTTTAAGAGCAGATAGAGTAGGAGGGCTAGGCTGGATCCATGATTTTAAAATGGTCCTCTTAGCCGCCAAAAAACATAAATGTGTCAACATGGGGACAGTAGGCAGTAAGTTTGTCTGAGCAATGTTGTTTGGCAAGTTAATTCCAAATAGCATAAGGTGCGGAGATTTCCGTAGGTAGGTTTTCATTACCATATTGGCATAGTGCGCCACTCTATCCCAAAATGGGATCACTCTAGAACAGTGCCAAAATCTGTGAGCCAATGTGGGCCTCATTGACGAACAGAGAGGACATACAGCTTTAGTTCTTTTATCTTTGGTAAAGAGGGCTGGAATATAGGCTTTATGGATAAATTTGAATTGGGTCTCTCTCCATATTTCGTTCACCGTAAGTGTCCTGATATGCCTATAGCCCTGAAGTATCAGGTGTGAGAACTCCATTCCAGGGAAATCTATATGCCATTTTTCAAAGATTCTATCTTTGGAGGGAGGAAGCAATTCCTCTTGTAATAATTTAAATATTGTCGATATTGAATAAGACCTCTGTTGTATCAGAGTATCAATCATTGTATGTTGAAAGCCCTCTAGCAGGCTTGGAGCGCATGAGGATATATACGAAGTTGCTTGATGATAGGCCAGAAAGTGGGATTTAGGGAGATCATATTCTGCAGCAAGATCCTGAAAAGATTTAAATTTAAGTCTGGAAGTCCCATTTTCCATTTGTGTCAGAGAGTATGCTCTCACCAAGCCCTTAGATTTCCAGTATTCAAAGGCTAGATGGTCCCTTGCCTGAGGAAACATTGGGTTTCCAACCAGTGGTAGATACTTTGAAATACCTAGTGGTACATGTAGTTTCTTACGAGTTTCCCTCCAGGCTATAAAGGTATCTCTTGGCAAAACATGTTGTTGTATAGTTTTTGGAAGAGATGAAAATTTGCTATGCAGGATGCCTGCCAAACTCAAAGGATAAGCTATTTGTTCCTCCAAAGCATTATTAGTATAGCAGTTTCCCTCCACAAGCCAATCCAGCCCATATCTCAACAAACATGCAAGATTATACAGTCAGACATCTGGAAAACCAGCCCCCCCCCCCATGTTCTTTGGGAGATGCAATTTATCTAGCGAAATTCGTGAGCGTTTGCCTTGCCATATAAATTTTGAAAAAGCTTTGTTCAAAGTTTGAACGTCTTTGTGTTTCAATAGAAGCGGTATAGTTTGTAACTGGTATAGTAGGCATGGGAAGCTGATCATCTTAATCAAGTGGCATCTCCCAAAGAATGACAGGGGTAATTTATGCCACTTGTGCAATTCTTTCTTTATCTTTTCAAACAATGGGGTGAAGTTTAATAAATACAATGAAGATATATCTCTGCCAATTTTAATTCCTAAGTATGTAATATATGACTGTATAAGAGGAAAAGGACAGGATGTATCCCAGTGGGGTATAGTAGGAGTAGTAAGTGGAAGAACCTCACTCTTATTATAGTTTATTTTAAGACCTGTACGTTTTTCAAAGTCATTTAGAGTACGTTGTATAGTTTTTAAATCGGCCTGAGGGTTAGACGTGAAAATCAGCATATCATCTGCAAATAATGCCGTTCTTATTTCTTCTGTCCCTATTTGGATACCCTGTATTGGGGCCCAATCCAGAAAATATCTAGATAAAGGCTCCAAGGCAAGGTTAAAGAGGATCGGGGGAAAGCGGGCATCCCTGTCTCGTACCCTTATGTAAGGGTATAGAGGCAGACATACCCACTGAAGATACGATTCTATGTGTTGGTTTGTCGTACATAGCTCGTAGAAATTCCAAGGCACATCCTGAGAAACCCAGTCTATTCAAACTCAGAAAAAGCCATTCCAGATTGATGTTATCAAAGGCTTTCTCTGCGTCAAGAGAGACTATAGCCATTGATTTCATCGGGTTTGCCTTTGCATGTTCCATGGCTGCTATAACCTTTCGAATATTTAGAGTAGCTGATCAGCCTGATTGTGTCTCGTGAATGAAAGATGGTAAAATCACAGCTAGTCTAGTGGCTATCAACCTAGCCAGTATCTTCGCATCTATGTTCAATAACGAAATTGGATGATACGATCCAGGCTGTAAAGTATCTTTACCCTTTTTGGGGATACGTTTAATATATGATTCATACACTGTTGGAAGATAAGTGCCTTTCGTCCATTGTTCATTGAACAGAGATGTGAGGTAGGGTAGCAGTCTATCCGACATTTTTTTATAATATTCGTTTGTATAGCCATCGGGTCCCGCGGCTTTTTCATTCGCTAATGTTTTAATAATGTTATTTATCTCGCTTTATCTCGCTTTGAGCATTAATCAGGCCTATTTGATCCTCAGAGAGAGAGAGAGGGGAGATTTATGGTATTTAATAGAGTTGAGCGGACACCTGGATGTCCGTGTTCGGCCGAACTTTAAAAAAAAGTCCGGGTCCGTGTCCCGGACTTTTGCCGAACTTTTCCCGGACACCGAACCCCATTGAAGTCAATGGGGACCCGAACTTCCAGGCACTAAAATGGCTCTAAAACACCAATGGAAAGGGCTAGAGTGCTGCAAATGGCAGCAAAACGTAGTTAAGAGCATGGCGAGTGCTCTGCAAACAAATGTGGATAGGGAAATAAATTAAAACAACAAAAAAAAACAGAAAAATAAAACAATGTTCTTCATCTCTGAAGGACGAGGCCCATATGGAGTAGGAGGGAGGTTGAGGTGGTGGTGGATGTGGCGGTGTCATAGGCGTGCGCACAGGGTGTGCCGGGTGTACCTGGGCACACCCTAATCACCAAGGGCACATAGCATTATCGCTCTGTTTGCCAGTGAGGAGATGGGAAAGATCTCCCTCGGACCTGCTCTGCTCTATTTCTCTTTGCCAGCAGGGAGAGTAATGTATCGGGGCCATGTACATGTAGGCAAACACATGCATGTGTATTTAAACTTTGGGGTGCACACCCTAATGCAATAGGCTGCGCAAACCTATGGGCGGCGTAGGTGGAAGCGGTGGTGGAGGAGGACCAGGGCTGGATTAAGAGCATCATGGGCTTGGTGCTGAGGATTTTGAAGGGCCTTAAGGACCGTGCCTTGGGATGCACCCAGAGGAGGAAGGGTGCAGCCATGCATGCCTAATTCAACATGGGATGCTGTCTCTGAAGCCCATAAACACATCCATGCATCGGCAACTGTCCCTCCTTGTCCGGCCTTCGTGCTGTGTGGGGAGGTTCTGAGGGAGCTGAATGGGGAAGCGAGCATAGAAGCCAGACGTCTGTGTTTACAAGTGACAGAAGAGCGGTAACAGTGAATATGGCCAACCCGCGGCCTATATAAAGGTAGGGGTCTGGATCTGCAGCTCCAATAGCCCCTACATTAATTTGGCCCTGAGGAGGACGAGGTAGCCAACACTGCTTCTTTTCAGAAATTTTAAATGAGGGTACACCCCAAAGGAGTGAGAAAGATCAAAAATAGAACAATTGCTGGGTAAGGTCGGTATCCATCTCTATTCTGCACAAGGTACGGAAAAGTCCTGTGGGATCCATGCCTGGTTCATTTTAATGAACGTGAGCTTGTCCACATTGTCTCTGGACAGGCGGCTGCGCTTGTCTGTGATAACGCCCCCAGCCATGCTAAATACACGTTCAGTTAATACACTGGCTGCAGGGCATGCCAGCACCTCCAAGGCGTAAAGGGCAAGCTCAGGCCATGTGCCCAATTTGGAGACCCAGAAGTTGAATGGGGCAGACCCGTCATTCACTACATGTAGGCGTGTGCACACATACTGCTGCACCATGTTGGTGAAATGCTGCCTCATGCTAAGACGTTCCATATGAGCTGCTGGTGCTGCTGTTTGTTGTGGCGTGCTGACAAAGCCTCGGAAGCCACTTGCGAATGACTGCCCTGAAAGCCTTGGAAATGTTACCTCTTCATCCTCCTCCTCCTCATCCTGTGCCACATCCTCTTCCATCATTGTCCGAATCTAAGGAGGCATAGAAGTGGGATAGTTAAGCTGACAACGGCGTCATCGGCACTGGCCATGTTGGTGGAGTACTCAAAACAGCACAACAAGGCACACAGGTCTCGCATGGAGGCCCAGTTATTAGTTCCAGCAGCAGGGTGAGAACGCCGAAAGTGCGCACAGACGGCCCGCACTTTCTGCAGCAGCTCTGACATATCGGGGTAATTTTTAAGGAACCTCTGCACCACCAAATTCAGCACATGCGCCAGGCAAGGGATGTGCGTCAAACCGGCTAGGCCCAGAGCTGCTATGAGATTTTGCCCGTTATCGCACACCACCAGGCCGGGCTTGAGGCTCGCTGGCAGCAACCACTCATTTGTCTGCTGTTCCATGCTCCTCCACAACTCCTGCACGGTGTGTGGTTTTTCCCCCAAACAGGCAAGTTTTAAAACTGCCTGCTGTCGTTTACCCCTGGCTGTGCTGAAGTTGGTGGTGAAGGTGTTACGCTGACCGGATGAGGAGGCGGTAGAGGATGAGGAAGCAGAGTAGGAGGAGTTAGGAACAGGAGGAAAACTGAAGCGCCCTGCAATCCTCGGTGGTGGAAGGACATGCGCCAAATTGCTATCCACCTCAGGCCCATCCGCCACTGCATTTACCCAGTGTGCCGTTAGGGAGATATAACGCCCCTGACCGTGCTTACTGGTCCACGTATCGGTAGTTAGGTGGACCTTGGCACAGATGGCGTTGTGCAGTGCACACCTGATTTTTTCCCCCACTTGGTTGTGCAGTGAAGGGGTGGCTTGCCTGGAAAAGTAGTGGCGGCTGGGCACGACGTACTGTGGGACAGCCACAGACATAAGGCTTTTAAAACTGTGCGTCTCCACCAGACGGAATGACAGCATTTCAAAGGCCAAGAATTTTAAAATGCTGGCATTCAGGGCCAGGGATCGCGGGTGGGTAGGGGGGTACTTCCTCTTCCTCTGAAGTGTTTGGGAGATGGAAATCTGAACGCCTCCACGGGACATTGTGGAGATGGTTGGTGACCCAGGTGGTGGTGTTGCTGACAGATCGTCTGTTTGCGGGGTGGCAGGTGCCGGTATTACTACAGAGGTGGATGGAGAGGCCGAGACTGCAGCAGAAGAGGAAGCAGGAGGAGCCAGAGACCTTTCTTGGTTTTGAAGGTGTCTACTCCACTGCAGCTCGTGCTTTGCACTTAGATGCCTGATCATGCAGGTTGTGCTCAGGTTGAGAAGGTTTATGCCTCGCTTCAGGCTCTGATTGCACAGGGTGCAAACCACTCGTGTCCTGTCATCAGCACATTTTCTGAAGAACTTCCACACTAGAGAACTCCTTTGAGCTGGCTTTGGTGCGCTCGGTCCCTTGCTGCGTTGGGCAGTAGCAGGCGTAGTGTCTAGGGCACGGGCGCTCCGCTTCTGCACCCTGCTCCCTCTTCTGCTGTGCTGGTGGCTCTGTGCGACCACCGCCTCTTCCTCCAAACTACATGCATGACCTTCATTCCATGTGGGGTCGAGGACCTCATCGTCCTCCACATCATCTTCCACCCAGTCTTCACCCCTGCCTTCCTTGTCGGTCTCCACAATTCTGAGTGCCGCAGCAGTTGGCACGTGCGTTTTGTCATCATCGGAGACGTGCTGCGATGGTCCTTCCATGTACTCATCTTGAGAAATAAGTGGTTGGGCATTGCTGCACTCAATCTATTCCACTTCTGGGGCAGGGCTAGGTGGATGGCCCTGGGAAACCCTGCTGACAGAGTCATCAAAAAGAAGAAGAGACTGCTGCAGGACTTGGGGCTCAGACTGCTTGCCTGATTTGCAAGGGGGTGAGGTGAAAGACGGTTGGACATTGGCTGCAGGTGCCAACTCTGACCTTTCTGCAGTAGACTGGGTGGGAGACAATGTGAAGGAACTGGAGGCACTGTCAGCAACCCAATCTACTATCGCCTGTACTTCTTCTGGCCTCATCACTTCTAGAGGCACATGATGCCCTACCAAATACTGCTGCAGATTCTGTCGCCTACTCACACTTGAGGAAGGTGTTTCATTTGTGCATGTAGCTGGCACAGATCGACCACGTCCTCTCCTTGCAACAGGAGCTCTACCAGCAGCACCACGACCCAGGCCACGGCCCCTATTTGACGGTCCCCTCATATTTCTGTAATTTATGATCTTGCCCTAGAAAGGTGTTTATTGAATAGCGGAACAAAACAACAACAGTATCGCACGGGTGTATCTCACAGTCAAATATGCAAACTATGCCGCAATTTAATTTTTTTTACCCCAAAAGGGTGTTTATTAAATAGCGGAATAGAAAAACAGTATACAAATACAACGGGTGTATCTCACAGTCAAATATGCAAAGTATGACGCAAATTTAATTTTTTTCACCCCAAAAGGGTGTATATTAAATAGCGGAATAGAAAAAAGGATATAAAACGGTGTATCTCACACGTACAAACACAGACTAGGCCCCGATTACAATTTTTTGTACCCTAAAGGGAGGATGAGGAAGAGGAGTAGGAGGTGTTCAGAACAGGAGGCAAACTGAAGTGCCCTGCAATCCTTGGCGGTGGAAGGAGTTGCCCCAAACAAATTTAAAAGGTGTATCTGACATGTACCGATACAGACTATGCCGTAATTTAACTTTTTTACACTCCAAAAGGGTGTTGTATTGAATAGAGGAATAGGAAAAATTTGATAAAATGGTGTATCTCCCACGTACAAACACAGACTAGGCCCCGATTACAATTTTTTGTACCCTAAAGGCAGGATGAGGATGAGGTAGAGGAGTAGGAGGAGTTCGGAACAGGAGGCAAACTGAAGCGCCCTGAAATCCTCAGCGGTGGAAGGAGATGCACCAATCAAATTTGAAAAGGTGTATCCCACATGTACCGATACAGACTATGCTGTTATTTAATTTTTTACACTCCAAAAGGGTGTATATTGAATAGCGGAATAGGAAAAATTTTATAAAACGGTGTATTTCACACGTACAAACACAGACTAGGCCCCGATTACAATTTTTTGTACCCTAAAGGCAGGATGGGGGTGAGGAAGAGGAGTAGGAGGAGTTCGGAACAGGAGGCAAACTGAAGCGCTCTGCAATCCTCAGCGGTGGAAGGAGATGCGCCAAACAAATTTAAAAAGGTGTATCTCACATGTACCGATACAGACTATGCCATAATTTAATTTTTTACACTCAAACAGGGTGTATATTGAATAGCGGAATAGAAAAAAATTTATAAAACGGTGTATCTCACACGTACAAACACAGACTAGGCCCCGATTACAATTTTTTGTACCCTAAAGGCAGGATGAGGATGAGGAGTAGGAGGAGGCCGGAACAGGAGGCAAACTGAAGCACCCTGCAATCCTTGGCGGTGGAAGATGCGCCCAAAAAGATTGGAAGGTGTATCTCACACGTACCGATACAGACTATGCCGCAATTTAATTCTTTTTACCCCAAAGGGTGTAGATTGAATAGCGGAATAGAAAACATTTTATAAAACGGTGTATCTCACACGTACAAACACAGACTAGGCCCCGATTACAATTTTTTGTACCCTAAAGGCAGGATGAGGAGTAGGAGAAGTTCGGAACAGGCAGGAGGCAAACTGAAGCACCCTGCAATCCTCGGCGGTGTAAGATGAGCCCCAAAAATTGGAAAGGTGTATCTCACACGTACCAATACAGACTAAGCCGCAATTTAATTCTTTTTACCCCAAGGGTGTAGATTGAATAGCGGAATAGAAAATATGATATCAAAAGGTGTATCTATCTCACACGTACAGACCCAGACTAGGCCCCGATTACTATTTTTTGTACCCCAAAGGCAGGATGAGGAGTAGGAGGAGTTCGGAACAGGCAGGAGGCAAACTGAAGCATATAAGGTGCAATAGAGCAGCGCTAAAAACAAACAAATATATGCATAATCCAATGATAAAAGGAAACAGAATGAGTCCATGCAATGCCCGTGATGAAAGGTGAACCACACTTTCTGGTAGGATCAACAGGTGCTCTTAGTGCTATTATATCCACCACCGAGTGAAATGGCCTCTCACCTTAAGCTTACTAGATAAAAGCATATGACTCAAGATCTCATGGAACGATCATCCCCTTAGCACAGACGGCAGGAAGGGTCTGTTTTCCTCTTGTACTCCACCACACAAGGACTTCACACTGACCAGGCAGACTCCATACTGATCCTTAGGCGGACTTCACACTGATCATAGATAGACTTCAACCAGCAGCTCCCCTTACAACCATGAAACAGGGAAAACACCGGGCAAGCCCATAGCGTAATACTGATAAACACTTTATTTAAATGATAGAGTAAAGACAGCCTCTTACTTGTGGGTAGAGATAAAATCACATCAACAATGTTCCAGCAGTACCGGTGGGACCCATAGGTACCTCACCGGGTTTCCAGACAACAGCGGGCGACGTCTATTGGCTCCGCCTTCCCCCCGGACGCGTGTCGTCCCCCAATGGGCGGGGACTTCTTCAGCGGTGTATGAAGGCTATTACTGACGTCGCCCCTTATGTATACCACTAGACAGTTGCCATCACCGCACATGGCTTTGCAATATTCCTAAAGGGCAGTTCATGCATCTAAGGCGCAATTGCGCTTCTGACACAGATTATGAATCACAGTCAAAGGTTTTTTGTGACAGATTCATGCAAAAAGGATATTGCAAAGACAAGCTTGAGGAGGACAGGTTGGCCATCCAGGCTATCAATTGAGAGTCTCTTCGGTCCATTGCCCCTAAAGCAGTTAAACCTAAGAAGGATGAGATAAGAATCATACTAGATTACAATGTCTAGCACAAAAAAATCGAAAAGATTTCTAGTAGACACTGGCCCATCCTTCAACAGGATAAGACCCTGGGAGCAATCATACTAGCCAGACCATCCTTTGTGTACAAGAAGGCACCCACCCTCAGGAATTTTTTGGCCCCAGGGGTAGTCGACCCACCTACACAGATTAATAACCAACTGTTGCCATATTTATCAGGATTTTACGCCTGTGGTAAATGTGTGGTGTATCGAACAGCCAAAAGGAACTTGAAACGCAGGAAGGAGTTCATAGCAAAAGCAACAGGAAAGAGCTATGTAATCAAAGACCTGATCACTTGCTCGACTACAGGCGTAGTATACATGTTAGAATGTGACTGCGGCCTGCAGTTTGTAGGTAGGACATCAAGGGCCCTACAAATTAGGGTTGCTGAACATGTCCGGAGCATTAAAAAGGGAAAACCCCCCCACCATGTTACCCAACATTTCAAGAAATTCCATAACAAAGATCCTAGGAGTTTGAAGTTTTGGGGTATTGAAAGAGTCCACAAGCATTGGAGGGGAGGCAATTTGATCAGAAAGTTAAGTCAACGAGAGTCCTTTTGGATATACGAGACTAAAGTGGGGGTACCCCGAGGTTTGAACGTGGAGTTCGACCTCAATTGTTTTATTTCTGACCGATAAATACATTTCTTTGTTTTTTAGGGTTTTTAGCATCTTTATATTTTAGAACGTTTTTAGAATGTGTTCTTATTCCTTTGTTTTTGTGATCCAGACAACAGTGGGACGTCTATAGCTCCATGGTTTTAAGTACATTTTATGGGCTTTAACTATTAAGTTGAATACTGTGTTGTGTTTGTAGATTTATATTACATTGATATATGGGCATCAGGCCATGTGGGTGTGGAGGAAATTTTGAGTGTGTGTACCTTTCATGGGTGCAGAGATTCATAATAGGAAGAGTACCCCCATCCTTTCTTAAAATGGCCTAGGGTTGCCTATAATCCCTGAACATGATATGTATATATTTCTATTATATATTTTCACCACGCATTGGTTATATTATATTTGCAATACTTCGGTTTTAACACAGTATTCTATCATGACTATATTTGAAGGACTTCAATCCTGTTTGTCCCATATGCAGGGTACTGTTCCTTGCTATATACATGCTGACATTAGCATACATAAAGGGTGGTACCATGAGCACCTATTATTGCGATGCAGCATTGTTTACTTCCAGCCAGACCAATCAAGGAGAAAGGTAAGGGCGGTCCTCTGATGTCAAGTGCAGGCGCCTCCTCTCTGTGCAGAGCGGCGGCATCTGCCGGAGTTATGACTACGGGAGACCAGCCTATAAGAGGATGCGGACCGCTCGCCCAATCAGAGAGCTGCGAATGGGCGGTCTCCAAGTGCGGGGCATCGACACTTCCGCCCTAGAGAGAGCGGAGGTGTTCATGGATGTCTAGGCAACGGAGGCCAACCAATGAGGAGGTCCATACCGCTTGTCCAATCAGTGGACAAGGCGGTATACATAAGGGGTGACGTCAGTAATAGCCTTCATACACTGCTGAAGAAGTCCCCACCCATTGGGGGACGACACGCGTCCGGGGGGAAGGCGGAGCCAATAGACATCGCCCACTGTTGTCTGGAAACCCGGTGAGGTACCTATGGGTCCCGCCGGTACTGCTGGAACATTGTTGATGTGATTTTATCTCTACCCACAAGTAAGAGGCTGTCTTTACTCTATCATTTAAATAAAGTGTTTATCAGTATTACGCTATGGGCTTGCCCGGTGTTTTCCCTGTTTCATGGTTGTAAGGGGAGCTGCTGGTTGAAGTCTATCTATGATCAGTGTGAAGTCTGCCTAAGGATCAGTATGGAGTCTGCCTGGTCAGTGTGAGGTCCTTGTGTGGTGGAGTACAAGAGGAAAACAGACCCTTCCTGACGTCTGTGCTAAGGGGATGATCGTTCCATGAGATCTTGAGTCATATGCTTTTATCTAGTAAGCTTAAGGTGAGAGGCCATTTCACTCGGTGGTGGATATAATAGCACTAAGAGCACCTGTTGATCCTACCAGAAAGTGTGGTTCACCTTTCATCACGGGCATTGCATGGACTCATTCTGTTTCCTTTTATCATTAGATTATGCATATATTTGTTTGTTTTTAGCGCTGCTCTATTGCACCTTATATATTATCAGACAGGAGTTGTATTTTTGACCTGAGAGTTCAGCTGCTTTCTTTTACCATTCATTGTCCGTTCTGCGCTGATATTACTTCTGTTTTATGTTTTCATGGCAAACTGAAGCTCCCTGCAATCCTCGGCGGTGCAAGATGAGCCCCAAAAATTGGAAAGGTGTATCTCACACGTACCGATACAGACTATGCCGCAATTTAATTATTTTTACCCCAAGGGTGTAGATTGAATAGCGGAATAGAAAATATGATATCAAAAGGTGTATCTATCTCACACGTACAGACCCAGACTAGGCCCAGATTACTATTTTTTGTACCCTAAAGGCAGGATGAGGAGTAGGAGGAGTTCGGAAAAAAGGCAGGAGGCAAACTGAAACACCCTGCAATCCTCTGCGGTGCAAGATGAGCCCCAAAAATTGGAAAGGTGTATCTCACACGTACCGATACAGACTATGCCGGAATTTAATACTTTTTACCCCAAGGGTGTAGATTGAATAGCGGAATAGAAAATATGATATCAAAAGGTGTATCTATCTCACACGTACAGACCCAGACTAGGCCCTGATTACTATTTTTTGTACCCTAAAGGCAGGATGAGGAGTAGGAGGAGTTCGGAACAGGCAGGAGACAAACTGAAGCACCCTGCATTCCTCGGCGGTATAAGATGCACCCCAAAAATTGGAAAGGTGTATCTCACATGTACCGATACAGACTATCCCGCAATTTAATTATTTTTACCCCAAAGGGTGTAGATTGAATAGCGGAATAGAAAATATGATATAAAATTGGTGATTTTTCAATAGCACATGTGAACACAGCAGTGTCTTATGTCAGTCAGCTCTGCTGCAGGCTATGAAGGGACACAATACAATTTTTCATTGTCTGTCCCTAATCAGCAGCCAGCACGTATGATGTGTGCTCTCTCCCTAAACTACAGCAGAATGAAGCAGCGCGCTGGGGCTCTCGAACTTATAAAGACATGGTCACATGTTTCAGATGGCCAATCACAGCTACTAATACATTAGTAGGCATGGCTGGGATGGCTTAAGGCACACCAGTTAAACGCTTGTTGATTGGCTGTTGAAAGCCTGCCATTAAAAGCGCACCAATACATACAAACCCGGAAATAAAATGACCGAACACGGATTTTAAACCCGAACATACAGTAAAGTTTTCGGGTTTCGGGTAACAAAAATCCAATTATTTGGTACGAACACGAATAATACAGTCCGTGTTCGCTCAACACTAGTCACTACCAATTAGGGATGATCGAACTTTTGAAAAGTTCGGTTCGACCAGAACACCCGAACTTCCCGAAAGTTCGGTTCAGATTCCAGAACCCCATTGAAATCAATGGGACCCGAACTTCTGGAATCAAAAAACACAATTGTGAAGCCCTAAAACCCAATAAATGCCCCTAAAAAGTGCCTAGGGTTCTGGGTCATGCCCCAGGGACTATGAATCAGGCAAAAAGTTCTTAAAAATTGTCGTTTTTGATAGAGAGCCAATTATTGAAAAAATGATTGAAAAAAAAATTTTTCTTTGGATTTAGTGTCTGGGGGGTCTAAAAAGTGTACCTGTGAAGTTTCAGCTCTGTAGGATGTCCAAAACCAGAAAAAAAGATAATTTTTCTTAGAATTTTTAGTAGCGCAGGGATGGGGTTCCCCTCCTTTCACACCTGGGCATTTTTGTTTCAGGCGTTTATTGGGCGTTTTTTGTGCGTCTTTGGAGGCAGGCATGACATCTGAACTTCTGTATAGGGGTATATATATACTGTATATATATATATATATATATATATATATATATATATATATATATATAATCAAAAAACACAATTTTGAAGCTCTAAAACCCCCAAAAAATGCCCCTAAAAGGGCCTAGGGTTCTAGGTCATGCCCCAGGGACTATGAATCAGGCAAAAAAAAGTTCTTAAAAATTGTTGTTTTTGATAGAGAGACAATTTTTGAAAAAATTATTGAAAAAAAAGAAATGAGATTTCTTTGGATTTAGTGTCTGGGGGGTCTAAAAAGTGTACCTGTGAAGTTTCAGCTCTGTAGCATGTCCAGAACCAGAAAAAAAAGATAATTTTTCTTAGAATTTCAGTAGCGCAGGGATGGGGTTCCGCTCCTTTCCCCCCCTATATGTGTGTATGTGTATATATATATATATATATATATATATATATATATATATATATATATATATATATGTGTGTGTGTGTGTGTATATATACCCCTATACAGAAGTTCAGATGTCATGCCTGCCTCTAAAGACGCACAAAACACGCCCTATAAACGCCTGAAACAAAAAACGCCCAGGTGTGAAAGGAGCGGAACCCCATCCATGCGCTACTGAAATTCTAAGAAAAATTATCTTTTTTTCTGGTTCTGGACATGCTACAGAGCTGAAACTTCACAGGTACACTAAATCCAAAGAAATCTCATTTTTTTTTCAATAATTTTTTCAATAATTGGCTCTCTATCAAAAACGACAATTTTTAAGAACTTTTTTTTTGTGTGAAAAATAGTCCCTGGGGCATGACCCAGAACTCTAGGCACTTTTTAGGGGCATTTATTGGGTTTTAGGGCTTCAAAATGGGGTTTTTGAGATATATATATATATCTGAGAAAAAGTCCACAGGGATTGCTGCACAATTCTTTCTTTATTGGAAAGATATCCAAAGTACATACCAGTACAATATCATAGTATTTCAATCGTAACGTTTCGGACTCAAAGGTTAACGTCCTTCCTCATACAGAAATACATCTAATGCCCCATACACACGTGCAGATTATCTGCAGACTTTTGTCTGCAGACTTACCAAAACCATATAATATGAGGTCAAACCTAAACACTTTCAAATTGTATGCAATCCGGCAGGCTCTTGCACTACATAGAAAAGGTAAGTCTGCAGACAAAAGTCTGCAGATAATCTGCACGTGTGTATGGGGCATAAATCTCTATACAAGTACAAAAGCTTATATATGTTCAAGCATCAATTAAGAATCCACGAGTCGTCAATCATTGATTAATTCACACAGTGGTCTCCAATGTATCATTAGGAGGACTGAGACAAAGTTACAAAACACAGATCCTTCTCTATATGCAATTAGTCATATCCAGTGTTATCCTAATGATAAAGGAATAAAAAAATATTTGTCAATAAAAAAGACTCTACAAGAGTATATTTCGATCGATGAAATATCACAATCAACTATATGTTGCGGTGTTGAATCAGTGTTATCCTAATGATAAAGGAATAAAAAACTATTTGTCAAAAAAAGACTTTACAAGAAACATATATTTAGATCGATGAAATATCACAATCAACTATATGTTGCGGTGTTAAATATAGCTGTCACTGTTGAAGGTGTAGGACCCATAATTAGACCAAAAGGTCCCTTCAAAAAGATACCATTTACAAAAATAAATACAAGTCGAGTTCAGAGTTTAACCCCTTCGCTTGTAAGGTATCCAAAAAATGGATCCATTGGACTTCACGTTTCCTAAGCTGTAATTCACGATTTCCTCCCCTTCTGTTTCTAGGTATATTGTCAATGACCATAAATCTCAATTGGGACACTGAGGGCCGGATTTAAAGAAACTGCAGCTTCAAACCTCTATGACGTGTTTCAGTTTCGCCGCGTTCAAATCAATTAACTGGCGCTGCGGCGAATTGGCGAGTAAAACAGCAATAATGAATTCCGCCGTCAGCGGGATTCACTTACGATCGCGGCTTCGCCAATTCGCAAACTTATGTCTTCGTGCTTATAGCAGTTTCACATAGCGATGTGGGCTAGTGGATTAGTGCACACATCACATGTCTGTAATTCATCTCCCTCTGCTGTAGGTTCGAGGCTTACCATCTCCACCTACTTTTTTTATTTTCTTTTTTTGTTTATATTGCTAAAATGTAACGGATTACATCATATATATTGCTAAATAATGTTACACTCAGAAGCGCTTGCAAGCTTACACCATTTTAAGTGTTTTTTTGATCTTGTCTGTGTGTCGAATCGATCTTATGAAGGAAAGTACCAAAGGCAAGTGACCAAACCCCTACCCTACTTCAGGGCAAGATGAAACCTCACAATTTTACCATGGTCTTCTTCCCACATTCCATACAATGTTTAGTTCTTTAGCTATATGTGCTTTTTAGCCTTAACACACTCCTTTTTTTCCACCATACAGCTTTATTCTGCACAATAGCTAAGTGCTTTGCAACTTCACTGCAGTTCACAACGTCATGGGTTCAAATCACATCACTACACTTGGGATCTCTTTTCACTCTCATTTTTTTAAACAGTTTTTTTAAACTATCTTGAATTTGGGGGGGGAGGGGGGTGTCCTACCCAAATTTCAAGCACATCAATGGAAACAACACAATTTTGATTTTATGAGTGTGGTCCTAGTTTTATCGAGATGCAATTCTTTACATATTTACCATGGTTCTTACAATTTCTTGACCAATAAACATAGGTGTCTGATATTGGACTCTCTCCATATTTCAACAACACAGGCCCTCATAGTCCAACACTACATTTGCCTCACACCTCAACACAACACTGTCACATCCCTACTCTACATTACAACCTCTCACATCACCAGTACAAGCAGCATGCAAAGTGCAAAACTCCGGCCTTGGCAGCTTAATGGGCCATACACTAACAATTTGTCTAGACTTTTTCCTGTAGACTTAACCAAACCATATAATAGAAGCTCAAACCTCAACACTTTCAATTTGGATGCAATCAGGCAGGCCCTTGCACTACATAGAAAATGTCAATCGGAAGGATAAAGTCTTCTCTAAATCTTACAGTGTGGATGGCCCTTTTGTCTGTAGGCACCCACACAAAACAAAAAAACACATGTTCAATTCTAATGTATTTATTTATTTGAGAATGACAGCAGAAGGAGGGATGCAGCAAAAGAATATTGTCACTCTCCAGTCCGTGTGCCTTTACAGCGCCAGACCACGATCTTTGCTCCATGGCTACGGGATTCTGATGTCTTCCACAACTTCCGGCAGAGTTCAGAATCCATTCTGCACCTCTACCAGCTCATAGGGGACAGGCATGGCAAGGTTGCTGGGCAGCTTCCAAGCCACTTTCGAAGTTCCAGGGTGTTCATGTTGGTCATTGGCCATGTGCCTTACCAAATATCCACTGACCACAAAAGAAAATGAGTGGAGTCCATCAAGGTGGGTTTCTACCACCTACACCCGCAAGCAGTACCACTCCTGGAAAAATAAAACAAAGGATAAGACATTTCATTATGAAAATCACATCTTAATGCCTGTTTGCTTCATTCTGAACTTCATTTAATTTCGACATCACGAGTGAAATAACACATTTTATGCCAACTTACACAAACCAGAAATCATTAATGTAAACATTTGTATACACACCTGTGACGCCAGACAGCCCATCACCACAGGCTTCCCATGGTACGTGCCATGATTCCAAGATGTTGATGTTCTGGAAAATTACAACACCATAAGATACCAAGCAGCCGTTCATGTTATCAATAACTACACAGGTGGCATAGACACAAATAAACACCTGCCAGCTCTTCTCAGCCCTTTACACTATTCACAATACCAACATGTTTATGGTTAGAGGTGCATGTTTTTGCTCAAGTAACACAATTTTACCAATGTTGACTACACTTTATCTACAATGGCAAGTGTCATTGGCAGATGATAATCACCCTCTGTCTCCCTGTGAGTGGCACCTCTGCTAACTAGCTAATTAATACACATGCCCTATCTTGACCGGTTACAGTACTTACATGTAAAGTGGCTAGCAACCAGGGTATTCCGGGTGGCCATACCGGCAGCGGTGCTCCGCCGCCTGGGGGCCGCCGGCTGACGGACCTCTGGCTCCCTCTCCTCCGTCAGCTCCCAAGAATCATCCCGGGCAACGCACATGTTGTGCAACACGCAGCACGCCAGGATGATCTTGGAAGCCTTTGTAGGAGAGTACAGGAGTTCACCCCCAGGCCGGGCCAAGCAGAGAAACCGGGACTTGAGAAGACCTATGGTCAACTCAATGATACTCCGGCTTCTCCGCAAGGCCCTGTTGTAATTCCTCTCTGCTGGGCCCTGGGGGTACCTGATTGGAGCCATCAGCCACGTCAGCTGCGGGTAACCAGCATCCCCTGAAAAATAAGAAAAATATACATTAGTTCTTCCTATCATGTGACTTTAGATGACTCCTCAAAATGGGAGACAATGAGGCATTTTACTAAACAACCTGCTCGTCTGTTTGCAAAAAATCATATGAAACATCTCAACTCTGTCTAACTGCCTAAATCACTAATACAAATGGGAAAAAGGACACACAAAGTGGTGGGTTTCTCTTGCAAGTTCCAACTTGGCCCCTATTTTGTTCCTATTACATTAGCCTAGGTCTTACTTCTGGAATATATCTGCAACTAGAGTGAGGAAACCAATATTGACTCACTTATGCAAAGTACTTTGGGGATATGGCAATACCATTGGAATCATTTGTAGGTTTTCTTTGGGTGGCTAGAGGACACCATTTACACATTGGTTAACCACCTTCATTGGACTCAAAGACAACTTTGCAAATCTTTCTTTTGTGAGCTGCTAAGCTGCTGATCTGGTTGTGTGTGAACAGCCTGACAACTAATAACACATCCATTTTAGGTAGGCTTTGCTTAAATCAGGGTGTACACCGATGTAGCTTATTCCTATGTCTATGTAATCTTACAGTTTATGTTGTTAAGACAAAATACTTTACCAATAAGCCACCCTTCGGGCATTTGTCCACTTTCAAACACCTCGTACAGAGTACTTGTTCTTAACATACTGGAATCATGGCACGACCCTGGGTGACCAGTGTTGACACTCATGATGCGCTGTTTGGCGTCACACACTAATTGGACGTTCACAGAGTGGTACTGCTTGCGGTTCCGGTATTCACTTTCGTGGCTCCTTGGGGGCCTAATGGCTATGTGGGTGCCATCGATTGCCCCTAGGATTTGCGGCATGTGTGCCCGCCGGTAGAAACCCAACTTGACTTCATTCCACTCATTTTCATTCTGTGGCCAGTGGATAAAATTGGGCACTATATCCACTATGGCATTAATGACCAACATGAACACCCTTGAAACTGTGGGCTGGCTAATGCCCATGATACTTCCCGAAGTGGCTTGGAAGCTGCCACGCCCTAAAATATACAAAGTGGCCAGCAATCTGGCCATGCCGGGCACCGCATGGCCGCGCTGTGTGTCCGGGTCAATTTTCTCTGCTATGAGCTGGTAGAGGTGTAGAATAGTTCCTCGCTCGAGCCGGAACTTCCTCCTGACATCAGAATCCCGCAGCTTGTCCAAATAGATCCTTGGAGCAAAAATGCGTGGCTGGCGAGGTAAGGGCACACGGACTGGAGGTGCTGCTGCTGGAGGTGCTGCTGCTGCTGCTGCTGCAGCTTCCCCACCTTCTGCTGCCTCCTGTGCCAGGGCCTCCTCAAACAAGGCACCAATAAATGCCAGCATTGCACCATCTAATGCGTCTGGGATATCGTCCTCCATTTTGAACGCGCAAATTCGCGAATGCGCAGATATATATAGAAACGGCCGCTAATTATCACACCTGTGAGCCAGCTATAAAAGGAGCACATGGCCAATATGGCTGCTGGATGTTATAGATCGATGTTTCTTATGTGCTAGCAAGACCCTGTGACCCACAACCTACATTATCTGGAGGTAAGACAATTGTATCTCTCTCTCCCAAAAAAAAGGAAGGAGACAATTTGTACTTATCTTGGGTGTGCTTAAGTTGTCTATGGTGAATCCCCTCCAACCCACAATAGCTTGGGAACCCCTCAAGTGTCTTTTAATCATTGGCAGTTGGCCCCATGTGCATGTGGTTTGGACATGTGTTTTCTCATGTTTGTTAAAGGTGTGCAGTCTAGATTTGGCATCTAAACCTGCCCCCTTACCTTCCCAGCTTCCAAAGACACCATTTTTGCTTTCCTGATAACTGTAATTTATTATGTGCATGTATGTAGGTCATGCGATTTCTCATGTATGTTTAATGTTTGCAGCCTCCTTTTGCCTATAAAGGATTACACCACCACCACCACCACCACTGTGTTTGTGCCATTAGGTAAGTGTTTGGAGGGCCTCGTGTGATTTGTACCCCTATGCGTTTTCTTATGTGTTTTTTTTGTACATTTCTTTGCAGCCTCTTCTGCTCTTTGCCACCACCACCACCACCACCACCACCACTGTGTTTGTGCCATTAGGTAAGTGTTTGGAGGGCCTCGTGTGATTTGTACCCCTATGCGTTTTCTTATGTGTTTTTTTTTTACATTTCTTTGCAGCCTCTTCTGCTCTTTGCCACCACCACCACCACCACCACCACCACCACCACCACCACTGTGTTTGTGCCATTAGGTAAGTGTTTGGAGGGCCTCGTGTGATTTGTACCCCTATGCGTTTTCTTATGTGTTTTTTTTGTACATTTCTTTGCAGCCTCTTCTGCTCTTTGCCACCACCACCACCACCACCACCACCACCACCACCACCACCACTGTGTTTGTGCCATTAGGTAAGTGTTTGGAGGGCCTCGTGTGATTTGTACCCCTATGAGTTTTCTTATGTGTTTTTTTTTTACATTTCTTTGCAGCCTCTTCTGCTCTTTGCCACCACCACCACCACCACCACCACCACCACTGTGTTTGTGCCATTAGGTAAGTGTTTGGAGGGCCTCGTGTGATTTGTACCCCTATGAGTTTTCTTATGTGTTTTTTTTTTACATTTCTTTGCAGCCTCTTCTGCTCTTTGCCACCACCACCACCACCACCACCACCACTGTGTTTGTGCCATTAGGTAAGTGTTTGGAGGGCCTCGTGTGATTTGTACCCCTATGAGTTTTCTTATGTGTTTTTTTTTTACATTTCTTTGCAGCCTCTTCTGCTCTTTGCCACCACCACCACCACCACCACCACCACTGTGTTTGTGCCATTAGGTAAGTGTTTGGAGGGCCTCGTGTGATTTGTACCCCTATGAGTTTTCTTATGTGTTTTTTTTTTACATTTCTTTGCAGCCTCTTCTGCTCTTTGCCACCACCACCACCACCACCACCACCACCACTGTGTTTGTGCCATTAGGTAAGTGTTTGGAGGGCCTCGTGTGATTTGTACCCCTATGCGTTTTCTTATGTGTTTTTTTTTTACATTTCTTTGCAGCCTCTTCTGCTCTTTGCCACCACCACCACCACCACCACCACCACCACCACCACCACTGTGTTTGTGCCATTAGGTAAGTGTTTGGAGGGCCTCGTGTGATTTGTACCCCTATGCGTTTTCTTATGTGTTTTTTTTTTACATTTCTTTGCAGCCTCTTCTGCTCTTTGCCACCACCACCACCACCACCACCACCACCACCACCACTGTGTTTGTGCCATTAGGTAAGTGTTTGGAGGGCCTCGTGTGATTTGTACCCCTATGCGTTTTCTTATGTGTTTTTTTTTTACATTTCTTTGCAGCCTCTTCTGCTCTTTGCCACCACCACCACCACCACCACCACCACCACCACTGTGTTTGTGCCATTAGGTAAGTGTTTGGAGGGCCTCGTGTGATTTGTACCCCTATGCGTTTTCTTATGTGTTTTTTTTTTACATTTCTTTGCAGCCTCTTCTGCTCTTTGCCACCACCACCACCACCACCACCACCACCACCACCACCACTGTGTTTGTGCCATTAGGTAAGTGTTTGGAGGGCCTCGTGTGATTTGTACCCCTATGAGTTTTCTTATGTGTTTTTTTTGTACATTTCTTTGCAGCCTCTTCTGCTCTTTGCCACCACCACCACCACCACTGTGTTTGTGCCATTAGGTAAGTGTTTGGAGGGCCTCGTGTGAATTGTACCCCTATGCGTTTTCTTATGTGTTTTTTTTTTACATTTCTTTGCAGCCTCTTCTGCTCTTTGCCACCACCACCACCACCACCACCACCACCACCACTGTGTTTGTGCCATTAGGTAAGTGTTTGGAGGGCCTCGTGTGATTTGTACCCCTATGCGTTTTCTTATGTGTTTTTTTTGTACATTTCTTTGCAGCCTCTTCTGCTCTTTGCCACCACCACCACCACCACCACCACCACTGTGTTTGTGCCATTAGGTAAGTGTTTGGAGGGCCTCGTGTGATTTGTACCCCTATGCGTTTTCTTATGTGTTTTTTTTGTACATTTCTTTGCAACCTCTTCTGCTTTTTTTGCCACCACCACCACCACCACCGTGTTTGTGCCATTAGGTAAGTGTTTGGAGGGCCTCGTGTGATTTGTACCCATATGCGTTTTCTTATGTGTTTTTTTTTTTCCTTTTCTTTGCAGCCTCTTCTGCTCTTTGCCCACTACTACCACCACGACCAAGTCTGTTTGTGCCATTAGGTAAGTGTGTTCTGTAACTGTTCACTAATTATACTGTATATGAAGAGCAATCTGCAAATCCTGTTTTTTCTGTTTTCTCTTTTGTCATTTCAGATTTAGGAGTTTGGGGCTCTTTGCTGCTGCTGGACAGCCAGATTCTCTGCCCACCTCGTGCTCCCATGGCCCCACCCACTGGAAGGATGAGAAGGGCCAGGGGGGCCAGGGGGGCCAGGGGGGCCAGGGGGGGCAGGGGGGGCAGGGTGGGCAGATCGTCTGGCTCTGGTGTGAGGGAGGCTCCAGCTGTATCCATGAGGGAGTCCACCATCCCCATCCCGGAGGAGGAAGCCGGGGGAGGTGTTAACACACCAAGTGGACAAGCTGGCTCTTCTGACAGTAGTCCTGGAGCGGGTCCGTCCACCAGAGTCAGCTTGTCCACATTACCCCGGCTTCCCCGTTTCACCCACAATCAGTGCTGTGCCCTGGTCCACGCCTATATGGCCAGATATCAGGCAATACATGGGACCAGGGCCGCGTCTTACTCAGTAACAGAGAAGAACAGATTGTGGGATGAAATCCGGGATGCTGTAAATGCACTGGGTGAAGCACCTCGCCACCGTGACAGTGTGCGGAAGAAGGTCAACGACATCTGTGGGTCCGTTCGGAAGAAGCTAATTGCATGGGCTGCGGAGGGTCTTTATGACCGTCAAGGTCGGCTGGATGAACGTGCACGAAGTTCTCTCTGGGATTATCAATTACCTTTCTTGAACATCATAGGACCCGATACCATCTTTCCCAGAGAGGACTTAGATTCGGATGCTTTGCACCGAGGTAGGATATTATCTTGGATGTCAATTGTGTGAGTTGTTTGGAAAAGATTAACTACTATCCTATGTGTGACATTAAGAGAATGTGATACTTGCCCTTCCAATTGTCCTTTTTTTGTTTTCCCCAACCTGCAATTTGTTCATCTGTAGCACGGATCTCAGCCCCTCCACAGCCCATGCAGCTTGGCGAACCAGACGGACTCACAGGTGTTGACATCAGTGCTGACCCTCCTCCTGGTAGGTCCAATATCATACTGTGCCAAACAATGTAGATGTTTTTTTTTTGCCAAGATAGCTCATATTGCTATGTCCTTTACAGAAGATCCGCAGCAGGGAACACACCCAGTGCAGCTAGGCCTGGAGGAAGGTGTTGGTATGTCTAGTCAAATAATGTTTTTTTGAATCTTATTAACCCCATTAACACACATGTTTTTTCTTAGGAAAGAGTGTTGCCTTTTAGATGTTTACCCTGCAAAACACAGTTGACAGCATTAATGGGTGCCGTCATTAGTAGGCAGACCAAGCCTTCTTAACCTTTGGGAGGGTTTAGCAAGTGTCCTATGAGCCCAGGAAAGCACTTTTGAATGTTTGGCCTCAATGCTTCATTCATGAAGCTAGGAGGGCAATCTGGCCATAATCATTACTGACTAAGGTTATGTACTAAACATGTTTTTTTTTTTTTTTTTTTAAAAGAACATCAGGCCCCTCTTGACGTTGCAGCTGGAGTTGGATCAGGAGCTGGCGACGATTCTGCATCCAGTGCTGTGGTATGTGATATAAGGGAACAAGGTGCACATGTAACATTTCAATGGTAGCATTGATTTTGGACTAGATGTGGCTTACATTGTGTGTGTTAAATTAGTGCTATGACATTCTGACGATGCACCAGCACAACAAGAGTTCTATCTTGAACATCAGGGAATTATGTTATAATTTGGTGTGCCACTAATGTTCCAAAAACATCCAGGATCTTTAAAGTCCGGCCCGTCTTTGATTTTCCAGGTCCAAATTCATGGGTATCGTTTGGTTGGGTTGTCCTGTAGCCGATTGATGGCAAGATTTTAGACAACATACGTAGATGTATAAAGTCATTGGTGTAGTAACAGATTTACCAAAAGCATAAACAACCTACCACACCAGGGTTAATTGGGAACACCTTCATGTTGAATCTTTTTTGCCTTTGTCATATTAGTCACACCAATATAATATGTACCCATTATCAGAAGTGTTGCTAGCTTGGATAATCTTACAATGAACAAGTACTCATTAGAAGCACATCAAACTTTTCAACGTTCTGCTTGGGGTGTTAAGTTGTCAAACTAATCTGAAATATTTAGTCATGATGTTTGATAATGATTTGGTCTATTTCTTCTGCTTTCAGGTAGCCTTAGATGCAGAGGGATTGTCACCTACCCAACTTCGTCCATCTATGCTGGATGTAGCCGAGAGGCTGCTTGATGAGTATCAGGTCCAAAATGAGTTAAGGAGGCGTACTCAGCAATCTACTGAGGCAGTACGTCTGCTCGGGCTCATACAGGAATCTGTAGCAACAATGGTACAGGTTCACCAGGATATGTTACAGGTTCAACAGGATATGCGTAACAGCTTGGTAAGTTTAGCAGACCAGCATCAACGGGATCGGCAAAGTGTTGACACTCAGGTGCTGGCCACACGCCAATGCCTGTTTGGATCTGAAGATGCCCCATTGGCAGAGCCCTCCCAAACATCTCACTCACCTGCCACTGCAGGTTGTGGTAGTGGGAGGGTAATGCCAGTGTTGGCCACTTGTCAGGCAGCTGGGGATGGGACAATTCCTCCTGTAGCCACTCCTAGCACTTCACACTCCGTTCGGACTCCCACACCCCTCAATGAGCAATCCTCCTGCACAACCTCAATGCGCACTGGTTCCACAGTACCCCTTCCACCTGACTACATTCCCTCCACACCTTTATCACTTCACTCCTCCCCAGGCCGTTCTTCTTTTTTGTCACCAATGCGACATGTCGTTTGCCCCCGCACCGTGGACCACAACAAACAATCAACCACCACTCCCCACACATCTTCACAACCCTTGCACCACCAGCAGCATCAAATAGCCTTGGAGCAGCAACGATCCCATCTCATGGTAATGGCACACGTTGCCCAAATGCTTAGGCTGACCCCAGAGCAGATGACACTATTGGCCGAACATCTTCTGTCTGGGACATTTCCAACGTTCAACACCCTGCATCATCAGCAGCCTCAGACAGAAGATATGATCCTAATGGGCCACTTGAGCACAACTCTACAGTTAACCCCAGACCAGATGGAACTCTTGGCACACCATTTGATGGCAGGAAACTTAACAATGCTCACCACACTGCTTCAGGCACGACCACCAACTTGATTTTTTGTTTTTTTGTTTAATTTGGTTTAGTTTTGTTAATGATTTACATTGGCCAATTTTTTGGGCCATTTTTTTTTTTAATTTGAGGGTGGCACAATATGATTTATTATAGTGCTTCTTTTGGGGATGAAATAAAATTTTATGCAAAATGATTAGTTTGTGTTTGCTCTTTGGTTTTTTAGGAGTGTTGGTGGCCAAGTAATGGCCCTGGTTAATGTAGGCATTTATACACACGTGCTTCTCTATCTCCAAACATATGATTTCATGTAAATTTAGATAACTCAATGTTCACATAACGACCCAAGAAAAGGTCTCCCTTCAAATGTAGCTTCAAAACAAGTCTCAAGGCTAACATAAACCAAAGCCAACATACTAACAATTACAGACCACACCACTCAAGTAAACAAATACAACACAAAAGACATTCGATGTGTACACCAAAAAGAAAACTTGGGTAATAAAATAAATGTTTTAATAACACATGTGGGTGTCTACCAACTGTAGCGTACAAAAAATATATTACAATATATAATAGAATGAACTAAATTGCCAATGTAACATTTGTGTTGCAAAGAGCAACATACTTAAATTTAATTTAGATAAACATTTTAAACATTTTTTATGTTTTGACATCATTTTTTGGAAGGTTTGCACAAAAACAATTCTTTTTTGTAAACATTTGTGTTTTTTTCCGTTGCCATAAAAACAACAAGGCTTTTTTGTAAACATTTGTGGTTTTGTCGGTTGCCATAAAAACAACAAGGCTTATTTGTAAACATTTTTGGTTTAGTTTGTTACCAAAAACAACAAGGCTTTTTTGTAAACATTTTTGGTTTAGTTTGTTACCAACAAACAACAAGGCTTTTTTGTAAACATTTTTGGTTTAGTTTGTTACCAACAAACAACAAGGCTTTTTTGTAAACATTTTTGGTTTAGTTTGTTACCAAAAACAACAAGGCTTTTTTGTAAACATTTTTGGTTTAGTCCGTTGACATAAAAACAACAAGGCTTTTTTGTAAACATTTGTGGTTTTGTCCGTTGCCATAAAAACAACAAGGCTTTTTTGTAAACATTTGTGGTTTTGTCCGTTGCCATAAAAACAACAAGGCTTTTTTGTAAACATTTGTGGTTTTGTCCGTTGCCATAAAAACAAGGCTTTTTTGTAAACATTTGTGGTTTTGTCCGTTGCCATAAAAACAACAAGGCTTTTTTGTAAACATTTGTGGTTTTGTCCGTTGCCATAAAAACAACAAGGCTTTTTTGTAAACATTTGTGGTTTTGTCCGTTGCCATAAAAACAACAAGGCTTTTTGGAAACATTTGTGGTTTTGTCCGTTGCCATAAAAACAACAAGGCTTTTTTGTAAACATTTGTGGTTTTGTCCGTTGCCATAAAAACAACAAGGCTTTTTTGTAAACATTTGTGGTTTTGTCCGTTGCCATAAAAACAACAAGGCTTTTTTGTAAACATTTGTGGTTTTGTCCGTTGCCATAAAAACAACAAGGCTTTTTTGTAAACATTTGTGGTTTTGTCCGTTGCCATAAAAACAACAAGGCTTTTTTGTAAACATTTTTGGTTTTGTCCGTTGCCATAAAAACAACAAGGCTTTTTTGTAAACATTTTTGGTTTAGTTTGTTACCAAAAACAAGGCTTTTTTGTAAACATTTTTGGTTTAGTTTGTTACCAACAAACAACAAGGCTTTTTTGTAAACATTTTTGGTTTAGTTTGTTACCAAAAACAACAAGGCTTTTTTGTAAACATTTTTGGTTTAGTCCGTTGACATAAAAACAACAAGGCTTTTTTGTAAACATTTGTGGTTTTGTCGGTTGCCATAAAAACAACAAGGCTTTTTTGTAAACATTTGTGGTTTTGTCCGTTGCCATAAAAACAACAAGGCTTTTTTGTAAACATTTGTGGTTTTGTCCGTTGCCATAAAAACAACAAGGCTTTTTTGTAAACATTTTTGGTTTTGTCCGTTGCCATAAAAACAACAAGGCTTTTTTGTAAACATTTGTGGTTTTGTCCGTTGCCATAAAAACAACAAGGCTTTTTTGTAAACATTTGTGGTTTTGTCCGTTGCCATAAAAACAACAAGGCTTTTTTGTAAACATTTGTGGTTTTGTCCGTTGCCATAAAAACAACAAGGCTTTTTTGTAAACATTTTTTTTTTGGTTGCCAAAAACAAGGCTTTTTTTGTTTTTTTTTGTTTTTTTGGGTCCCAAAAAAAGGGTTTTTTTATAAATTTTTAAATTTTTTTGGTGGCCAAAAACAAGGCTTTTTTTTTTTTTTTGTTTTTTTGGGTCCCAAAAAAAGGGTTTTTTTTATAAATTTTTATATTTTTTTTGGTGGCCAAAAACAAGGCTTTTTTTTTTTTTTTGTTTTTTTGGGTCCCAAAAAAAGGGTTTTTTTATAAATTTTTATATTTTTTTGGTTGCCAAAAACAAGGCTTTTTTTTTTTTTTTGTTTTTTTTTTTGGGTCCCAAAAAAAGGGTATTTTTTTAAACTGTTTTTGATTTTTTTGTTAGATTTTTGTTTATAATGGGCAACAATTACAAATGTGACATTTCTTTGTGTTGCAACGTGCAACATAAGTAAACAAACAACAAAAAAAAAATACTAGGATCTTTTTAAAGGTGTGACATTCCTAACGAATGGCTCCTTAGGGTCTGGATCCACGCCACAAAGGTGTTCCAAATATAGAATTCGGTCTCCGCACCACCTCATATAATCCAGGAGGACCTCGTAGGTGAGGTGGGTGTGCCCTGGGTAGAAAAAAACATGACAATTAGTTTTAGGCAAAATGATCCAAACAAGGATTGTAATTAATGTGCCTCAACAAATATGCTTAGGAGTCTATTGGTTGGCTTTTATCAACACTCTGAAGCAAATATGCTAAATTGCTGGTGTAAACCTTAAACTCAAACTTTCACAGCAAATTGTTCAAAAGGTTACATAAGATGGCTTGGAATGTTAGTAGCAGTTCCACCAAAGCTAAGTAAAATGCTTTTCTGCATGTAAACACAAGCAATCATTTTGAAGAATGTAAGGTGTTTTGGGTTCAATTGGTCAACACGATACATGTGCACACATTTATCTCTATCACCATTGGAATCTGTGGAGCGTTCTCTCTCACTCTTACTGTCTATAGATTGAACCTGACACATAGTAGAGACTCACCCTTAGGAATTTTGAGGGCCAGTTCTGGACGGAGCAGATGTGTCTGCTCCCCTGATCTCCTTTCCGCCATCCCAGCTGTGTTAAGAGAGAAGAAAAAGTTTATCAACAAATGGACTCACGCTAACTGTAGGTTACGCAGTCATGAAAACGCTCTAACACCCACTCATTACCCCTCCACATTTCCCTGAAAGTTTTATTTAGACATTGATATGGTGGTGATGCAGATTTGTACAGTGCAAGCGTCATTCTTCTGGGTGAAGCTTGTAGCGTTAAGGATACGTACTCCCTGCTTTTGTGCTGATTGTGTTTTTCTGATGTTTTTGGTGCCTCAGCCCTGCCTGTTCTAAGTGTTGGAAACATATCATTTTGGGAGGGCTGCGGAAAACTAATCAGGTTAGACTTACACTCTCTAGGTTTTTGGGGACAAGAGAAATAACAATCCTCCTTTTTACATGGCCCCTGTACACACCTCTAGGCACCTCCCTCCTGTTGTTTGACCCCACAGCAGGCAGCTTGCTATGGAGGCACATGAGATGAAGCCAAGCACCCTGTGCCTGTTCAGGCACTAGGCTGTGAGCCAGCCTTGCCCCCCTCCCTTCCAATGGTCTCAATGATTAGGAGTGACAGCATCAGGAGGCAATATTGGCATGCTGTCACCTCAGTTAAGGAGGAGGGGGAGTCTGTTCCAGACAAGTATTAGTGCAAAAATTTGGACCGTAAAAAATGGTCCCAGTAAGTCTTAGGGGGAATATGCACACCTATCACTTGGAATACTAATGCATAGAATGCATTCACATAAAGAACCTGCTGCCTTTAGAGGAACTTGAAGCCTGAGCGGGGACATACACAGTTAGCATTTCTCCACTTACTAAGTAGACACATTCCTGGAAAAGCACACAACTTACCATCATCAGTTTTTTTTTGGGCCCCCGAAGTTGATGGCGTGGCTGGCTCGGGAGAAACTGCACAAAAAGAACACAAATTGTGAACTGGAATGTGGTACATTACCGAGGAAGAGTATTTATGAAAGATTGACAAACACACATTTTCAGTGTTGACTAAATCAGGACATGATTAAATTACAATGTCCACAAAAAATTGACAAGTACAAAGCACACCATTTCCAATGTAGAGAAACTAACACCAATTTAGAATAGGGTGGCTTGAGATAACTTACAAAAGATAACATGTCCTGTAAAGCTCCCCAAAACCACCTTGCAAACATGAAGGTTAAGCAAGAGTGTTTCATGACCAACCTTCCTGTCACATATAGCAAAACTACACTTGCTTAGACTCCAACTTAGATTATCCTAGATACACATCATCCTAGCACACACAATTCATGTGAGAATCTAATTTTAGGTACTTACAGACTAGTTCAGGGGAGCCTGGAGTGGGGGAGGATGGGGGAGACCCTACATGGGGGGATGGTGTCCCTTCATGGGGGGATGGCGTCGTATCTCCTAGAAACACAAAGACACAAATACAATCCTTTAACCAAAGCTATTTGATAAAGGCACACAGAAAGTAGTTGGGAAACATTGAAGGTAGTAGTTACTTTGGACTGGGTAAGCAGCAGCCCCTCTTCCCCAGTCCTCCACAACTAACATCCTCAATGTCAGCTGCTACATAACCCCAATGGCAAAATATAGATATTACAGCCCTTAGATTTCCCAGGACACATTGAACACACAAACACATGTAGAATACTTACTTCCCATTTGAGGAGAGCCCAGGTCCTCATCCGCTTGAGACCAATTGGCCTCTTCTTGGGCACCAATGTGTTCCTGGCCCGGATCCAGGCGACTTGGCCCTGCCTGAGGCTCCTCTCTTGCTGAAGTTACATCAACCACAAAAGAAAACAAAACAAACAATCATTCCTCCAAGTTCGACCTAATACACAACACACCAGCACATCCACATTACTTACAGGGGGCCTGAGAAGGCTGAGCCGCAACATCCTGATCACTGGTTTCTAAAATAAAAGAAAAACATTATATATTATTTATGGACACAAATAGGCAGTAACCTCTCATCATGCTAGCACCATACTCAATGCCCCTACAATTCAGAACATAGAAGTGCACTTACACCAATGAGATGCATTGACCATGTTTTAAAACAGGAGGGCACCATGCAAATTAAGCGGGCGCCTAAGGCCTCGCACCTACAGGGGCCTTGCGGCCAGTGGCGGAGCACCAACATTTCGAAGGGCGCAGTCAGGGAAATCTCCCAAGTAAAAGATTGCTTTCAATCCTCGGATCAAAAAGTTGCAGCAGTGTGCTGCAGTCCCTTCACTGCGTCTGCCAGGTGTCTGTTGTCCGCTGACACTTACTCCTCCTTCTCTGCCTGGGGATTGGCCGTCTGATCATGTTATCCTAAGATGTGGAGGAATCGGTAGGTGTGTACCTGCACCAGTAGGAAGTGACTGGCCGGTCAACTCACTCTGCTATCATCAGTTGTTGCTCTGGGAGGAGAGCTCCGCCCTGGACCCGGAACATACAGGTAACCAGGCCCAGACTTGATATTTTGCAGGCTGGTCATAGATTTGTTGTGTCCACTATGCAAAGTGGTTGAGTAGCCCCAGGGAAGTTGGAAGAGTCTGAAAATGGTTGGTGGAGGAGGAGGAGAAGAAGGCCCTGGGTGGCTGGGGGACAAGGAGAGGGCCCCTGGGGGTTTTCTAGAGGATGAAAGATCCACAATGACGCCAGAGTCAATTGCCAAGGAAGAGAGTGGAGCTGAGCAAGTCCTGCCTATCTGACATGAAAGCCAAACATGGTGTAGATGGAGCCCTTTGCCCTACACAATGACAGCACCAGAGGTGGAAGGTGAGTGGTAGCGGGTCTTTGACATTATAGAGCATATGGACTCTGTCCATTATTGGTAGTTTTGTTTGGAGTTGTCCTTTAGATGTTTAACTGTGTTGTTTTTGACCCGAGCTGTGAGGGACTGAGGTATGACAGCCCACTATGCTGAGACTTATAGTGCCCTAGAATGTTGAGGACTGAGGAATCCTTAGTCCCTAACAGAGGGCACTACAAGTCTTAGCATAGCAGGCAGTATTTCCTCATTCCCCTACAGAGAGGATTACAAGTCCAAGCAGGTAGCCTTCTGCAGTGGGACTTGTTGTGCCCTTGACTGTGGTGGACTGAGGAAGGGAAGTGTAAGAGGGTCTCTGTAAGCTCAGATGTATGGGGGAGCTTTGGGGAACACAGAGTTCCCTTTTACACCAGAGTCCCCAGCTTCCCCCCTCAAATAATGGTTCCCAAACTCTCCTTATATCAGAGTCTTCACACTTCCCTCTTACAGTGTAGTAAGTCTGGAGACTCCGATGTAAAGGGGGCTCTGTAAAATGTGATTAGAGATTAGAAATTTCTAACATTTTTATTTTCTACTTACGATCCACAATTTTCAGCTGCTCAAATGGCTCGCTGCCTCTGACTGCATATTGGAGTGTGGCCGTCCTCCTCCTCCCCTTCTTCACCAAAAGCACAAGAGGGTGCCGTCCGTCCGCTTTGGCTAGAAGCAGAAGAAAAAAAAAAAACATAAAAAATACGAATGTACATAGTAGTATTAAAGGTTGTGAAGAGACACTTGATGGAGGTAGGAAAGGTAGGAGCGAGAGGGAGGGGGGGGGGGTGTTGGTATTAGTGTTGTTGCATAGCTAAACACATGTCCACCTACCCAAAAAATTGTAACCTATCTGGTCACATGTAATGTATATTTTTACTTACCGGAGATTTGCTCCACAGCCTTTAGCAGGAGCTTGGGTGAGCGCCTTTTGGCATCACTCCAGGCCCGCTGCAGATCCACTATCTCAGGCAGAAACTGAAATCTCCGCTGCAGCCTCATCCGGAGACGACACATCATCTTGTGCTTTTGGTGAAGATGCGTATATACATTATCATACCCCCAGAGGAGGAGGAGCTGTGGAAAGAGCAGTGTATGTTTGAGTCCAAGTATGTCCAAAATAGTACAGTCTTCAAATAACATGCTAGGTCGTCTTTGAGATATTGTAGAACAAAGAATTCCATTTCTGGTGATACATATACATCGATGTCCAAATCTACCTCCATGACATAGGTTGCCCCACACTGGTGATTTCCTCTACATGATATAGCCATTTTCTCAATTGGCCTTTCATGACACACCCAGGGCCGCCATCAGGGGGGGACAGGCAGTCACTGTATTTACAACCTTATTGCTGTCCATTTAGCAGGGTGCAAGTAACTTTACACACATGTAGCATAGGTATCAACTTTTGTCACCATGTTAAAAGGACAGCAGTATGGGTAGCATTACAGTGACTGTTATTAGTCCAGGCTCACTAAACTAGCCAATGCTTGGAAAAGCAAGCCATGCAGATTGCTTTTCAGGTCCCTTTTAACACGAGCTGTCTGATTGGGTGTGGCTGTTAATTTTTGACGCAGACCTGATAAGCCCCTCAATTCTCCTTTATGGAGTGTTATATGTAAATGGGATTGCTTCATTTGAGATGCAGATTTAAACTGTGTATGGCCAGGCTGAAGGTACCCAAGTTGATTGGTCGATCACCTGGAGGACAACGTACAACCAGTCTGTCAGATTTTACACACACTTATCGCTAGCATCTCTTGTAGCCACTAGCAATAATCACTGTGTTTTCCTGGCAGGGGCAGCACCAGGAGAACACAATGGCTCCGCAGGAGGGTTTCCCCTGTCTGTGTTGATGGTGGAATCAAGGCAAAATGTTTTTCCTGCAAGCCACGGGACAAACAAAGATAGTTTTTTAATGAATCCCTGATTTTGCCAAAATGGAAAAAAAAGATGTTTGCTTTGTATATTCTTAAGTTTGCTACATAACTAGAACATGTAACAGTGTTATATCATTGCAGGAGATTTCCCTTCACTTCCTGTCTTGGTGTCACCAGGACAGGAAGTGAGGGAATCTCCCGTGGGGATACAGCCAGCAATTCTTTCCTTTTATATATACTATGGACATTATAAGGCAACAATTGCAAGCTATTTCCCCACAGTGATATTGCCCTCACTTCCTGTCTTGGTGACACTAAGACAGGAAGTGAGGGAAAATCTCATGCAATGATATCACCCTACTAGAAATTGTAGTTCCGTCTAAAAAGTATACATAAAGTAAGCACTTGGTTTCCAAAGTGGCAAAATTATGGAGGAGTTAAAACCCCATAGTGTGATCGGGTAATCTGACGGTGTGTTCCTACACTCCTCAATGTGTCTGTTCATTAAGCTGTGCTGAATTATCCTTGATTCACAATTCCTGCAAGAGTTGCACATGGTATGTGGGAGATGCAAATTTAAGGTGGCATAATTATCCACACAATCACACATAATCCTTTTTAAAGGTCACCAGCAGAATTTGATGGCATAGTGGTTCACAGCAGTGCCATCATATTCCAGTTAGATCTGTAAATTAACAAAGCAATGTGATCTGGGGGTGTATTTAACTTGCAATGGACACCCCCATTCATTATCATATGGCAGTGTGAGATGGGTGTGTTGGGAATGTGATCCATTGAGACAAGTGATTATACACTCATGTGTTTCTTTTAGAGGTGATTTGTTCAAGGCAATCCTTTGAAGACATGACCATTCCAGATTTTTGTGATCACTGATTCCATCTCAGGTGAACCAATTAGCTGCTGTGTGCAGATCCAGCTTATGATGGTAAGAGTGTCAGACAAGACAAACGGGGCCGAGCTTGCAGTGTGTATGGATGTATGTAAGGCAATAATTTTTGGCATTATGCATTTAGGGAATATAATGTTTCTAATCTTGCATATATGAAAAGGGTCAATACATTTGTCTTTATCTAGATAGATTCCAAAGCGTCAGAGCAATCTGTCACAGATAATTGGGTTTCATTTTATGTAAAAGTTGAAACGAATCAAATCTATCTATATACAGGCATAGCCCACTTTAAGTACACAATGGGACCAGGGCATGTATGGAAACTGAAAATGTACTTAAAGTGAAGCAATCCCTTTTTTCTTTTCTCGATGCATGAAAATACACCAGCTCCATTGTAAATTTTGGCCACATTGACATAGCCTTACTCCCAAACCATGTGGGAGCATGTTAAGGGGATCCAGGACTATGACATGATAGATTACCTAGGCAAGCTGGCCAGCCACAAAATGGATATGGTGTAGTCCTGGGTACCTGGGTACCCTGTCGTTGCTCCCTAAGTTTGTTATCCCTGTCACTTATGGTTTGTGAGCAGTGTCATGGCAAGCTGAACAAGCTGTGTCCTTACTCACGATTGTATATAAAGTGAGTGTACTTAAAGCAGGGTATGCCTATCTATATCTATATAGAAAGTTCAGAGATGTGAACCTGTTCCCTATTATATACACTAATATATGGTATATAACATATTCTATAATGTATCTAATGTATATATATTGTATATAATATATACATAGTATATATATTGTCTAATATATATATTTTGTATAATATATATTTTTTAGATACACATACATACATGTATATATATACATATAATATATATATATATATATATATATATATATATATATATATATATACACATATAATATATATACATATAATATATATAATATATATATATATATATATATATATATATATATATATATATATACATACATATAATATAATATATATATACATACATATAATATAATATATATATACATACATATAATATAATATATATATATATACATATAATATATATATATACACATATATACACACATATATATATATATATATATATATATATACACATATATACACATATATATATATATATACACACATACATATATATATATATATAGGGAACAGGTTCACATCTAGGAAGTTTCTATAACAGGAAGCTTCTAGATCACGTCTAATAGGCAGAAAGTGCATGCGCAGATCAGCAGACCAAAAGTTTCTTGCACACCCGCTAGATAAGCGACCCACCCAGCCACCATCCCCCATCCCCCATCCCCCATCCCGCACCCTGCACACTCACACCCCCTCCTTACCTTACACACAAATGCCACGATTTCGGCTGTAAACAGTGCAGGAGCCATGATGCACACTTACGACAGGGCCTGGACAATTTCCGGAAACGTGTGCACGCACCAAAAGTTTCGTTTCCGGTTTCATGTATAAATGTGAGAACGCGGTTTTGTATATTCGCGAATTCGCGAATAGTGAACATACACAACCATTAAGCAGATTTAACTTAGAAAAAGAAATACAAATACATACATTTGTGGACACCAGAAAACTTTATTTAGACACATGAAGACATTTTAAAAAAAAAATTGGAAACATGCTGTTTATTACATTTGTATTTTTCAAACCAAAACAACCTTTGTACAACATTTAGACCATATACATCGACAAAGAGCCCATAATCAACAGATGCATGTGCAGATTGACAGAATTATGTTAACAGCAATAAATACTTACAGAGAGTCAACACACAACACAGCCAAATCTCACCTCCATAAATAACAAAGGGCCAAAAATGTTACCCATAAAACATGTGACACACAAATATATTGGACCTCTTCGTAGGTCAAATCTTTCCTGATGTCTGAGTGAGCTATATATAATCCAAGCAAACACACCCAGAATGGTAACGCCCAGTCCAAAAATTAACTGTGTGTATCCTGTGTGTTTTGGAGCATGCTCAGTTGCCAAAACAAGGGAAATAGAAATGAGGAATAGAAATGTATGTAGGTGTGTATAGTATATGTGAATTGAAAAAATTCTCTCTTGAAGTTTGCTAGTCATTATTTAGAATGTTTAGATACAGGAATACATACATATATATATACAATTACGTGAGAGAGAGAGAAATATATATTTAGGGAAACAATTGAAACACACCTTTTGGGATTTGAGAAGTGAGATTGTGACGATTGAACAGATATGTAAGCCAACAATCTGACTCATCACTCATGAACATCCCTAAATTTGGCGTGGCAATTATATCAGGCGTTCTTATGTGCATTTTGGCTGGCGTTTTCACAGGCGTTTTGACATGCATTTTTTGGGCAGGCATTGTTATATGAAATCACCTACAAAAGCCCCAAAAACAGACCACAAACACGTACATGTGAACGTAGCCCGTTTGGGGGCGTTTGAGGGGGATTTGTCCAGCTCAAGGATCAGCTCCCAAAACAGGCAAAAAATCCAATCCTATTCAGTTCAATGGCCCCTGTTCCCATGTGAGCATTTTGACGGCATGAGGAAAACACCCAACGCTCACTGAGAAATAGCACAATGATTAGGGAGTCTGCCTTCCTGCTGTAGGTTTGTAAGTTCGAATCCGGAAGGTGCCCTCTGTATGGGCAACACTTGGATATCTCCAATCCTCCAAATGTTGACATCATTAATTTTGTTCATGTTTGAAAAAGGCATGTGTATCAGCAAACTTTTAATCCAAAGACATGAACAAAATACAAAAGATGCCCCATAAAGTCAATATGTAGCAATATTGTGAGCTAAAGCTCTATTTGTTTGTTGGGCATACTTTGCTAATTAGCCAAGTATAAGGGATATATATATATATACCTTCAGTTAAATGTGTAGTAAAATGGTAACACTTGGCCATACCCATATGGAAGAAAAGGTAGTATTTGCAATATATTTCTAAAAACATTCTTTGGAAACACATAAAATATTGTCAAAATTGTGACATTTCCTTGATATGTGTGAAATGCTAATAATCTTTCTTTGAAATATGTTTTACATCTATTTTTTTTCTATCTGACGACCAATTCCCCAATGTAATATTTTGTGGGTTTTTTCAGAGAATGTGGAGGTTCTATATAAACACTGTAGATTTGACTGCTATGATTTCGGAGTTAGCAGGAAAGGTGTATGGAATGTGATGGTGTTTACTAAAGGATCCCTTGTTGGAAGTGTGCATGTTTTTCCAATTCCGCCGGTTTTTGCCATTTTCTATGGGCGAGACAGCGGATTTGCAAGCGGTATTCAAAAAAAAATTGACCCAAAATCGCGCTGGCGAAATTTTTTGAGCCAATTTGACGTTGCGCATGCGCACATTCGCGAGTTCGCAGCTCGCGGCTGGAGGAGCTGTTTAACCTTTCCACACTTTCGCAGATATCTCTCTTTCTAAGTCAGTTTTTGAGATTTTTTAAACGCAAGTCATCTCCAAATTGACTTCCACACCTTCCACAGTGATTTGGGATTTTTGGGGGTACAGGGGAAAATTTGGCTAAACTTTAGTCGAGCTTTTAGCTGGCGTGGTTTTAAGTCGCGCTCTGACCATATTGCATCTTAATGAATCTCACACTAGGCGCTATTTTCCGCCCGCCGTTCTTTGAATGCCAATTTCAGACTTAAATAATCGCCGCTTCGCAAAATCACGCCGAAACGCCAATTCGCCGTACTATGAATCAGGCCCTGAGTGTCCTTTTTCCAGAAAGTGTCTCGCTAATGGTAACTGAATGAATTTATCTTTTATTGAGTATTTATGTCGGGCAATGCGATCTTTAGCTTTTTGAATGGTTTCACCAATATAGTATAAGCCACAAGGGCATTTAATGATGTATATAACATATGAAGACTGACAAGTAAAATGATCCTTGATTTTTATATCATATCCCTTGTGTGGATGTGTAAAGTTTTTTCCTTTTATCATTAAATTGCACTGAATGCAGCTCAGGCATGGATAATAGCCTGTATTTTTTGGTCCTAAAAATGTTATCATAGGACTAGGATCAACATACTGGTCAGTCTTCACTAACCTGTCACGCAAAGTTCTGCCTTTTCTATATGATGGTAGTGGGGGTGCCTGAAATTCCGGAATATTGGGATAATTTTCACCCAATATCGACCAGTGTCTCTTAACGATTTTTTGTATATCGATCGATAATGGGTGAAATTGTGACACAAAGGGGATCCTCCTCTGAGAATTTCGTGAGTTTGTGAATGTCACTACCTGTTTCTGTTCTTTATTAATTATTTCAGAGGGATATCCCCTTTCTGTCAGTTTCTCACCCATCTCTTTCAATCTGATTGCACAAGTCTGTGGGTTAGTTACTATTCTTTTAACTCGTGTAAATTGACTTCTAGGGATAGATTTGAAAACCCCAGTTGGATGAAAACTATTGTAATGCAAAAGTTGATTTTTATCAGTTGGCTTAGTATATAAGTCACTAACAATACATGTGTCTTCCAGGGTTAACATTGTATCTAAGAATGGGATCCTTTCAGAGCTATAGGTCATGCTAATATACAAAAGATTCTGCGCTAATGGATAGAACTGAAGAAAGTTTGGCTGCAGCCTACCCTAAAAATATAGTTGAAGCTATATTCAGATAATGTGAGGGGGTAGGGTAAGTTGGTGCTGCCAAATGATGTAAATAAATCAATGGGAGAAATGTGTTCCCTATAAACACCAAATAAATGCAGACAATTCAATGCAATCAGTAGACAGATGGTGTTGTTGATAAACACCAAATAAATAAGGATAATTGCACTAGATCAATAAATAAGTAAAAATTCATACAGTGATGGAATCAACTGTGATAAAAATGCAAATAAGTGGTATGGTGCAAGATTAATGTGACTGGTGCCAATTAAAAGAGCATGGAACTAAAACACAGCTATACGTGGCAATGGTGGTGCTATGTAAATAATAAAAATTAAAAATATCCCAAGTGAAAAAAAAAAAAATATATATATATAAATAAGTATAGATTAATTGATACCACTTGAATAAAATACTTAATTACAATAGAGGTGTGTAAGATAATACTCAAATAGTGATATAAAATCCAAAAAAGCCAAATATCAATAAATAAGTGATGTATAGTGAATCGAAAAATTAATATGTGTGTATAATTAAATCAATATAAGTGATCCAGTAAAAAAAGTCCATATAAATTATTTAGTATCAGAAAAAGTCCATAGGTGAAATAATTATAATAGACTGCAGAGATAAAAAAGTCCTTCTTAAAGGAGAAAAGTGAATCCCAGAGGTGGCTTCAGAACGTGGGTGCTGGGTGAGGAAATCGGTGCTCCCCTCTCAATAATTCCCACACTCACCAGAGAGCGGCACCCCTACAGAGGTAACCAGCGTTGGAACCTTAGGGTAGATCCCTCAGCCAAACCCGGTTACAGTCTCCACTCCTCCTTGGATTAATCCTACTTTCTCTCTCCCATAGATATGTTTACAAACGATGTGACATCTCAGGCAACTCTCCAAATGGTATATGAATGTCCGATGGTATAAAGATAAAAAACTCTATATACTGAGTGTGTGAACTTAGTTCTAAAGTCCATGTTCTGAGAAAATAAGGTGGGGACCAGACGAACTCTAAGACCTCTAGGAATGAATTGGAGTTTGTAATATTCAGCCAGTGTTACCTCATGTAGCTCCATGGACACGGCTCTTTGATGTACCTTATTTTCTCAGAACATGGACTTTAGAAATAAGTTCACACAGATCGTTAATAAGTGTTCATTTGACATTATGACACTAACAGTACAGTTTTTGCAAGAAGAACGTGCATCCCTAGCACAACAAATTGATGAGATGGAGAAACAACTAAAAGATCTTACCTCACAAGAGGATTTTCAAAAAATGAAAGAAAGCTATGATGGAAAGACTACTACATTCAGGAAAACAATTGAGGTACGCAAATGATCCAAATTGGAGCGTGATGGAGAGGATTATATGAACAATCGAGGTTACAATTGGACAGATATGAACTTTCAGCGAACCAAATCGTTTAAGAGGGGACAACAGAAGCAACAATATTCTACCTCCTCTTCCTCCATTGCTTCTACTGGATTTTCAGCCCAGGTATCAAATTTGACTTTTTTAGCCACAGCTACAGGCCAAGAACCCGGAGGAGGGGGGGTAAATGATATCGGAGATCAAAGACCCCACGATGCACCAATGAGACCAAGAACTCGATCCAGGAGATAAAGAATGATGTGGTATATAATATTTAATCTGTCCCTTTGTCTAAACCTGAATTAGATGTTTTGAATAAGGGTTTAGGTTTTTGTCCTAAAGAAAAGATGGACACGTTCAAATTGAGACAAGATTTATATCGTTTTTATCGACAATTGCACTTAAAAGCATATTATTAAATGAAACCTGATATCAAAACTGCACAGCCAGGGCCACTAGGGATGATCGAACTTTTGAAAAGTTCGGTTCGGGCCAAAACATCCGAACTTCCCGAAAGTTCGGCCTGGATTTCAGAACCCCATTGAAATCAATGGGACCCGAACTTCGGTAATCAAAAAACACAATTTTTAAGCCCTAAAACCAAACAAATGCCCCTAAAAAGTGCCTAGGATTCTGGGTCATGCCCCATTAACTATTAATCACACAAAAAAAGTTCTTAAAAATTGTCATTTTTGATAAAAAAGCCAATTATTGAAAAAAAAAAAAGAGAGAGAGATTTTTTGATTTTGATCTAAAAGGTGTACCTGTGAAGTTTCAGCTCTGTAGCATGTCCAGAACCAGAAAAAAAAAAGATAATTTTTCAGTAGAACAGGGATGGTGGGACTCTCCTTTTACACTTATATGATCTTTTTTTTCTGGTTCTGGACATGCTACAGAGCTGAAACTTCACAGGTACACCTTTTAGACCCCCCAGACACAAAATCACACAAAAAAGTTCTTAAAAATTGTAATTTTTGATAAAAAAGCCAATTATTGAAAAAAAAAAGAGATTTTTTTTATTTTGATTTAGTATCTGGTGGGTCTAAAAGGTGTACCTGTGAAGTTTCAGCTCTGTAGCATGTCCAGAACCATAAAAAAAGATTGTTTGTATTAGTGCAATTATAGATCTGGAGTATGGCTTCTCGCTTTTCACAGCACCTTGCCGGTTTAATAGCAGGCATTTTTTTGGGTTCTTTGCAGTCAGGAAAAACATCTGAACTTGTGTATAGTGGTACTGTGCACAAGTTCAGATGTTTTGCCTGCCTCCAAAAACCCCCAAAAAATGCCTGCAACAACACACCTGGGCGTTTTTTTTTTGGCGCTAGCGTTTTTTTGGGCATTTTTTTGGGTTCTTTTGAGGCAGGAAAAACATCTGAACTTGTTTATAGTGGTGTATATACACACATACTTATATGTATATACACACCTAGACATATATAGGTGTGATAGTAGCAGAAATATATGCTTGCGCTAATGAAATCATTTACACTAATATATTTCTGCTACTATCACACCTGTTGCAGGCATTTTTGGGGGGTTTTTGGAGGCAGGCAAAACATCTGAACTTGTGCACAGTACCACTATACACAAGTTCAGATGTTTTTTCTGACTCCAAAGAACCCAAAAAAATGCCTGCTATTAAACCGGCAAGGTGCTGTGAAAAGCGAGAAGCCATACTCCAGATCTATAATTGCACTAATACAAATGATATTTTTTTTATGGTTCTGGACATGCTACAGAGCTGAAACTTCACAGGTACACCCCCAGATACTAAATCTAAAGTCAAAATAAAAAAATCTCTTTTTTATATTTTTTTTTTATTTTTTCAATAATTGGCTTTTTTTTATCAAAAATGACAATTTTTAAGAACTTTTTTTGTGTGATTTTGTGTTCAGATGTTTTGCCTGCCTCCAAAAACCCCCCAAAAATGCCTGCAACAACACACCTAGGCGGTTTTTTTTTTTTTGACGCTAGCGTTTTTTTGGGCATTTTTTGGGGTTCTTTTGAGGCAGTGTATGTATACAGACATGGTTGTGTAAATATACCCCCTATACACATGTTCAGATGTCATGTCTGACATCAAACATGTCCTCAAAAAAGCACTGGCAGTGGCAACCCCTGCAGCATAAAAAATGCTGGCTGGTGAGAAGCCATATCCCTGTGCCGAAGCAACTCAGAGAAATGATCATTTCTCTATAGCGGTCACCCTGCTTTGGAAGGGTTTTGTCACCCTTCCATAGCAGTCACGGTCAGTTAACCCTACACTACACTACGGTCCCCTTACACTTAACACTTTCCCTACAGAAACTGAATAAATTAAAGCTAACTAAAGTGTAAAAGAGCACTCTAACTACACTAGATATCCCTTTCCTCACACTAATAAATGCTAAATGACACTTTGTAACACTTTGTAACAGAAGTAACAGAACAGCATTCCACTCTCTTCCATGTCCCGTATAAGAATGCTAGGAAATTGGCGGGGGCTATCTTATATACTGGGGGGCGTATTCACTAATTGGACTATGGACCCCCTAGTCACTCCAATCACATTCCTAGCATTCTCCTGCCCCCTCAATTGGCTTTTGCTAATGGTTCTGGTCCAATCACAGGCTTTTAAAGCCCATTTCCTGTCCCATTGCATTTTGGTCATTCCTGGTTGCCGAATTCCGAACTTTTTGGGCAAAAAGTTCTAAATTCGGTCGAACCTCGAACACCCAATGTTCGGGCCGAACTGATGGTCAACCCGAACCGTTCGATCATCCCTAGCCACTATCAGTCAAAAATTTGAACCTGTATGTTAAAAGTAACATGACTCCCCCCACTTCGTGTGCAGCGGTGGAAGTATTTATTAACAAGGTTGATCAGGATATTGGTTCATTTTTGAAGGATGGTGGCAAAAAAGAGTTTATTGCAAAGAATTTGTCTAAACTTGAAATGGATGCACTCTCATCCTTGTCAGTCCGGCGAGATATAACAATAAAGTCGGCTGACAAGGGTGGAGCAATTGTTGTGATGGATACTTGTAAATACGAGGCTGAGATAAAGAGACAATTATCGAATAGGGAAACCTACAAATCGTTAGACATTATTCCTGTCTTCCGCGTACAAACTAGAATAAAAAAAAATCTTAGCATCAGCTGTCCAAGCAAATATTATTGACAATAATACACAAAACTATTTGATCAATGAATATCCAGTTACTCCGGTGATATACGTATTACTGAAAATTCACAAGGATCTTTTGAATCCACCTGGACGTCCCATTGTTTCTGGGATGGAGTCTGCCACAACACCCCTGGCAAAGTATTTAGACAAATGCTTAACGCCATTAATTACGAAGACTAGATCATATATTCGTGATACTAGTGATTTTTTGTTTAAGATACGCGGGGTTAATGTTGTGCCAGACTTCCTCCTAGTAACATGGGACGTAGGTAGTTTATATACCATCATCCCACATGAATTGGGGATTGAGGCATGTCACCGTTTGTTAAAACATTCGGGTTTATATAATGATGATCAGGTTTTGTTTTTGCTGGATCTGTTGAAGGTAGTATTGGAAGAAAATTTATTTTTGTTTAAAGAACAGCATTACATGCAGCTTAGAGGGGCAGCGATGGGTTCTAATGTCGCACCCCCATACGCACACACATTCATGGATATGGTAGAGACTTCCTTTATTTATAATAATATACAGTTTATGAAGCACTGTAAGTGCTGGTTCAGATTTGTGGATGATGTGTTTGCAGTATGGGGTGGCAACATTGGTTCCCTTTCGCTGTTCAATGACTACATTAATCATTTGATACCTGGGTTAGAGTTTAGCATGACCTATAGCTCTGAAAGGATCCCATTCTTAGATACAATGTTAACCCTGGAAGACACATGTATTGTTAGTGACTTATATACTAAGCCAACTGATAAAAATCAACTTTTGCATTACAATAGTTTTCATCCAACTGGGGTTTTCAAATCTATCCCTAGAAGTCAATTTACACGAGTTAAAAGAATAGTAACTAACCCACAGACTTGTGCAATCAGATTGAAAGAGATGGGTGAGAAACTGACAGAAAGGGGATATCCCTCTGAAATAATTAATAAAGAACAGAAACAGGTAGTGACATTCACAAACTCACGAAATTCTCAGAGGAGGATCCCCTTTGTGTCACAATTTCACCCATTCTCGATCGATATACAAAAAATCGTTAAGAGACACTGGTCGATATTGGGTGAAAATTATACCAATATTCCGGAATTTCGCGCACCCCCACTACCATCATATAGAAAAGGCAGAACTTTGCGTGACAGGTTAGTGAAGACTGACCAGTATGTTGATCCTAGTCCTATGATAACATTTTTAGGACCAAAAAATACAGGCTATTATCCATGCCTGAGCTGCATTCAGTGCAATTCAATGATAAAAGGAAAAAACTTTACACATCCACACAAGGGATATGATATAAAAATCAAGGATCATTTTACTTGTCAGTCTTCATATGTTATATACATCATTAAATGCCCTTGTGGCTTATACTATATTGGTGAAACCATTCAAAAAGTTAAAGATCGCATTGCCCGACATAAATACTCAATAAAAGATAAATTTGTTCAGTTACCATTAGGGAGACACTTTCTGGAAAAAGGACACTCAGTGTCCTAATTGAGATTTATGGTCATTGACAATATACCTAGAAACAGAAGGGGAGGAAATCGTGAATTACAGCTTAGGAAACGTGAAGTCCAATGGATCCATTTTTTGGATACCTTACAAGCGAAGGGGTTAAACTCTGAACTCGACTTGTATTTATTTTTGTAAATGGTATCTTTTTGAAGGGACCTTTTGGTCTAATTATGGGTCCTACACCTTCAACAGTGACAGCTATATTCAACACCGCAACATATAGTTGATTGTGATATTTCATCGATCGAAATATATGTTTCTTGTAAAGTCTTTTTTCTACAAATAGTTTTTTTATTCCTTTATCATTAGGATAACACTGATTCAACACCGCAACATATGGTTGATTGTGATATTTCATCGATCGAAATATGTCTCTTGTAGAGTCTTTTTTATTGACAAATATTTTTTTATTCCTTTATCATTAGGATAACACTGGATATGACTAATTGCATATAGAGAAGGATCTGTGTTTTGTAACTTTGTCTCAGTCCTCCTAATGATACATTGGAGACCTCTGTGTGAATTAATCAATGATTGACGACTCGTGGATTCTTAATTGATGCTTGATAAGCTTTTGTACTTGTATAGAGATTTAGATGTATTTCTGTATGAGGAAGGACGTTAACCTTTGAGTCCGAAACGTTACGATTGAAATACTATGATATTGTACTGGTATGTACTTTGGATATCTTTCCAATAAAGAAAGAATTGTGCAGCAATCCCTGTGGACTTTTTCTCTTATATATATAGCCTGTGGGATGGCTTGATTGCTTTGCACACGACCTCAACAAACCATTGCTGTTGTGCTGCTCAACAACCTTTTGAATATATATATATATATATATACACACACACATTATATATATATATATATATATATATATATATATATATATAAACACACACATATATATATATATATATATCTCTATACAGAAGTTTGGATGTCATGCCTACCTCCAAAGACGCACAAAAAACACCCAATAAACGCCTGAAACAAAAACGCCCAGGTGTGAAAGGAGCGGAACCCCATCCCTGCGCTACTGAAATTCTAAGAAAAAGTACCTTTTTTTTCTGGCGGTCACCCTGACATGGAAGAGTTCGGTCACCCTGGCATAGCAGAGTCAGTTCACCCTAAACTACACTACGGTCACCCTGACACTTAACACTTTCCATACAGAAACTAAATTATTGAATCTAACTATAGTGGTATATAGTACCCTAACTACACTGCATATCCCTTTCCTCACACTAATAATTGCAAAATGACACTGGAGCAGCAGGAGTAACAGAAATGCTTCCACTCTATTGCACAGCCTCTCTAATACAGTGCTAGAGATTTGGCGGGGCTATGTTATATACTGGGGGGCGTATGGGGGGCATATTCATTCCTGATTGGCCTCTGGACCCCCTAGTCACTCCAATTTGCTTTTACTGAAGATTCTGGGCCAATCACGGGCTTTTAAAGCCCAGTTCCTGTCCCATTGCATTTTGGGCGGTTCTGGTAGCCAAATTCCGAACTTTTACCGCAAAAAGTTCAGAATTCGGCCGAATTTCGAACAGCCAATGTACCGGTCGAACCGATGGTCGACCCGAACCGTTCGATCATCCTTACTACCAATCCCCAAGGCCTAATTTTTCTGCACTTGTATGACAGGTGCATACAAATTAGATTTTGTATGTAATTTTTAACAGCAAGCCCTGTCCCTGTGCCCTGTGCCCAGCAAGTGTAACTGTGAGGGGTTACGGTGTTCAGGCACCACCAACACCAAAGGCCCCATTTTTGGCACCTGTATGACAAGTACATGCGATTTCAAATTTGTATGGAATTCTTACCAGCAGGTATCGTTCCTGCGCCCAGCAAGAGTAACTGTGAGGGTTTAGGGTGTCCGGGCACCACCAACAGCAAAGGCCCAATATTTTGCACCTGTATGACAAGTACATGCAATTTCAAATTTGTATGGAATTCTTACCAGCATGTCCCGTTCCTTTGCCCAGCAAAGGTAACTGTGAGGGGTTCCGGTGTTCAGGCACCACCAACAGCAAAGGCCCAATTTTTGGCACTTGTATGACATGTACATGCCATTTCAAATTTGTATGGAATTCTTACCAGCAGGTATCGTTCCTGCGCCCAGCAAGAGTAAATGTGAGGAGTTATGGTTTTCAGGCACCACCAACACCAAAGGCCCAATTTTTGGCACTTGTATGATAAGTACATGCGATTTCAAAATTGTATGGAATTCTTACCAGCTGGTCCCGTTCCTGCACCCAGCATGAGTAACTGTGAGGGGTTACGGTGTTCAGGCACCACCAACACCAAAGGCCCAATTTCATTTTCAGTTCCTGCCGATACTAACCTTCCAGGTCCCCATCACTGCAGCAGGTTTGCATAGCCGACACCAAACCTTGGCCAGGTCAGATGACAGCACACTACTAGATCACTAGATCACTGATAAGAACGCATATAAAACTTGATCTTTGCCAATTTCAAATTGGTATAGAATTTTTACCAGCAGGGCCCGTTCCTGCACCCAGCAAGAGTAACTGCAATGGGTTGCGGTGTTCAGGCACCACCAACAACCAAGGCCCAATTTTTCTGCACCTGAATGACAAGTACATGCGATTTAAAAATTTGTATGGAATTTTTAGCAGCAGGGCCTGTCCCTGTGCCCAGCAAGAGTAACAGCGATGGATTGCGGTGTTCAGGCACTACCAACAACCAAGGCCCAATTTTTCTGCACCTATATGACAAGTTCATCCAATTTCAATTTCGTATCTAATTTCTAATGGCAGGGCCTGTCCCTGTGCCCAATAAGAGTAACTGTGCAGGGTTGCGGTGTTTAGGCACCACCAACAACCAAGGCCCAATTTTTCTGCACCAGTATGACAAGTACATGCGATTTCAAAATTTGTATGGAATTTTTAGCAGCAGGGCCAGTTCCTGCACCTAGGAAGAGTAACTACGAGGGGTTTAGATGTTTAGGCCCCACCAACAACCAAGGCCCAATTTTTTTGCACCTGTATGACAAGTAGAGATGGCCTTGCGGTTCGCCCGGCGGTCGGTTCGCAGGGAATTTTGCTTGTTCGCTACCTGCCAAATTTTCGGACACATGGCGTCGTTCGCGGTGGCCATATTTGTTTACATTGGGGAGAACTTTGACCCGTGACACAGCTGTCAGGTGGAACGGGACAGCCAATTGAAACATTCCAGCACATGGACAATCCCCCTACCCTATAAATAGACCCGATCTGGTGGACATTTCACATTCCGCTTTCTGCCAGTGTAGGGAGAGTTTGCTAGACATATATAGCGCGGTGAAGATCCACAAAAGTCCTTTTCAGGGCTGGTATTTTTCGGTATAGGTCTAGTATCTTTTGAGCTTAGGGAGAGGTATCCAGTGGTTGCTTTAGGGGCAGTTAGAGATCGGCTGCAGTCACAAAGAAATCGCTCTGTCAATGTCTACAAAGTCATTTAAAGGGCTCCAATGTTGTTCTAGGGTCTATTACAGTCTCTTTACTATAGGGAGAGGTATCCAGTGGTTGCTTTAGGGGCAGTTAGAGATCGGCTGCAGTCACACACAAATCGCTCAGTCAATGTCCACAAAAGTCATTTAAAGGGCTGCAAATTTTTTGGTATTGCTGTGCGGTGCACTAAAAAGGGTGGGGGGGGGAGGGGGTTAATCCATAGTATAATATACTTTGTAGAAAGCATATTATAGTGGATTAGTAGTATTTTTGTGCACTGTGCAGCATTGTGACAGGTGTGGTGGTGAGACTGAGCGTTTCTGCAGCAACACTACACACAGTGGCAAACTCCCTGGCCAATTATTTGTAGAACTGGTGTGATAGACCAGTGGCCCCCCAATAGCACATATTGAAGCAGGGTGTTATTTAACAGTATACTTTTCTAAGAGTGTATTTTAGTCCTGCCAAAATTTGGCCTCTCTTGCTGGTTTGACTGTGCTACACACAGTGACAACAGTTACTGGCCAATTATTTGTAGAACTGGTGTGATAGACCAGTGGCCCCCCAATAGCACATATTAAAGCGGGGTGTCATTTAACAGTATACTTTTCTAAGAGTGTATTTTAGTCCTGCAAAAATTTGGCCTCTCTTGCAGTGTTGACTGTGCTACACACAGTGACAACAGATACTGGCCAATTATTTGTAGAACTGGTGTGATAAAACTATGTCCCCCCAATATCACATATTGAAGTGGGGTGTTATTTAACAGTATATTTTTCTAAGATTGTATTTTAGTCCTGCAAAAATTTGGCCTCTGTTGCTGTGTTAACTGTGATACACACAGTGACAACAGATACTGGCCAATTATTTGTAGAACTGGTGTGATATCTACCTGTGTTATCTACCTTTTTCCAGATATACTGTAATTCTCTAGAGACTGTTGTCACAGGGTAATTAAAAAACATGACAGGCAGAGGAAGAGGCAAAGACGTATGCAGGGGTGGTAGGGTTAGGGCAGGAGCGGTAGGCCGGAGCCTAACTGTGAAGTTTCAAAAGCCATGTGCAATTACAACAAAGGACTCACCAGACTTGGTTGAGTGGGTCACTCAGCCTCCCTCTTCTGCACCCTCCTCATCCTCTCTATCTGCACCCTCTTCACGCTCTGCTGTGTGCACCCCCAAAGACACCACCACCACATACCCTCCACTTGAGTCACTGGAATTATTTTCCGATCCATCACAAGACGTTTGCGATGCGCAGCCATTGTTGGAATTGGATCAGGAAGAGGAGGTAGCAACATCCGCCACTCAGCAGTCTGACGACAGTACCCAGATCAGCCCAAGGAAGTTGGTCCCCGCTGTTGCTGCCTACTCCAAGATCTCGAATGTTAGTGGTGGGGAAGATGACGTCGATGATGACGAGTCTATGGACGTCACGTGGGTGTCCACAAGAAAGGAAGAGGAAGGGAGTTAAGAGGGAGAGATGGACCGGCAGATAGGGAGGCGAGGCAGGCAGAACTTGCATTGCACAAGAGGTAGAAAGCAGACTGCAAATGTATCAGGAGCGAGCCATCAACCATGTACAGTCACATCTGGCGCTCCCAGGACGCCGGCACATGGCTCCGCAGTGTGGGCTTTTTTTTAATGTGTCCGTTGCTGACAACAGTGTTACCATCTGCAGCCTTTGCAATCAACGCATAAGTCGCGGTAAGCCCAACACTCACCTAGGGACAACCGCCTTAAGAAGGCACCTAAACTCCCATCACTGAGCCCAGTGGGAGCAACACCATCAGAACCCACAAAGCCGTACTCCAGGCGCTCACCGTGCAGCCCCTTCTCCTTCTGCTTCTCCTTCTCCTCTCTCCTCACATTTGCCCTCCACTCCACCTTCCATGATGCCGTCATCACGTTGTTCTGGAAAAAAGCAGGCTTCTGTGGTCCAAATGTTGGAGCGGAAAAAAATGATGACGCCGGATAACCCTCTTGCCCAACGTTTGACTGCTGGCTTGTCGGAAAAGATAGCCCGCCAACTACTGCCATATCAACTGGTGGACTCTGAAGCCTTTTTGTAAATTTGTGGCCATTGGAATACCACATTAGAAGGTCCCAGGCAGGAAATATTTCTCGGGCATTCCAGAGCTGTATGACCATGTTAAGCGGCAAGTGAATATATCTCTGGCACACAGTGTTGGTGCCAAGATACATCTGACCACAGACACATGGTCTAGCAAACACGGGCAGGGAAGGTATATCACTTTTACTGCCCACTGGGTGAACCTTCTGACGGCCGTTAAGCATGTAACCCGTGGCACCCATGTAGATTTAGTTGTACCACCATGGATTGCAAGCAGGCCTACCTCTTCTCCTCCTCCTCCATCCTCCCTCTCCTCCTCGGCTGACTCCTCCTCTTCCGCTGCTACCGTCTCTTCTCCTGCGCCGCCCAAGATCCCCAGAACCTATTCCACGTGCCAGGTGAGACGTTGCCATGCTGTGCTGTGTCTGTTGTGCCTGGAAGCTTAGAGCCACACTGGTCCTGCACTCCTTTCAGCTTTGCGTTAACAGGCAGATCAGTGGCTGAGACCGCTGAATTTGTCAGTTGGTAAAGTGGTGTGCGACAACAGTGCCAATCTGATGAGCGCACTGAAACAGGGCAAAATAACACACGTGCCATGCATGGCACACGTCCTGAACTTGGTGGTGCAGCGATTCGTTGGCAAATACCCTGGGGTCCAGGACGTCTTGCGGCAGGCCAGGAAAATCTCAGGCCATTTCCGAAGATCTTACACAGCCATGGCTCGCCTTGCTGAGATTCAGCGGCGACACAACCTGCCCCTCAGGCGTCTTATTTGTGACTGCCCGACGCAATGGATATACTCGATAGGCTGCTCCAGCAGAAACGTGCAGTTAATGACTATCTGTTTGAACTCAGCAGCAGGACAGGTTCTGGGGAGCTTGGGTTTTTTTCACCTCGCCAGTGGCTTCTCATGCAGGACGCATGCAGACTTCTGCAGCCATTCGATGAGATCACAAAACTGGTCAGTCACGGCCAGGGCGCCTAAAGTGACATCATACCTTACGCCTTCTTTCTGGAGCGTGCATTGCATCATGTCATTGATCACGCCATCGAGGAGCAGGAGCAGGAAGATCAGGAAGTCGCAATGTTGGATGAATTCCCAGGGGGTGCTACTCCATCTGAGACAAATCAACAGCAGGAGTCTGAAGAGGAGGAGGAGGAGGAGGAGGAGGAGGAGGAGGATGGTGCTAGGGGGGATGTGGAGGAGCAAGAAGAGCATGCTTTAAACCTTTCTGGGATCCCTGGTGTTATCTGTGGATGGGGGGAGGAGAACAAGGACGACATTATCCTGGATGATGAGCTGGATGCAGGTCACTATACCGCTTCCAGTTTAGTGGGAATGGGGGCCTACATTCTGCAGTGTTTTAAGGAGGACCCACGTATAAAACACATAAAGGCCAAGGACCAGTACTGGGTGGCAATGTACATAGACCCCCGATACAAACACAAAATGGCGGAAATGTTATCACAATCACAGAGGGCGGTCAGAATGCAGCACTTCCAGGCCTTGCTGCGGGAAATGCTGCATTCTGCTTTTCCGTGCGCTGGCAGAGGAATTTCCAGTCACAGAGAGACAGTTGCGGGTAGCAATCCAACAGCGCCTGCAAGAAGAGGGCGGTTGGAAGATGTCTTGGTAACTTCAGATATGAGATCCTTCTTTCAGCCGAACCATCGACAGCTGTACTCCGGATCCAGCATGAGGCAACGCCTAGACCGACAGGTGTCCGACTACATTGGGTTAACATTGAACAAAATAGGCGTCTTCAGATAGCAGTACTCTGATCGCCAAAACAGGTATTACACAGTGTGCCACATCCCAATTAACATGAAGATTTTGAGTGTGAACCAGGCAAGGACTTTAAAGGCACAATTTCATAAAAAACATTGGGTTAACGGCCGATGTGGACGCTCTGAGGAGTGATGAACCCCTGGACTACTGGGTGGGCAGGCTTGACCTCTGGCCAGAGCTTGCACAATTTGCAATGGAAATGTTGGCTTGCCCCCCGTCCAGTGTCCTGTCTGAAAGGACGTTCAGCGCAGCAGGGGGGATCGTGACCGATAAGCGCATTCGTCTAGCTCATGACAGTGTAGACTACCTCACATTTATAAAAATGAATGAGGCATGGATCTCTGAGGAATTCAACACATGTGACCAGTAGACCAGGTTTCATCGAAATTCCTCATGCCAGGCCACAAATATCCGCCAGACCGCCATCCACCCACAACAATTCCTGGTCCTTGGCTTCGCTACATACAGCGGCATAAAAGGCATTGTGCTAATTTTGGAGCCTATACAGGCCGACACTTACGGTTCTGTGTACTGTGAACGCCTACCGTACCTCTAGCAATCAAAAACGAAGTTCTTTGCTGTCAGTTTAACCCATGTGAGATAATTTTTGGAGCCTATACAGGCCGACACTTACGGTTCTATGTACTGTGAACCCTACTGTACCTCTAGCCATGAAAAACGAAGTTCTTTGCTGTCAGTTCAAACCATGTGAGCTAATTTTTGGAGCCTATACAGGCCGACACTTACGGTTCTGTGTACTGTGAACGCCTACCGTACCTCTAGCCATCAAAAACGAAGTTCTTTGCTGTCAGTTTAACCCATGTGAGATAATTTTTTGAGCCTATACAGGCAGACACTTACCGTTCTGTGTACTGTGAACGCCTACCGTACCTCTAGCCATGAAAAACAAAGTTCTTTGCTGTCAGTTCAAACCATGTGAGCTAATTTTTGGAGCCTATACAGGCCGACACTTACGGTTCTGTGTACTGTGAACGCCTACCGTACCTCTAGCCATCAAAAACGAAGTTCTTTGCTGTCAGTTCAACCCATGTGAGATAATTTTTGGAGCCTATACAGGCAGACACTTACCGTTCTGTGTACTGTGAACGCCTACCGTACCTCTAGCCATGAAAAACAAAGTTCTTTGCTGTCAGTTCAAACCATGTGAGCTAATTTTTGGAGCCTATACAGGCCGACACTTACGGTTCTGTGTACTGTGAACGCCTACCGTACCTCTAGCCATCAAAAACGAAGTTCTTTGCTGTCAGTTCAACCCATGTGAGCTAATTTTTGGAGCCTATACAGGCAGACACTTACCGTTCTGTGTACTGTGAACGCCTACCGTACCTCTAGCCATCAAAAACGAAGTTCTTTGCTGTCAGTTCAAACCATGTGAGCTAATTTTTGGAGCCTATACAGGCCGACACTTACGGTTCTGTGTACTGTGAACGCCTACCGTACCTCTAGCCATCAAAAACGAAGTTCTTTGCTGTCAGTTCAAACCATGTGAGCTAATTTTTGGAGCCTATACAGGCCGACTCTTACGGTTCTGTGTACTGTGAACGCCTACCGTACCTCTAGCCATCAAAAACAAAGTTTTTTGCTGTCAGTTCAAACCATGTGAGCTAATTTTTGGAGCCTATACAGGCCGACACTTACGGTTCTGTATCCTGTGAAAGCCTACTGTACCTCTAGCCATCATATACTACGTTCTTTGCTGTCAGTTCAACCCATGTGAGCTAATTTTTGGAGAGATATGAATGGTCTTATAGAAGACCAAATACAGCGCTTGCTGAAAATAAATTAGTGGTAACGATATCTATACCACTCTATGTATTAGATGTGTAGTGTTAGTCAAACATAGTATGTCAAATACCTTAATAAATTAATTGAACATAAAAACATCAAAAACTCCCAATAGTAAATTATTGTGCAAATTAGTGCCTAGTGAATAAATATATAAATATATAAAGCAATATCCAATCAATAAGAGAAAAATTTAAAAATTTAAAAATTACTTAAAAATATTAATATATAGTCCAAAATAAATTGTGACTTCAGTGCTCAAAGTAATGGTAAAGTCCTTAGTGACAGTGAATCTTCAGATTCGAAGGTGCAAGTGCTCTGACGTGATTGGCCGTGACATCAATTCCTTTGTAAGTAAGTAGATTGGATCACTTACCAGATCAAGTGGGTCCTATATGCCATATGGCATTAGAACCATTCGCGTTTAGAAGGCCCCCTGGGCTTTATGGGTTCCCCCTTTAAGTGGTCCTATGGGCTGCTGATGGCTCCTTTAGGCTCCGGGGTAATCGGCCAGTTGTGGTATAAAAGGAGAAAGAAGGCTCCAAATAGTGGGATATTGTTAGGAGAATAGTTTATTTCTGTAACGCTCCTGCGTTTTTGTAACAAGATGGATTTGCAGCTGCAGAAATCTCCACTCAGCAGTCATGTAGAGATGTGTTGAAATACCAATTCCAACTCCCAAGACTCATCACTGTGGCCTGCCTGATTCAGCATACAAATATATGCACTCAATAAGATGTTCCTGGAGTGATAGATGTATATAGCAGTATAGTGGTGATGTGCTGAAGGGACAGGTATGAACAGTGACAGTAGATGGCAAGCACTTGAGAGAAATGTTCAGGAGAGTATAGATGGTAACAGGTAGGATGTAGATAGGTTAGCAATCATGTATGGTAGTAGATGGTAGGATAGCAGATGACATACAGGAGAGACTAACCCAGTGCAAGGATAGATGTTAGTAGGCTCAGGAGCTAGCAATCTAAATAACAGTGTAGATGATAGGTTTAGTATTGCATAGAGAGTGACAGTCTTTAGTGAGCAATAGATATATAGTGTAAGTAGGTTTTATGGAGGTTTCCCCTGCGGGGTACTTATCACTAGAGAGTAGGTTAGTAGTGGGTCCGGTAATGAGGAGTGATCCGGTAGCGGGATACAGGGATCAGGAGCGAGGTTCCGGTCTGTTCAAGGCAAAGGAAAGCAACTGGAGGTTCCGACAGCGAGACACAGTAGCAAGCATGTGGACAGCCAAGCAGGTTGAACGAACGATGTGAGTGAGACCGCCGGCGGTTGAAATAGCCGCTCTGCGGCGCTCAGCAGTGACCTCATCGCTCTTAAAGGTATATGCGTACCACCTAAAGGGAAAGGTGGGACGCATTGAAAAGAAAGTAGTAAATAAGGGTACTAGAGGTACCAGAATCTTACAGTACCCCCCCCCCCCCCTTAAGGCCGGCTCCGGAAGGCCTATAGTACTGGTTTCTCTGGGTATTTCGAGTGAAATCTTCGTATAAGCCTAGGCGCATGTACATCAGAGGTATCTAACCAGGTGTCGTCTTGGGGTCCATAGTTCTTCCATCTTATGAGATACTGGAGTCTTCCTCTATGGATGCGAGAATCCAAAATCTCTTTGATCTCATATTCTTCTCCGCCTTCAACTTGTATAGGAGGTGGAGGCAAGATGGTAGGCCTTATTCCTTGGTTAGGAACGTGTGGCTTCAATAGCGACACATGGAAGATGGGATGGATCTTGAGATCTGCCGGTAAGGTGAGCTGTACTGCAGCTTTTCCAACAAGTTTCCTGATTGGGAAGGGTCCCAAGAATAAAGGTCCAAGCTTTTTGCTAGGGATCTTTAATCTTAAATTTTTTGTTGATAGCCAAACGAGGTCCCCAATAGCATACTGAGGAGAAGGTCTTCTACGAAGGTCGTAGTACTTTTTTTGTTGACTATGAGCGTGTGAGATGGTAGTATTAAGTAAACCCAGAGAGTCTTTTATTTGGGTAAGATAGTCTGAGGCTACTGAGTTACTTGAGGGAAGGATGCGTGGTGGAAGAAGAGAGGGATGAAACCCATAGTTCAAGTAGAACGGACTTTGTTTGGTAGTACTGTGGGTTGCGTTGTTGTAAGCAAATTCTGCTAGGGGAAGGAGATCCACCCAATCATCCTGTAGGTATGATGTGTAGCAACGTAGATATTGCTCAATGCACTGGTTGACTCTTTCAGTCTGTCCGTTGGTCTGAGGATGGTAGGGAGAAGTGAGCTTTCGCTCAATCCGTAGTATGTGACATAGTTCTTGCCAAAACTTGGAGATGAACTGTGAACCACGGTCAGATAAGAGAGTCTTTGGAATTCCATGTAACTTAAAGACATGTTTCACTAGTAGTTCCGCTGTTTGTTTGGATGAAGGTAATCTGTGAATAGCAACGAAATGTGCCATCTTTGTTAGATGGTCCACTGACACTAGAATGGTATTAAATCCTTTGGAAGGTGGTAGTTCTACTATAAAGTCCAAGGACAAAACTTCCCATGGAGCCTGGGGTATTGGTAGACTGCATAGTAGACCGGATGGTTTTGTAGTGTCAATTTTGGACCTGGCACAGATGTTGCATGAAGAAACAAATTTCTGTACAGATGTTTTCATCTCAGGCCACCAAAACTGTCTGGTAAGCAAATTAAGAGTTTTCGTCATACCCATATGTCCTGCCATAGGCACATCATGTGACAATTCCAGGATCTTGGTACGCATAGTAGGGGGTATGTAGAGTTTGTCGTTGTAGTAGAGGAAGCCTTCTGCATCAGTACTTAGGTGTGGTGGAGGTGAATCCAATCCTATACTGTGCAAAATCTCTTCCTTCAAGGAACAGACAACCCCAATAATACGCTTGTAGGGTATTATAGGAACAGAAGGGATTTCGGCGTAATTATTTTCAGTTAATCGTGATAGCGCATCCGCTTTTTTATTCTTGTCTGCAGGCACGTAGGTCACTAGGAAATTTAATCTTAGGAAGAATAGTGACCATCGTACCTGCCGGTGGGAGAGAGTTTTGTTAGTCTGAAGATATTGAAGATTTTTATGATCTGTATATATGATTATTGGTAATCGGATACCTTCAAGTAGATGTCGCCAGTTTTCCAGAGCCAGTTTTATGGCAAGCAACTCCTTTTCACCCACTGGGTAATTTACCTCTGGGCTGCTTAATGATTTGGAGAAGAAGGCAACTGGAGGGAGTGGTGAAGTATTTGTTGGTCGTTGGGAGAGAACTGCTCCTACTGCCATATTTGACGCATCTACTTCCAGAATATATTGGAGGGATGGGTCTGGATGGCGTAGTATGGGAGCAGAGGTAAAGCTTGATTTTAACAAGCGAAAAGCGCCACTTGCTTCATCTGACCATTTAAATGTTTTTTTTTATACTTGTGAGCTGTGTGAGAGGTCTCACAATGGCAGAGAAGTTCTTGATGAACTTCCTATAGAAGTTTGAAAATCCAAGGAATCGCTGTAGAGCCTTGCGGGTGGTTGGTATAGGCCAATCCTGAATGCAGGATATTTTACTCATGTCCATCTTGATTCCGGTTTTGGATATGATGTATCCTAGGAATAATACTTCTTCTTTATGGAATAGGCATTTTTTTAATTTCACGTATAGATTGTGTGTGAGTAGTCTGGATAACACAAGTCTTACATGTTTTATATGTTCAGACAAGGATCGTGAATAGATAAGTATATCGTCCAGATATACCACCACACAGACATCAAGTAAGTCTCTAAAGATGTCGTTTATGAATCGTTGGAAGGCTGCGGGAGCGTTACATAGCCCGAATGGCATTAAAAGATATTCGAATAATCCGTATCTGGTTCTGAATGCTGTTTTCCACTCATCTCCATCACGGATTCGGATTAGATTGTATGCCCCTTTCAGGTCCAATTTTGAGAAGTAGGTAGCTCCACGCACTTGTTCAATGAGTTCAGGGATGAGCGGTAAAGGATAGCGATCCTTTACTGTGATGGCATTCAATTGCCTATAGTCGATAATAGGCCTAAGACTTGAGTCCTTATTGCGGACAAAGAAAAGTCCTGCAGCTGTGGAAGAAGTATAGGGTCTAATAAACCCTTTTGCCAAATTCTCATCCAAGTATTCCTTGAGATGAGAAAGTTCATCCTGGGAAAGAGGATAAACATGACCAAAAGGCAATTTGATATTTGGGAGTAGATCGATAGTGCAATCGTAATCCCTATGGGGAGGCAATATTTGAGCGTTTTTCTCAAGAAAAACTTCGGACAGATCCTGATAGCATAGTGGTGCAATCTCATCTGACACCACAGACAGGATCTTTCCATAAGACGGGAGGTTACACGTAGTCTCGCAATAATAAGAAAGGAAGGTTAAGGTCCGTTTCTTCCAATCTATGGTTGGTTGATGTGTGTGTAACCAGGGAAGTCCCAAAACAATGGGAAAGTGGGGTGAAGATAATAGATCGAAGGTGGTGGTCTCCGTATGAGACTCGTTAGTAGTGACGAGAAGTGCTTGTGTCTGATTAGTGATTGGGCCAGAAGCTAACGGGATACCGTTAATAAGACTAATAGAGACAGGCTTAGGTTTTGAAATAATAGGTACTTTATTTAAAGTAGCAAAACGTATATCGATATAATTTCCGCAAGATCCTGTGTCGGTCATGGCTTTAGTGGTAATCCTAGTCTGGTCCCACTGCAATGTCAAACGAACAAAAAGATAAGGGTTAGTAATTGAAGTTGTTAATCCCCCCAGGAGGACATGTGAACACTCACCCTCTTTTTTGCGGGCAAGGGGACAGACGCTTATCATATGATCCGGGGATGCGCAGTACATGCAGAGATTACTGGATGGTCTCCTGGCTCGTTCAGTAGTTGATAAAGGTGGGCGTATGGTTCCTACCTCCATAGGAGTAGGGTCAACAGCGGCAATCCGAGAAGGACTGGACAATGGCATTCCCATTTTTTCAGCCTTTCTTTCTCGCAGCCGCCTGTCTATGTTGATACTGAGTTGTATCAAGGCATCCAGAGTGCCAGGTAAATCCGCTCGGGCGAGCTTGTCTTTAACGGCTTCTGATATGCCGAGTCTGAATTGAGTTCGCAGAGATGTGTCATTCCACCCTGAATCAAGGGTCCATCTTTTGAACTCTGCTACAAAGTCTTCTACAGGTCTCCTACCTTGTTTCAAGAACCTCAATTGAATATCAGCAGTACTCTGCCTATTGGGGTCATCATATAAACTAGCGAGTTCCGCTAGGAATAAAGCATAGGAGTTGAGAAGCTGATCATCTTTCTCAAAGAGAGAGTCTGCCCAGGCCCGTGGATCACCCGTCAGATATGAAATAATAGTACAGACTTTAATATGATCAGTAAGGTAAGTACGAGGTTTTAGCAAAAAAAGTAACTGACATGCGTTTTTGAATTCACAAATTTTTTTGCGATCACCTGTAAACACTAAGGGAGGATTTATTTTGGGTTCAGGGGGCTGAGCAGTGGCAAGTTGTGATAGACGGGTTACCTGCTGCTTCAGAGCCTGATTGTCTTCTTTTAATTCAGTAAGAGCATGTATTAATGCATTTACTTGTTTTAATTGTGTCACTTGAGTGGGTATTTCTGCTGAATCCATTTTTATGGTTCGTTCAATCTGTAACGCTCCTGCGTTTTTGTAACAAGATGGATTTGCAGCTGCAGAAATCTCCACTCAGCAGTCATGTAGAGATGTGTTGAAATACCAATTGCAACTCCCAAGACTCATCACTGTGGCCTGCCTGATTCAGCATACAAATATACACACTCAATAAGATGTTCCTGGAGTGATAGATGTATATAGCAGTATAGTGGTGATGTGCTGAAGGGGCAGGTATGAACAGTGACAGTAGATGGCAAGCACTTGAGAGAAATGTTCAGGAGAGTATAGATGGTAACAGGTAGGATGTAGATAGGTTAGCAATCATGTATGGTAGTAGGTGGTAGGATAGCAGATGACATACAGGAGAGACTAACCTGGTTAGCAAGCAAGGATAGATGTTAGTAGGCTCAGGAGCTAGCAATCTAAATAACAGTGTAGATGATAGGTTTAGTATTGCATAGAGAGTGACAGTCTTTAGTGAGCAATAGATATATAGTGTAAGTAGGTTTTATGGAGGTTTCCCCTGCGGGGTACTTATCACTAGAGAGTAGGTTAGTAGTGGGTCCGGTAATGAGGAGTGATCCGGTAGCGGGATACAGGGATCAGGAGCGAGGTTCCGGTCTGTTCAAGGCAAAGGAAAGCAACTGGAGGTTCCGACAGCGAGACACACTAGCAAGCATGTGGACAGCCAAGCAGGTTGAACGAACGATGTGAGTGAGACCGCCGGCGGTTGAAATAGCCGCTCTGCGGCGCTCAGCAGTGACCTCATCGCTCTTAAAGGTATATGCGTACCACCTAAAGGGAAAGGTGGGACGCATTGAAAAGAAAGTAGTAAATAAGGGTACTAGAGGTACCAGAATCTTACAATTTCTCATATATCGGGTAGGAATCAGCATAAAAAGGGTTAAAACATCACTGGTGGTCTAGCGATGCGGGCTGCTCGTCCTCCTCGCAGAGTGGCGGGCTGGCTTCCGGATTGCGCTCTACCTCAACGTGACGTGATGACGCTATGCGGTCCAAATTGACGCGTTTCATCACTTCTGGTGACGTCCTCAGAGTTTCTAATTTTTGGAGCCTATACAGGCCGACACTTACCGTTCCGTGTACTGTGAATGCTACTGTACCTCTAGCCATCATATACTACATTCTTTGCTGTCAGTTCAACCCATGTGAGCTAATTTTTGGAGCCTATACAGGCCGAAACGTACCGTTCTGTGTACTGTGAATGCCTACTGTACCTCTAGCCATCAAAAACGAAGTACTTTGCTCTCAGTTCAACCCATGCAAGCTAATTTTTGGAGGCTATACAGGCCAACACTTACGGTTCTGTGCACTGTGAATGCCTACTGTACCTCTAGCCATCAAAAACGAAGTTCTTTGCTGTCAGTTCAAACCATGTGAGCTAATTTTTGGAGCCTATACAGGCCGCCACTTACTTCTGTATACTGTGAACGCCTACTGTACCTCTAGCCATCAAAAACTAAGTTCTTTTCTGTCAGTTCAACCCATGTGAGCTAATTTTGGCAGCCTATACAAGCCGACACTTACTTCTGTATACTGTGTGAATGCCTAATGTACCTTCAGCCACAGAATACTACGTACTTAGCTGTCAGTTAAACCCATGTGGGCTAATTTTTGGGGCCTATACAGGCCAACACTTACTTCTGTATCCTGTGAATGCCTAATGTACCTTCAGCCACAGAATACTACATTCTTAGCTGTCAGGTAATCCCATGTGGGCTAATTTTTGGGGCCTGGAATGACCAACACTTACTTCTTTGTCCTGTGAATGCCTAATTTTTCAGACTGGAAATGAAAAACAATGGGTCTGTAAAGGTTCCGCCAAATTGTGGAATGGATGCGGACCCATTTTACAGATGTGTGAATGGACCCTATATGTATTAGACAATGTATTTACCGGCTGCTGTCAGTTCTGGCTGATTTATGAAAAAAAATATAAATATTTTTTTGCTGTAAAAAAAGAAAAAAAAATTTAGGGCAACTTTTTCAATTGCAATACTTCTGTTATGACATTGTCCATGTGATGGGACTATTTGTGCACAGCTAGTACGTCTTTTGTGGCTGCAAATATGACCTAAGGGTTTTTAAAGTTTGCCTCCCATTAAAGTCAATGGGGCCCGCCGCGAACTCGCGGTTCGCAGACTTTTGAGAAAATTTGCGGCTGACGTTCGCGAACCACCCCGGCCGATGCTCGTCCATCACTAATGACAAATACATGCGATTTAAAATTTGAATGTGTATTTGTTTATGACATTTTTTCCTTTAGTATTGTCAGTGCACTGCAGCAAGCTACATACAGTATCTCACAAAAGTAAATATTTTATTATATCTTTTCATGTGACAAATCTGAAGAAATGACACTTTGCTACAATGTAAAGTAGTGAGTGTACAGCTTGTATAACAGTGTAAATTTGCTGTTCCCTCAAAATAATTTGACACACAGCCATTAATGTCTAAACCGCTGTCAACAAAAGTGAGTACACCCCTAAGTTAAAATGTCCAAATTGGGAACAAAGTGTCAATATTTTGTGTGCCCATCATTATTTTCCAGCACTGCCTTAACCTTCTTTGGCATGGAGTTCACCAGAGCTTCACAAGTTGCCACTGGAGTCTTCTTCCACTCCTCCATGACATCACCGAGCTGGTGGATGTTAGAGACCTTCCGCCCCTCCACCTTCCATTTCATGATGCCCCACAGATGCTCAATAGCGTTTAGGTCTGGAGACATGCTTGGCCAATGAGTGGCTGCTACACCAATGACAGGCACAGCTGTAATGCCTAACATGTATCATCCCTGGGTGCACTGTCTGTCAGAGCACAGCGCCCCCCCCTTTAGGGCCCATGTGCAGTGAACACTCTGCACCCATGCAGGATACGCCACTGCCCAAACCTATCTGATTTTAGTCTGGTTAAGAAGAGATGTTGAATGCCCACAAAGTATCCCCACCAAAAGTGTTGTGGAATTCAGTCAGACCACTCATTCTTATGGTGAACAAATGGAAATGATATTGACACATGTGCATGGACCTGTTCTCCAGGTGAGAACTGGCCAAGAGTTGCTCTTTTACAGAGGTTATATATACTGTGTGGAAGGAACATACATGGTTAGTCAACATTGTTTACAGATATTTGCAGTTTTGTCAGCATGACTGATTGCCAAGTATGGTATGTCACACTATAGATAAGACAGGATAACCTTTAACATATGTTACCAGATGTTCATGTCATAAAACATTGCCAGTTTCCTGTTTTAGCAATGCAAAGTTCTCAGGGAGGTTATGACTGAGGTTTAAACCATGTCTAAAGCAGCAGTAATATTATAGTTATGTATTTTCATTTGATATCTAAAGCCCATTTCCTTTCCACAGGACAAGTGGCCGCTAGTGCGAGTTTCTAGAGGCTAGGGAAGGAAAACCTGGCCAATTCTTGTGGAGGTGTGCCCAGATGGTGGTTGAGGATGCTATTAAATAGCAGCCCTGAAAAGATGGTTCCCCCCTGTCCCCATGGATCTGTGAGCCAAGAGGAGAGGTGATTGTTTGCCCTGGATGGAGACCTTTGTACTGGACAGTGAGCTGCCACAGAACAGAATGTATTGACTTATCCTGCCTCTAGATTTGTGAGTAGAGCTTATGTTGTGCTGCAAACCTGCTTCATAGCACTAGTTGTGAATGACTGTCCAAGTCTATAACTATATGAGCTACATACTCTTGCATGGTCTTCAGTTGTGCATCCATAGACTGTCCGAGTCCACTTCTTCCTATGTTACTGCTACTAATAGAGACGTATCTTCAGCAAACGGTACTTAACCTTTTGGGGTAACCCGCAACCCCTTCCTGTTACAAGTTCTTCAAGAAATAAACCCTTGAAAAAAAAATCCCCTAGGCTGTTCAATGAGCCACAGTGGATGAACTGTTGCTGTGTACCTGGCTGCCTCTGATCTTGGAAAAGACTATAGGATCAACATGGAATCAACATTGAATATTTTTACAGGTCCATTCCCAACCAATAGAGAATGGAGGCCGTTGTGCCAGGTAGCTGCACCTGCAGGGCCTGGTAAGAATTGTGGGAGAACCCCCACACCATTTTTTTTTAAACACTTTGTTTACATTCACTGACCTGGCTGACAGCTGAATGAGCAGGACAAGGATGAGTCACTGGTTGCAAGTACACACCAGTTCCCTGACAACCAGCTTCTCCAAGCTGGAATTGTCAGATTTAGCAGTTTTTTCACATAAGTTAGGACTGCATTGCATTTCAGTAACAAATTGCACAACAAAAGTCATTCAGGAGTGTCACGGATCCTACTTCCCCCCCCTTCTTTTCCTCTCTTCTGCACCCCCAGTACTTTACTATCTTCCCCAGCATGGGATTCTTTTCTCCCCCCTGGCTGCTCACTCCTTTGCCTGCCCCCCCCACTGTGCTGTCCCTCTCCCCTCCCCAGCAAGGTGCCTGAATGTCTGCTTCTCCGCCTTCATGCTCACTGTGGACAATGAACACATTCCTTGTGTGGGCTCAAATAGAGGGGGGCGGGGCTGGTTGCTGGGGCAACTGGACGCCAGGCTGGGAGTTGCCTGTCCCACCTGCTGGGACACAAGTCCTAATATATTTAGCTGAGTGAGAGTCTCTCCTGTGTGTAGTTCATCTCTGCTGTTTGGAAGACTGTGTGGCTCTGAGCTGCGGCCAGAGAACACAGAATCCCCTATTGGTTCCTGCGGGCCTCTTCAAACCTTCCTACAACCTGAATTTTGGATTTACCCTGTCCCTTCCTACAACCTGGATTTTGGATTTACCCTGTCCCTTCCTACAACCTGGATTTTGGATACATCCTGTACCTGCCTGCTGGTGAGTGGATTAACACTGGGCCTATAAGAACTCTGCCTGAACTTTGTCACCTCATTGTTTGCCCTGATCTGTGTGTGGCCCAATCCCTCGCTGGCCAGGACTTTGCCCATTCTATTGGGAGCCCCCTGTTATGGACTAACCCGTTTATCTGCAACTCTGTCCTACCCACGTTGGGTCTGACCCTGGGCACCTTTGTTTGGCCCTTTCTTTGTGAACATACCCGCTACCGTTCAATAAAAGGCTTTGTTGGCACTCCTGCTCTCCATGTGCGTTCTGTCTTACCTACACTTCCGTCACACTGGTTGGCAGCGGCGGGATCAGAACGCTGAAGAGGATGGAGAGCAGCCCCCTCACACTGGACCCAACGCGGGGTGGGGAGTACAGAAATTGGACTGTGGCAAGTTTGCAAGAAAAGGCTCAGGAGTTAAGCCTTACCTACAGGGGCCTGTCCAAAGAAGAGCTGGTCACCGCCATTGAGGAAGCCGGCCTTCAGAGAACTGAAAGCTTGAATGCTCCGCCGTCAGAGAATGAACAGAGTGCATCCACCGTCTCAAGTCCCAGGAGCCCTTGGATCACATGGTACGAAGAGGAGATGGCTATCCTGGGGCCCGGGGCCAACTTGGATGACAAGCGGGAGGCTATCCGAAGGGCTCATGAGCGAGAAACCATGAGAGGCCTCAGGGGATATGACCCTCTCCCCAGCCCACGAGTCGGTGGGCCTGATCGGCCAAGGGTGACTCGTAAAGACTTCAAGCCATTTTGTGAAGCTACAGGGGATGTGGAAGGGTTCTTCCAGGACTTCGAACACTTATGTCAGCTGCTGGAGGTGCCCCGTGGAGACTGGGTACGCCACCTAGTGGGCCTGCTGGAAGGGGGTGCGGCTGCTGCCTACCGGACAATGAACGCACAGTGGAATCGAGATTACAGTAGGATCAAACAGACTATACTAGAACACTACGCGGTAACTTCAGAAACCCACCGGATCAAATTCCGGGACCTCTCCTGTCATTCTGAGCCTTCCTTCAAGATGTATGCGCACAAAATCTCGCAGGCCTGCAGACGCTGGCTGGAGGGGGAGCAGGCCTTTACTATTGAACAAGTTGTCCAGGCCTTTCTAAAGGAACAATTCTTTGCCAAATGCCCAGCAGAGGTGCGGGAGTGGGTGAAGGAGAGGGACCCTGGCACCCTTGAGCGGGCTGCTGCACTGGCAGACGAGGCCCTTGCCATTAAACCCCATTGGAAGAGACTGGTAGTCGAGCCGCCCAAAGCCCAGAACACAGGCAGACCACTTCCCAGCAACCCCCTGCCACTCCTCCAGCGCCCTGTCGCCCCAACACCATCCACAGCCCCTTCCTACCGACCTCGTACTTCTGGGCCATTTCTGGACCGCCGGTGCTATGGGTGCAACCAGCCCGGGCATCTTCAGGCCAGCTGCCCTCAGTACCGTCGCACCATGTCTGCCAGCCACAGTCGCCCAGTCAACTACCTAAAGTTGACCCCAGAGGAAGAACCACTACCCCCACCTCCCAGTGACTGGCTGACCCCCACTGTTGCCAATCCTCCTCGGGGAGTCTACGGTGTTCATCCCCTTGTCCCATCCTACCCAGAGCAGAGGCAGCGCCACCTGCAGGAGGTCCTGATTGATGGAGAGAGAACTACGGGATTTCGGGACACTGGGGCCTTCCTCACCATTGCTGATCCCCGCGTGGTAAAACCAGAAGCCATCAAGCCAGGCCCCGGGTTCTTTATTGAAATGGCAGGTGGTACTACGAAACACATCCCCAAAGCGTCGGTTCGCCTTGACTATGGGTTTGGGGAAAAGCGCTGCCAAATTGGAATCATGGCTGGACTACCTGCGGACATTCTGCTTGGAAATGATTTAGGAGAGCTACAGTGCCAATACGTCAGAGCTGTGACCAGGAGCCAAGCCAGCCACGGCCTGCCTGCCGAGAAAACCCAACGGGACTCCCCTTCTGCTCTGGATCCGGTGAGTGTTACCAACCCTGACCAGAATACCACCCTGACCTGGGACCGTGAGAAATTTAAACAGGAACTAGACTCTGACCCCACATTGAGCAAATTCCGGTGCTATAGGTGTAACCAACCTGGGCATCTTCAGGCCAGCTGCCCTCAGAACCGTCGCACCACATCCGCCAGCCACAGTCGCCCAGTCAACTACCCAGAGTTGGCCCCAGCGGAAGGACCTCTACCCCAACCTCCCAGTGACTGGCTGACCACCATGGCGCCCAATCCTCCTCAGGGAGTCTACAGTGTTTATCCCCTTGTCCCACCATACCCGGCAGCAGGACCTTCAGTAGGTGAGCCTATTACCACAAGTGCCTCCAAGGAGACCTGCCGAGGTCCCCCTGTCGGCACTTGTAAAATAAAAGGGGGAGGGGTTGTCACGGATCCTACTTCCCCCCCCTTCTTTTCCTCTCTTCTGCACCCCCAGTACTTTACTATCTTCCCCAGCATGGGATTCTTTTCTCCCCCCTGGCTGCTCACTCCTTTGCCTGCCCCCCCCCACTGTGCTGTCCCTCTCCCCTCCCCAGCAAGGTGCCTGAATGTCTGCTTCTCCGCCTTCATGCTCACTGTGGACAATGAACACATTCCTTGTGTGGGCTCAAATAGAGGGGGGCGGGGCTGGTTGCTGGGGCAACTGGACGCCAGGCTGGGAGTTGCCTGTCCCACCTGCTGGGACACAAGTCCTAATATATTTAGCTGAGTGAGAGTCTCTCCTGTGTGTAGTTCATCTCTGCTGTTTGGAAGACTGTGTGGCTCTGAGCTGCGGCCAGAGAACACAGAATCCCCTATTGGTTCCTGCGGGCCTCTTCAAACCTTCCTACAACCTGAATTTTGGATTTACCCTGTCCCTTCCTACAACCTGGATTTTGGATTTACCCTGTCCCTTCCTACAACCTGGATTTTGGATACATCCTGTACCTGCCTGCTGGTGAGTGGATTAACACTGGGCCTATAAGAACTCTGCCTGAACTTTGTCACCTCATTGTTTGCCCTGATCTGTGTGTGGCCCAATCCCTCGCTGGCCAGGACTTTGCCCATTCTATTGGGAGCCCCCTGTTATGGACTAACCCGTTTATCTGCAACTCTGTCCTACCCACGTTGGGTCTGACCCTGGGCACCTTTGTTTGGCCCTTTCTTTGTGAACATACCCGCTACCGTTCAATAAAAGGCTTTGTTGGCACTCCTGCTCTCCATGTGCGTTCTGTCTTACCTACACTTCCGTCACAAGGAGCATAAAGTGAACTGTAATATCTGTTGGGGTGTTTGTAGAACTATTTGCAATTTTAGGAGTGTTTTCAGAGTTAAAGAGTTACCAATTCTTCAACAGTGGCTGTGCCCTTATTTCGTAGGCGCAGAGTTTCTCTACCACTGGACACCTTTCCTTCTATGGGACATTTGCTTGGTCTGCCTCTCTGTCCAATCATATCTGAGGAAACACAAAAATATCAGGCTTTTTAGATTTTTCAGCTTATATTGTAAACATAATAGGTTTTAACATTTCAATTCGTTCTAAATGATAAGTTATAGTACAGTATATCGTAAATATCAAAACCAACACTTATTATAATCAAACAGAGACATTTCCCCTAAATATAATTACATCACTTTACAATATTTTTCTAATTAAAAACAAAAGTATATGGGGGTTGTGGCCAGCCACCAGGAAGATGGCTGTGTAAGAGGAGCGCTCCAGGAGAACACAGCCTGACAAAGCCTTTCACAGTAATGTTGGACAGCATATACCCTGACACCTGTCAATCATGATGGGGAAAAGAAAGACTAAAGAGGGGCCACGCAAGCTAACAGATATATTCTCTGCAGCCAGTATTCCGCCTCCTCAGCCAATGGGTCCCCTCACTGTCACTGGCAAAGTAAAGTATACAACCTCCTCAGGATGCATCTTGTAACAAATGACAGAAGAACCATGATGGCTTCCCCATGCAGCCACTTCTGGTCAGGACTCAGGACTGACCTTGATGTTATGTCGGGAACTGGTGTGACTAGAAATGTGCGTACTTCCACAGAGAATACCAAGCACAAGTAAAATGCAAATTAATATAATGTGTAGCATTACTCCCTTGGGAGCTGCTGGTGACGGGTTCCCCTGGGTTACCATTAGCAACAACATGACAGTTTGACATTTTCCCAAGTGTTTTAGCTCAGTCAGGAAACAGTCCAGTATCTTTGGTTTTTATGTTTTATGTGGAACTTGGATAGGAGAAGGGAATGAGTGGGATACTCCAACTTAAAGAAACTATGCACAATAGGCTGGGACAACTTGAATAAAGGTGATTAGGGCTGAGTAATGCTGAATAACCCTGAGTAACGCTGAATAGAGCTAGTCATGGCTAGGCCGCTGTTTCCCTTTGCCCTTGGCTGTGAAAGGAATTAGTTGAGCTTCCTGAGGTAAACTATATATACAATTTCAGGGCCCCTTCCTGGCACCTCCCAGGGCCGGCCTTTGGGGTGTGCGAGCCGTGCGGCCGCACAGGGCGCCATGGGCAACAAGGGCGCCATGCGGCCATCACGGCTCACAGAAGATCAGGTGATTCAGGCCGCACAGCGGGAGGAGAGCGGCGACCGCGGCCTGGACAGGGTTAACACAGGCCGCGTCCGCCGCTTACCTCCCAGTGTGCGGCTGTGCCTCGGTCACCCGTACTGAAGCAGTGAGGTGAGCTGTGTATCACACACAGCTCAGCCTCCGCTCCGATCCTTCCACGCTGATGATCTCTCCTCCCTCCCTGCACTGACACCAGAGGAGAGATCGTCAGCTCCTCCTCGCCCCACCCCTTCTCCTCCTTTCCCGCCCCGCCCACACTCCCGGGGATGTGTGGGCGGGAAGTTTAAAGAAAAAAAAGCTGCAAAGAGCGGAAGGTAAGTGAGGACTCTCGCCTTTAAAAAATGTAAGGGGGGACTTTTTGTGGTGAGCTCTATGTGAGGGGGGGGGGTCTGTGATATAAGGGGGGGGGGTTCTCTGATGTGGGAGGCTCCATGGGGAGTCTGATGTAAGGGGGCTTTGTGTGGGGGGGGTCTGTGATGTAAGGGGGGGGCTCCATGGGGGGGTCTGATGTAAGGGGGCTTTGTGTGGGGGTCTCTGTGTGGGGGGGGCTCTGATGTAAGGGGGCTTTGTGTGGGGGTCTGTGATGTAAGGGGGGCTCTCTGATGTGGGGGACTCTGTGTGGGGGGGGGACGGCTCTGATGTAAGGGGGCTTTGTGTGGGGGGTCTGTGATGTAAGGGGGGCTTTGTGTGGGGGGCTCTGTGTGGGGGGGCTCTCTGATGTTGGGGGCTTTGTGTGGGGGGGTCTGTGATGTAAGGGGGGCTTTGTGTGGGGGGTCTCTGATGTGAGGGGAGCTTTGTGTGTGGGGTCTGTGATGTGGGGGACTCCACGGGGGGGGTCTGATGTAAGGGGGCTTTGTGTGGGGGGTCTGTGATGTAAGGGGGCTTTGTGTGGGGGGTCTGTGATGTAAGGGGGGCTTTGTGTGGGGGGCTCTGTGTGGGGGGGCTCTCTGATGTGGGGGGCTTTGTGTGGGGGGTCTCTGATGTGAAAGGGAGCTTTGTGTGTGGGGTCTGTGATGTGGGGGGCTCCACGGGGGGTCTGATGTAAGGGGGCTTTGTGTGGGGGGTCTGTGATGTAAGGGGGGCTCTCTGATGTGGGGGGCTCTCTGATGTGGGGGCTCTCTGATGTGGGGGGCTTTGTGTGAGGGGGGCTTTGTGTGGGGGGTCTCTGATGTGAGGGGGCTCTGTGTGTGGGGTCTCTGATGTGAGGGGGGTTTTGTGTGTGTAGGGGGGCTTTGTGTGGGGGTCTCTGATGTGAGGGGGGCTTTGTGTGTGTGTAGGGGGTCTCTGAACTTAGGGGGGCTTTGTGTGGGAGTCTCTGATGTGAGGGGGTCTCTGTGTGGGGGGGGTCTCTGATGTGTGTGTGGGGGGTCTCTGATGTGAGGGGGGATCTGTGTGTGGGGTCTCTGATGTGAGGGGGGTTTTGTGTGTGTAGGGGGGCTTTGTGTGTGGGGTCTCTGATGTGAGGGGGCTCTGTGTGTGGGGTCTCTGATGTAAAGGGGGCTTTGTGTGTGTGTGTAGGGGGTCTCTGAACTTAGGGGGGCATTGTGTGGGAGTCTCTGATGTGAGGGGGTCTCTGTGTGGGGGGGTCTCGGATGTGTGTGTGTGTGTGTGTGTGTGGGGGGGTCTCTGATGTGAGGGGGGCTTTGTGTGGAGGGGTCTCTGAAGTGAGGGGGGCTTTGTGAGGGGGGGCTCTGTGTGGGGGGGCTCTCTGATGTAGGGGGCCTCTAAATTAAGGGGGGCTTTGTGTGGAGGGTCTCTGATGTAAGAAGGGCTAAGTTATTAGTGATCATAAAAAAGAAAAGTCAAATAAAGTGCAAAAAAGGTGCTAGAAAATGCGCGCGGGGGGGCGCCACAGGATTAGCTCGCACAGGGCGCCTGAACACCTAAGGCCGGCCCTGGCACCTCCTTTGTCCTTAATCTTCAGGGTTAACTACTCAGCATCCCCTTTTCTGTATCACTCTGTGTGAGCTGGCTCCTTGATCCCCTGACTTCTCTGGAGTGGTCCCCTCTCCTAGTCAGACCCTTAGGCAGATCCCTCAGTACTCACAATACTGTTTTTCACAAAGACTTCTGCCCAACAGCTCCACTGGTCAGCACACTGGATCCTCTGCAGCTCAGCTCCACACCTGGTTCCTAGGCTGACTGCCTGAACCACCTTCCTCACACCTGCAGGAGGAGAGACAGCCGTCCACCTCCTCCTGTGACTTTTCTCCCGCCAAAATATCCCCTGTCACTTGCCAATCCCAGGATGCATTGCAGCAATGCCCACCCACTGGGACAGCCATAAATCCTGACGTGCTACTGGTTAGGTTTCCTTTACTGTCAAACAAGCTCCCTATTTGGATACAGTGGGGAGACTCCCTTAGACCCAATAAATCACACCTGGAAACATGTTACAGGCTAAACTAACAGATCTGTCTCTCCTGATAAGCAGAACAGAGCCACCAAATGTGTTTTCCTACTACCTACCTAGGAGGGTGCTACATCCACCCCCCACCAAAAATGAGCCACGTCCCGTTGGCTCTGGGGCAGCCGCCCCCTACAAAAAATCCTGCCAAAAATCTAGGAGTATCCCACAAAAAAAGGGGAAAAGGGAAAAAAGAACGAATGTACAAATAATTTATGCGAAAAACAAAATTGGCATATAGAGTGCATTTTAGGAGAATGCACCCCCCACCAAAAAAAAATTATATATATATATATATATATATATATACATACACCCTAACTGACTACCTCAAAACTGGTGTCATCTGTAAAGAAAAGGGTTAGACATTTTACACATGAATATACATTGTAGCTATCTCATATCTTGTAACTGATGGGAAGACCCTCCCCACAGGGGCAACCCTCCTATCCTAATCCCTGGCTTCTCTGCTTGTCCAGTCTTGACAGAACATCCTACATTGATCCCTGCAAGTGAGTCTGTGCCCTACCACTGGCTACCTAATGCAGAGTCCATGAAGGAAAAGTGCATGCAGCATCTCCTTGCTGCAGTCCATCAGCACTCTTCTTGGCCTGGAACAGGATGGGCCACTGGAGCCTGAGCAGCCCACAATCCTGCCAAGTTAGGGATAGCTTCTTTGGGGGGCCTCTGGCACCAGAGCACCCCCTACCAAACTTCCTGGATGCACAGCCCATTTCTGTAACGTTCACCCACACAATTCCGCTGTGGCCCATTGGCCCAAAGGCAGTCCCACTGGAACTGCAACAACTTTTGTAACCCAAGATCCCAGCCCGATGGCCCAAAGGATCTATGAAGTAGAAGTCCCTTTCTTTTCTTTATCCAAGACCCTGGCCCGGTGGCCCAAGGGGTCTGCAGAACAGCAACATGGGTCAATCACAATTTCTGGAGAGGGGATGACCCTCAATTTAAGTCCCGTGGACATGCTTAGTAGTCCCTACCCACTTCTGTAGGATTAGAAGGGGAAAGGAATGGGAAAGGAAAAAGGGGTACATGCCCCAACAACAGCACTTGGACTGATTTTGTTTTGAATTCTGAAGAGGCTAGACAGCCATTTTCTTTCTGTAGTGTAGTCTCCTCTTATATGTAATAATCCCGATGAGGGATTCTGATAAGGTTCCCTTGATTGTCCCGAACACGGACTGACCAAGCCTGGCCTGATCCGTCTGGGCAGCGGACCTCCACTCAATCCAAATAGATAGACCGCCCAAAGTTCCACTGGGTTTTTAACTGAGTTGAATTTCTACCGGAGGTCTGCCCTGGTGGATTTCCGGTGAGGCTTAGGGATGAACCGAAAAGTCCCAGATGGCTTTATTACACCAAGACTCTATTCTTGCCTTTATTTCTAACATAATCTCCCGTGGAGCATAGGGGTAATCATATCCGTATTCCATAGCAACCTTCCTCTGCAGTCACCACTGCATCCTTGAAAATCTGGGAATGGTTTTACGATTCCCTCTCCCAGCTGGAGAAAATGGGGTCTCTTCAGGCCTGATCAGGGAGCTGTAAGCCTCATTTTGATCTCAAGCCCAGGCACAGTTTGTGGGTGTGGCCAGATCTTGGACCCTACTTGCATAGGCCTCACAGAACCCCAAACTTTGAGCAAGCTCCCCTCTTACCACAGAGTCCTTGGTTTCCTCATCAGGTGCCTCTACTGTGTCAGGACATGGCAGACTCAGATCCCCAGTCCCACTCAGCCTCATCCTCCGATTTCCAATTGTCAGTCCCTTCCTCTATGGATCCAAATCAATTCTGGAAACTCGGAGACCCCACATCAATGGCACTGGCCTCCTCCTCACTACTCACACTTGCTGAACGAGCCCCAACCGCCTTTGGCCATCTTTCCTCCTTAATTGGTATCAGAGCAGACCTAGTTCCTGCTGCGGTGGCCTTCGACGCATGAGGTGGCCACTTCCTGGCCGCATTACCTGCATGCACCCTTTTCCTGGCAACCGGGTTTCCCTTAAAGCATATGCTGAACCACTGCCAGGTTGCATGGCCTCCAGCTGCATCAGCACACTGAAGACTCCTCTCCCATCTCCGTGGAGAGGTCCCGATTCCAGAGCCGTCATGGCCCGAGTGATTCCTGTCTCCCACTACACACACAACTGTCTGGGCCAACCCTCACTCTTCTCCATCCGCAGCAGCAGATTGCCACAGTGCCCACACTGGCTCCACGCTTGCACCCGTATAGTCACATTCAAACACTGGGGACATACCAGCCCTAAGTGCTCCACGTCTCCTCCGTGCACAACACCAGTCTTCCATCGGGCACCATCCGCACTCCTGTATCCCACAGGACAGTTGCCTCCGGTCTGCTCCCGAGTCTGCCCAGCAGGTTCTCCGCTAACGGGTGAAATAGTCGCTGATGCGCTCTTTTTCTCTCTGGCAATCTCCATGTTGCTTCTCCACACACATGTCTCCCTCTCAGACACACCTGAAGGAGGAAGTAATTTATGGACTTCCCTTGTCACTCCTGATTGGCTGGGAGCGAACGACGTTTCCACCCATATTCCTTTTTTGGTGGTGGCTCCTCCTGCTAGGCAGAACATTTCAGCGCATGCTTTCCCACATGGTGCAGTAACCCCTCCAATGCCACTCTCTTTCAACTCAGCTAACATGGAAGTTACTGTAAAGCAGACAATGTCCCTCGCCAGACATGCATCCACTCTTCTTGCTTGTAGCGGGGCCCCAGCTGCACCTCCATCATCTTGAGCCAGCTGTCCCTCTTTGCCAGTCCAGAGAATTGTCCCGCTGTCGTATGCACGGTCAACAGTCCTCTTCCCAGCACATGTACAAGCAGGGCCCGTCACCATACTGTCTCCAAAGAAAGCTCCACTGCCCTCCCCTGTATGGCCAACAGCTATCTTCACAGTTTTAACACAGTCACTATATAGAATTAATGTCCCGCTGTCGTATGCACGGTCAACATCAATCCATTTACTCTTGACACAGTCGGCCCCCGCAACACACCGATCCACGTGCCCTTGGCTGCCATTTTCTCCATCCACACATGCACCTTTTCCTGTCAGGCAGACACAGTCCTTTTTCACGAACAGAGGCCTTTTTCCCGCCTCCCAGTAATTCAAAGAGGAATACATTTGATAGTTCAAATAAAAGATCTCCGTCCTCAATAGACACACCTTGCAGTTCTGACTGAAATCTTTGTGTTGCCACTGTGCCCTTCTATCTTCATCCCACTCTCCCTGTCTCCTGTAGTGCAGGCCTCACATTGAGCTTTAGAACAAAGCTTTAGAACAAAGTCCTGGAAGCAAAAATGGCGTTGAACTTTTCTTTGGCCGTTGCCATTAGCAACCAGGCCAGTAAGCCAGGGCGACATCCTGGATGAACCCCCAAATGTAGCACTACTACCTTGGGAGCTGCTAGTGACGGGTTCCCCTGGCCTCAGCCAATGGGTCCCCTCACTGTCACTGGCAAAGTAAAGTATACAACCTCCTCAGGATGCATCTTGTAACAAATGACAGAAGAACCAAGATGGCTTCCCCATGCAGCCACTTCTGGTCAGGACTCAGGACTGACCTTGATGTTATGTCGGGAACTGGTGTGACTAGAAATGTGCGTACTTCCACAGAGAATACCAAGCACAAGTAAAATGCAAATTAATATAATGTGTAGCACTACTCCCTTGGGAGCTGCTGGTGACGGGTTCCCCTGGGTTACCATTAGCCACAACATGACAAATTGACATTTTCCCAAGTGTTTTAGCTCAGTCAGGAAACAGTCCAGTATCTTTGGTTTTAATGTTTTATTTAGAACTTGGATAGGAGAAGGGAATGAGTGGGATACTCCAACTTAAAGGAACTATGCACAATAGGCTGGGACAACTTGAAAAAAGCTGATTAGCGCTGAGTAACACTGTGTAATACTGAATAACGCTGAGTAGCGCTGAATAGAGCTAGTCACGGCTAGGCCGCTGTTTCACTTTGCCCTTGGCTGTGAAAGGAATTAGTTGAGCTTCCTGAGTGTGACGGAATCCAGACACCCCGACTGGGTATTTCCACCAAGAAGCTGCTTCCTAAGCTCCGGAACACGGGATCCGTGAATCTGGTTATAGTTACCCCACAAACTCTGACAGTACAAGTTTTGGAGTGAACCAGAATCAAACTGTTTATTGAAACACAAAGCACAAAGAAATATACACTCTGTGACAACCCCTCCCCCTTAGAGCCAATCCACACACACACATACACATCCCATAATAAGCTTACTCAAGGCAGACAGGAGCAATAGAAGAACAATGGACTGCAGGTATTCAACAATAGCAAACCCCACCACACTAGCAAGGGTCTATGAAATGCTTCTGCAATATCCTAGCAATCTGCAATATAGCTTTAAATATTTCCTGAGGGACACTGTTCAGAAATATTATTGTCCCGGGGCGTGGCGCACTGCGCGGGCGGATAGCAGCACTGCTCTGAAGCTCCGCTCGGCCACCCGGGACTTCAGCCTTCACCGACCCACAGAATGGCACGAAATTCAGTCTAATCACCCCTGCTAACTCTCCTTACCTCGCTGATGGCGAAGGGGAAGAAAGGCTTTCACCAGCTCAACAGGATGGATGGCTTTCTCCTGTCTAATGCGGCCGGCCTTCACCAACATGGCGCCGGTCGGCAGCAGTGGCCTCCCACGCACAGTGCAGACGTGCAGGATAGACTCTCACCTCCACCAAGGCAAGTGGCTAATCCTGATAGTGGGAACTCCTCAGGCTCCTCCACACCTCTCTCACCTTCCTCGAGAAGCCCTGCCAAGCAGAAACCGAGGCGGGGGTCTTCCCCTCCCCATCCCATCCCTGCTGAGCAGATGGATCATGGCCTGTCTCCTACCACACCGCAGCCACAGGTCTCTCCTGCAGCTGACCCATTTGCAGCCTTCCCTGTGGGTGATCATCCTATCTCGGCATCCCTGCTGAAGGACATGATGCATTCCCTATGGGCCTCCATCCACACGGACATGGTGCAAGGCCTGACCCAGACCAGGCGGGAGGTTCACCAACTAGGGGAGAGGGTTGACTCGGTGGAAAGGTCCATGGATAAGTGCCCACTCTCCCTCAACACCTTAGTAGCGGCTCACAATGGACATGCTGAGGATATAACCTGGCTCAAAGATAAAATCGCTGACCTTGAAGACAGGTCGCGACAAAATAATCTTTAGCTTAGAGGGGTGCCAGACGCGGTTCAACCCCAGCACCTGGAGAAGTTAGCCAAAGATCTGTTTGCAGCACTAGTGCCTTCTCTTTCTGCCTCTGACTTGACCATCGATAGGATCCATAGGATCCCTAAACCTGGTTTCATAGCACAGTACTTGCCCCGTGATGTTCTCCTTAGAGTCCATTTTTTTCAGGCGAAAGATAAGATACTTCTGGCCTCGCAGCAACTGCAAGCCCGGGGAGTACCCGCAGATCCAGATCCTTCCGGACTTATCCAGACATACTCTCCAGAAACGCAGGAACCTGGCAACAGTTACGAAGGCTCTCAGGAACCACCGCATTCCGCACAAATGGAAGCACCCGGCACTCTTAACTATTACACACAATGGATCCACGGTCACCATCTCTACTGTAGAAGAAGGAATGGCACTTTTGCACCGTTGGGGGATCGTCATGGATGCACCACCTCCACACGGGGCCTCACCCCTTCCCTCTCCTGTTCCTATCCAAGGGGATTGGCAAGTGTTTTCCCATAAACGCTCTAATTCTAGGCAGGGTTCGAGCAGCAGTGAGCATGTCTCCTCGCAGTTTTCTTCACAGTCCCAGGCCTAGGATGTGAATACTCCCTATGGCCCTTCTCTTCTGGTTGCAGGTGTTTCCTGCTGTTAGACTTTTTTTATGTCATGTTTTGCGCTAAGCGCAACTGTTGGATCCCTCCCTTCCCTTGGTTCTGGTTCTGATGCAAGAATGTCCCACCTGGTATTCTGTCCCTTTGATATGTCACACAACTCTAGCTGTTCCTGCTTTTTTCTTTTTTGCCTTGCTAACATCCAGTGTTTCCGATTCTACCCGTATGAGTCACCATGACCATTAAATTTCTTTCCTTGAATATTAATTGACTAAACCATCCGGCCAAGCGTTACTCCCTATGGACCGAACTATGCAACAGTCGGGCGGACATTGCCTCGATTCAAGAGACCCACTTCAAAATCTCTCAACAGCCTCGTTTCTCTCACAAGAACTTTCCAAGTCTTTTTTTTTGCCAGTGCCTCTGAGAAAAAGCGTGGGGTTCTAATTGCAATCAGAGACACAGTAGCTTTTTCCTTGAAAGGCAAGTTCTGTGACCCAGAGGGACGGTTCCTGATCCTCCGGGGCGATTTCAATAACTTACCTTTGACTCTGGTTGCGGTGTACGCCCCGAACTTCAACAGCATCGTTTTCTCCACAGGTTGCTCCGGAGAATCTCCACAGATGTGTATGGTAACTTGGTGCTGTTTGGCGATTTTAATGCTTTTGTCGACCCAGTGCTTGACACTTCGGTGCCCGCCCGGGGCCGACAACTTTCTCTCAATTGATTGTTACACAAGGAGCAGCTGTACGATGTCTGGAGGTGTCAACATGGCTCGGAAAGGGACTACTCCCACTACTCCTCCAGGCACCGTTCCTACTCCCGCATCGATTTGATTCTGATGGACCTTCCTCTGCTGGGTAAGGTCTCCTCCTCGGCCATCAGAAACATTACATGGTCTGACCATGCAGCTGTGGAGATGGTGGTGGAGGAGAGCGGACCCAGGGGACGAACGTCTATATGGCGCTGTGACGCCAGAGTACTCCAAGATCATGCCACTGGTAAGGTGATTGCTGACCATTTATGCGAATTCTTTAAATTTAACGCTTCTTCGGTCTCTGACCCTTGGTCGCTCTGGGGAGCGCATAAAGCTTTTATCAGGGGAATTTGTATTCAACAGACAGCCAGGATACGTAAGGCTTACAATCAGAAGCTTGATGCTCTTCTCTCTGAGATCCGTACCCTGGAGGCCACCCATAAAAGTATTCCTACACCCTCTGACCGCAGCTCTGACCCAAAAAAGGGAATCCCTCCGGTCTCATTTAATGGAGCATTACGATCGCCACCTAAAGGCGCTTAACCTCCGATACTACGCCCATGCCAACAAAGCGGGTAAATTCCTAGCGTCTGGCATTAAACAAAAGAGGGCATCTGCCCGTATATCCTATCTGACCCATCATAAGACGACAGCTAAATTGACCAACCCTAAAGATATTGCGAATGAATTTGCGACTTTTTATGGCTTGTTGTATAATCTGGCACAAGACCCTTCCACTGTACAACCTGACCCCCGAGGCCATTCAAATCTTCCAGGATAGGCTGTCCCTTCCCTCTCTCACGGAAGCCCAAGTGCAGGCCCTTTCCTCTCCTTTCACAGAAGCGGAGATCTCTAAAGCTATACGTTCCCTGCCTATCGGCAAGTCCCCGGGCCCAGACGGTCTCTACAGCGAGTATTATAAGCTCTATAATGATACCTTAAGCCCCTACCTTGTTGAGGTGTTTAATCAAGCGGCTCAGAGGTCAGCTTTCCCCAGTGACATGCTTAGCGCCTATATCACGACCATCCCCAAATCTGGCAAGGACCCCAGATGGGGTTTATGCCGGGAAGGCAGACCTCTGATGCTACCAGGCGTATAGTGAATCTGGTGCATCTGGCGGAGAGCACCCGAATGCCTTCTCTGCTCCTCACGTTGGATGCAGAGAAAGCGTTCGATAGGGTTAGCTGGTTGTATATGGGTATGGCTCTTGGGAGGTTTGGATTCACAGGGGGTATACTATCGGCTCTACTGGCACTTTATTCCTGCCCTTCGGCCCAAGTCATCACCTCTGGCACCACCTCGACTCCGTTCGCCATTACCAATGGCACCCGTCAGGGGTGTCCTTTGTCTCCAGCTATTTTTAATCTAATGATTGAGCCTCTGGCGGAGGCCATTCAGTCTGACGACTCGGTGGAGGGGTTCTGCCTGGGTGACACAATCCACAAAGTCAGCCTCTTTGCGGACGATATTATTGTAACACTGACAAACCCGACCTGTTCGCTTCCTGCGGTACACCGAACTTTACTAGCATTTGGGGAGATCTCCTACCATAAGGTAAACACTTCTAAATCCTTGGCGCTTAATATGGGCGTTAGTCCGAAAGTAGTGTCCCTGCTAAAGTCTTTATGCCCCTACCCCTGGACAGAAGTGAGTATCCCTTACCTGGGTCTGAACATAACCCCCCGAATCTCCCAACTGCTTCCCTCTAACTTAGATCCCCTCATTAAGAAACTCAACGGTACTATGGCGGCCATGTCCAAGGTCGAGCTATCTTGGGGTGGCAGAATGGCAGCTTATAAGATGTCGATACTGCCTCAGGTGCTTTAAGTATTTAGGGCGCTTCCTGTCCCTTTTCCCAGGAGATACTTGGAGGCCTTCTCTAGAGGACTGCGGGAATTTATCTGGTGTGGTAAACGGGCGAGAGTCTCTGCCTCTATTTTGCAGCTTCCCAAATCCATGGGGGGTGCCAAATTGCCAGATCTCCATGCGTACTTTTGGTCCACTAGGTTGGACCAATTAAAGCATTGGTTCGCCCCTCTCAGTGCTTCCCCTTGGTCTTCTATGGAACGCCATCTGCCTCCCACCGGCAACTTGCGGCTGCTTCTCCTGGGTGACCTCTGGATCCCCTGGCCGTTGTCTGGATTGCCTCCGACCCTCCAAGTTTCTCTGTTGGCCTGGAGGAGGCTGGAGGGCGTCCGGGAGACACAGCTGGAACTGGCCCCAATCCACTCTTCCTCTCTACCTCTAGACTTTTTAGGAGCACACCTCCCAACCCTTCGGACATCCGACTTGGTGCGCTCAGGCATTGCCGAGCTCTCCCATTTCTATGAAGGTGATACTCTGCTGACCCCGCAAGCACTGATGCGCAGCCTCCATGTCCCACCTAATCTCTTCCTCCAGGTGCTCAGTGTACATAGTTTTCTTAAACGGCATCCCCTATGCACTAGACGTGTTCCTCTCAAGGTCTGGACCGACTACAACTCCATCAGAAAGTCTGTTAAGGGTATTTTCATGTTCTACAACATCCTCCACTAAACCCTTGACCCCCCCCCCCCCAAGACGTTGTCTATGCAGAGATGGGAAGCTGATCTAAATCTCCAGTTCACTCCGGTCCAGTGGTCCCATGCCCTCTCATGTACTTACCAATACTATAAATAAATGATGTTGAAAATCGCCAATAGGTGGTACTACACCCCTGACAGGCTGGCAAAAATCTTCCACACAGTCCCTGATACTTGCTGGAGGAACTGCGGTCACAGGGGTACACTCGCCCATGTCCTTTGGAACTGCCCATCCTTGACTAGTTTCTGGCACACGGTGTTCAAGTGAATAGCCGATTGCACCGGTATCTTACGCCCCCTTAAGAAGGAACTAGCCTTGTTGAACTTGGGACTAGATGAATATCCGATCCCCTATAGACAGATGGTGTTGCATATTCTATTGACTTCCAGGGTACTGATTTTACGTCGCTGGAGATCTCTTGATATACCCAACTTTTCTGAAGTGGTCAAGATTGTTAATGCCAACTTTGCTATGGAGAAGTCCTTAGCGTTAAACTCCTTGTCATACACAAAATTTAGGTCTGCCTGGCAACACTGGACATACTCCTCCTGATATTATCTTATATGCGGGCGGGAGGGACACCCCTGTGGCAATTATGTTCCCACTGGCGGTCGTGGGGGTGTTCTCTTCCCTCTCACCCTTACTTGTAGGAGTGGAATGGGGCAAATCCCATTTTGTCCATCCAGTTCATATCCCCTGGCAGATGCTGGTGTTAAGAGTTGTTTGACATTGTTGATTGCTGTCTGAATTGATATTTATTCCATTATAGTCGGAACCCCCCTTCCCCCCCCCCCCCATTTATCATTTATTGTATTGTATTGTACTGTACTTTGCAAACTGTTGGACTTGTTGACGTGTAATTGCAATGCGTTCATTATTCCTGTATGCTGATTTCTTTAATAAAAAATAATATTAAAAAAAAAAAGAAATATTATTGTCCCAAGTGAAAGAGCCCCTCACTCTTTCAACACAAACCACACATATAGAACCCAGGATAACCGGGGTAACACAAAAGGCTGAGTCCAGTGTGGTTGTACACAGAGTCTGATTAGTGCAGACCCGACTGGGGTTCTTGGTCACCCTATGCCCCTAATAGACACAGGGTGACTTACACATAACAGGGGCTGGGGATGCTGGACAAGTAGTTTCCCAACCTCCCTAAATCAATCTGGATTCCACAAGCCCCCCAACCAAAGTGACTCACGTCGTATCTCCCCTTTCGGCAGGAGACTAACACAGAAGGAGACCCCAAACGGGTTGACTTCGAAATTAGTCCGTAGTTCCAGTCCCCCAATGTCTGCACCCACACAGTACCCCAAACAAATTGTCCGGAACAGAAGGTTACTCACCCAGCCAACCTCTGCCTCTCTCGTAGAACACAACCCCTGCTGGGGAGAAGTGTGGACTGGTCCTTCTCCCTGGAGTCCATTTAGCCACTGGAGAGAAGACAGGGTGGCTGGGCTCACTCCATCATGCTGTTGGGGATCTGCGACGACTGCCCAGCATCCCTGGGGTATCCAGGTGGAGACAGTAGTCTCATACACATTTTCTCTATGAAAATCCGCCAGTGCTTGTAAAACAAGGCTGACATCCTCCTGTCTTAATGCCAGACCTTTTTCTGGGGTTGTGTAAGTGGAAACCAAAGTCCCATCCACTACCACATAGAATCCATCTTCTATTAGTTGGGGGCAGAGGCCAGCAGCACTCTGCCCTGTTGCCAACTCTTCTGCTGGATTGCTGTCAGTGAATACCGCAGTCCCATCCACTGATATCAGCTTAAGCTGCAGTTGTGAGGTGCCGATTGCATTCTCGCTCTGGAACTCCTGCGGAGTTGATTGTTGTGGGCAGAGGCCAGTAGCGTTCTGCCCAGCTGCCAGCTGTTCCACTGGGCAGTAAAGTAAAACATCGGTGGCCTTGCACAAATCCTTCAGGGCCACCAATTGTTGTATGTAGGGGTCCACAGCGCCATGCTCTGAAGTCAGCTCTTCTACAGGAAAATCACCGGGTTGTTCCTCCTCAACATAAAAGTCTACTAAATCCCTAGTCTCTAGTGGTGTCTGAGGATCGAAATTCACCATCTCCTGTCTGTGGAATCCAGAAGATTTAACTGGTGCTGGGCAGAGGCTAGCAGAGTTCTGCCTGTTGTCAGCACTTCAGCTTTAGGAACAGCAATCTCCGGAATTTCCACTGCCGACTCTAAGGCATGCTGCTGAACGTGTTCTAGCAGTTTCCTGTATGCCCTTTCCAGATGCTGTTCTTTCCTTAGCAAGTGTTCTAGATCAGGTTCAAGCTCTCAGACCTCTGTGAGACGGAGCATAGCCTCTCTGTATTCTCGCAGGTCCTCAAGGGTAGGTTCCCCTTTATCACCAAACACAAACGCATCTGTAAGGCTCTCCCACAGCAATCCAGGGCCACCAAAGTCATATCCCTCTGCCGAGCATTCTGATGTCTCTCCTAAATATTTCTGCTCTGCGTGCCATTGCAGAGCCCGATACTGATTATCCAGCTCTATCTCCTGCTGGACCAGCCTGTCCAACTCGGATACCCATTGCTCCTGGGGCCGCTCTCCCAGGAATGCCATCTGCAACTCCCGTTGGTCACTGGCCCATTGCCCTGGGGTTGGAAAGCACTTGCCCTGCCCTGGTATATACCAGCAAGCTGGAGGGCTCCAAGCCAGAACTCCACCCAAATGTGCTGCCTGAGCTCCAGGTATTGGCAGATACCGTCCTGGGGTATACTGAAAGGGCAATCCACAGCACCCCCTCGAACTCTGATGCCAGGTCCATTGGGTCGACCAAAGACTGCTATCCCAATCTTGGATCCCGGTGGAGGTTTGGATGTCCCAGACTGCAGGAAGCATCCCACCGCTTGACACCAATGTGACGGAATCCAGACACCCCGACTGGGTATCTCCACCAAGATGCTGCTTCCTAAGCTCTGGAACACGGGATCCGTGAATTTGGCTATAGTTACCCCAAGAACTCGACAGTACAAGTTTTTTGAGTGAAGCAGAATCAAACTGTTTATTGAAACACAAAGCACAAAGAAATATACACTCTGGGAAAACCCCTCCCCCTTAGAGCCAATCCACACACACATACACATCCCATAATAAGCTTACTCAAGGCAGACAGGAACAATAGAAGAACAATGGACTGCAGGTATTCAACTATAACAAACCCCACCCCACTAGCAAGGGTCTATGAAATGCTTCTGCAATATCCTAGCAATCTGCAATATATCTTTATATATTTCCTGAGGGACACTGTTCAGAAATATTACTGTCCCAAGTGAAAGAGCCCACTCTTTCAAAACAATCCACACATATAGAACCCAGGATAACACGAAAGGCTGAGTCCAGTGTGGTTGTACAGTGAGTCTGATTAGTGCAGACTTGACTGGGTTTCTTGGTCACCCTGTGCCCCAAATTGACACAGGGTGACTTACACATAAGAGGGGCTGGGGAAGCTGGACAAGTAGTCTCCCAACCTCCCTAAAGCAATCTGGATTCCACAAGCCCCCCAACCAAAGTGACTCACGTCACACTGAGGTAAACTGTATCCTGAGGTAAGCTGTACTCTGAGGTAGACTTTACTGCTGAACAACTTCAGGGCCCTTTCCTGGCACCCCCTTTGTCCCTAATTTTCAGGGTTAACTACTCGGCACTCCCTTTTCTGTATCACTCTGTGAGAGCTGGCTCCTTGATCCCCTGACTTCTCTGGAGTGGTCCCCTCTTCTAGGCAGATCCCTCAGTACTCAGTATTGTTTTTCTCAAAGACTTCTGCCAAACAGCTCCACTGGTCAGCACACTGGATCCTCTACAGCTCAGCTCCACACCTGGTCCCTAGGCCGACTGCCTGAACCACCTTCCTCACACCATGTTACAAACAACCATTGGAAATGGTACTATTTATACCAAAATTAAAAACATGCAAAATAAGTGTGCAAAATGGGACAATGATTTAAAGTGTTTGTTAACTAATGCCAGAAGTCTGCCAAGCAAAAAAAGGGGAGTTGGAAGCTCTGGTGCACGAGGAGAACTATGATTTAATTGGTATTGCTGAATATTGGCTTCATTCTTCACATGACTGAGCTATTAATATTCCTGGCTATGCTCTCTTTTGGAAATACAGGGTAAAACTGAAGGGTGGTGGTGTTTGTCTCTATGTGAGAAGTGATCTCAAAGTGAGTGTGAAAGATGACCTAGTTGATGGAGAGTGTGCTGAATCTGAAGCAGTATGGGTTGAAATGTACATGGGTGTGCGTAAAACAAAGATTATCATTGGAGTTTGTTATAGACCTCCCAGTATTAATGAGGAGGTGGGGAATCCTGGCACAGATAGAAAGGGCTGAAAGGGCTGGGACAGTATTAATAATTGGGGATTTTAACTACCCAGACATTGACTGGAGTAATGGCACTGCTGGAACAGTTAAAGGGCAAAAATGTATAAACCTATTACAAGACAATTTTATGGTGCAGTTTATTGAGGCCCCCACTAGAAATGATGCTCTGTTGGACCTGGTAATCTGAAACCATGCAGAGCTTATTAACAATGTTCATATAAGAGAACATCTGGGTAGCAGTGACCATAACATGATTTTATTTAATGTTAGCTGTGAGCAAAAAACGCATACAGGAAATACAAAAACACTTAACTTTAAGAGAGCAAATTTTCCAAGAATGGGGGCTGCTCTCCAGGATTTAGACTGGGAGGGAATATTGGCATCAATGAACACAGAACAGAAATGGGATTTTTTCAAAAAGACTTTATGCAAACTCACTGCAAAGTATATTCCCATGGGTAATAAATTTAAAAGGCTAAAAATAAAATAAAATAAAATATGGGGCTCACGGCAAAAGTTAAAAAAGCCATAGATAGAAAGAAAAGAGCTTTTAACCGGTTGCCGACTGCGCACAGTATATTTACTGCGGCAGTCAGCCCCGGCCAGGCAGAGTGACGTAGATCTATGTCGCTCGCCTGTCACTCCTTTTAGAGCCAATAGCGGGCGAGCGCGCGCCCGCCGAGGCTCATTCACAGAGGAGTGCGGGCGTGTGACCGGCGGACCCGATGTCCGCCGGTCACACTACGATCGCCGGTATAGCGGGAGAAAGACAGAGCGGCTTATGTAAACAAGCCGCCTGTCAGTTCTCCCTGTGTAAAAATGAAGATCAGACGGTTCTACTATGTAGAACCGTTGATCTTTGTTTTTACACCAATAGCCATGTCCCACTACAGTTAGAAGCACGCCCCTAGGACACACTTAACCCCTCCCTGTCCAAAACAGTTAACCCCTTCCCTGCCAGTGTCATTTTTGCAGTAACAGTGCATATATATAGCACTGATTACTGCAGTAATGTCACTGGTACCCCCAAAAGTGTCAAAAATGTCAGTCAAGGGTCCGATCTGTCCGCCGCAATGTCGCAGTACCGCAAAAAAAAATCGCAGATCGCCGCCATTACTCGTTAAAAAAAAAAACACCAAAAATGACAAAAATCTTTCCCTTTGTTAGTAAACGCGATAACTTTTGCGCAAACCAATCAAAATACGCTTTTTGCAATTTTTTTTACCAAACATATGTAGCATAAAACAATTTGGCCGAAAATGTTAAAAAATTTTGATTTTTACATTTTTTTTGGGGGGGGAATTTAATATAAAAAAAAGTGAAAAATATTGTTATTTTTGCAAAAATTACGCTCTTTTTTTGTTTATAGCGCATGATCAAAAAATCGCACAGGTGATCAAATACCACCAAAAGAAAGCTCTGTTTGTGGGGAAAAAAAGGACGTGAAATTCGTTTAGGTACAGCGTCGCACGTCCGTGCAATTGTCCGTTAAAGTCACACAGTAAAAAATCGCAAAAAAACCCCTGGTCAGGAAGGGGGTAAAATCTTCCGGGGCTTAAGTGGTTAAAAAATATAAAAATGAGGGAAAACTATCATTGTTTAATTGTTACAAAGAATATAACAGAATATGTAAAGAGTAAATCAGGGACGCAAAAATTCTAAATGAATGACAGATTGCAAAAGATAGTAGGACAAACACCAAAAAATTCTTCAAATATATTAACAGTAAAAAGGTTAGGTCTGAGCATGTAGGCCCTTTACAAAATAATCAGGAGTGGGTGACTGGGAGCAAAGAAAAGGCAAATTTATTAAATACTTTCTTCAGCTCTGTATATACAAAGGAGCATGGGGGAGCTCATGACCATAATGAGGACAGTATTGACACGGCCCCAAATGATCCACAATGGCTGAAAAGTGATATGGTCCAGAAATATTTAGACAGAATAAGGGTGGATAAAGCGCCTGGACCAGATGGCATCCACCCACGCATCCTAAAAGAATTGTAATTTCTAAGCCTTTGTTTTTAATTTTTAGGGACCCGTTAAGGACTGGAATAGTACCACTTGATTGGCGTAGGGCCGTAGAGCCAATTTGGTGCCTATATTTAAAAAGGGATCAAAGTCTTTGCCAAGTAACTATAGACCTGTTAGTTTAACTTCTATAGTCGAGAAGATATTGGAGAGTTTAATAAAAGGCCACATAGATTAGTTCTTGCTGAAAAAAATATTTTAAGCAGCAGTCAGCATGGATTCATGAAAGACAGAAGTTGTCAAACAAACCTGATTTCTTTTTATGAGGAGGTAAGTAAAACCTTGGACAGAGGGGTGACTGTGGACGTAGTATACTTGGATATTGCAAAAGCATTTGACACAGTTCCCCACACACGGCTAATGTGGCTTGGAAAGATCGGTTTGTAATTGGATAGAAAATTGCCTAAAAGATAGAATTCAGAGAGTAGTGGTTAATGATTCTTACTCTGAATGGTCTAAAGTTATCAGTGGTGTACCACAAGGTTCAGTGTTGGGAACCTTACTTTTTAATATCTTTATAAATGATATAGGGTGTGGGATTAAAAGTAGCGTTTCAGTCTTTGCAGATGACACCAAGCTTTGCAGTGGAATAACTTCTTTACAGGATGTCTCCAACTTACAAGCTGACCTCAATGCACTGTTTCATTGGACAACTATGTGGCAAATGAGGTTTAATGTTGATAAATGAAAAGGTATGCACTTGGGGGCTAAGAATATCCATTCATCATACATACTAGGTGGAGTAGAACTGGGGGAATCCATGGCGGAGAAGGATCTGGGTGTTCTGGTAGATCATGAGCTTAATAATAGCATGCAATGCCAAGCTGCTGTTTCCAAAGCAAGCAAAGTCCTTTCTTGTATTAACAGAGGCATGGACTCCAGAGAGAGAGATATCATTTTGCCCCTGTACAAATCATTAGTAAGACCTCATCTGGAATATGCAGTTCAGTTTTGGGTGCCAGTTCTTAAAAAGGATATTGGGGAACTGGAGAAAGTGCAGAGAAGGGCAACCAAACTGATAAGAGGCATGGAGGACCTCAGCTATGAGAAAAGATTAGAGGAACTGAATTTAATCTCTCTTGAGAAGAGGAGATTAAGGGGGGATATGATCAACATGTATAAATACATAAGGGGTCCATATAGTGAACTTGGTGTTGAGTTGTTCCCTTTAAGGTCAACACAGAGGACAAGGGGGCACTCTTTACGTCTAGAGGAAAACAGATTCTTGTCATCGTAAGAGCTATGAAAATGTGAAATAGACTCCCTCCAGTGGGGGTTCTGGCTAGCTCACTAGATTGCTTTAAAAAAGGCCTGGATTCTTTCCTAGGGGTACATAATATAAATGGGTACTAACATTTTTTTTAGGTAAAGTTGATCCAGGGAATATCCGATTGCCTCTTGGGGGATCAGGAAGGAATTTTTTTTCCCCTGCTGTAGCAAATTGGATCATGCTTTGCTGGGGTTTATTTTCGCCTTCCTCTGGATCAACAGTGGGTATAGGATTGTCTATATGGGATTGTATGGTTGGGTTTTCAATACAGGTTTTTTTTTTGGTTGAACCGGATGGACTTGTGTCTTTTTTCAACCTGACTAACTATGTAACTATGTAACACCTGCAGGAGGAGAGACAGCCGTCCACCTCCTCCTGGGACTTTGCTCCTGCCAAAAGACCCCCTGTCACATGCTCCCTCAGGATTTATTGCCAAACCCAGGATGCATTGCAGCAATGCCCACCCACTGGGACAGCCATAAACCCTGGTGTGCTACTAGTTAGGTTTCCTCCACTGTCCAACAAGCTCCCTTATTGGATACAGTAGGGAGACTCCCTTAGACCCAATAAATCACACCTGGAAACATGGGACAGGCTAAACTAACAGATCTGGCTCACCTGATAAGCAAAACAGAGCCACCAAATGTGTTTTCCTAGCACCTACTTAGGAGGGTGCTACAAATGTATTTAAAATAAGTGGATAACAAATGTAAACACACCTTCAATATACTAAAACTGTGTAAATCAAACAAGAGAACCAAATAGTAAGTGAACACACAATGAACAACTGCCCAAACCAAGTATATACAGAAAACAGGATATACGAAGTGTAGTTATAACAGAGCTGGGGTCATACACGGGAGATCAGGGTGGAGCTGAAAGCAAGAAAGGACAGGGACAGGATAACAGGAGAAGGAACAAAGAGGCAGGTAAGGAATCAGGCTGTAGGGTCAGGATCAAGGGCCAAGCATTAGGATACAGGAGCATGGGTCAGGGGAACATGGAAATAAAACACAAAGGCAAAGAGGAAGAGCTTAGGCAGGGCCTAAATACACCTCATGCAACAAGCATCAGGTGATGACTGATTACATGAGATGGTATGAGCTTCTGCTGAGAGACTCCCGCTGGTGGACACTGGAACTGCAGCCTATAGGTCTGGGAGCCACAGTGCCACCAGCAGGTGAGCCCTTTCCTGATAGCTTCAGAGTCTTTAGTAACCTTAAAGAGGTTGTAAACCCACTCTTATAACTTGAACCTATAGGTAAGCCTTTAATAAGGGGTACTGTAAATATCTCCTAAACTTGCACCGTTTAGGAGATATTTACATTTCATGCAGCTGATGACATCATCCGCGCAGGCGCTCTGAAGGAACGGCCACCCGTGAACAGCGGCTCCCACGCGGTTGTGAGGTTATCTCGCCTCTGGCCAATCAGATACCCGGAGGACGCGAAGCAGGATGGCTGAACATGTTGGCCGTGTAACCGGTGAGCGGGCGGCACTGCAGGGACTTCGTTATAAGGTAAGTATTTCATAATGAGCTAGTATATGCGATGCATACTAGCTCAATATGCTTTTGTCTTTCATGTTTTTTTTCCTGAGGTTTACAACCTCTTTAAGGTAATATTTTTCAAACTTAGTAAATTCTCAATGTGTTACTATTATCACATCAAGCTCAGGCTATTAGGAACAATTTTGCTCTTCTGCGCTCAAATACTTGGGTATTAAAACCCCCTCTGATCTAGCTCACTTATATTTAGGGCTTAAAATATTAATAAAACCAACGCTCAGTAGAGACTTATAATAAAAAATGACAAGGTGTGCAGCTGCTGTCCACTAAGTATTAACTCAGAAATACATACTAACAATAAAACAGCGCTTCCACCTATACAATCATAAATAGTAAAATAAAGTGTTCATGTGCAAAAAATATGCAACCACAATAACGTGCTAAAATATATATTCTATAAGTGCAATAGTGCTCTAAATCAGTGGTCCTCAACCCTGGTCCTCAGGTCCCACTAACAGGCCAGGTTTGCAAGATAACTGAAATACATCCCAGGTGATATCATTTGCTACTCAGTGATTGCAGTACTCTAGTCTGAATCTCCCCAAGGTAATACTTAAAATCTGGCCTGTTAGTGGGCCCTGAGGACCAAGGTTGAGGACCATGGCTCTAAATAATCCACAAAATATACATAAAGTGCAATGGTGCTTCAAAAATGTCTATAAAGTGTGCAAAGTTGCTTGAAGGTAAAGAAAGTCCTGGAGTGCTTCAGATTTAGAATCCGTGTGGGTAGAACTCCATAGGGAAGGAGAAAAGGGAAAAGTAATTGTGGGGGTTTGCTATAGGCCACCTAACCAAGGGGAGGAGGTAGAGCTGGAATTTGTAGAACTAATGGGTAAAGTGGCAAAATTGGGATCAGTCATCATATTGGGGGACTTCAATTATCCCGACATTGACTGGGATGAGGGGACTGCACACTCACAGAAGGCCCGTCTATTCACAGAAACCTTACTGGATAATTACATGCCACAGTTGGTGGATTCCCCTACCAGAGAAAACGCAGTCCTGGATCTATTGATCACTAATGACCCAGACATAATCTCGGAGGTGGGAGTCCAGGACTACCTGGGCTCTAGCGATCACAGAATGATCACATTTAGTATAAATAACAATATAACAAGGCAAGTGGGGAACATAAGAACCCTAAACTTCAGAAGGGCAAACTTTCCAAAATTATACTCCTTGATGGAAAGGGTAAACTGGGACCAAACCTTGGGATCACTGACCACGGAGGAAAAATGGGAATGCTTTAGGAACATATTAAGCAAATGCATCTTGCAGTGCATTCCTATGGGAAATAAATTTAGAAGAGACAAAGCCAAACCTGGCTGGTTAAACCGTAGCGTTAAAAAACTTATCAGGGGAAAAAAAATTGGCCTTCAAGAAATATCAATCAGAGGGCACAGTATTGGCTTTCGAGCAATACAAGGAGGCAAATAAGAAAAGTAACAAGAAATCAAGATGGCTAAAATCAACTTTGAGAGACAAATAGCAGAGGATAGTAAAAAAAAAAAAAAAACAAAGAAATTCTTTAAATATATCAACAGCAAAAAAACTAGGGCAGAGCATATTGCACACATAATTAACAATGATGGGAGGATGGTTACAGAGGACACTGAAAAAGCAACCGTGCTGAATGCTTTTTTCTCATCAGTATTTACACAGGAAAAAGAGGGGTACACTGACCATGACTGTATGGTTAGTAGTAATACACAGGACTTGCCACTATGGCTAACAGAGGGTGAAATCAGGGAAAGGCTGAATAAACTTAACACAAACAAATCACCAGGCCCGGATGGCGTACATCCGAGAGTACTCAAGGAACTCAGTAAGGTTATATCCAGACCACTGTTCCTGATCTTTGCTGACAGTATTAGGACAGGAGATGTACCAGGGGATTGGAGGAAGGCTAACGTGATTCCGATATTCAAAAGGGGCCAGAGGCATATCCCGGGAAATATAGGCCTATCAGTTTGACATCAATAGTATGTAAACTTCTGGAGGGGATGATAAGGGACTATATCGTAGAGTATGCTAAAGACAACAACATCATCAGCAATAATCAGCACGGGTTTACTAATGGGCGTTCTTGTCAAACCAATCTCTTAACATTCTACGAGGAGGTGAGCTGTGAGCTAGATAGGGGCAGACCAGTAGATGTGGTGTACTTGGATTTCGCTAAGGCGTTTCATACAGTTCCCCACAAGCGCTTAATTTATAAAATAAGGTCTGCAGGTATCGACAGCAGGGTTTGCTCTTGGATACGGAACTGGCTAAAAGGGCGTGTCCAAAGGGTGGTATTAAACAGCGCATACTCAGACTGGTCTGAGGTAGTAAGCGGGGTGCCCCAGGGCTCAGTCCTGGGACCAACCTTGTTCAATTTATTCATAAACAGCTTTGAGGACGGGATCAGTAGTTCGTTATCAGTTTTTTCAGATGACACAAAATTGGCCAGGGCAATAACTGCACAGCATGAAGCAGATATCCTACAGAATGACCTGGACAAAATAACGGAGTGGACAACGACATGGCAAATGAGGTTTAATGTGGAGAAGTGTAAGGTTTTGCACTTGGGGACTAAAAACATAAAAGCACAATACACGTTAGGAGGGGAACCCTTGGGGGAATCAAAAATGGAGAAGGATCTGGGAGTCTTGGTTGATGATAGATTAGGCAACAGCATGCAATGTCAAGCGGCAGCTGCCAAAGCCAGCAGAATATTAGCATGCATAAAGAAAGGAATGTATTCCAGAGATAAGACTATAATCCTTCCACTTTATAAAACTCTGGTCCGACCGCATCTGGAGTATTCTGTGCAGTTCTGGTCGCCAGTCCTCAGGAGGGATGTGTTGGAGCTGGAGAGAGTCCAGAGAAGGGCAACTAAACTGATTAGGGGATTGGAGGACCTTAACTATGAAGAGCGGCTGCAATTGCTCGATTTATTCTCCCTGGAGAAGAGACGGCTGAGGGGGGACATGATAGCAATTTATAAATTTCTCAATGGGGATCTCAGCTTAGAACAAAAGCTGTTCATTCGAAGGGATTGCATGAGGACAAGAGGGCATACCATGCGATTAGAGGAGAAGCGTTTTAACCTCAGGCAATGAGGGGGGTTCTTTACTGTTAGGGCTACAAGATTGTGGAATTCTCTACCACAAGAGGTGGTTTCTGCGGGTAGTATGGTGGCTTTCAAAAGACTCTTAGACTTACATCTCAAGGATCAGGACATTAAGGGCTATGTGAGATGATTACAGCCACACACACCTACACAGGTTGAACTGGATGGATTATTGTCTTTATTCAACCTCACCTACTATGTAACTATGTAAGATCAACCAGGCGGTGCGGGTGTGTATTGCTTCCCTCCTGCATTCCCGCTCACCGGAAACAATAGACCCTCAGATTTTCAGTCTGGGGGTCAGAGAAGCTTATATTTGGTGAGATGAGTCCTAATTCCAACTGTTGGATGTTGCCACTCTATCACAGGATAGCACCTTGCAGGTGGTCAATTGTATTTGTAGAAGCAGCTTATAATGCTGACACAGCCACTGACAACTTTACTGGAGATAATAATATGCTTTCTTTTTTTTTTTCATTTGTTTATTGTTTTCAAAAAGGGAAAGAAAAAAAATACATACATACTATCCCCCCCCCACCCCACCCCATACTAGTTGTCCTTCTCTTTTTCTCCACTCCATTTAGTATATTCTCTTGTTTTCTTAACCTCCTTCCAGTTTTCACATATGTTATCACATATTCCTCAGTCTCATCCTCCTCCCATTCCCTCATATATTCCAATGTTCTTATTCTCTCTACTCTTTGCACCCAGTCTCCTATAGTTGGAAATTCTTCTCTCTGCCAAAATAACATATCCTTTTGCGGCATTCATCAGGTGGGGTATCAGTGTTGCTTTGTATTGCTTTACTGAGTTTTTTTATACCATGGAATAAACAATACCAGGGTTCTTCCGGAATTTCTACTTTCGTGATGTTTTTGGCCTAGAATTTCCTTCCAGAACGTATTAATTTTTGAGCATTCCCACCATAGATGGGCCATCGTACCTACTTCTATACAACTCCTCCAACAATTTTTTTTTTTTTAAATTGTGGGCTTTGTCGGGGGTAATATACCACCTAGCAATACATTTATAATTCATTTCAACTGTGTTCACATCTACTGTAGAACTGTGTATTAGTTTTAAGCTTTTTTCAGAGTGAAAATCCTTGTTTCGTGTTCCCAGTTCCCTTTCCCATTTATCGATGAAAGGCGGTACCGCCGGCCCTGTTGTATCAACCAGTATTTTGTATATATTTGATACTTTGTTTTTATATTTCTCGGAGGAGCAGATCTCCTCGAAAGGGAGCAGGTCCTCTCCTCTTCTTAATGGTTTTGGCAAAGAAGCCACAAACTGTTTTATCTGGCGATAGCACCACTCATCGATTCTCAAATTTTTATTTTGTTTTAATACCTCTAATGTGCATATTTGCTCTTTGTCCATAATATCCCTCAAACGTTTATCTTCATTTCCTATCCACTTTCCTCCCATTTTATCTTGTCCTGGTGGGAAAAAAATGTGTGTCTTTTAAGGGAATTAATGGTGAATTATATTGCAACTTATTTCTTTTGTGAATTAAATCCCAAATTCTGAGTGCTTGAATTGTGATCACGTGTGTATTTGAACTCAAGTTCCTAAATTGTGCAGGTATCCATATCATTTTTCCTAAGTGAGTGCAACTCATAGTGGATTCTATTTTTACCCAGTTTTTTTTATTTTTTATTTTTCCCCATTCCAATTACTCGTGAAAGTAGTGTTGCATCGTAGTATTTTTTGAAGTCTGGTATCACTAAGCCCCCTTGGTTTTTGCCCTTTATTAATACTGCATATTGTATTCTGAGTTTACCTTTCCTCCATATGAATTTAGTTATTAAAGATTTCAGGGTTCTAAAATATCTGGGGAATCGAAATTGGTAACATTTGGAATTTATAGGTTATTTTTGGTAGGATTGCCATTTTTATTATGTTTATTCTCCCTATCCATGATAACGGTCTATATGATATCTTATTAAGTTCCTTTTTAATTTTATTTAATAGCGGGATATAGTTTTCTTTATAAAGTTTTTCGGGTTTTGTTGTTAGTGTAATTCTTAAGTATTTTAGTTCTATTTTTTTCCAGGTAAAGGGGAATTTCAGTTTTTATCTTCTTCTTGTTTTTTCACGTTGATATTTAATATCTCAGATTTAGCTGGGTTAATTTTTAAGTTAGATAGTTCTCTATATTTTTTCAAGCATTCTATCACATTTGGTAGAGTTATCCTTGATCTAGATATGTACAGCAATATATCGTCCGCAAATGCGGCAACCTTATGCTCCATATCTCCCACCTTTACTCCTCTTATATTTGGGTTCTCCCTAATTGTGGCTAATAGGGGTTCGAGTGAAAGAACGAACAATAACGGGGACAGTGGGCATCCTTGTCTTGTTCGGTTAGACATCCCAAATGGCTCCGAGTGGACCTCATTTACTCTCACCTTAGCCGTGGGGTAGCTATACAGTGTTTTTATCCAAGCCATCATTTTTCTCCAATTCCCAATTCCTCCAAGGTTCTGATCATGAAATCCCAACTAACCCTGTCAAATGCTTTCTCAGCATCTATCGACAGTATTAATCCATGGGATCCACTCCTAGCCATTTGCTGCATCAATAGGATTGTTCTTACCCCGTTGTCTCTACCCTGTCTCCCGGGTATAAATCCTGCTTGGTCTTTGTGGACCCATTTCGTCATTAGATTTTTCATTCTGGTTGCCAATAAAGTTGAGCGGACACCTGGATATCCGTGTTCGGCGGGTTCGGCCGAACTTAAAAAAAAAGTCCGGGTCCGTATCCCGGACTTTTGCCGAACTTTTCCCGGACACCGAACCCCATTGAAGTCAATGGGGACCCGAACTTTCAGGCACTAAAATGGCTCTAAAACACCAATGGAAAGGGCTAGAGTGCTGCAAATGGCAGCAAAACGTAGTTAAGAGCATGGCAAGTGCTCTGCAAACAAATGTGGATAGGGAAATAACTTAAAACAACAAAAAAAAAGAACAGAAAAATAAAACAATGTTCTTAATCTCTGAAGGACGAGGCCCATATGGAGTAGGATGAAGGTTGAGGTGGTGGTGGATGTGGCGGTGTCATAGGCGTGCGCACAGGGTGTGCCGGGTGTACCTGGGCACACCCTAATCACCTAGGGCACATAGCATTATCGCTCTGTTTGCCAGTGAGGAGATGGGAAAGATCTCCCTCGGACCTGCTCTGCTCCATTTCTCTTTGCCAGCAGGGAGAGTAATGTATTGGGGCCATGTACATGTAGGCAAACACATGCATGTGTATTTAAACTTTGGGGTGCACACCCTAATGCAATAGGCTGCGCACACCTATGGGCAGTGTAGGTGGAAGCGGCAGTGGAGGAGGACCAGGGCTGGATTAAGAGCATCATGGGCTTGGTGCTGAGGATTTTGAAGGGCCTTAAGGGCCATGCCTTGGCATGCACCCAGAGGAGGAAGGGTGCAGCCATGCATGCCTAATTCAACATGGGATGCTGTCTCTGAAGCCCATAAACACATCCATGCATCGGCAACTGTCCCTCCTTGTCAGGCCTTCGTGCTGTGTGGGGAGGTTCTGAGGGAGCTGCCTGGGGAAGCGAGCATAGAAGCCAGACTTCTGTGTTTACAAGTGACAGAAGAGCAGTAACAGTGAATATGGCCAACCCGGGGCCTATATTAGGTAGGGGCCTGGAGCTGCAGCTCCAATAGCCCCTATGTTAATCTGGCCCTGAGGAGGACGAGGTAGCCAACACTGCTTTTTTTCAGAAATTTTAAATGAGGGTACACCCCAAAAGAGTGAGAAAGAGCAAAAATAGAACAATGGCTGGGTAAGGTCGGTATCCATCACTATTCTGCACAAGGTACGGAAAAGTCCTGTGGGATCCATGCCTGGTTCATTTTAATGAACGTGAGCTTGTCCACATTGTCTCTGGACAGGCGGCTGCGCTTGTCTGTGATAACGCCCCCAGCCGTGCTATATACCCCTTCAGATAATACACTGGCTGCAGGGCACGCCAGAACCTCCAAGGCGTAAAGGGCAAGCTCAGGCCATGTGCCCAATTTGGAGACCCAGAAGTTGAAGGGGGCAGACCCGTCGTTCAGTACGTCTAGGCGTGTGCACACATACTGCTCCACCATGTTGGTGAAATGCTGCCTCCTGCTAAGACGTTCCATATGAGCTGCTGGTGCTGCTGTTTGTTGTGGCGTGCTGACAAAGCTTTTCCACATTTCGGACATGCTAACCCTGCCTTCTGAGGTGCTGGCGGTGCCCTGGTTGCATTGGCGACCTCTTCCTCCTCCTCCTCCTCCTCTGCCTTGTGCTTCCACTGTGGCCCCGCTGTCAGGTGGGAATGCCAGCAGCATCACGTCTACCAGCGTGTGCTTGTACTCGCGCATCTTGCGATCGCGCTCCAGTGAGTGAATTAAGGACGGTACGTTGTCCTTGTAACAGGGATCCAGCAGCGTGGCCACCCAGTAATCAGCACAAGTTAGAATGTGGGCAACTCGGCGGTCGTTGTGGAGACACTGCAGCATGTAATCGCTCATGTGTGCCAGGCTGCCCAGAGGCAACGAAAGGCTGTCCTCTGTGGGAGGTGTATCGTCCGTGTCCTCTGTATCCCCCCAGCCACGCACCGGTGATGGCCATGAGCTGGCCTGGGTGCCACCCTGCTGTGAAAATGGTTCCATCTCCTCCTCCAGCTCCTCCTCCTCCTCATCCTCCAGAACTGTGCCCCTGCTGGACAATTGTGTCCCTGGCTTTTGTGTGTGCAGGAACCCACCCTCGGAGCCCCTTGTGAATGACTGCCCTGAAATCCTTGGAAATGTTACCTCTTCATCCTCCTCCTCCTCCTCCTCCTCATCCTGTGCCACATCCTCTTCCATCATCGCCCGAATTGTTTTTTGAAGGAGGCATAGTAGTGGGATAGTTAAGCTGAGAACAGCGTCATCGGCACTGGCCATGTTGGTGGAGTACTCAAAACAGCGCAACAAGGCACACAGGTCTCGCATGGAGGCCCAGTTATTGGTGGTAAAGTGGTGCTGTTCCGCAGAGCAACTCACGCGTGCGTGCTGCAGCTGAAACTCCACTATGGCCTGCTGCTGCTAGCACAGTCTTTCAAGCATGTGCAAGGTGGAGTTCCACCTTGTGGGCACGTCACATATGAGGCGGTGAGCGGGAAGGCCGAAGTTACGCTGCAGGGCTGACAGGCGAGCAGCAGCAGGGTGAGAACGCCGAAAGTGCGCACAGACGGCCCGCACTTTCTGCAGCAGCTCTGACATATCGGGGTAGTTTTTAAGGAACCTCTGCACCACCAAATTCAGCACATGCGCCAGGCAAGGGATGTGCGTCAAACCGGCTAGGCCCAGAGCTGCTATGAGACTTCGCCCGTTATCGCACACCACCAGGCCGGGCTTGAGGCTCGCTGGCAGCAACCACTCATTCGTCTGCTGTTCCATGCTCCTCCACAACTCCTGTGCGGTGTGTGGTTTTTTCCCCCAAACAGGCAAGTTTGAAAACTGCCTGCTGTCGTTTACCCCTGGCCGTGCTGAAGTTGGTGGTGAAGGTGTTACGCTGTCCGGATGAAAAGGCGGTAGAGGATGAGGAAGCGGAGTAGGAGGAGTTAGGAACAGGAGGCAAACTGAAGCGCCCTGCAATCCTCGGTGGTGGAAGGACATGCGCCAAATTGCTATCTGCCTCAGGCCCATCCGCCACTGCATTTACCCAGTGTGCCATTAGGGAGATATAACGCCCCTGACCGTGCTTACTGGTCCACGTATCGGTACTTAGGTGGACCTTGGCACAGATGGCTTGCGCAGTGCACACCTGATTTTTTCCCCCACTTGGTTGTGCAGGGAAGGGATGGCTTGCCTGGAAAAGTAGTGGCGGCTGGGCACGACGTACTGTGGGACAGCCACCGACATAAGGTTTTTAAAACTGTGCATCTCCACCAGACGGAATGACAGCATTTCAAAGGCCAAGAATTTTGAAATGCTGGCATTCAGGGCCAGGGATCGCGGGTGGGTAGGGGGGTACTTCCTCTTCCTCTCAAGTGTTTGGGAGATGGAAAGCTGAACGCTTCCACGGGACATTGTGGAGATGGTTGGTGACCCAGGTGGTGGTGTTGCTGACAGATCGTCTGTTTGCGGGGTGGCAGGTGCCGGTATCACTACAGATGTGGATGGAGCGGCCGAGACTGCAGCAGAAGAGGAAGCAGGATGAGCCAGAGACGTTTCTTGGTTTTGAAGGTGTCTACTCCACTGCAGCTCGTGCTTTGCACTTAGATGCCTGATCATGCAGGTTGTGCTCAGGTTGAGAAGGTTTATGCCTCGCTTCAGGCTTTGATTGCACAGGGTGAAAACCACTCGTGTCCTGTCATCAGCACATTTTCTAAAGAACTTCCACGCTAGAGAACTCCTTTGAGCTGACTTTGGTGCGCTCGTTCCCTTGCTGCGTTGGGCAGTAGCAGGCGTAGTGTCTAGGGCACGGCCGCTCCGCTTCTGCACCCTGCTCCCTCTTCTGCTGTGCTGTTGGCTCTGTGCGACCACCGCCTCTTCCTCCAAACTACTCAGGTCACCTGCATGACCTTCATTCCATGTGGGGTCGAAGGACCTCATCATCCTCCACATCATCTTCCACCCAGTCTTCACCCCTGCCCTCCTTGTCGGTCTCCACAATTCTGAACGCCGCAGCAGTTGGCACCTGCGTTTCGTCATCATCGGAGACGTGCTGCGATGGTCCTTGAATGTACTCATCTTGAGAAATAAGTGGTTGGGCATCGCTGCACTCAATCTCTTCCACTTCTGGGGCAGGGCTAGGTGGATGGCCCTGGGAAACCCTGCTGACAGAGTCCTCAAAAAGAAGAAGAGACTGCTGTATGGCTTGGGGCTCAGACTGCTTGCCTAAATTTGCAAGGGGGTGAGGTGAAAGACAGTTGGACATCGGCTGCAGGTGCCAACTCTGACCTTTCTGCAGTAGACTGGGTGGGAGACAATGTGAAGGAACTGGAGGCACTGTCAGCAGCAAACCAATCTACTATCGCCTCTACGTGTTCTGGCCTCATCACTTCTAGAGGCGTCTGATGCCCTACCAAATACTGATGCAGGTTCTGTCGCCTACTAACACTTGAGGAAGGTGTTTCACTTGTGTGTGTAGCTGGCACAGATCGACCACGTCCTCTCCTTGCAACAGGAGCTCTACCAGCAGCACCCCGACCCAGGCCACGGCCCCTATTTGACGGTCTCCTCATATTTCTGTAATTTAAGATCTTGCCCTAGAAAGGTGTTTATTGAATAGCAGAACAAAACAACAACAGTATCGCACGGGTGTATCTCACAGTCAAATATGCAAACTATGCCGCAATTTAATGTTTTTTATCCCAAAAGGGTGTATATTGAATAGCGGAATAGTATAAAAAACGGTGTATCTCACACGTACAAACACAGACTAGGACCCGATTACAATTTTTTGTACCCTAAAGGGAGGATGAAGAAGAGGAGTAGGAGGAGTTGGGAACAGGAGGCAAACTGAAGCGCCCTGCAATCCTTGGCGGTGGAAGGAGATGCGCCAAACAAATTTAAAAGGTGTATCTCACACGTACCAATACAGACTATGCCGTAATTTAATTTTTTACACTCCAAAAGGGTGTATATTGAATAGCGGAATAGGAAAAATTTTATAATACAGTGTATCTCACACGTACAAACACAGACTAGGCCCCGACTACAATTTTTTGTACCCTAAAGGCAGGATGAGGAAGAGGAGTAGGAGGAGTTGGGAACAGGAGGCAAACTGAAGCGCCCTGCAATCCTCGGCGGTAGAAGGAGATGCGCCAAACAAATTTAAAAAGGTGTATCTCACATCGATACAGACTATCCCGCAATTTAATTTTTTACACTCAAACAGGGTGTATATTGAATAGCGGAATAGGACAAATTTTACAAAACGGTGTATCTCACACGTACAAACACAAACTAGGCCCCGATTACAATTTTTTGTACCCTAAAGGCAGGATGAGGAGTAGGAGGAGTTCAGAACAGGCAGCACCCTCAAATCCTCAGAAGTATGAGATGCACCCCAAAAATTGGAAAGGTGTATCTCACACGTACCAACACAGACTATCCCCCAATTTAATTGTTTATACCCAAAGGTTTTTATTGAATAGCGGAAAAGAAAATATTATCAAAAAAAGTGTATGTATCTCACACGTACAGAGCCAGAGTAGGCCCCAATTACTATTTTTTGTACCCCTAAAGGTAGGATGAGGAGTAGGAGGAGTACGGAACAGGCAGCACCCTAAAATCTTCAGAAGTATGAGATGAACCCCAAAAATTGGAAAGGTGTATCTCACACTTACCGACACAGACTATCCCGCAATTTAATTGTTTTTACCCAAAGGTGTAGATTAAATAGCGGAATAAAAAATATTATCAAAAAAAGGTGTATGTATCTCACACGTACAGAACCTGACTAGGCCACAATTACTATTTTTTGTACCCCCAAAGGCAGGATGGGGAGTTTGAGGAGTTCGGAACAGGCAGCACCCTCAAATCCTCAGAAGTATTAGATGCACCCCAAAAATTGGAAAGGTGTATCTCACACATACCAACACAGACTATCCCGCAATTTAATTGTTTATACCCTAAGGATTTTATTGAATAGCGGAATAGAAAATATTATCAAAAAGAGTGTATGTATCTCACACGTACAGAACCACACTAGGCCCCAATTACTATTTTTTGTACCCCCGAAGGCAGGATGAGGAGTACGAGGAGTTCGGAACAGGCAGCACCCTCAAATCTTCAGAAGTATAAGATGAACCCCAAAAATTGGAAAGGTGTATCTCACACATACCAACACAGACTATCCAGCAATTTAATTGTTTATACCCAAAGGTTTTTATTGAATAGCGGAATAGAAAATATTATCAAAAAAAGTGTATGTATCTCACACGTACAGAACCACACTAGGACCCAATTACTATTTTTTGTACCCCTAAAGGCAGGATGAGGAGTAGGAGGAGTACGGAACAGGCAGCACCCTCAAATCTTCAGAAGTATGAGATGCACCCCAAAAATTGGAAAGGTGTATCTCACACGTACCGACACAGACTATCCCGCAATTTAATTGTTTATACCCAAAGGTTTTGATTAAATAGCGGAATAGAAAATATGATATCAAAAGGTGTATGTATCTCACACGTACCGACACAAACTATCCCGCAATTTAATTGTTTTTACCCAAAGGTGTAGATTAAATAGCGCAATAGAAATTATTATCAAAAAAAGGTGTATGTATCTCACACGTACAGAACCTGACTAGGCCACAATTACTATTTTTTGTACCCCTAAAGGTAGGATGAGGAGAAGGAGGAGTACGGAACAGGCAGCACCCTTAAATCTTCAGAAGTATAAGATGAACCCCAAAAATTGGAAAGGTGTATCTCACACGTACCGACACAGACTATCCCGCATTTTAATTGTTTATACCCAAAGGTTTTGATTAAATAGCGGAATAGAAAATATGATATCAAAAGGTGTATGTATCTCACACGTACCGACACAGACTATCCCGCAATTTAATTGTTTTTACCCAAAGGTGTAGATTAAATAGGGGAATAGAAAATATTATCAAAAAAAGGTGTATGTATCTCACACGTACAGAACCTGACTAGGCCACAATTACTATTTTTTGTACCCCCAAAGGCAGGATGAGGAGTAGGAGTTTGGAACAGGCAGCACCCTCAAATCCTCAGAAGTATGAGATGCACCCCAAAAATTGGAAAGGTGTATCTCACACGTACCAACACAGACTATCCCGCAATTTAATTGTTTATACCCAAAGGTATTTATTGAATAGCGGAATAGAAAATGTTATCAAAAAAGTGTATGTATCTCACACGTACAGAACCACACTAGGACCCAATTACTATTTTTTGTACCCCTAAAGGCAGGATGAGGAGTAGGAGGAGTACGGAACAGGCAGCACCCTCAAATCTTCAGAAGTATGAGATGAACCCCAAAAATTGGAAAGGTGTATCTCACACGTACCGACACAGACTATCCCGCAATTTAATTGTTTATACCCAAAGGTTTTGATTAAATAGCGGAATAGAAAATATGATATCAAAAGGTGTATGTATCTCACACGTACCGACACAGACTATCCCGCAATTTAATTGTTTTTACCCAAAGGTGTAGATTAAATAGGGGAATAGAAAATATTATCAAAAAAAGGTGTATGTATCTCACACGTACAGAACCTGACTAGGCCACAATTACTATTTTTTGTACCCCCAAAGGCAGGATGAGGAGTAGGAGTTTGGAACAGGCAGCACCCTCAAATCCTCAGAAGTATGAGATGCACCCCAAAAATTGGAAAGGTGTATCTCACACGTACCAACACAGACTATCCCGCAATTTAATTGTTTATACCCAAAGGTATTTATTGAATAGCGGAATAGAAAATGTTATCAAAAAAGTGTATGTATCTCACACGTACAGAACCACACTAGGACCCAATTACTATTTTTTGTACCCCTAAAGGCAGGATGAGGAGTAGGAGGAGTACGGAACAGGCAGCACCCTCAAATCTTCAGAAGTATGAGATGAACCCCAAAAATTGGAAAGGTGTATCTCACACGTACCGACACAGACTATCCCGCAATTTAATTGTTTATACCCAAAGGTTTTGATTAAATAGCGGAATAGAAAATATGATATCAAAAGGTGTATGTATCTCACACGTACCGACACAGACTATCCCGCAATTAAATTGTTTTTACCCAAAGGTGTAGATTAAATAGCGGAATAGAAAATATTATCAAAAAAAGGTGTATGTATCTCACACATACAGAACCTGATTAGGCCACAATTACTATTTTTTGTACCCCCAAAGGCAGGATGAGGAGTAGGAGGAGTTCGGAACAGGCAGCACCCTCAAATCCTCAGAAGTATGAGATGCACCCCAAAAATTGGAAAGGTATATCTCACACGTACCAACACAGACTATCCCGCAATTTAATTGTTTATACCCAAAGGTTTTTATTGAATAGCGGAATAGAAAATATTATCAAAAAAAGTGTATATATCTCATACGTACAGAACCACACTAGGACCCAATTACTATTTTTTGTACCCCTAAAGGCAGGATGAGGAGTAGGAGGAGTACGGAACAGACAGCACCCTCAAATCCTCAGAAGTATGAGATGCACCCCAAAAATTGGAAAGGTGTATCTCACACGTACCAACACAGACTATCCCGCAATATAATTGTTTATACCCAAAGGTTTTTATTGAATAGCGGAATAGAAAATATTATCAAAAAAAGTGTATGTATCTCACACGTACAGAACCACACTAGATCCCAATTACTATTTTTTGTACCTCCAAAGGCAGGATGAGGAGTAGGAGGAGTTCGGAACAGGCAGCACCCTCAAATCTTCAGAAGTATAAGATGAACCCCAAAAATTGGAAAGGTGTATCTCACACGTACCAACACAGACTATTCCGCAATTTAATTGTTTATACCCAAAGGTTTTTATTGAATAGCGGAATAGAAAATATTATCAAAAAAAGTGTATGTATCTCACACGTACAGAACCACACTAGGACCCAATTACTATTTTTTGTACCCCTAAAGGCAGGATGAGGAGTAGGAGGAGTACGGAACAGGCAGCACCCTTAAATCTTCAGAAGTATGAGATGAACCCCAAAAATTGGAAAGGTGTATCTCACACGAACCAACACAGACTATCCCGCAATTTAATTGTTTATACCCAAAGGTTTTGATTAAATAGCGGAATAGAAAATATGATATCAAAAGGTGTATGTATCTCACACGTACCGACACAGACTATCCCGCAATTTAATTGTTTTTACCCAAAGGTGTAGATTAAATAGCGGAATAGAAAATATTATCAAAAAAAGGTGTATGTATCTCACACGTACAGAACCTGACTAGGCCACAATTACTATTTTTTGTACCCCCAAAGGCAGGATGAGGAGTAGGAGTTTGGAACAGGCAGCACCCTCAAATCCTCAGAAGTATGAGATGCACCCCAAAAATTGGAAAGGTGTATCTCACACGTACCAACACAGACTATCCCACAATTTAATTGTTTATACCCAAAGATTTTTTTTGAATAGCGGAATAGAAAATGTTATCAAAAAAAGTGTATGTATCTCACACGTACAGAACCACACTAGGACCCAATTACTATTTTTTTTACCCCTAAAGGCAGGATGAGGAGTAGGAGGAGTACGGAACAGGCAGCACCCTCAAATCTTCAGAAGTATGAGATGAACCCCAAAAATTGGAAAGGTGTATCTCACACGTACCGACACAGACTATCCCGCAATTTAATTGTTTATACCCAAAGGTTTTGATTAAATAGCGGAATAGAAAATATGATATCAAAAGGTGTATGTATCTCACACGTACTGACACAGACTATCCCGCAATTTAATTGTTTGTACCCAAAGGTGTAGATTAAATAGCGGAATAGAAGATATTATCAAAAAAAGGTGTATGTATCTCACACATACAGAACCTGACTAGGCCACAATTACTATTTTTTGTACCCCCAAAGGCAGGATGAGGAGTAGGAGGAGTTCGGAACAGGCAGCACCCTCAAATCCTCAGAAGTATTAGATGCACCCCAAAAATTGGAAAGGTGTATCTCACACGTACCAACACAGACTATCCCGCAATTTAATTGTTTATACCCAAAGGTTTTTATTGAATAGCGGAATAGAAAATATTATCAAAAAAAGTGTATGTATCTCACACGTACAGAACCACACTAGGCCCCAATTACTATTTTTTGTACCCCCAAAGGCAGGATGAGGAGTAGGAGGAGTTCGGAACAGGCAGCACCCTCAAATCTTCAGAAGTATAAGATGAACCCCAAAAATTGGAAAGGTGTATCTCACACGTACCAACACAGACTATCCCGCAATTTAATTGTTTATACCCAAAGGTTTTTATTGAATAGCGGAATAGAAAATATTATCAAAAAAAGTGTATGTATCTCACACGTACAGAACCACACTAGGACCCAATTACTATTTTTTGTACCCCTAAAGGCAGGATGAGGAGTAGGAGGAGTTCGGAACAGGCAGCACCCTCAAATCTTCAGAAGTATAAGATGAACCCCAAAAATTGGAAAGGTGTATCTCACACGTACCAACACAGACTATCCCGCAATTTAATTGTTTATACCCAAAGGTTTTTATTGAATAGCGGAATAGAAAATATTATCAAAAAAAGTGTATGTATCTCACACGTACAGAGCCAGACTAGGCCCCAATTACTATTTTTTGTACCCCTAAAGGCAGGATGAGGAGTAGGAGGAGTACGGAACAGGCAGCACCCTCAAATCTTCAGAAGTATGAGATGAACCCCAAAAATTGGAAAGGTGTATCTCACACGTACCGACACAGACTATCCCGCAATTTAATTGTTTATACCCAAAGGTTTTGATTAAATAGCGGAATAGAAAATATGATATCAAAAGGTGTATGTATCTCACACGTACTGACACAGACTATCCCGCAATTTAATTGTTTTTACCCAAAGGTGTAGATTAAATAGCGGAATAGAAAATATTATCAAAAAAAGGTGTATGTATCTCACACGTACAGAACCTGACTAGGCCACAATTACTATTTTTTGTACCCCCAAAGGCAGGATGAGGAGTAGGAGGAGTTCGGAACAGGCAGCACCCTCAAATCCTCAGAAGTATGAGATGCACCCCAAAAATTGGAAAGGTGTATCTCACACGTACCAACACAGACTATCCCGCAATTTAATTGTTTATACCCAAAGGTTTTTATTGAATAGCGGAATAGAAAATATTATCAAAAAAAGTGTATGTATCTCACACGTGCACAACCAGACTAGGCCCCAATTACTATTTTTTGTACCCCTAAAGTTAGGATGAGGAGTAGGAGGAGTACGGAACAGGCAGCACCCTCAAATCTTCAGAAGTATGAGATGCACCCCAAAAATTGGAAAGGTGTATCTCACACGTACCGACATAGACTATCCCACAATTTAATTGTTTATACCCAAAGGTTTTGATTAAATATCGGAATAGAAAATATGATATCAAAAGGTATATGTATCTCACACGTACCGACACAGACTATCCCGCAATTTAATTGTTTTTACGCAAAGGTGTAGATTAAATCGCGGAATAGAAAATATTATCAAAAAAAGATGTATGTATGTAACGTTCATGCGTTTTTGTTAGTGGATGGATTTACAGCTGCAGAATTATTACACTCAGTAGCCTTGTAGAGATTCTGTTGAACAACATATCCAACTCTCAGGACTTCATCACAGTGCACAGCCTGTTATGCAATATACATATACTCAATCAGATGTTTAATGGAGGGATAGAATATATGAGGATGTATAGATGAGAGACAGGCAATTGTATGGTGAACACTAAGAGTAGTATTAGGAGAGTTGCAGGTGATGGTAAGCAGATAGGTTCTGATGTCAAGTATAGTGCAGATGGTGAGAGGACACAGATGGAGTATACTTAGACAGAGTAACCTAGTGCAAAGATAGTTGAAGGTAGTCCCAAGAGCTAACTGTCTATGCAGATGATAGTAGATAGATAGATACAGATAGTCCTGGTAATTGCAGTAGATGACAGTAAATAGATAGATACAGATAGTCCTGGTAATTGCAGTAGATGACAGTAGGAGATTGGTTAGTAAGAATCCCCTGTGGGGTACTTATCACTTAGATAGGTTAGTAGTAGCAGTGTCCTTAGAGAGAGGTGATCCCGTAGCGAGATACGGATCAGCAGCGAGGTTCCGGCTTCAGTTCAGCAAAGGGCAATGTCAGCAGCTCCGACTTCACAGGAGAAGGTGCGGTGAACATGTGGTTTGAACGAGCAATGAGTGAAAGAAAGACGGCGATTGAAATAGCCGCTCTTAGCGGCGCTCGGCAATGATGTCATCCGGTCTTAAAGGTGTATGCGTCTCTTGGATAACAAGATGAGACGCAATTTAGTAAGAGAGAAATAGGGAACAAGGGTACCAGAGGTACCAGAACATTACAGTACCCCCCCCCTAAGGCCTCTAGAACTGGTTTCTCTGGATATTTCGAGTGGAAATTGCGAATCAGTCTAGGGGCATGTATATCGGAGGTATCCAGCCAGGTGTCATCTTGGGGCCCATAGTTTTTCCATCGTACAAGATACTGGAGTCTTCTTCTATGGAAACGGGGATACCAAAATTTCTTTTATCTCAAATTCTTCTCCACCTTCCACTTGTACAGGAGGTGGAGGTGAGATAGTAGGCCTTATTCCTTGGTTAGGAACATGGGGCTTCAGTAGCGACACATGGAAGATGGGATGTATCTTGAGGTCTGTTGGTAATGTGAGTTGTACTGCAGCTTTTCCAATAAGCTTCTCTATTGGGAAAGGTCCCAGAATTAGAGGTCCAAGTTTTTTACTAGGGATTTTCAATCTCAGATTTTTTGTAGAAAGCCAAACAAGATCCCCAATGGCATATTGGGGAGAGGGTTTCCTACGGAGGTCGTAGTACTTCTTTTGTTGGCTATGAGCATGGGATATGGTATTGTTGAGTAATCCCAGAGAATCCTTTATCTGGGCAAGATAATCAGATGCCACTGGATTACTTGATGGCAAGATACGTGGAGGAAGGAGTGTGGGATGAAACCCATAATTTAGGTAAAATGGACTTTGTTTAGTAGTGCTATGAGTCGCGTTGTTATAGGCGAATTCCACTAGCGGGAGGAGATCTGCCCAATCGTCCTGTAGATACGAAGTATAGCAACGCAGATACTGTTCAATGCACTGGTTAACTCTCTCTGTCTGTCCGTTGGTCTGAGGGTGGTAGGGAGAGGTAAGTTTACGCTCTATTCGTAGTATCTGACATAGAGCTAGCCAAAACTTTGAGATGAATTGTGAACCACGGTCAGACAGCAGTGTTTTTGGAATACCATGTAACTTAAAGACATGTTTTACAAGCAATTCCGCTGTTTGTTTGGATGAAGGTAGTTTTCGGATAGGAGTGAAATGTGCCATCTTGGTCAGATGGTCCACTGACACCAAGATGGTGTTGAATCCTTTGGAAGGTGGTAGTTCCACTATGAAGTCTAAGGATACCACTTCCCACGGAACCTGGGGTATCGGTAAACTACAAAGTAACCCCGATGGTTTCGTGTTGTCAATTTTAGACCTTGCACAGATATCACAAGATGAAAAGAACTTTTTTACGGTTGTCTTCATGTCTGGCCACCAAAACTGCCTAGTAAGTAGATTGAAAGTTTTAGTCATACCCATATGTCCTGCCATAGGTACATCATGCGACAATTCCAAGATCTTGGTTCGCATAGTAGGGGGTATGTATAATTTATCGTTGTAGTATAGGAAGCCTTCTGCGTCAGTAGTTAGTTGTGGTGGAGGTGAGTCCAGTCCTATGCTGTGCAAAATCTCTTCCTTCAGGGAGCGAATGACACCGATAATACGTTCAAGTGGTATTATAGGAACTGAGGGAACCTCGGTACAATCCTTCTCGGTTAGTCGTGAAAGTGCATCCGCTTTTTTATTTTTGTCTGCGGGCTTGTAAGTCACTAAAAAATTAAATCTCAGAAAGAATAACGACCACCGTACCTGTCGGTGGGAAAGAGTTCTATTAGTCTGAAGGTATTGAAGGTTTTTGTGATCAGTATATATCAGGATTGGCAATTGAGTGCCCTAGAGTAGATGTCGCCAATTCTGTAACGCCAGTTTTATGGCTAGTAACTCCTTCTCACCTACTGGGTAGTTCACCTCGGGGCTGCTTAATGATTTTGAGAAGAAAGCAACTGGGTGAAGAGGTGAGGTGTTTGTTGGTCGTTGTGAGAGAACTGCTCCTACTGCCATATTTGACGCATCTACCTCCAAGATGTATTGAAGGGATGGGTCTGGATGGCATAGTATGGGGGCAGTAGTAAAGCTTGATTTCAGCAGACAGAATGCTCCATTTGCTTCTGTTGACCAATTAAAAGGTTTCTTCATGCTTGTGAGTTGTGTGAGAGGTTTCACAATCGCAGAGAAGTTCTTAATGAATTTCCTATAGTAGTTAGAGAATCCTAGGAACCTTTGTAATGCTTTGCGAGTGGTTGGCACAGGCCAATCTAGAATGCAGGATATTTTGCTCATGTCCATTTTGATTCCATTTTTAGATATAATATATCCTAGGAATAGTACTTCCTCTTTATGAAACAAACATTTTTTTGATTTAACGTATAAGTTATGTGCAAGTAGCCTTGACAACACAAGTCTCACATGTTTTATGTGCTCAGGTAAGGAATGAGAATAGATAAGTATATCGTCCAAATATACTACGACACAAACATCAAGCAAGTCTCTGAATATCTCATTTATAAACCGTTGGAAGGCTGCGGGAGCATTACATAGCCCAAATGGCATTACAAGGTACTCAAACAGTCCGTATCTGGTTCTGAATGCCGTCTTCCATTCATTCCCTTTACGGATTCGAATTAAATTGTATGCCCCTTTTAGGTCCAATTTTGAAAAGAAAGAAGCTCCACGCACCTGTTCGATAAGTTCAGGAATAAGAGGTATAGATAACGATCCTTTATTGTAATGGCATTTAATTGTCTGAAATCAATGATAGGCCTAAGGCTAGAATCCTTATTGCGGACAAAGAAGAGTCCAGCAGCAGTGGAGGAAGTAGAAGGTCGGATGAATCCTTTTGCCAAGTTCTCATCCAGATACTCCTTAAGATGAGAGAGTTCATTCTGCGAGAGAGGATAAACATGTCCAAAAGGCAACTTGCTATTAGGGAGTAGATCGATACAACAATCATAGTCCCTATGGGGAGGTAGCATTTGAGCGTTTTTCTCAAGGAAAACCTCCGATAAATCCTGATAACACTTGGGTATAATGTCATCCAGCACTACAGACAGTATCCTATCATATGTGGGGAGATTACACATCGTTTCACAATAGTGAGAAGAGAAGGCTAGCGTTCTTGTTTTCCAATCGATGATTGGTTGATGTATGTGTAACCAGGGAAGTCCCAAAATGATTGGAAAATGTGGTGAAGTTAATACATCAAAGGTGGTGGTCTCCACATGAGACTCGTCAGCAGTTACAAGGAGTGCCTGTGTCTGACTGGTGATAGGACCAGAGGATAAAGGGGTACCGTTAATAAAACTAACGGAGACAGGTTTGGGTTTAGAAACAATAGGTATTTTATTAAGGGAGACAAAACAAATGTCAATGTAGTTTCCACAAGATCCTGTGTCGATCATAGCCTTGGTGGTGATCCTAGTTTGGTCCCACTGCAATGTTAAATGAACAAAAAGATAAGGATTAGAAAAGGAAGTTGTGAGTCCCCCTAGCAAGACATTAGAACACTCACCCTCTTTCCTGCGGACAAGGGGACAGCCGCTTATCAAATGATTCGGGGATGCGCAGTACATGCAAAGATGTTCGGTTTTCCTCCTGGCACGTTCAGAAAGGGTCAGAGGTGGGCGTATCATGCCTACTTCCATAGGAGTAGGGTCAGCAGGCAACATCCGAGAAGGACTGGAAAATGGTGAGCCCATCTTCTCAGCCTTTCTTTCTCGTAGTTGTCTGTCAATATTGATACTGGTCTGTATCAGTCCCTCTAGAGTGCCAGGTAAATCCGCTCGGGCGAGCTCGTCTTTAACGGCCTCAGATAGGCCGAGTCTAAACTGCGTTCTCAAAGATGTGTCATTCCACCCTGAATCAGGGGACCATCTTTTAAAATTTGCCACGAAATCTTCAACAGGTCTCCTTTCTTGTTTTAAGGCCCGTAATTGGGTATCAGCGGTACTCTGCTTGTTGGGGTCTTCATATAAACTAGCGAGTTGTGCTAGAAATAAAGGGTAAGAATTAAGGAGTGGATCATCCTTTTCAAAGAGAGCATCTGCCCAGGCCCGGGGTTCACCCGTTAAATAGGAGATGACGGTACCAAACTTAATTTGGTCAGTGGTGTAGGTTAGAGGTTTTAACAAAAAAAGCAAACGACATGCGTTTTTAAATTCACGAAATTTGCTCCGATCACCAGAAAACACTAGAGGAGGGTTTATCTTAGGCTCACGGGGCTGAGCAGCAGAAAGCTGTGTGAGACGGCCAACCTGCTGTCTCAAGGTCTGATTTTCGTTTTGTACCTCTGTGAACGCAAGGATCAATGCATCTACTTGCTGTTTTAATTGTAGTACATGAGTGGGTAATTCTGCTGAATCCATATTTTTTTTAAAGGCTCGTTCAATCTGTAACGTTCATGCGTTTTTGTTAGTGGATGGATTTACAGCTGCAGAATTATTACACTCAGTAGCCTTGTAGAGATTCTGTTGAACAACATATCCAACTCTCAGGACTTCATCACAGTGCACAGCCTGTTATGCAATATACATATACTCAATCAGATGTTTAATGGAGGGATAGAATATATGAGGATGTATAGATGAGAGACAGGCAATTGTATGGTGAACACTAAGAGTAGTATTAGGAGAGTTGCAGGTGATGGTAAGCAGATAGGTTCTGATGTCAAGTATAGTGCAGATGGTGAGAGGACACAGATGGAGTATACTTAGACAGAGTAACCTAGTGCAAAGATAGTTGAAGGTAGTCCCAAGAGCTAACTGTCTATGCAGATGATAGTAGATAGATAGATACAGATAGTCCTGGTAATTGCAGTAGATGACAGTAAATAGATAGATACAGATAGTCCTGGTAATTGCAGTAGATGACAGTAGGAGATTGGTTAGTAAGAATCCCCTGTGGGGTACTTATCACTTAGATAGGTTAGTAGTAACAGTGTCCTTAGAGAGAGGTGATCCCGTAGCGAGATACGGATCAGCAGCGAGGTTCTGGCTTCAGTTCAGCAAAGGGCAATGTCAGCAGCTCCGACTTCACAGGAGAAGGTGCGGTGAACATGTGGTTTGAACGAGCAATGAGTGAGAGAAAGCCGGCGATTGAAATAGCCGCTCATAGAGGCGCTCGGCAATGATGTCATCCGGTCTTAAAGGTGTATGCGTCTCTTGGATAACAAGATGGGACGCAATTTAGTAAGAGAGAAATAGGGAACAAGGGTACCAGAGGTACCAGAACGTTACAATGTATCTCACACGTACAGAACCTGACTAGGCCACAATTACTATTTTTTGTACCCCCAAAGGCAGGATGAGGAGTAGGAGGAGTTCGGAACAGGCAGCACCCTCAAATCCTCAGAAGTATGAGATGCACCCCAAAAATTGGAAAGGTATATCTCACACATACCAACACAGACTATCCCACAATTTAATTGTTTATACCCAAAGGTTTTTATTGAATAGCGGAATAGAAAATATTATCAAAAAAAGTGTATGTATCTCACATGTACAGAACCACACTAGGCCCCAATTACTATTTTTGTACCCCTAAAGGCAGGATGAGGAGTAGGAGGAGTACGGAACAGGCAGCACCCTCAAATCTTCAGAAGTATGAGATGAACCCCAAAAATTGGAAAGGTGTATCTCACACGTACCAACACAGACTATCCCGCAATTTAATTGTTTATACCCAAAGGTTTTTATTGAATAGCGGAATAGAAAATATTATCAAAAAAATTGTATGTATCTCACACGTACAGAACCACACTAGGCCCCAATTACTATTTTTTGTACCCCTAAAGGCAGGATGAGGAGTAGGAGGAGTACGGAACAGGCAGCACCCTCAAATCTTCAGAAGTATGAGATGAACCCCAAAAATTGGAAAGGTGTATCTCACACGTACCAACACAGACTATCCCGCAATTTAATTGTTTATACCCAAAGGTTTTTATTGAATAGCGGAATAGAAAATATTATCTAAAAAAGTGTATGTATCTCACACGTACAGAACCACACTAGGCCCCAATTACTATTTTTTGTACCCCCAAAGGCAGGATGAGGAGTAGGAGGAGTTTGGAACAGGCAGCACCCTCAAATCCTCGGAAGTATGAGATGCACCCCAAATATTGGAAAGGTGTATCTCACACGTACCAACACAGACTATCCCGCAATTTAATTATTTATACCCAAAGGTTTTTATTGAATAGCGGAATAGAAAATATGATATAAAATTGGTGTGATTTATCAATAGTACATGTGAACAGCAGTGTCTTATATCATTCAGCTCTGCTGCAGGCTATGGAGGGGAAAAAAAAAATTCCCCTTTTAAGTTTGTAATTTTTAACTAGATTAGTACAGACTATGCCACAATTTAATTTTTTTTAACCCAAGGCTGTATATTGAATAGTGGAATAGAAAAAAGTGTATGATTTTTGAAACCACTCAATAATAGCACATGTGAACACTGAACACAGCAGTGTATGATCAGAGTCAGCACAGCACAGCACTGAAGGAAAAACGCTGCACACAGTGACTGATAGAAAAAGACTTTTCTCCCTCCTCCTCAGTGGGCAAAAAAGATTGTGTTCACTGCACCCCACACACAGCAAAATCAATGTGGACCACTGACACCTGCCTATCTCCAGCCTCTCCCTAAAAGGATTGATAAGATCGGTCACTGCAAACCCCCCCCCACACAGCAATATCGATTGTAGAACACACTGACCCTAAAAATCAGCAGCCTCGCCCTAAAAGGATTGATAAGATCGGTCACTGCAAACCCCCCCACACAGCAATATTGTTTGTAGAACACACTGACCCTAAAAATCAGCAGCCTCGCCCTAAAAGGATTGATAAGATCGGTCACTGCAAACCCCCCCCCCCCTGCACACAGCAAAATCGATTGTAGAAAACTGACCCTAAAAATCAGCAGGCTCGCCCTAAAAGGATTGATAAGGTCGGTCACTGCAAACCCCCCCCACACAGCAATATCGATTGTAGAACACACTGACCCTAAAAATCAGCAGCCTCGCACTAAAAGGATTGATAAGATCGGTCACTGCAAACCCCCCCACACAGCAAAATCGATTGTAGAAAACTGACCCTCAAAATCAGCAGCCTCGCCCTAAAATGCCCTACAACTCGCCCTGCCTAACACACTCCGACCTGTCCCTCAATTCTATCCGGACACAAATGATTTTTGCCTGTCTGTCCCTAATCAGCAGCCAGCACGTATGATGTGTGCTCTGTCCCTGAACTACACAGCATAATGACGCAGCGGCGCTCCGCCTCAAACTTATAAAGACTTGGTCACATGCTTCAGATGGCCAATCACAGCTACTAAAACATTTGTAGGCATGGCTGGGTTAAACGCTTGTTGATTGGCTGTTGAAAGCCCGCCATGAAAAGCGCGCCAATGCAAAACCCGGAAATAAAATGACCGAACACGGATTTTTACCCGAAAATACAATAAAGTTTTCGGGTCCGTGTTCGGGTAACAAAAATCCAATTATTCGGTACGAACACGAATAATACAGTCCGTGTTCACTCAACACTAGTTGCCAACACTTTTGCGAAGAGTTTTGTATCAATATTTAAGAGCGAGATGGGTCTATAACTTGAGCACACGGTCGTATCTTTACCTTCTTTCGGGATTACTATAATTGATGCTAAGATGGGCGTCCTTACTCATACCGTACTCTTGTCCTAGACCATTAAAATAGTCTTTTAATTTGGGTAGCAGCAGGTCCTTGTGTCTTTTATAATAATTCACCCATCCGGTCCAGGGCTCTTCCCTGAGGATGTGGTTTTAAGGGCTATACTTATCTCTTCTTCTGTAATTTGGGCTTCTAGTTGATCTAATTTATCCTGTTGTATTTTAGGTAGTTTCGCCTCTTTCAAATATTGTTTAATTTTCCCTGTTTTATTTAAATCCCTCACTCCTCCTGCTTCTTTGATATTATACTGTAGAGTTTCCCATAATATTACTGAAATATTTTTGTTATGTCGGGCGTTGAGTATACCATTTCCCCCTTTGCATCTCTCATTTTCTCTATATGATTAATTGCTTTCTTTTTTTTATAATCTTCGCAAGTTTCTTTACGATCTTATTATTTCCGTGGTAATTCTCTTTGATGTTTTTCCAGAACCCCTGTCTAATTTCCTGTTCTAGTATTTCTTTTAATTCTTTTCTTTTTATTACTAACTGATGCTGGGTCTCAACCATCTGTATATTTTTGTGCTTTTGTTCTAACTCATGGATCTCTTTTATCAATAATATGCTTTCTAAACATTCCTCCCTCCCTCAAGCTGAGGAGCTCTAACTGCATCCCGATCCTCCAACACAGGGAGAAAGAAATCAGAGGGAATACATCAGCTGATACCTTCTCTCCTCCCCCTGATGTATAAAATTGACCCCCTGTCTCCCCCTGATGTATACAATTGACCCCCTGTAAGGCACTATCCAGTGATAGAGTGGCAACATCCAACAGGTGGAATAAGGACTCATCTCACCAAATATAAGTTTCTCTGACCCCCAGACTGAAAGGCTGAGGGTCCATTGTGTCCGGTGAGCGGGGATGCAGGAGGGGAACGATACACCTCGCGTCGCCTGATTGATCTGAAGCACTACAGCACTTTCTTTACCTTCAAGCACCTTTGCACACTTTATAGACATTTTTGAAGCACCATTGCACTTTATGTATAGTTTGTGGATTATTTAGAGCACTAATGCATTTATAGAATATATCATTTATCACTTTATGGTGGTTGCATATTTTTTGCACATGAATACTTTATTTTACTATTTATGATTGTATAGGTGGAAGTGCTGTTTTATTGTTAATATATTTTCAGGGCTTGCCCAAGATATTGTGCTGCCTGGGTCCAAGTAATGAAATGCTGCCCCACCCACCAAAAAAAAAAAAAAAAAAAGCCCACCAAAAGGCCCCCACATCCATTATTTTGATTAGGAAGACAGATTTACATTCAACATCAACCTACTTCACATCAGGAGTCCCCCCTTAAAGTGATTGTAAAGTCTTCATTTTTAATTAAAAATAACAAACATGTTATACTTAACTACTCTTTTGCAGTGGATTTGCACAGAGAAGCCTGGATCCTCCTCTTCGTGGGTCCCTCTTTGGCTCTCCTGGCCCCTCCCTTCTGTTGGGTTCCCACACAACAAGCAGCTTGCTATTGGGGCACCTAAGCTGAGTCACAGCTCTGTGTGTCTTTTCAGAAATGAAGCTGTGGCCTGGCCCCTGCCCCCTTTCTATTCTCATTGGCTGACTGACTTTGATTGGCAGGAGCCAATGGTGCTCCGCTGCTGTCTCAGCCAATGAGGAGGGGAGTCCCAGGAGGCCAAGACATTTCTACAACATCGCTGGAGCTAGAAGGACCTCAGGTAAGTATGAGGGGGACTGCTGCACACTGAAGGCTTTTAAAAAAAACACCTGCCTTTACAACCACTTTAACATCAGGAGCATCCAAACTTAGCATCCCTCCATCACCTCCTGTCTCCATCAACTCCTGTCTCCATCACTCCATCCCTTCTTCACTCCATCACCTCCTGTTTACATCACTCCATCACCTTCTGTCTTTATCACCTCCCTTCTCTATCACTCCATCCCTCCTGTCTCCATCCCTTTATCACCTCCTATCTCCATTACCCCATCCCTCCTTCACCTCCTGTCTCCATCTCTGCTTCACCTCCTGTCTCCCTCCATCACTCCATCACCTCATGTCTCCATTTCACTTCATCACTTCCTGTCTTTATCACTCCATCCCTTCTTCACCACCTGTCTCCATCCCTCCGTCACCTCCCATCTCCATCACTCCATTCCTCCTTCACCTCTTGTCTCCATCACTCCATCACCTCTATCACATCATCACCTCATGTCTTCATCACTCTATCACCTCCTGTCTTCATCACTCTATCACCTCCTGTCTCCACCACTCTATCATCTCCTGTCTACATCACTCAATCCAACTGTCCATCCTACCATCCCTCTGCTGTAGGTCCCTCCAACCTCTTCACCCTCCATCACTTTCATCCCTCTGTTACTCTATCCCTCCTTTCATCTTTTCATAACGTCATCACAGCATCCTTTTATCTTATACTCCATCCCTCAATCATACTGTCCATCCAACAATCCTTGTGCCCCATATCCCTCCACCCTGTCTATTCTCCATCAATCTCATCCCTCTAATATTCTGTCTCTCCCTCTATCTTTCTCATAACTCCATCACCCCATTCGTCTATCCTTTGCTCCATCATCCACCCCCTCCCTCTATCCTTTGCTCCATCCTTTTATCTATCTCTGTCACCCAATCTGTACTTCCATCCTTTACTCACTCCTCACTCTTTCCATCTCTCTGTCCATCTCCCTCCCTTATCACTCCACCACTCTGTCTCTCCATTATAAACAAATAAAAATACTCTAGAGCGCTAACATATCAAATGTGCTCACCACTTACTCAGGTAAAAAAAAGAAAATAATAATAAAAATAAATATATATATATATATATATATATATATATATATAACCACTAATAAAATATATAATGATTATACACACACCCACTCTATACAGACACACTGTACAAATGCATACTGTACTACACCAGCACTTTTCATCTAACATTCAGCCATATCTGTCATATTGTTGCTGCCTTCCCTCCCCTGGCATGCTTTGATTTGTAGTGCCCCAGCCACAGACACATGAGGTGGTCATGCAGGAGAGGAGACTGTGCCTGTGTACAGGACTAATGAGCAGGTAATGGGTAGGGAGGTGGAATAGAGATTTAGGGTAATTTCAGAAAACATCCTCTCTTCAGAAGCAGAGCAGATGTCACACACAACCCCCTTCCCCCAAAAAAAAAAAAAAAAAAAAAAACAATCTAACAGCATCAGTGGAGTCTGCCACAGAGCCCATCCCATCTCCTCCTCCTGCCCACTAAGACAAGCCACCAACATTACTACTACATTCAGCCCAGAGCCAGCTTACCTTCTGCTGTTAAGAAGTCAAATAAGGTGTGCTGGGCAAGGGGGGGGGGTGATGAGGAAGGGAACAAATAGCAGCAGGAGCATTCAGAGTTGGAATAATCATCTGAGACTCTCGGCTGGCTCCAGAACTGGGCATGCGCAGTTCCGAGCGGACAGCATTTTGTCACCCCTCTTAAAGGGCGGCCTGGGCTCAATGGACCCAGCAGGACCCATGGTAGGGCTGGCCCTGCTTATATTCAGCGAATTACCTTCCTCTTATGTGACGTACATTACAAGATCTTAAAAAGTATGAGCATGCCCTATACTTGTGGTTTGGGAGGAATAATATATTGAAAATGGACATAATACCCTGTTTTCCTCATCTTTTCCAAACTATACCCATTGCTGTTCCCAGATCTTTTTTCACTTCTCTACAATCTGCCTTCACAAGGTTCATTTGGGGATGTAGTAGACCGAGATTACACAGAATAACACTATCCCTACCTAAAGCGAAAGGAGGTGCAGGGGCATCAGACCTATATTATTACCATGCTGCGGTGATTTTAACCAGGTTTGTGAACTGGTTTCACCATTCTCATTACAAGCAATAGGTTTTTTTTATAGAGCAGTTGATTAATCCTTTTGATCTCCAGGCGCTTCCTTAGACAGATCCACCTCTCTATGGCCCACCCTCTTCTTTATCTTTTCTTACATCTCATTTATTGAGTATTTGGGATAAATTGATATATATCTCAATTAGGGCTCTCTTCACAAGTAGGACTGATGACTCCTCTGTTTGGCAATGTACAATTTCCACCTGCGGTGGCCCTGATACACTTTCTAGCTTGGAATAAGCAGTCCCACCGAAGAGAGAGCCAAATTCTTCCACCTTTATCAACTTTGGAAAGGAAACACTTCCGCCCTTATCAAATTTGATTTACACACAACAGCCCTAACTTATACAATGGTTGGAGTATCGGCAACTGTCAACTTTTTCTTTCTTCTATCTTTCAAAATGATTCGTTTACTAGGGAATCAGATTCTTTTGAGTTCCTTCTCTTGAACTATTCTGCACCAAACCACGTTCTTTCAGCCTTATACAAAGTCCTTATAGTGAAACACCATCCTGATCTTCTGGAGTTAACAACTAAATGGACATATGATCTCAATGTCCAAATCAAAGTAGAAGAGTGAGAGAAGTCATTCTCTTGTACACATTGCTTTTCTTTGGCAACTAAAGCACAAGAGACATATTATAGGCTTCTCTCCAGCTGGTATCGGTATCCAACTTTGCTCAATCAGATATATTCAGATCCAAAATTAATAAACTGCACTCGGTGCTTCAGATAATATCATCAATATAATATCACACAGCTCCACTCAAAATACTAAAGCCAGGTGAAAACTGTCAAAACATTAGTTGCGCTATGTGAAACGTTCGTAAACAACCAAAAACAAGTATAGGGAAAATGAAGATAGGTCCAAGGTAGAATAATAACCAAGTCCACAGATGAAAAACCAATAAATCAAATCCACAAATGTGTTAAAGAGGTTGTAAACCTCAGAATTCGTTTTTTAAAAAAACGAACACCTGAAAGACAAACACATAATGAGCTAGTATGCATCGCATACTAGTTCATTAGGAAATACTTACCTTAGAACGAAGCCCCGCAGTGCCGACCGCTCACCTGTCTCATGGGTGACATGTTCGGTCGCCCTTCTTCCGGGTTTGCGGCATCCGGCCATCTGATTGGCTGGAGCCGAGATGACGGTCACGGCATGGGGGGCTCTGAAGGAACGCCATGAGCAGCCGTTCCTTCAGAGCGCATGCGCCAGTGATGTCACTGGCTGCATGCAAGGTAAATATCTCCTAAACAGTACATGTTTAGGAGATATTTACAGTACCTATAGGTAAGCCTTATCATAGGCTTACCTATGGGTACAAGTTGCAGAGGAGGGTTTACTTCCTCTTTAAGAGTGTATCAACTCCAAAATGTAACTATGTGTTGTTAAAATACACAGTAAAGTGTGTGTGAAAAAATTCAGTAACTAGAATAAATAAATTATAAAATTGAAAAAATATATCAATTCATAAGTGTATTAAAAATATATCCAGTCCAGTGTGCTCCAACAGTGATGTCCACATCGGCTGCTGTAATTAGGTGTGATCCATGAACCCACCACCTCAAGCTGCTTACCAGAAACGCCAACCCCAAATTATAGGAGGTCCGGCAAGGCACAGTAGTGTAACAATGGATCATCCAATCAGAGGGTATCAGCAGTACTCCACATCAAACTGGAACTAAGGAATCCTCATCCTGTGGGTCTATAAGGCTCAATCAAGGAGAGAGAGACCTCCGATAGTGTAATATCGTTTAAAATGTATTGGTTAAAAGATGAAAAGCTACTCACAAATAGAATGTCTTGTTACATGCAAAAAATCCAAACACATGCGCCGCTGATGCCCGCTCCAGCTAGGCGAGGATAACGTCAGCACATGCTCCTCCTTACCCCAACATACGTTTTGTCTGAACAGACATTGTCAAGGGGATTAGCATATTGTGCTGACATATAACAGTGATATAAATGCTAATATACAAGGTGGGGAAGTAAGATCCACCCCCTATTTTCAAACAGAGGAAATGGGTCTACATTAATACATTTTTAAACCAATCATAATCAATTTCTAATTTCTAGGTAATTCCAAATGTAAAAAATTATAATAAATAATCAAAACTCCAACAAATGTTTTTACTATTATATTAATGTATTAGCTCCCCCTGCTGGGAAGTCATTAAACACTCGGGTTTAACCACTTGCCGACCAGGCCATAGCCAAATGACGGCTACAGTGCGGTGGGCTAGTTCTGGGGGAACGTTCTGGGGCACACTCCTGGAATTGTCAGTGATTGCCAGGTCCTCGGGACCAGGCGCTTCACAGATCGGGGTAAAGGGCCAATGACAGCGCCCCTTTACCACGTGATTGCTCAATCCAATGGCGGAGCGAGCACTTGTCAACAAACTGGTGCATGTTCGGTTCAACTCTCTCCTTTCCTCACACTGTTCAGTATAGCATGTGAGGAGAGGAGGGTGCCCGTGCAGCAGCGCGAGTGGACTGGATCTGAAGTGCCCATTCATGCCTCATCCATGCCCATCCATACCTTATCCATGCCACATCAGTGCTCATCCATACCTCATCCGTGTCTCATCCATGCCACATTTGTGCTCATCTGTGCCCATCCATGCCACATCAGTGTTCATCCATGCCTCATCAATGCCTCATCTGTGCCCATTCATGCCTTATCCATGCTTATCTATACCTCATCCAAGCCTCATCCGTGCCACATCAGTGCTCATCCATGCCACATCCATACCAAATGAGTGCTCTTCCGTGCCACATCCATGCCACATCAGTACTTATCCATGCCACTTACATGCCACATCAGTGCTCATCTGTGCCTCATCCATGCCACATCAGTGCTCATCCATGCTACATCAGTGCTCATCCGTGCCACACCAGTGCTCATCTGCTCCACAACAGTGCTCATCCATGCCACATCAGTGCTCATCCATTCCACATCCATGCCACATTAGAATTTATCTGTGCCTCATCGGTGCCACATCAGTGCTCATATGTGCCTCATCCATGCCACATCAGTACTCATCTGTGCCACATCAGTACTCATCTGTGCCACATCAGTACTCATCTGTGCCACATTCATGCCATATCAGTGCTCATCAGTGCCTTATTCATGCCACATCAGTGCCTCATCCATGCCACATCAGTGCTCATCTGTGCCACATCTATGCCACATCAGTGCTCATCTGTGCCACATCATAGATTATCCATGCCTCATTTGTGTCACATTAGTTGGTCATGAATGTCACATCAGTGCTCATCCATGCCACATCAGTGCTCATCCATGCCACATCGGTGCTCATCCATGCCTCATCCTTGCCACATCAGCCCTCATCCGTGCCACTTCAGTGCTCATTCGTGACACATCTGTGCCACTACAGTGCCTCACAAAAGTGTAATAGGTAGTCAGGAAATGATGTCCCTAGAACACCTGACTGTGCTCCCTGCATATTGCTGTAGCCAAGCTGTGTAAAAGTCTCACACATGTGGTATCGCCATAGTTAGGAGGAGTAGCAGAATGTATTTTGGGGTGTAATTTTTGCTATGTACATGCTCTGTGTTAGAAATATCTTTTAAATTGACAACTTTATGTAAAAAAAAAAAAAAAGTGTTTCCATTTTCTTTCCACATTATTCAGAAACATGTGGAAAAAAGTGACATGTTCGAAAGACTCATTATGCCTCCTAGATTGTGTGTTGGGGTGTTTGCTTTCCAAAATGGGGTAATTTTTTTGGCATTTCCATTGTCCTGGTGCTCCAGGGCCTTCAAAAGTGTAATAGGTATTCAAGAAATTAAACGTGTCATTTATGTCCCTAGAACACCTGACGGTGCTCCCTGCATGTTGGCCTTCTGTATGTGGCCAGCCTGTGAAAGTCTCACACACGTGGTATTGCCATAATCAGGAGTCATAGCAGAATGTGTTTTGGGGTGTAGTTTCAAGATTGCATATGACATATGATAGAAATAACCTGTTAATATGACAATTTTGTGGAAAAATAAATCTTCATTTTACAAAGAATTGTAGAAAACATATTACAACTTCAAAAAACTCACCATGCCTCTTACTAAATACCTTGAAATGTCTACTTTCCAAAAAGAGGTCATTTGTGAGGTATTTGTACTGTCCTGGCTTGTTAATGTCTCAAGAAATTAGATAGGCCGTCAGTAAATCAGGTGTAATCAATTTTCAGTGATTGGCATCATAGCTTGTAGACTCTACCTTTAACAAAGACCAAAAAAATACACTGATTTTGGTTATTTTTAACCAAAGATATGTTGCAGTATAAATTTTGGCCAAATTTCATGAAGAAAAATTACTAATTTGCAAAATTTTATTACAGAAACAAAGAAAAAATTGAACATTTCCTATCAAATACTTACCGTAATTTTCCTTTCCTGATGGACTCCATGGCAGCATACGTATGGGTTAACCCTACCTCCACTCCTCCCCTATAGGATCCCACCCCCATAAATCTTTGCTCTGAGCCAGAGGCCACGTTCCGTAAATAGCCTACTCATGACTCTGGGTGGGAACTCTGCTGCCATGGAGTCCATCAGGAAAGGAAAATTACGGTAAGTATTTGATAGGAAATTTTCAATTTTCCTGACAGACTCCATGGCAGCATACGTATGGGAAATAACTAGCCATACACACCCGGGTGGGCAATTGCAGAACCAAAGATAAGGGTTTAATTGACACTGTCCACCGACAGGATTTGTAAACCAAAAATTAACAGAATATATACAGGCAGGCTCTACACAATAATGAGCCATAAATGTATTGATCAGGGACCACAAGGTCACCCTACTGATTACATTGAGAACCACATGCTGCAAAGCCGCCCAGGATGTGGGCACACTCCTGGTCAAGTGAGCAGTCACCATCCCCAAAGGAGCCAAGCCCTTGGCTCTATGAACCTGTCGGGGGGCCCAGACAATCCAAGCCCCAATTGTCCTAGATGAGGCACGTTTTCTTTGTCTTTTCCGGAAAAAAAGGATGAACAGGCATTCTGAAGCCTGAAGGAAGCTCTAGCTTTTAGATGTAACTTCACAATATCTGAGAGATTCTTAGAACCAAAGGAAGGCACTGCTGAGAGTCAAACTCAGGATACCCTCTTTATTAGACATGCACTTTAACTAAATAAGCCACAGGGTGACCTCTCCCATGTCTAAAGGATGCAAGTTAGTACCCCAAAGGGTGGCAGAACAATTTCTTGGTTTCCATGAAAAAGTGATGTATCCATGAGAATTGAGTCAAACATAGGTAAAAGCACCGCTCGAACTGGAAGAATGTTAAGAAAAGTTCTCCATGATCAGCAAATCCATCTGAGTTTTTTAAATGCCGACGTGATAGCCAGGAGAAAGGCAATAATGACATAGAGGTCTTTAACGGAGACAGTCCTAGAACACTCCACTCCAATTCCTGAGAGGGAGTTGAGAACAACAGGGAGATTCCATTTGGAAAACCTCCACTTACTCTGAGGTCTGAACCTAGTTGCTACCTTGAAGAATTATTGGACAGGAAAGATGCCTAGACCTGGAAACACCTGTGAAGGCTGATAAAGCTGACACTTGTACTCTGAAGGAGCTGATAGAAAGAGCCAGATCTAAATCTGACTGGAGGGGGGGTGTGGCCTGGACCGGCATGTAGCTGGAGCGCCGCCGGACTATCATCCTTACCAGCCCATCCTGTCTCCCCGCGACCTCTCCTGGTGCACCGCTGACCCCCCCCCGGGACACTCCGGCACCACTTCAGACATGTCCCCGCCGAAAAAGACATCCGAGATGGCCGCCAAATTAGATAAGTTCCGCCAGGACAAGGAGGCCTCCTCACAAAATGGTGCTGAGCACCCTCCAGACGCCGGAGCGGCGGCGGGAGTTGACACCTCGGCGGTCCTAGAAGCAATATCAGCATGCCAGGCGACCCTCACCACCAAGATAGATGAGGTAAAAGTGGACATTTCCCTTACCAGACAGGACATGAGGCAGCTGCGAGATAGGGTGACCGAAGATGAAACCAGAATTAGCGGCGTTGAGGATGCCCTCCACCCCTTCAGCATTCCACTGACCATCTCCAACAACAGGTTGCTCAAATCCTACTGAAACAGGACGACCTAGAAAATAGACTGCGCCGATGTAACCTGCGGTTTATTGGCCTACCAGAGGGGGTGGAGGGATCTGACCCCGCTACCTACTTGGAGAAACTACTCATCCAAACCTATGGCAGGGAGTCACTGTCGCCCACATTTGTGGTAGAGCGGGCACACCGACTATCAGGTCGCCCGCCGCCCCCAGGGGCCCCGCCACGCACATTTATTGCGAAACTCCTTAATTACCGCGACATGGACACCATCTTGCGTCTGGCGAGACTGAAAGGCAATATTCCACTGGGTAATAGGAGAGTGGCGGTGTTCCCAGACATCTCCGCTGAGGTGCAGAGACGGCGCAAGGGATTCCTGGAGGCTAAGAGACGGTTGCGGATAAAGCACATCAAATATGCCATGATGTACCCTGCTCGTCTTCGGGTGGAAGGTGACGACCGAGTACATTTTTTTGAGGATCCTGAGGTGGCCATCTCCTGGCTGGAACGCCTGGAGGCCCCCAATTGTTGCTTCACTCTATTTTGCCCTGGATTGCCTTCCCCTTTGCCACGGCTCTCTGATGCTGGTCGCCCTTAGCCGGAGCTTCTTCTCCCCCCTTTACCCACCCCCTCTGTACCAGGCCAACCGGACTGCAGACATTCCTGGGAGAACGCCTTTTGGGGTACGGAGGGGAGCTGCTATTTCCCCCGACCGGGACAGCCTTACTTACTTATTTTTGTGCACTATTTACTTTTACAAGGGGACTCACTTTGTCTCAGGTCCGGCGGAGGATCCCCGATTCACCACTGCCTACTCCACTACCTGGGCTGCGTCCACAGTCCAACCTGCCGCCCAGTGTTTTTTTTTTCGCCCCTGCACCCACTAAGTTTGGGTGCCTGGTCCCCATGGATTTTTCTTTTTTCCCCTTTTTTTACTTTTCAACCCCTTTTGCTCGGAGCTTGCTGCCCGCCTTCATGGAGCCCCAATATTGGGGCTTGGTGTTGGGGCTTGCAGGCACATGTGTTCCCCTTCTCTAAGTATCGGCGTCCATTGGGGACCTTTGTTTGTGGTTTTCTTGGGACTTTATGCCCGCACATGTTGGGGTTGGTGCAGGGTGGGGTGAGGGGTTTTTGTTTTTGTTAACATGTTTATTATGCTGTTTTACTTGACCAACTTCACATAACATTTTTCTTTATTCACTGTGCATAGATGGTGTAGTGTAACTATTAATGCTGCTTCCATGGTAGTGGTGGCTGCTACATTCTTAATAGAGCAAGTGTACTATGTAGGGATGTTTGGGGCCCTGGGGCTGCTGTACCTTAATTTTATGCATCAGACAAGATGGCCGTCTTAAAATTGATAACCTGGAATGTCCGGGGCATCCGCGATAAACTTAAACGCTCAGCTGTGTTTGCCTTCCTTAAAACTCAACGGGTAGACATTGTAGTCCTTCTTGAAACTCACCTAAGACGGTCAGATGCATCTTTCCTTAAAATTCCCTGGATTGGTTTTACATACCACTCTGCGTACACCTCCCACTCCACGGGAGTAGCAATATTAGTAGCTAAGACTGTACACTTCCAGCTTCGGGGCTCCCAGACGGACCCACAGGGTAGGTTTATATTTTTGCAGGTGTTGATCTATGGGGAGTAGGGTTGAGCGAACACGGACTGTATTATTCGTGTTCGTACCGAATAATTGGATTTTTGTTACCCGAACCTGAAAACTTTACTGTATGTTCGGGTAAAAATCCGTGTTCGGTCATTTTATTTCCAGGTTTTGCATGCATTGGCGCGCTTTTCATGGCGGGCTTTCAACAGCCAATCAACAAGCGTTTAACTGGTGTGCCTAAGCCATCCCAGCCATGCCTACAAATGTATTAGTAGCTGTGATTGGCCGTCTTAAGCATGTGACCAAGTCTTTATAAGTTCGAGGCAGCGCCGCTGCAGCGTCATTCTGCTGTTTAGTTCAGGGAAAGAGCACACATCAACGTGCTGCCTGCTGATTAGGGACAGACAGGAAAAAAAAAAACATTTGTGTCCGGATAGAATTGAGGGACAGGTCGGAGTGTGTTAGGCAGGGCGAGTTGTAGGCATTTTAGGGCGAGGCTGCTGCTGATTTTTAGGGTCAGTGTGTTCTACAAACTACAATCGATATTGCTGTGTGGGGTGGGGTTTGCAGTCACCCGATCTACGATCATCATCTTATCAATCCTTTTAGGGAGAGAGTCTGCTGATTTTTAGGGTCAGTGTGTTCTACAAACTACAATCGATATTGCTGTGTGGGGTGGGGTTTGCAGTCACCCGATCTACGATCATCATCTTATCAATCCTTTTAGGGAGAGAGTCTGCTGATTTTTAGGGTCAGACAGTGTGTTCTACAAACTACACTCGATATTGCTGTGTGGGGGGGGGGGGGGGGGTTTGCAGTTACCCGATCTACGATCTTATCAATCCTTTTAGGGAGAGAGTCTGCTGATTTTTAGGGTCAGACAGTGTGTTCTACAAACTACAATCGATATTGCTGTGTGGGGTGGGGTTTGCAGTCACCCGATCTACGATCTTATCAATCCTTTTAGGGAGAGAGTCTGCTGATTTTTAGGGTCAGACAGTGTGTTCTACAAACTACAATCGATATTGCTGTGTGGGGTGGGATAGGAGATAGGCAGGTGTCAGTGGTCCACATCCATTTTGCTGTGTGTGGGCTGCAGTGAACACAATCTTTTTGGGGTGCAGTGAACACAATCTTTTTGGGGTGCAGTGAACACAATCTTTTTTAGGTGCAGTGAACACAATCTTTTTGGGGTGCAGTGAACACAATCTTTTTTGCCCACTGAGGAGGAGGGAGAAAAGTATTTTTCTATCAGTCACTGTGTGCAGCCTTTTTCCTTCAGCTGTGCTGTGCTGACTGATCATACACTGCTGTGTTCAGTTCACATGTGCTATTATTGAGTGGTTTCAAAAATCATACACTTTTTTTCTATTCCACTATTCAATATACAGCCTTGGGTTAAAAAAAATTAAATTGTGGCCTGCAGCAGAGCTGAAAGATATTTGGGGTTTTTGGGGTTCATCTCATACTTCTGAAGATTTGAGGGTGCTGCCTGTTCCAAACTCCTCCTACTCCTCATCCAGCCTTTTAGGGGTACAAACAATAGTAATTGGGGCCTAGTGTGCTTCTGTACGTGTGAGATACATACACTTTTTTTGATCATATTTTCTATTCCGCTATTCAATAAAAACCTTTGCGGATCAGTTAAATTGCGGGATAGTCTGTGTTGGTACGTGTGAGATCCACCTTTCCAAGTTTTTGGGGTTCATCTCATACTTCTGAAGATTTGAGGGTGCTGCCTGTTCCATACTCCTCCTACTCCTCATCCAGCCTTTTAGGGGTACAAACAATAGTAATTGGGGCCTAGTGTGGTTTTGTACGTGTGAGATACGTACACTTTTTTTGATCATATTTTCTATTCCGCTATTCAATAAAAACCTTTGGGGATCAGTTAAATTGCGGGATAGTCTGTGTTGGTACGTGTGAGATCCACCTTTCCAAGTTTTTGGGGTTCATCTCATACTTCTGAAGATTTGAGGGTGCTGCCTGTTCCATACTCCTCCTACTCCTCATCCAGCCTTTTAGAGGTACAAACAATAGTAAATTGGGGCCTAGTGTGGTTTTGTACGTGTGAGATACATACACTTTTTTTGATCATATTTTCTATTCCGCTATTCAATAAAAACCTTTGGGGATCAGTTAAATTGCTGGATAGTCTGTGTTGGTACGTGTGAGATCCACCTTTCCAAGTTTTTGGGGTTCATCTCATACTTCTGAAGATTTGAGGGTGCTGCCTGTTCCAAACTCCTCCTACTCCTCATCCTGCCTTTAGGGGTACAAACAATAGTATTTGGGGCCTAGTGTGGTTCTGTACGTGTGAGATACATACACTTTTTTTGATCATATTTTCTATTCCGCTATTCAATAAAAACCTTTGGGGATCAATTAAATTGTGGGATAGTCTGTGTTGGTACGTGTGAGATCCACCTTTCCAGGTTTTTGGGGTTCATCTCATACTTCTGAAGATTTGAGGGTGCTGCCTGTTCCAAACTCCTCCTACTCCTCATCCAGCCTTTTAGGGGTACAAACAATAGTAATTGGGGCCTAGTGTGGTTCTGTACGTGTGAGATACATACACTTTTTTTGATCATATTTTCTATTCCGCTATTCAATAAAAACCTTTGGGGATCAATTAAATTGTGGGATAGTCTGTGTTGGTACGTGTGAGATCCACCTTTCCAGGTTTTTGGGGTTCATCTCATACTTCTGAAGATTTGAGGGTGTTGCCTGTTCCAAACTCCTCCTACTCCTCATCCAGCCTTTTAGGGGTACAAACAATACTAATTGGGGCCTAGTGTGCTTCTGTACGTGTGAGATACATACACTTTTTTTGATCATATTTTCTATTCCGCTATTTAATAAAAACCTTTGGGTATCAATTAAATTGCGGGATAGTCTGTGTTGGTACGTGTGAGATCCACCTTTCCAAGTTTTTGGGGTTCATCTCATACTTCTGAAGATTTGAGGGTGCTGCCTGTTCCAAACTCCTCCTACTCCTCATCCAGCCTTTTAGGGGTACAAACAATAGTAATTGGGGCCTAGTGTGGTTTTGTACGTGTGAGATACATACACTTTTTTTGATCATATTTTCTATTCCGCTATTCAATAAAAACCTTTGGGGATCAGTTAAATTGCGGGATAGTCTGTGTTGGTACGTGTGAGATCCACCTTTTCAAGTTTTTGGGGTTCATCTCATACTTCTGAAGATTTGAGGGTGCTGCCTGTTCCAAACTCCTCCTACTCCTCATCCTGCCTTTAGGGGTACAAACAATAGTTATTGGGGCCTAGTGTGGTTCTGTACGTGTGAGATACATACACTTTTTTTGATCATATTTTCTATTCCGCTATTCAATAAAAACCTTTGGGGATCAATTCAATTGCGGGATAGTCTGTGTTGGTACGTGTGAGATCCACCTTTCCAAGTTTTTGGGGTTCATCTCATACTTCTGAAGATTTATGGGTGCTGCCTGTTCCATACTCCTCCTACTTCTCATCCAGCCTTTTAGGGGTACAAACAATAGTAATTGGGGCCTAGTGTGGTTTTGTACGTGTGAGATACATACACTTTTTTTGATCATATTTTCTATTCCGCTATTCAATAAAAACCTTTGGGTATCAATTAAATTGTGGGATAGTCTGTGTTGGTACGTGTGAGATTCACCTTTCCAAGTTTTTGGGGTTCATCTCATACTTCTGAAGATTTGAGGGTGCTGCCTGTCCCAATCTCCTCCTACTCCTCATCCAGCCTTTAGGGGTACAAACAATAGTAATTGGGGCCTAGTGTGCTTCTGTACGTGTGAGATACATACACTTTTTTTGATCATATTTTCTATTCCGCTATTCAATAAAAACCTTTGGGTATCAATTAAATTGCGGGATAGTCTGTGTTGGTACGTGTGAGATCCACCTTTCCAAGTTTTTGGGGTTCATCTCATACTTCTGAAGATTTGAGGGTGCTGCCTGTTCCAAACTCCTCCTACTCCTCATCCAGCCTTTAGGGGTACAAACAATAGTAATTGGGGCCTAGTGTGCTTCTGTACGTGTGAGATACATACACTTTTTTTGATCCTATATTCTATTCCGCTATTCAATAAAAACCTTTGGGGATCAGTTAAATTGTGGGATAGTCTGTGTTGGTACGTGTGAGATCCACCTTTCCAAGTTTTTGGCGTTCATCTCATACTTCTGAAGATTTGAGGGTGCTGCCTGTTCCATACTCCTCCTACTCCTCATCCAGCCTTTTAGGGGTACAAACAATAGTAATTGTGGCCTGGTGTGGTTTTGTACGTGTGAGATACATACATTTTTTTTGATCATATTTTCTATTCCGCTATTCAATAAAAACCTTTGGGGATCAGTTAAATTGCGGGATAGTCTGTGTTGGTACGTGTGAGATCCACCTTTCCAAGTTTTTGGGGTTCATTTCATACTTCTGAAGATTTGAGGGTGCTGCCTGTTCCAAACTCCATCCTGCCTTTAGGGGTACAAACAATAGTAATTGGGGCCTAGTGTGGTTCTGTACGTGTGAGATACATACACTTTTTTGATCATATTTTCTATTCCGCTATTCAATAAACACCTTTGGGGATCAATTAAATTGCGGGATAGTCTGTGTTGGTACGTGTGAGATACACCTTTCCAAGTTTTTGGGGTTCATCTCATACTTCTGAAGATTTGAGGGTGCTGCCTGTTCCATACTCCTCCTACTCCTCATCCAGCCTTTTAGGGGTACAAACAATAGTAATTGGGGCCTAGTGTGGTTTTGTACGAGTGAGATACATACAATTTTTTTGATCATATTTTCTATTCCGCTATTCAATAAAAACCTTTGGGTTTTGACCCCGATACATTACTCTCCCTGCTGGCAAAGTGAAATAGAGCAGAGCAGGTCTGAGGGAGATCTTTCCCATCTCCTCACTGGCAAACAGAGCGATAATGCTAATGTGCCCTAGGTGATTAGGGTGTGCCCAGGTACACCCGGCACACCCTGTGCGCACGCCTATGACACCGCCACATCCACCACCACCTCAACCTCCCTCCTACTCCATATGGGCCTCGTCCTTCAGAGATGAAGAACATTGTTTTATTTTTCTGTTTTTTTTTGTTGTTTTAAGTTATTTCCCTATCCACATTTATTTGCAAAGCACTTGCCATGCTCTTAAATACGTTTTGCTGCCATTTGCAGCACTCTAGCCCTTTCCTTTGGTGTTTTAGAGCCATTTTAGTGCCTGAAAGTTCGGGTCCCTATTGACTTCAATGGGGTTCGGTGTCCGGGAAAAGTTCGGCAAAAGTCCGGGACACGGACACTGACTTTTTTTTAAAGTTCGGCCGAACCCGCCGAACATGGACATCCATTTCTTTTTTTACTCTTGGCCTTCTATGTACACCCCCTTTTTCTATGACGGTAATAGCGGCAGGTCTCACTTACATGTGCCAATTTCCTAACATACCGGCTATTTGGATGGGGGTTTTTAACAATGTACTGGACCCCTCTCTGGATAGGCTGCAGCCCCTCCCCCAGGCTCTGTAGCAGACGACCAGCGCTAGATTTGCCCGGTTGCTGGAGGCTGCGGGCCGGGTGGACACATGGCGGATCAAGTTCCCCCAGCAGAGAGCATACTCATGCTTCTCCTCAACGCATTGTACTACGTCCCGCATAGACCTTATTCTGGTCTCCCGGATTCTGTCCCCAAGGCTGGTGACGGTTGGGTTTTCCCCCCGGTCGCTGTCGAGTGACGCTTAGGCTGGACCGGAGCAAACCGCGCCTGGCTTGGCATCTTAACCCTATGTGGCTGTCTCTGTTGCCCGAGGAGACCTCATTAGACGCTTGCTGGACCCAGTTCTTTGTTGACAATGAGGGGACAGCCTCCCAGTTAGAGTATGGGAGGCGTTTAAACTGCATGCCAGGCTCTCCCTGCAGACCCACATAAAACTGTTTAAAACGAACTCGGCGGCAGCATACTCCCATGCGGTGACTGAACTACAGAGTGCTGAGGATGCATATCTGGCGGACCCCTCGAGGAAGAATGCCTCCCAGCTTGGGCTTTTGTCGCGGGCGCTCTCCCAGATAGAACACGAATGAGCCAAGTCTAAGTTAATTTTCCAAAAGCAGAGAATCTTTGAGCAGGGTGAGCGGGCGGGACATTGACTTGCCTATCTAGTGCACTGCGAGGACAGGCTGCCTGTTGTTATTACCCTGCGCTCTGACTTGGGCACCCCTATAACGGACTCGGAGGAGGTGACGGAGCGGTTCTGTCTCTTCTTCAGTCAATTATACTTGTCCATAGCCCCGCTGACAACACAAACATGCATAGTTCCCCACGCTGACAGAGGAACAGATCCTACTCTTGGAGGCTCCCCTCACGGAGGATGAGGTGGCTGAGGCTATGTCCAGGTTTCCCAGGTCAAAATCCCCGGGCACTGATGGTCTCCCGATAGAATTTTACGTCCAATACTCGGAAATTCTTATCCAAAAACTGCTTCAATTGTTCACTCACATGTTTGCTGAATTCATCTTACCCCCCACCATGCGAGAGGCCATGATCGTGTTGATCCCAAAACCTGGTAAGGACCCTCAGTGCCCGGAATCCTATCGCCCTATCTCTCTCCTGCAAGTGGACATTAAGATCCTTGCCAAAATCCTATCCATTTGCCTGAATAAAGTGATCCTATCGCTTATTCACGAGGATCAGGCCGGATTCATGCCTGGCAGGAATACATCCTTTATTCTCCGCAGGCTCTTTATGAATCTTCTGGCCACACACGAGAACTGCGGAGAGAGAGTAGTGGTGATATTGGACACGACTAAAGCCTTTGATTCCGTTGAGTGGGGTTTCTTGTGGGAATGTCTTCGGAGGTTCGGATTCTGACCCAACTTTATTAAGAGGGTCCAACTCTTGTATACTGACCCAACTGCCATTTGCCAAATGGGTGGCCCTCTGCGGCGTTCCCTCTAGCTAGAGGGACTAGGCAGGGGTGCCCACTCTCCCCCCTGATTTACGCCCTGGTGGTGGAACCACTGGCTATATCCATCAGAGCCCACCCGGCCATACACGGCTTCTGCGTGGGTCCCCTAGTGGAATTAGCATGTACGCAGACGATACCATCCTGTACCTGGCGGATTATGGAGACTCACTGACCACGGCCCTTTCCCTTATTGAAACGTACGGCGCCCACTCTGGACTGCAAATTAACTGGGATAAATCCCAGGTTCTCCCCGTTGACCCCCCGGGGCCAGGGAGGACCCCCATGGCGGGACCCCTGCAGCGTGTAGATAACTTTAAATACCTTGGAGTGCGGGTCACGACACGCCCCCGGGACTATATCCAGGACAATATTCAGCCCCTCTACTCCCTGATTAAGGCCAAGACTCAGATTTGGTCCAGATTGCCACTGGGAGTCATGGGTAGAAAAACCTCATTAAAATGGTTCTACGTCCAAAGATTCTTTATGTTCTCTGGCATTCCCCGATCTATCCCCCATTGAAATATTTTAAACAAATGGATTCGCTCCTGAAGGCGTTTGTGTGGGGCAATAGTCGGCACAAACTCTCCTGGCGCAAATTACAGAACCCTACCAATCTCGGGGGCGTGGCGTTGCCGGACTTCAACTCTTATTACCTAGCCGCCCAATTATCCCAATTATTTCACCTTGACAAAATAGAACACAACTTAACACAAACAAATCACCAGGACCGGATGGCGTACATCCGAGAGTACTCAAGGAACTCAGTAAAGTTATATCGAGACCACTGTTCCTGATCTTTGCTGACAGTATTAGGACAGGAGATGTTCCAGGGGATTGGAAGAAAGCTAACGTGATTCCAATATTCAAAAAGGGCCAGAGGCATATCCCGGGAAATTATAGGCCTGTCAGTTTGACATCAATAGTATGTAAACTTCTGGAGGGGATAATAAGGGACTATATCGTAGAGTTTGCTAAAGACAACAACATCATCAGCAGTAATCAGCATGGGTTTACAAATGGGCGTTCTTGTCAAACCAATCTCCTAACATTCTACGAGGAGGTGAGCTGTGAGCTAGATAGGGGCAGACCAGTGGATGTGGTGTACTTGGATTTCGCTAAGGCGTTTGATACAGTTCCCCACAAGCGCTTAATTTATAAAATAAGGTCTGCAGGTATCGATAGCAGGGTTTGCTCTTGGATACGGAACTGGCTAAAAAGGCGTGTCCAAAGGGTAGTAATAAACAGCGCATACTCAGACTGGTCTGAGGTGGTAAGCGGGGTCCCCCAAGGCTCAGTCTTGGGACCAACCTTGTTCAATTTATTCATAAACAACATTGAGGTCGGGATCAGTAGTTCGATATCAGTTTTTGCAGATGACACAAAATTGGGCAGGGCAATAACTTCACAACATGAAGCAGATATCCTACAGAATGACCTGGACAAAATAACGGAGTGGGCAACGACATGGCAAATGAGGTTTAACGTGGAGAAGTGTAAGGTTTTGCACTTGGGGACTAAAAACATAAAAACACAATACACGTTAGGAAGGGAGCCCTTGGGGGAATCAAAAATGGAGAAGGATCTGGGAGTCTTGGTTGATGATAGATTAGGAAACAGCATGCAATGTCAAGCGGCAGCTGCCAAAGCCAGCAGAACATTAGCATGCATAAAGAAAGGGATGCATTCCAGAGATAAGACTATAATCCTTCCACTTTATAAAACTCTGGTCCGACCGCATCTGGAGTATTCCGTCCAGTTCTGGTCGCCAGTCCTCAGGAGGGATGTGTTGGAGCTGGAGAGAGTCCAGAGAAGGGCAAATAAACTAATTAGGGGATTGGAGGACCTTGACTATGAAGAGCGTCTACAATCGCTCGATTTATTCTCCCTGGAAAAGAGACGTCTGAGGGGGGACATGATAGCAATTTATAAATATCTTAATGGGGATCCCAGCTTAGAAAAAAAGCTGTTCATTCAAAGGGATTGCATGAGGACTCGAGGGCATACAATGCGATTAGAGGAGAAGCGTTTTAACCTCAGGCAACGCGGGGGGTTCTTTACTGTTAGGGCAACAAGATTGTGTAATTCTCTACCACAAGAGGTGGTTTCTGCGGGTAGTATGGTGGCTTTCAAAAGACTCTTAGACTTACATCTCAAGGATCAGAACATTCAGGGGTATGTGAGATGATTACAGCCACACACACCTACACAGGTTGAACTAGATGGACTATTGTCTTTATTCAACCTCACCTACTATGTAACTATGATAGAACCCGCTTCCTCTTGCTGCTCTGCCCCCGGTGGTCCCACGCGATGGGCGATCCCCTGTCAGTCATTCTGAGGGGTGGGGGGGGTGGTGGGGAGGGACACGGCCTCCATGCTTCATCACTTCAGCCGCATTTGGGCGATCGTGATGGCCAAATTGAGTTACCCGCCGCTCCATGCCCTCACTCCTCTATGGCACAATGGGACTCTCCCGGAATTCCGTACGGTGCCGTACCCAGAGTTGTGGGGGGGCGGGGGAATATATTACCTTTCCCACATTATGACGGGATTCACCCTTCGTACCTTTAAAGACTTGCGAGTCTCCTGCTCGCTCTCAGAACATATGCTATTTCGTTACTATCAACTTAGACACACCTTCCAGGCTCAAATCCCACTTGACATGCCCCCCCTGGAGTCCCTTCCGGTCTTGGAGATAGTCAAGAGCACTAAGCCTAGCCATTTGATTTCTATCCTATACTCGGAGCTCCACTCGCCCTCCTCCACCTCTATAGCGTACGCCCTTGAAGCTGGCTGGGAGTTGGAGGTGTGCGACATTGATGATGAGGACTGGAGTGATGCACTGGAGACATGCCAGAAGGTATCTCCCAAGCTCTCTGACAGGCTAACACAGCTATTTATAGTTCACCGCACCTACCTCAACCCAGTTAGACTAGCGAGATACCGACCTAACCTCTCTTAGGACTGTCCTATGTGCCACTCCTCCCTGGGTAGGACTGTCCTATGTGCCACTCCTCCCTGGGTACGTTTCACCACCTACTCTGGCTCTGCCCCCGAATTCAGGTCTACTGGCAACAGATTGTGGCCTTCCTACATGACACCATGGGGTCCCCCCTTCAGCTGGACCCAAAACAATGCTTACTGGGTATATACCCAGAGTAAGATATGGATAAATTCACGAAAATCTTCCTACAACACTCCCTTTTTGTGGCCTGGAAGTTAGTAGCCAGGCAATGGATGAGGGAAAACCCCCAGATTTTTCACAATGGTTGAAGGAAGTTAATACCATTTTGCCATATCATAGCATTATGTACAAAAACCGGGGCTGCCCCACAAAATATAATAAGATATGGGACAGATGGCTCCAGAACCCGGCCACTAATGGCTCCACTATTTCTGATACTGCATGTGTGCCTTTTATCTGGTTGTACTGCACCACCCTTGCTATTCCTCCCTTCTGTGATTATTATTTGCTCACCTATTTTTCTTTGTCTGCATTGTATAGAATGTTTTCACTCATGATTGAAATACTGTTTGTAAAATGTTGTTTTTTTTTCACAAATAAACTCTCTGCTTTGAAAAAAAAAAAAAAATCTGACTGGAGGAAGCCCAGAATATTTAGAACTTCTAGATCAGTACATGAAGTGTCAGCAGCAGACATGTATTGCATAGACTTTGACCAGATATTCTCCCTTAACCACTTTAGCCCCGCTTACATTGAGGCTACTGCGGCAAAGTGCCGCGATCCCGTCCAGCGACGTAGACCTACGTCGCTGGACTCCGCCCCTTGTGGGAGGCGCTCGCGCGCCGCCGGAGGCTCGCTCCCGCTGTGTTCATTCACAGCGGGAGTCGGGCCAGCGGAGGAGCAGCGGCGATTGCTGCTGCTCTGCCCCGATCGTCGGGGATCGAGTCTGGAGATCCGCCCGCTGTGTGTAAACACAGTGGGCGGATCTCCATAGTGACAGGGACTGACAGATCGGAGTGTTCAGCATAGCTGGACATCCGATCTGTCCTTCTGTCACACAGTCACCTCCCCCCCCACACGTCAGTAAGCACCAGGCATACATTAACCCCTCCCTCTCCAATAAAATTAACCTCTTCCCTGCCAGTGTAATTTTTACAGTAACAGTGCATATATATAGCACTGATTACTGTAGAAATGTCACTGGTACCCCCAAAAGTGTCAAAAATGTCAGTCAAGGGTCCGATCTGTCCGCCGCAATGTCGCAGTTCCGCAAAAAAAATCGCAGATCACCGCCATTACGCGTTAAAAAAAAAACACCAAAAATGACAGAAATCTTTCCCTTAGTTAGTAAACGCAATAACTTTTGCACAAACCAATCAAAATACGCTTATTGTGATTTTTTTTACTAAACATAGGTAGCATAAAACAAATTGGCCAAAAATTTTAAAAAAATTTGATTTTTACATTTTTTTGGGGGGGAATTTCATATAAAAAAATGTGAAAAATATTGTTATTTTTTCAAAATAAACGCTATTTTTTTGTTTATAGCGCAAAAAGTAAAAATCGCACAGGTGATCAAATACCACCAAAAGAAAGCTTTGTTTGTGGGAAAAAAAGGACGTAAATTTCGTTTGGGTACGGCATCGCACGACCGCGCAATTGTCAGTTAAAGTCGCACAGCGCCGAATCGCAAAAAGTGGCCTGGACGGAAGACAGCAAAATCCTCCGGTGGTAAAGTGGTTAAACTTTATTTGTGTTCACTCACCTATTCAAGAGAAAGAGAGAGATGACTCTGGGGGAGCAGCCAAAGACCTCCAATCTCAAGAACCAGACCGTCAGACGTAACCGTGCTGGACATGGGTATAGAAACACACCCAGTGTCAAGGTCTGGCCTGATGAGAAGGAGCACTGGGTTACGGTAGCTGAACAGTGCTAGCAAGGGGAACCATGGCCTAATTGGCCAATAAGCCATCACTGCCACTGCTTCCACAACTTCTGTTCAGGGTTTTCATAGAAACCAGAGGATGACAAGGACTTGAAGAAAATGCACAGGACCCGCTGCATTTTCAATCATCTGTCAGGCCATCTGTGCCTGAAAAACCTCCACATGTAGAGACTAGTGTTGAGCGAACATGGACTGTGTTATTCATATTCGTACCGAATAATTGGATTTTTTTACCCGAACACGGACACGAACACTTTACTGTATATTCGGGTAAAATTCCGTGTTCGGTCGTTTTATTTCCGGGTTTTTCATGCTTTGGCGCGCTTTTCATGGCGGGCTTTCAACAGCCAATCAACAAGCGTTTAACTGGTGTGCCTAAGCCATCCCAGCCATGCCTGCAAATGTATCAGTAGCTGTGATTGGCCGTCTGAAGCATGTGACCAAGTCTTTATAAGTTCGAGGCAGCGCCGCTGCGGCGTCATTCTGCTGTTTAGATCAGGGAGAGAGCACACATCAATGTGCTGGCTGCTGATTAGGGACAGACAGGCAGGCAAAACTCATTTGTGTCCGCATAGAATTGAGGGACAGGTCGGAGTGTGTTAGGCAGGGCGAGTTGTAGGCATTTTAGGGAGAGAGTCTGCTGATTTTAGGAACAGTGCGTTCTACAAACTACAATCGACATTGCTGTGTGGGGTGGGGTTTGCAGTCACCCGATCTACGATCTTATAAATCCTGTTAGGGAGAGAGTCTGCTGATTTTTAGGGAAAGTGTGTTCTACAAACTACAATCGATATTGCTGTGTGGGGTGGGGTTTGCAGTCACCCGATCTACGATCTTATCAATCCTGTTAGGGATAGAGTCTGCTGATTTTTAGGGAAAGTGTGTTCTACAAACTACAATCGATATTGCTGTGTGGGGAGGGGTTTGCAGTCACCCAATCTACGATCTTATCAATCCTGTTAGGGATAGAGTCTGCTGATTTTTAGGGAAAGTGTGTTCTACAAACTACAATCGATATTGCTGTGTGGTGTGGGATAGGAGATAGGCAGGTGTCAGTGGTCCACATCCATTTTGCTGTGTGTGGGCTGCAGTGAACACAATCTTTTTGGGGTGCAGTGAACACAATCTTTTGTATTGCACAGACTTTGACCAGATATTCTCCCTTAACCACTTTAGCCCCGCTTACATTGAGGCTACTGCGGCAAAGTGCCGCGATCCCGTCCAGCGACGTAGACCTACGTCGCTGGACTCCGCCCCTTGTGGGCGGCACTCGCGCGCCGCCGGAGGCTCGCTCCCGCTGTGTTCATTCACAGCGGGAGTCGGGCCAGCGGAGGAGCAGCCGCTGCTCTGCCCCGATCGTCGGGGATCGAGTCTGGAGATCCGCCCGCTGTGTGTAAACACAGTGGGCGGATCTCCATAGTGACAGGGACTGACAGATCGGAGTGTTCAGCATAGCTGGACATCCGATCTGTCCTTCTGTCACACAGTCACCTGTGTGTGGGCTGCAGTGAACACAATCTTTTTGGGGTGCAGTGAACACAATCTTTTTGGGGTGCAGTGAACGCAATCTTTTTGGGGTGCAGTGAACGCAATCTTTTTGGGGTGCAGTGAACGCAATCCTTTTGCTCACTGAGGAGGAGGGAGAAAAGTAATTTTCTATCAGGCACTGTGTGCAGCCTTTTTCCTTCAGCTGTGCTGTGCTGAGTGACTGATCATACACTGCTGTGTTCAGTTCACATGTGCTAATATTGAGTGGTTTCAAAAATCATATACTTTTTATCTATTCCACTATTCAATATACAGCCTTGGGTTAAAAAAAATTAAGTTGTGGCCTGCAGCAGAGCTGAATGATATTTGGGATTTTTGGGGTTCATCTCATACTTCTGAAGATTTGAGGGTGCTGCCTGTTCCATACTCCCCCTACTCCTCATCCAGCCTTTTAGGGGTACAAACAATAGTAATTGGGGCCTAGTGTGGTTGTGTACGTGTGATATACATACACTTTTCTTGATCATATTTTCTATTCCGCTATTTAATCAAAAACCTTTGGGGATCAGTTAAATTGGGGGATAGTCTGTGTTGGTACGTGTGAGAGAGATCCACCTTTCCAAGTTTTTGGGGTTCATCTCATACTTCTGAAGATTTGAGGGTGCTGCCTGTTCCATACTCCCCCTACTCCTCATCCAGCCTTTTAGGGGTACAAACAATAGTAATTGGGGCCTAGTGTGGTTCTGTACGTGTGAGATACATACACTTTTTTTGATCATATTTTCTATTCCGCTATTTAATCAAAAACCTTTGGGGATCAGTTAAATTGGGGGATAGTCTGTGTTGGTACGTGTGAGAGAGATCCACCTTTCCAAGTTCTTGGGGTTCATCTCATACTTCTGAAGATTTGAGGGTGCTGCCTGTTCCATACTCCCCCTACTCCTCATCCAGCCTTTTAGGGGTACAAACAATAGTAATTGGGGCCTAGTGTGGTTGTGTACGTGTGATATACATACACTTTTCTTGATCATATTTTCTATTCCGCTATTTAATCAAAAACCTTTGGGGATCAGTTAAAATGGGAGATAGTCTGTGTTGGTACGTGTGAGAGAGATCCACCTTTCCAAGTTTTTGGGGTTCATCTCATACTTCTGAAGATTTGAGGGTGCTGCCATACTCCCTCTACTCCTCATCCAGCCTTTTAGGGGTACAAACAATAGTAATTGGGGCCTAGTGTGGTTGTGTACGTGTGATATACATTCACTTTTTTTGATCATATTTTCTATTCCGCTATTTAATCAAAAACCTTTGGGGATCAGTTAAATTGGGGGATAGTCTGTGTTGGTACGTGTGAGAGAGATCCACCTTTCCAAGTTTTTGGGGTTCATCTCATACTTCTGAAGATTTGAGGGTGCTGCCTGTTCCATACTCCCCCTACTCCTCATCCAGCCTTTTAGGGGTACAAACAATAGTAATTGGGGCCTAGTGTGGTTGTGTACGTGTGATATACATACAATTTTTTTGATCATATTTTCTATTCCGCTATTCAATAAAAACCTTTGGGGATCAATTAAATTGCGGGATAGTCTGTGTTGGTACGTGTGAGATCCACCTTTCCAGGTTTTTGGGGTTCATCTCATACTTCTGAAGATTTGAGGGTGCTGCCTGTTCCAAACTCCTCCTACTCCTCATCCAGCCTTTTAGGGGTACAAACAATAGTAATTGGGGCCTAGTGTGCTTCTGTACGTGTGAGATACATACACTTTTTTTGATCATATTTTCTATTCCGCTATTTAATAAAAACCTTTGGGTATCAATTAAATTGCGGGATAGTCTGTGTTGGTACGTGTGAGATCCACCTTTCCAAGTTTTTGGGGTTCATCTCATACTTCTGAAGATTTGAGGGTGCTTCCTGTTCCAAACTCCTCCTACTCCTCATCCAGCCTTTAGGGGTACAAACAATAGTAATTGGGGCCTAGTGTGCTTCTGTAGGTGTGAGATACATACACTTTTTTTGATCATATTTTCAATTGCGCTATTCAATAAAAACCTTTGGGTATCAATTAAATTGCGGGATAGTCTGTTTTGGTACGTGTGAGATCCACCTTTCCAAGTTTTTGGGGTTCATCTCATACTTCTGAAGATTTGAGGGTGCTGCCTGTTCCAAACTCCTCCTACTCCTCATCCAGCCTTTTAGGGGTACAAACAATAGTAATTGGGGCCTAGTAAGGTTTTGTACGTGTGAGATACATACACTTTTTTTGATCATATTTTCTATTCCGCTATTCAATAAAAACCTTTGGGGATCAGTTAAATTGCGGGATAGTCTGTGTTGGTACGTGTGAGATCCACCTTTTCAAGTTTTTGGGGTTCATCTCATACTTCTGAAGATTTGAGGGTGCTGCCTGTTCCAAACTCCTCCTACTCCTCATCCTGCCTTTAGGGGTACAAACAATAGTAATTGGGGCCTAGTGTGGTTCTGTACGTGTGAGATACATACACTTTTTTTGATCATATTTTCTATTCCGCTATTCAATAAAAACCTTTGGGGATCAATTAAATTGCGGGATAGTCTGTGTTGGTACGTGTGAGATCCACATTTCCAAGTTTTTGGGGTTCATCTCATACTTCTGAAGATTTGAGGGTGCTGCCTGTTCCATACTCCTCCTACTCCTCATCCAGCCTTTTAAGGGTACAAACAATAGTAATTGGGGCCTAGTGTGGTTTTGTACGTGTGAGATACATACACTTTTTTTGATCATATTTTCTATTCCGCTATTCAATAAAAACCTTTGGTTATCAATTAAATTGCGGGATAGTCTGTGTTGGTACGTGTGAGATTTACCTTTCCAAGTTTTTGGGGTTCATCTCATACTTCTGAAGATTTGAGGGTGCTGCCTATCCCAAACTCCTCCTACTCCTCATCCAGCCTTTTAGGGGTACAAACAATAGTAATTGGGGCCTAGTGTGGTTGTGTACGTGTGATATACATACACTTTTTTTGATCATATTTTCAATTGCGCTATTCAATAAAAACCTTTGGGTATCAATTAAATTGCGGGATAGTCTGTTTTGGTACGTGTGAGATCCACCTTTCCAAGTTTTTGGGGTTCATCTCATACTTCTGAAGATTTGAGGGTGCTGCCTGTTCCAAACTCCTCCTACTCCTCATCCAGCCTTTTAGGGGTACAAACAATAGTAATTGGGGCCTAGTGTGGTTTTGTACGTGTGAGATACATACACTTTTTTTGATCATATTTTCTATTCTGCTATTCAATAAAAACCTTTGGGGATCAGTTAAATTGCGGGATAGTCTGTGTTGGTACGTGTGAGATCCACCTTTTCAAGTTTTTGGGGTTCATCTCATACTTCTGAAGATTTGAGGGTGCTGCCTGTTCCAAACTCCTCCTACTCCTCATCCTGCCTTTAGGGGTACAAACAATAGTAATTGGGGCCTAGTGTGGTTCTGTACGTGTGAGATACATACACTTTTTTTGATCATATTTTCTATTCCGCTATTCAATAAAAACCTTTGGGGATCAATTAAATTGCGGGATAGTCTGTGTTGGTACGTGTGAGATCCACCTTTCCAAGTTTTTGGGGTTCATCTCATACTTCTGAAGATTTGAGGGTGCTGCCTGTTCCAAACTCCTCCTACTCCTCATCCAGCCTTTAGGGGTACAAACAATAGTAATTGGGGCCTAGTGTACTTCTGTACGTGTGAGATACATACACTTTTTTTGATCATATTTTCTATTCCGCTATTCAATAAAAACCTTTGGGGATCAGTTAAATTGTGGGATAGTATGTGTTGGTACGTGTGAGATCCACCTTTCCAAGTTTTTGGGGTTCATCTCATACTTCTGAAGATTTGAGGGTGCTGCCTGTTCCAAACTCCTCCTACTCCTCATCCTGCCTTTAGGGGTACAAACAATAGTAATTGGGGCCTAGTGTGGTTCTGTACGTGTGAGATACATACACTTTTTTGATCATATTTTCTATTCCGCTATTTAATAAAAACCTTTGAGGATCAATTAAATTGCGGGATAGTCTGCGTTGGTACGTGTGAGATCCACATTTCCAAGTTTTTGGGGTTCATCTCATACTTCTGAAGATTTGAGGGTGCTGCCTGTTCCATACTCCCCCTACTCCTCATCCAGCCTTTTAGGGGTACAAACAATAGTAATTGGGGCCTAGTGTGGTTGTGTACGTGTGATATACATACACTTTTCTTGATCATATTTTCTATTCCGCTATTTAATCAAAAACCTTTGGGGATCAGTTAAATTGGGGGATAGTCTGTGTTGGTACGTGTGAGAGAGATCCACCTTTCCAAGTTCTTGGGGTTCATCTCATACTTCTGAAGATTTGAGGGTGCAGCCTGTTCCATACTCCCCCTACTTCTCATCCAGCCTTTTAGGGGTACAAACAATAGTAATTGGGGCCTAGTGTGGTTGTGTACGTGTGATATACATACACTTTTCTTGATCATATTTTCTATTCCGCTATTTAATCAAAAACCTTTGGGGATCAGTTAACATGGGAGATAGTCTGTGTTGGTACGGGTGAGAGAGATCCACCTTTCCAAGTTTTTGGGGTTCATCTCATACTTCTGAAGATTTGAGGGTGCTGCCATACTCCCTCTACTCCTCATCCAGCCTTTTAGGGGTACAAACAATAGTAATTGGGGCCTAGTGTGGTTGTGTACGTGTGATATACATTCACTTTTTTTGATCATATTTTCTATTCCGCTATTTAATCAAAAACCTTTGGGGATCAGTTAAATTGGGGGATAGTCTGTGTTGGTACGTGTGAGAGAGATCCACCTTTCCAAGTTTTTGGGGTTCATCTCATACTTCTGAAGATTTGAGGGTGCTGCCTGTTCCATACTCCCCCTACTCCTCATCCAGCCTTTTAGGGGTACAAACAATAGTAATTGGGGCCTAGTGTGGTTGTGTACGTGTGATATACATACAATTTTTTTGATCATATTTTCTATTCCGCTATTCAATAAAAACCTTTGGGGATCAATTAAATTGCGGGATAGTCTGTGTTGGTACGTGTGAGATCCACCTTTCCAGGTTTTTGGGGTTCCTCTCATACTTCTGAAGATTTGAGGGTGCTGCCTGTTCCAAACTCCTCCTACTCCTCATCCAGCCTTTTAGGGGTACAAACAATAGTAATTGGGGCCTAGTGTGCTTCTGTACGTGTGAGATACATACACTTTTTTTGATCATATTTTCTATTCCGCTATTTAATAAAAACCTTTGGGTATCAATTAAATTGCGGGATAGTCTGTGTTGGTACGTGTGAGATCCACCTTTCCAAGTTTTTGGGGTTCATCTCATACTTCTGAAGATTTGAGGGTGCTGCCTGTTCCAAACTCCTCCTACTCCTCATCCAGCCTTTAGGGGTACAAACAATAGTAATTGGGGCCTAGTGTGCTTCTGTAGGTGTGAGATACATACACTTTTTTTGATCATATTTTCAATTGCGCTATTCAATAAAAACCTTTGGGTATCAATTAAATTGCGGGATAGTCTGTTTTGGTACGTGTGAGATCCACCTTTCCAAGTTTTTGGGGTTCATCTCATACTTCTGAAGATTTGAGGGTGCTGCCTGTTCCAAACTCCTCCTACTCCTCATCCAGCCTTTTAGGGGTACAAACAATAGTAATTGGGGCCTAGTGTGGTTTTGTACGTGTGAGATACATACACTTTTTTTGATCATATTTTCTATTCCGCTATTCAATAAAAACCTTTGGGGATCAGTTAAATTGCGGGATAGTCTGTGTTGGTACGTGTGAGATCCACCTTTTCAAGTTTTTGGGGTTCATCTCATACTTCTGAAGATTTGAGGGTGCTGCCTGTTCCAAACTCCTCCTACTCCTCATCCTGCCTTTAGGGGTACAAACAATAGTAATTGGGGCCTAGTGTGGTTCTGTACGTGTGAGATACATACACTTTTTTTGATCATATTTTCTATTCCGCTATTCAATAAAAACCTTTGGGGATCAATTAAATTGCGGGATAGTCTGTGTTGGTACGTGTGAGATCCACCTTTCCAAGTTTTTGGGGTTCATCTCATACTTTTGAAGATTTGAGGGTGCTGCCTGTTCCAAACTCCTCCTACTCCTCATCCAGCCTTTAGGGGTACAAACAATAGTAATTGGGGCCTAGTGTACTTCTGTACGTGTGAGATACATACACTTTTTTTGATCATATTTTCTATTCCGCTATTCAATAAAAACCTTTGGGGATCAGTTAAATTGTGGGATAGTATGTGTTGGTACGTGTGAGATCCACCTTTCCAAGTTTTTGGGGTTCATCTCATACTTCTGAAGATTTGAGGGTGCTGCCTGTTCCAAACTCCTCCTACTCCTCATCCTGCCTTTAGGGGTACAAACAATAGTAATTGGGGCCTAGTGTGGTTCTGTACGTGTGAGATACATACACTTTTTTTGATCATATTTTCTATTCCGCTATTTATTAAAAACCTTTGAGGATCAATTAAATTGCGGGATAGTCTGCGTTGGTACGTGTGAGATCCACATTTCCAAGTTTTTGGGGTTCATCTCATACTTCTGAAGATTTGAGGGTGCTGCCTGTTCCATACTCCCCCTACTCCTCATCCAGCCTTTTAGGGGTACAAACAATAGTAATTGGGGCCTAGTGTGGTTGTGTACGTGTGATATACATACACTTTTCTTGATCATATTTTCTATTCCGCTATTTAATCAAAAACCTTTGGGGATCAGTTAAATTGGGGGATAGTCTGTGTTGGTACGTGTGAGAGAGATCCACCTTTCCAAGTTCTTGGGGTTCATCTCATACTTCTGAAGATTTGAGGGTGCAGCCTGTTCCATACTCCCCCTACTTCTCATCCAGCCTTTTAGGGGTACAAACAATAGTAATTGGGGCCTAGTGTGGTTGTGTACGTGTGATATACATACACTTTTCTTGATCATATTTTCTATTCCGCTATTTAATCAAAAACCTTTGGGGATCAGTTAACATGGGAGATAGTCTGTGTTGGTACGGGTGAGAGAGATCCACCTTTCCAAGTTTTTGGGGTTCATCTCATACTTCTGAAGATTTGAGGGTGCTGCCATACTCCCTCTACTCCTCATCCAGCCTTTTAGGGGTACAAACAATAGTAATTGGGGCCTAGTGTGGTTGTGTACGTGTGATATACATTCACTTTTTTTGATCATATTTTCTATTCCGCTATTTAATCAAAAACCTTTGGGGATCAGTTAAATTGGGGGATAGTCTGTGTTGGTACGTGTGAGAGAGATCCACCTTTCCAAGTTTTTGGGGTTCATCTCATACTTCTGAAGATTTGAGGGTGCTGCCTGTTCCATACTCCCCCTACTCCTCATCCAGCCTTTTAGGGGTACAAACAATAGTAATTGGGGCCTAGTGTGGTTGTGTACGTGTGATATACATACAATTTTTTTGATCATATTTTCTATTCCGCTATTCAATAAAAACCTTTGGGGATCAATTAAATTGCGGGATAGTCTGTGTTGGTACGTGTGAGATCCACCTTTCCAGGTTTTTGGGGTTCATCTCATACTTCTGAAGATTTGAGGGTGCTGCCTGTTCCAAACTCCTCCTACTCCTCATCCAGCCTTTTAGGGGTACAAACAATAGTAATTGGGGCCTAGTGTGCTTCTGTACGTGTGAGATACATACACTTTTTTTGATCATATTTTCTATTCCGCTATTTAATAAAAACCTTTGGGTATCAATTAAATTGCGGGATAGTCTGTGTTGGTACGTGTGAGATCCACCTTTCCAAGTTTTTGGGGTTCATCTCATACTTCTGAAGATTTGAGGGTGCTGCCTGTTCCAAACTCCTCCTACTCCTCATCCAGCCTTTAGGGGTACAAACAATAGTAATTGGGGCCTAGTGTGCTTCTGTAGGTGTGAGATACATACACTTTTTTTGATCATATTTTCAATTGCGCTATTCAATAAAAACCTTTGGGTATCAATTAAATTGCGGGATAGTCTGTTTTGGTACGTGTGAGATCCACCTTTCCAAGTTTTTGGGGTTCATCTCATACTTCTGAAGATTTGAGGGTGCTGCCTGTTCCAAACTCCTCCTACTCCTCATCCAGCCTTTTAGGGGTACAAACAATAGTAATTGGGGCCTAGTGTGGTTTTGTACGTGTGAGATACATACACTTTTTTTGATCATATTTTCTATTCCGCTATTCAATAAAAACCTTTGGGGATCAGTTAAATTGCGGGATAGTCTGTGTTGGTACGTGTGAGATCCACCTTTTCAAGTTTTTGGGGTTCATCTCATACTTCTGAAGATTTGAGGGTGCTGCCTGTTCCAAACTCCTCCTACTCCTCATCCTGCCTTTAGGGGTACAAACAATAGTAATTGGGGCCTAGTGTGGTTCTGTACGTGTGAGATACATACACTTTTTTTGATCATATTTTCTATTCCGCTATTCAATAAAAACCTTTGGGGATCAATTAAATTGCGGGATAGTCTGTGTTGGTACGTGTGAGATCCACCTTTCCAAGTTTTTGGGGTTCATCTCATACTTTTGAAGATTTGAGGGTGCTGCCTGTTCCAAACTCCTCCTACTCCTCATCCAGCCTTTAGGGGTACAAACAATAGTAATTGGGGCCTAGTGTACTTCTGTACGTGTGAGATACATACACTTTTTTTGATCATATTTTCTATTCCGCTATTCAATAAAAACCTTTGGGGATCAGTTAAATTGTGGGATAGTCTGTGTTGGTACGTGTGAGATCCACCTTTCCAAGTTTTTGGGGTTCATCTCATACTTCTGAAGATTTGAGGGTGCTGCCTGTTCCATACTCCTCCTATTCCTCATCCAGCCTTTTAGGGGTACAAACAATAGTAATTGGGCCTAGTGTGGTTTTGTACGTGTGAGATACATACACTTTTTTTGATCATATTTTCTATTCCGCTATTCAATAAAAACCTTTGGGGATCAATTAAATTGCGGGATAGTCTGTGTTGGTACGTGTGAGATCCACATTTCCAAGTTTTTGGGGTTCATCTCATACTTCTGAAGATTTGAGGGTGCTGCCTGTTCCATACTCCTCCTACTCCTCATCCAGCCTTTTAAGGGTACAAACAATAGTAATTGGGGCCTAGTGTGGTTTTGTACGTGTGAGATACATACACTTTTTTTGATCATATTTTCTATTCCGCTATTCAATAAAAACCTTTGGTTATCAATTAAATTGCGGGATAGTCTGTGTTGGTACGTGTGAGATTTACCTTTCCAAGTTTTTGGGGTTCATCTCATACTTCTGAAAATTTGAGGGTGCTGCCTGTCCCAAACTCCTCCTACTCCTCATCCAGCCTTTTAGGGGTACAAACAATAGTAATTGGGGCCTAGTGTGGTTGTGTACGTGTGATATACATACACTTTTTTGATCATATTTTCAATTGCGCTATTCAATAAAATCCTTTGGGTATCAATTAAATTGCGGGATAGTCTGTTTTGGTACGTGTGAGATCCACCTTTCCAAGTTTTTGGGGTTCATCTCATACTTCTGAAGATTTGAGGGTGCTGCCTGTTCCAAACTCCTCCTACTCCTCATCCATTCTTTTAGGGGTACAAACAATAGTAATTGGGGCCTAGTGTGGTTTTGTACGTGTGAGATACATACACTTTTTTTGATCATATTTTCTATTCCGCTATTCAATAAAAACCTTTGGGGATCAGTTAAATTGCGGGATAGTCTGTGTTGGTACGTGTGAGATCCACCTTTTCAAGTTTTTGGGGTTCATCTCATACTTCTGAAGATTTGAGGGTGCTGCCTGTTCCAAACTCCTCCTACTCCTCATCCTGCCTTTAGGGGTACAAACAATAGTAATTGGGGCCTAGTGTGGTTCTGTACGTGTGAGATACATACACTTTTTTTGATCATATTTTCTATTCCGCTATTCAATAAAAACCTTTGGGGATCAATTAAATTGCGGGATAGTCTGTGTTGGTACGTGTGAGATCCACCTTTCCAAGTTTTTGGGGTTCATCTCATACTTCTGAAGATTTGAGGGTGCTGCCTGTTCCAAACTCCTCCTACTCCTCATCCAGCCTTTAGGGGTACAAACAATAGTAATTGGGGCCTAGTGTACTTCTGTACGTGTGAGATACATACACTTTTTTTGATCATATTTTCTATTCCGCTATTCAATAAAAACCTTTGGGGATCAGTTAAATTGTGGGATAGTCTGTGTTGGTACGTGTGAGATCCACCTTTCCAAGTTTTTGGGGTTCATCTCATACTTCTGAAGATTTGAGGGTGCTGCCTGTTCCAAACTCCTCCTACTCCTCATCCTGCCTTTAGGGGTACAAACAATAGTAATTGGGGCCTAGTGTGGTTCTGTACGTGTGAGATACATACACTTTTTTTGATCATATTTTCTATTCCGCTATTCAATAAAAACCTTTGGGGATCAATTAAATTGCGGGATAGTCTGTGTTGGTACGTGTGAGATTCACCTTTCCAAGTTTTTGGGGTTCATCTCATACTTCTGAAGATTTGAGGGTGCTGCCTGTCCCAAACTCCTCCTACTCCTCATCCAGCCTTTAGGGGTACAAACAATAGTAATTGGGGCCTAGTGTGCTTCTGTACGTGTGAGATACATACACTTTTTTTGATCATATTTTCTATTCCACTATTCAATAAAAACCTTTGGGTATCAATTAAATTGCGGGATAGTCTGTGTTGGTACGTGTGAGATCCACCTTTCCAAGTTTTTGGGGTTCATCTCATACTTCTGAAGATTTGAGGGTGCTGCCTGTTCCAAACTCCTCCTACTCCTCATCCAGCCTTTAGGGGTACAAACAATAGTAATTGGGGCCTAGTGTGCTTCTGTACGTGTGAGATACATACACTTTTTTTGATCATATATTCTATTCCGCTATTCAATAAAAACCTTTGGGGATCAGTTAAATTGTGGGATAGTCTGTGTTGGTACGTGTGAGATCCACCTTTCCAAGTTTTTGGGGTTCATCTCATACTTCTGAAGATTTGAGGGTGCTGCCTGTTCCATACTCCTCCTACTCCTCATCCAGCCTTTTAGGGGTACAAACAATAGTAATTGGGGCCTGGTGTGGTTTTGTACGTGTGAGATACATACACTTTTTTTGATCATATTTTCTATTCCGCTATTCAATAAAAACCTTTGGGGATCAGTTAAATTGCGGGATAGTCTGTGTTGGTACGTGTTAGATCCACCTTTCCAAGTTTTTGGGGTTCATTTCATACTTCTGAAGATTTGAGGGTGCTGCCTGTTCCAAACTCCTCCTACTCCTCATCCTGCCTTTAGGGGTACAAACAATAGTAATTGGGGCCTAGTGTGGTTCTGTACGTGTGAGATACATACACTTTTTTTGATCATATATTCTATTCCGCTATTCAATAAAAACCTTTGGGTATCAATTAAATTGCGGGATAGTCTGTGTTGGTACGTGTGAGATCCACCTTTCCAAGTTTTTGGGGTTCATCTCATACTTCTGAAGATTTGAGGGTGCTGCCTGTTCCAAACTCCTCCTACTCCTCATCCTGCCTTTAGGGGTACAAACAATAGTAATTGGGGCCTAGTGTGGTTCTGTACGTGTGAGATACATACACTTTTTTGATCATATTTTCTATTCCGCTATTCAATAAAAACCTTTGGGGATCAATTAAATTGCGGGATAGTCTGTGTTGGTACGTGTGAGATACACCTTTCCAAGTTTTTGGGGTTCATCTCATACTTCTGAAGATTTGAGGGTGCTGCCTGTTCCATACTCCTCCTACTCCTCATCCAGCCTTTTAGGGGTACAAACAATAGTAATTGGGGCCTAGTGTGGTTTTGTACGTGTGAGATACATACAATTTTTTTGATCATATTTTCTATTCCGCTATTCAATAAAAACCTTTGGGTTTTGACCCCGATACATTACTCTCCCTGCTGGCAAAGTGAAATAGAGCAGAGCAGGTCTGAGGGAGATCTTTCCCATCTCCTCACTGGCAAACAGAGCGATAATGCTAATGTGCCCTAGGTGATTAGGGTGTGCCCAGGTACACCCGGCACACCCTGTGCGCACGCCTATGACACCGCCACATCCACCACCACCTCAACCTCCCTCCTACTCCATATGGGCCTCGTCCTTCAGAGATGAAGAACATTGTTTTATTTTTCTGTTTTTTTTTGTTGTTTTAAGGTATTTCCCTATCCACATTTATTTGCAGAGCACTTGCCATGCTCTTAAATACGTTTTGCTGCCATTTGCAGCACTCTAGCCCTTTCCTTTGGTGTTTTAGAGCCATTTTAGTGCCTGAAAGTTCGGGTCCCTATTGACTTCAATGGGGTTCGGTGTCCGGGAAAAGTTCGGCAAAAGTCCGGGACACGGACACTGACTTTTTTTTAAAGTTCGGCCGAACCCGCCGAACATGGACATCCAGGTGTCTGCTCAACTCTAATGGGGAGCCTTTTTTACTCTTGGCCTTCTATGTACCCCCCCCTTTTTCTATGACGGTAATAGCGGCAGGTCTCACTTACATGTGCCAATTTCCTAACATACCGGCTATTTGGATGGGGGTTTTTAACAATGTACTGGACCCCTCTCTGGATAGGCTGCAGCCCCTCCCCCAGGCTCTGTAGCAGACGACCAGCGCTAGATTTGCCCGGTTGCTGGAGGCTGCGGGCCGGGTGGACACATGGCGCATCAAGTTCCCCCAGCAGAGAGCGTACTCATGCTTCTCCTCGACGAATCGTACTACGTCCCGCATAGACCTTATTCTGGTCTCCCGGATTCCGTCCCCAAGGCTGGTGACGGTTGGGTTTTCCACCCGGTCGCTGTCGAGTGACGCTTAGGCTGGACCGGAGCAAACCGCGCCTGGCTTGGCATCTTAACCCTATGTGGCTGTCTCTGTTGCCCGAGGAGACCTCATTAGACGCTTGCTGGACCCAGTTCTTTGTTGACAATGAGGGGACAGCCTCCCAGTTAGAGTATGGGAGGCATTTAAACTGCATGCCAGGCTCTCCCTGCAGACCCACATAAAACTGTTTAAAACGAACTCGGTGGCAGCATACTCCCATGCGGTGACTGAACTACAGAGTGCTGAGGATGCATATCTGGCGGACCCCTCGAGGAAGAATGCCTCCCAGCTTGGGCTTTTGTCGCGGGCGCTCTCCCAGATAGAACACGAATGAGCCAAGTCTAAGTTAATTTTCCAAAAGCAGAGAATCTTTGAGCAGGGTGAGCGGGCGGGACATTGACTTGCCTATCTAGTGCACTGCGAGGACAGGCCGCCTGTTGTTATTACCCTGCGCTCTGACTCGGGCACCCCTATAACGGACTCGGAGGAGGTGACGGAGCGGTTCCGTCTCTTCTTCAGTCAATTATACTTGTCCATAGCCCCGCTGACAACACAAACATGCATAGTTCCCCACGCTGACAGAGGAACAGATCCTACTCTTGGAGGCTCCCCTCACGGAGGATGAGGTGGCTGAGGCTATGTCAAGGTTTCCCAGGTCAAAATCCCCGGGGACTGATGGTCTCCCGATAGAATTTTACGTCCAATACTCGGAAATTCTTATCCCAAAACTGCTTCAATTGTTCACTCACATGTTTGCTGAATTCACCTTACCCCCCACCATGCGAGAGGCCATGATCGTGTTGATCCCAAAACCTGGTAAGGACCCCTAGTCCCCGGAATCCTATCGCCCTATCTCTCTCCTGCAAGTGGACATTAAGATCCTTGCCAAAATCCTATCCATTTGCCTGAATAAAGTGATCCTTCGCTTATTCACGAGGCTCAGGCCGGATTCATGCCTGGCAGCAGGGGCGTAACTACAGGGGTTGCAGGGGTTGCAATCGCTACCGGGCCCCATGCTCCAGGGGGCCCGGTAGCAAACCAGTGGGTGAACTTTCAGGATCGCAAAGGTCACACTTGCGACTGGACCCTGGCATTGCACCACTGTGGGGAGGCCCCAAGATTGTAGGAAGGGGGCCCACTGCAGAACTTGTGAAAGAATCCTGCTGCGGGACTGAAATAAAAGGCCATGCAACGAGTGTAAAGAGCCCCAGGATTAGTGGGAAGAGCCCTGGGCTTGAAGGTAAGGGCCCCGGCCAGGGGTCTGGGGGGCCCTTCATGGTTTCTTGCATCAGGGCCCTGAAGGTTCTAGTTACGCCTCTGCCTGGCAGGAATACATCCTTTAATCTCCGCAGGCTCTTTATGAATCTTCTGGCCACACACGAGAACTGCGGAGAGAGAGTAGTGGTGATATTGGACACGACTAAAGCCTTCGATTCCGTTGAGTGGGGTTGCTTGTGGGAATGTCTTCGGAGGTTCGGATTCTGACCCAACTTTATTAAGAGGGTCCGACTCTTGTATACTGACCCAACTGCCATATGCCAAATGGGTGGCCCTCTGCGGCGTTCCCTCTAGCTAGAGGGACTAGGCAGGGGTGCCCACTCTCCCCCCTGATTTACGCCCTGGTGGTGGAACCACTGGCTATTGCCATCAGAGCCCACCCGGCCATACACGGCTTCTGCGTGGGTCCCCTAGTGGAATTAGCATGTACGCAGATGATACCATCCTGTACCTGGCGGATTCTGGAGACTCACTGACCACGGCCCTTTCCCTTATTGAAACGTACGGCGCCCACTCTGGACTGCAAATTAACTGGGATAAATCCCAGGTTCTCCCCGTTGACCCCCCGGGGCCAGGGAGGACCCCCATGGCGGGACCCCTGCAGCGTGTAGATAACTTTAAATACCTTGGAGTGCAGGTCACGACACGCCCCCGGGACTATATCCAGGACAATATTCAGCCCTTCTTCTCCCTGATTAAGGCCAAGACTCAGATTTGGTCCAGATTGCCACTGGGAGTCATGGGTAGAAAAACCTCATTAAAATGGTTCTACGTCCAAAGATTCTTTATGTTCTCTGGCATTCCCCGATCTATCCCCCATTGAAATATTTTAAACAAATGGATTCGCTCCTGAAGGCGTTTGTGTGGGGCAATAGTCGGCACAAACTCTCCTGGCGCAAATTACAGAACCCTATCAATCTCGGGGGCGTGGCGTTGCCGGACTTCAACTCTTATTACCTAGCCGCCCAATTATCCCAATTATTTCACCTTGACAAAATAGATAGAACCCGCTTCCTCTTGCTGCTTTGCCCCCGGTGGTCCCACGCGATGGGCGATCCCCTGTCAGTCATTCTGAGGGGTGGGGGGGGGGGGTGGTGGGGAGGGACACGGCCTCCATGCTTCATCACTTCAGCCGCATTTGGGCGATCGTGATGGCCAAATTGAGTTACCCGCCGCTCCATGCCCTCACTCCTCTATGGCACAATGGGACTCTCCCGGAATTCCGTACGGTGCCGTACCCAGAGTTGTGGGGGGGCGGGGGAATATATTACCTTTCCCACATTATGACGGGATTCACCCTTCGTACCTTTAAAGACTTGCGAGTCTCCTGCTCGCTCTCAGAACATATGCTATTTCGTTACTATCAACTTAGACACACCTTCCAGGCTCAAATCCCACTTGACATGCCCCCCCTGGAGTCCCTTCCGGTCTTGGAGATAGTCAAGAGCACTAAGCCTAGCCATTTGATTTCTATCCTATACTCGGAGCTCCACTCGCCCTCCTCCACCTCTATAGCGTACGCCCTTGAAGCTGGCTGGGAGTTGGAGGTGTGCGACATTGATGATGAGGACTGGAGTGATGCACTGGAGACATGCCAGAAGGTATCTCCCAAGCTCTCTGACAGGCTAACACAGCTATTTATAGTTCACCGCACCTACCTCAACCCAGTTAGACTAGCGAGATACCGACCTAACCTCTCTCAGGACTGTCCTATGTGCCACTCCTCCCTGGGTAGGACTGTCCTATGTGCCACTCCTCCCTGGGTACGTTTCACCACCTACTCTGGCTCTGCCCCCGAATTCAGGTCTACTGGCAACAGATTGTGGCCTTCCTACATGACACCATGGGGTCCCCCCTTCAGCTGGACCCAAAACAATGCTTACTGGGTATATACCCAGAGTAAGATATGGATAAATTCACAAAAATCTTCCTACAACACTCCCTTTTCGTGGCCTGGAAGTTAGTAGCCAGGCAATGGATGAGGGAAAACCCCCAGATTTTTCACAATGGTTGAAGGAAGTTAATACCATTTTGCCATATCATAGCATTATGTACAAAAACCGGGGCTGCCCCACAAAATATAATAAGATATGGGTAGAGATGTATAGAACTGTTCGCCGGCGAACAGTTCCCGGCGAACTTAGCATGTTCGCGTTCGCCGCTGCCGGCGAACATATGCGATGTTCGGTCCGCCCCCCATAAGACATCATTGAGGCAAACTTTGACCCTGAACTTTACAGTCAGCAGACACATTTCCAGCCAATCAGCATACCTCCCTCCCACACCCTCCCACCTCCTATAAATAAGCAAGGGCAGCATCCATCTTAGATCATTCTGAAGCAGTGTGTGTAGTGAGAGTAGGGAGAGAGCTGCTGCTGCTGCTGCTGCTGCTAAGCTAGGGACAGTTAGTCAGTGTTCCTGGTCTTGCAGTGTTCTTGGTCCACTACTGCTGTAATATCAGCACCCCAAAAAGCCCTTCTAAGGGCTGGTATTTGTGGTTTTTTTTTTTATATATATATATATATATATATGTATATATACCTAGCGTCCCCAAAAGCCCTTTTAAGGGCTGGTAATTGAGTTGTTTCTTCTTATATATATATATATATCTATATCTATCTAGTGTCCCCAAAAGCCCTTTTAAGGGCTGGTAATTGAGGATTTTTTTTATTTATATATATACATATATATATATATATATATATATATATAGTGTCCCCAAAAGCCCTTTTAAGGGCTGGTAAGGTAATAGAGTTTTTTCCTTATATATATATCTATATATATCTATTGTACACTGCAGTTGCCTGCCCGCTGTGTGTGAGAGGCCACAGACCCACCACAGACTGTACTGTGTGCACACCACACTCATTTCGGGTGGCACAGGCACAGTACCTTGCATTTTAAAAAATATTTTTTTTTTCCTCTGTCATAATTGCAGTGAGTGCTGTGTCAGGTCCACAGAGTGCACTGTACCCACTGCAGTGCACTGCCCACCACTGATATATATACGGTGGCACAGCATCTTGTTGCAATAAATTGAAAAAAAAAATATTTTTTATTATTGCAGTTGCCTGGGCTGCCAGTTACTGTCAGGTCCACAGAGTGTACTGTGCCCACTGCAGTGCCACTGTGTGCCCACCCACCACTGATATATAAGGTGGCACAGCAGCTTGCAAAGTAAAAAAAAATATATATATTTTTTAATTGCAGTTGCCTGGGTGCCAGTGACTGCTGTCAGGTCCACAGAGAGTGTACTGTGCCACTGCCCACCCACCACTGATATATAAGGTGGCACAGCAGCTTGCAAAGTAAAATAAAATATATTTTTTTAAAATTGCAGTTGCCTGGGTGCCAGTGACTGCTGTCAGGTCCACAGAGAGTGTACTGTGCCACTGCCCACCCACCACTGATATATAAGGTGGCACAGCAGCTTGCAAAGTAAAAAAAAATATATATTTTTTTAAATTGCAGTTGCCTGGGTGCCAGTGACTGCTGTCAGGTCCACAGAGAGTGTACTGTGCCACTGCCCACCCACCACTGATATATAAAGTGGCACAGCAGCTTGCAAAGTAAAAAAATATATATATATTTTTTAAATTGCAGTTGCCTGGGTGCCAGTGACTGCTGTCAGGTCCACAGAGAGTGTACTGTGCCACTGCCCACCCACCACTGATATATAAAGTGGCACAGCAGCTTGCAAAGTAAAAAAATATATATATATTTTTTAAATTGCAGTTGCCTGGGTGCCAGTGACTGCTGTCAGGTCCACAGAGAGTGTACTGTGCCACTGCCCACCCACCACTGATATATAAAGTGGCACAGCAGCTTGCAAAGTAAAAAAATATATATATATTTTTTAAATTGCAGTTGCCTGGGTGCCAGTGACTGCTGTCAGGTCCACAGAGAGTGTACTGTGCCACTGCCCACCCACCACTGATATATAAAGTGGCACAGCAGCTTGCAAAGTAAAAAAATATATATATATTTTTTAAATTGCAGTTGCCTGGGTGCCAGTGACTGCTGTCAGGTCCACAGAGAGTGTACTGTGCCACTGCCCACCCACCACTGATATATATGCCTGCAAGAGAAAAAGCCAGCCGCAGAGAAGCCGTATTCCTGAAAATATAAGAAAAATGCTGTTTTTTAGGGGTTCTGGACATGCTACAGAGCTGAAACTTGACAGGTACACTTTTTAGACCCCCCAGACACTGAATACAAAAAATGACATGCCTGCCTAAAAAAATGCCCGCTAAATGCCTGCAAGAAAAAAAGCCAGCCGCAGAGAAGCCGTATTCCTGAAAATATAAGAAAAATGCTGTTTTTTTAGGGGTTCTGGACATGCTACAGAGCTGAAACTTGACAGGTACACTTTTTAGACCCCCCCGACAATAAATACAAAAAATGACATGCCTGCCTAAAAAAATGCCCGATAAATGCCTGCAAGAGAAAAAGCCAGCCGCAGAGAAGCCGTATTCCTGAAAATATAAGAAAAATGCTGTTTTTTAGGGGTTCTGGACATGCTACAGAGCTGAAACTTGACAGGTACACTTTTTAGACCCCCCAGACACTAAATACAAAAAATGACATGCCTGCCTAAAAAAATGCCCGATAAATGCCTGCAAGAGAAAAAGCCAGCCGCAGAGAAGCCGTATTACTGAAAATATAATAAAAATGCTGTTTTTTAGGGGTTCTGGACATGCTACAGAGCTGAAACTTGACAGGTACACTTTTTAGACCCCCCAGACACTAAATACAAAAAATGACATGCCTGCCTAAAAAAATGCCCGCTAAATGCCTGCAAGAGAAAAAGCCAGCCGCAGAGAAGCCGTATTCCTGAAAATATAAGAAAAATGCTGTTTTTTAGGGGTTCTGGACATGCTACAGAGCTGAAACTTGACAGGTACACTTTTTAGACCCCCCAGACACTAAATACAAAAAATGACATGCCTGCCTAAAAAAATGCCCGCTAAATGCCTGCAAGAGAAAAAGCCAGCCGCAGAGAAGCCATATTCCTGAAAATATAAGAAAAATGCTGTTTTTTAGGGGTTCTGGACATGCTACAGAGCTGAAACTTGACAGGTACACTTTTTAGACCCCCCAGACACTGAATACAAAAAATGACATGCCTGCCTAAAAAAATGCCCGCTAAATGCCTGCAAGAGAAAAAGCCAGCCGCAGAGAAGCCATATTCCTGAAAATATAAGAAAAATGCTGTTTTTTAGGGGTTCTGGACATGCTACAGAGCTGAAACTTGACAGGTACACTTTTTAGACCCCCCAGACACTAAATACAAAAAATGACATGCCTGCCTAAAAAAATGCCCGATAAATGCCTGCAAGAGAAAAAGCCAGCCGCAGAGAAGCCGTATTACTGAAAATATAATAAAAATGCTGTTTTTTAGGGGTTCTGGACATGCTACAGAGCTGAAACTTGACAGGTACACTTTTTAGACCCCCCAGACACTAAATACAAAAAATGACATGCCTGCCTAAAAAAATGCCCGCTAAATGCCTGCAAGAGAAAAAGCCAGCCGCAGAGAAGCCGTATTCCTGAAAATATAAGAAAAATGCTGTTTTTTAGGGGTTCTGGACATGCTACAGAGCTGAAACTTGACAGGTACACTTTTTAGACCCCCCAGACACTAAATACAAAAAATGACATGCCTGCCTAAAAAAATGCCCGCTAAATGCCTGCAAGAGAAAAAGCCAGCCGCAGAGAAGCCATATTCCTGAAAATATAAGAAAAATGCTGTTTTTTAGGAGTTCTGGACATGCTACAGAGCTGAAACTTGACAGGTACACTTTTTAGACCCCCCAGACACTAAATACAAAAAATGACATGCCTGCCTAAAAAAATGCCCGCTAAATGCCTGCAAGAGAAAAAGCCAGCCGCAGAGAAGCCATATTCCTGAAAATATAAGAAAAATGCTGTTTTTTTAGGGGTTCTGGACATGCTACAGAGCTGAAACTTGACAGGTACACTTTTTAGACCCCCCAGACACTAAATACAAAAAATGACATGCCTGCCTAAAAAAATGCCCGATAAATGCCTGCAAGAGAAAAAGCCAGCCGCAGAGAAGCCATATTCCTGAAAATATAAGACAAATGCTGTTTTTTAGGGGTTCTGGACATGCTACAGAGCTGAAACTTCACAGGTACACTTTTTAGACCCCCCAGACACTAAATACAAAAAATTACATGCCTGCCTAAAAAAATGCCCGCTAAATGCCTGCAAGAGAAAAAGCCAGCCGCAGAGAAGCCGTATTCCTGAAAATATAAGAAAAATGCTGTTTTTTTAGGGGTTCTGGACATGCTACAGAGCTGAAACTTGACAGGTACACTTTTTAGACCCCCCAGACACTAAATACAAAAAATGACATGCCTGCCTAAAAAAATGCCCGCTAAATGCCTGCAAGAGAAAAAGCCAGCCACAGAGAAGCCATATTCCTGAAAATATAAGAAAAATGCTGTTTTTTAGGGGTTCTGGACATGCTACAGAGCTGAAACTTGACAGGTACACTTTTTAGACCCCCCAGACACTAAATACAAAAAATGACATGCCTGCCTAAAAAAATGCCCGATAAATGCCTGCAAGAGAAAAAGCCAGCCGCAGAGAAGCCATATTCCTGAAAATATAAGACAAATGCTGTTTTTTAGGGGTTCTGGACATGTTACAGAGCTGAAACTTCACAGGTACACTTTTTAGACCCCCCAGATGCTAAATCCAAATAAATTTTTTATTTTTATTTTTTTTTAATTTTTCCAATAATTGGCTCTCTATCAAAAAATTATAATTTTTAAGAACTTTTTTTTGCGTGATCCCTCTCCGGCATGCCACAGTCCAGGTGTTAGTCCCCTTGAAACAACTTTTCCATCACTATTGTGGCCAGAAAGAGTCCCTGTGTGTTTTAAAATTCGCCTGCCTATTGAAGTCTATGGCGGTTCGCCCGGTTCGCCGGTTCGCGAACATTTGCCGATGTTCGCGTTCGCCGTTCGCGAACGGCGAATTTTAGGTTCGCGACATCACTAGATATGGGACAGATGGCTCCAGAACCCGGCCACTAATGGCTCCACTATTTCTGATACTGCATGTGTGCCTTTTATCTGGTTGTACTGCACCACCCTTGCTATTCCTCCCTTCTGTGATTATTTGCTCACCTATTTTTCTTTGTCTGCATTGTATAGAATGTTTTCACTCATGATTGAAATACTGTTTGTAAAATGTTGTTTTTTTTTCACAAATAAACTCTCTGCTTTGAAAAAAAAAAAAATCTGACTGGAGGAAGCCCAGAATATTTAGAACTTCTAGATCAGTACATGAAGTGTCAGCAGCAGACATGTATTGCACAGACTTTGACCAGATATTCTCCCTTAAACTTTATTTGTGTTCACTCACCTATTCAAGAGAAAGAGAGAGATGACTCTGGGGGAGCAGCCAAAGACCTCCAATCTCAAGAACCAGACCGTCAGACGTAACCGTGCTGGACATGGATATAGAAACACACCCAGTGTCAAGGTCTGGCCTGATGAGAAGGAGCACTGGGTTCCGGTAGCTGAACAGTGCTAGCAAGGGGAACCATGGCCTAATTGGCCAATAAGCCATCACTGCCACTGATTCCACAACTTCTGTTCAGGGTTTTCATAGAAACCAGAGGATGACCAGGACTTGAAGAAAATGCACAGGACCCGCTGCATTTTCAATCATCTGTCAGGCCATCTGTGCCTGAAAAACCTCCACATGTAGAGACTAGTGTTGAGCGAACACGGACTGTGTTATTCATGTTCGTACCGAATAATTGGATTTTTTTACCCGAACACGGACACGAACACTTTACTGTATATTCGGGTAAAAATCCGTGTTCGGTCGTTTTATTTCCGAGTTTTGCATGCTTTGGCACGCTTTTCATGGCGGGCTTTCAACAGCCAATCAACAAGCGTTTAACTGGTGTGCCTAAGCCATCCCAGCCATGCCTGCAAATGTATCAGTAGCTGTGATTGGCCGTCTGAAGCATGTGACCAAGTCTTTATAAGTTCGAGGCAGCACCGCTGCGGTGTCATTCTGCTGTTTAGATCAGGGAGAGAGCACACATCAACGTGCTGGCTGCTGATTAGGGACAGACAGGCAGGCAAAACTCATTTGTGTCCACATAGAATTGAGGGACAGGTCGGAGTGTGTTAGGCAGGGCGAGTTGTAGGCATTTTAGGGAGAGAGTCTGCTGATTTTAGGAACAGTGCGTTCTACAAACTACAATCGACATTGCTGTGTGGGGTGGGGTTTGCAGTCACCCGATCTACGATCTTATAAATCCTGTTAGGGAGAGAGTCTGCTGATTTTTAGGGAAAGTGTGTTCTACAAACTACAATCGATATTGCTGTGTGGGGTGGGGTTTGCAGTCACCCGATCTACGATCTTATCAATCCTGTTAGGGATAGAGTCTGCTGATTTTTAGGGAAAGTGTGTTCTACAAACTACAATCGATATTGCTGTGTGGTGTGGGATAGGAGATAGGCAGGTGTCAGTGGTCCACATCCATTTTGCTGTGTGTGGGCTGCAGTGAACACAATCTTTTTGGGGTGCAGTGAACACAATCTTTTTGGGGTGCAGTGAACGCAATCTTTTTGGGGTACAGTGAACACAATCTTTTTGGGGTGCAGTGAACACAATCTTTTTTGCTCACTGAGGAGGAGGGAGAAAAGTAATTTTCTATCAGGCACTGTGTGCAGCCTTTTTCCTTCAGCTGTGCTGTGCTGAGTGACTGATCATACACTGCTGTGTTCAGTTCACATGTGCTAATATTGAGTGGTTTCAAAAATCATACACTTTTTATCTATTCCACTATTCAATATACAGCCTTGGGTTAAAAAAAATTAAGTTGTGGCCTGCAGCAGAGCTGAATGATATTTGGGATTTTTGGAGTTCATCTCATACTTCTGAAGATTTGAGGGTGCTGCCTGTTCCATACTCCCCCTACTCCTCATCCAGCCTTTTAGGGGTACAAACAATAGTAATTGGGGCCTAGTGTGGTTGTGTACGTGTGATATACATACACTTTTCTTGATCATATTTTCTATTCCGCTATTTAATCAAAAACCTTTGGGGATCAGTTAAATTGGGGGATAGTCTGTGTTGGTACGTGTGAGAGAGATCCACCTTTCCAAGTTTTTGGGGTTCATCTCATACTTCTGAAGATTTGAGGGTGCTGCCTGTTCCATACTCCCCCTACTCCTCATCCAGCCTTTTAGGGGTACAAATAATAGTAATTGGGGCCTAGTGTGGTTCTGTACGTGTGAGATACATACACTTTTTTTGATCATATTTTCTATTCCGCTATTTAATCAAAAACCTTTGGGGATCAGTTAAATTGGGGGATAGTCTGTGTTGGTACGTGTGAGAGAGATCCACCTTTCCAAGTTTTTGGGGTTCATCTCATACTTCTGAAGATTTGAGGGTGCTGCCTGTTCCATACTCCCCCTACTCCTCATCCAGCCTTTTAGGGGTACAAACAATAGTAATTGGGGCCTAGTGTGGTTCTGTACGTGTGAGATACATACACTTTTCTTGATCATATTTTCTATTCCGCTATTTAATCAAAAACCTTTGGGGATCAGTTAAAATGGGAGATAGTCTGTGTTGGTACGTGTGAGAGAGATCCACCTCTCCAAGTTTTTGGGGTTCATCTCATACTTCTGAAGATTTGAGGGTGCTGCCTGTTCCATACTCCCCCTACTCCTCATCCAGCCTTTTAGGGGTACAAACAATAGTAATTGGGGCCTAGTGTGGTTGTGTACGTGTGATATACATACACTTTTTTGGATCATATTTTCTATTCCGCTATTTAATCAAAAACCTTTGGGGATCAGTTAACTTGGGGGATAGTCTGTGTTGGTACATGTGAGAGAGATCCACCTTTCCAAGTTTTTGGGGTTCATCTCATACTTCTGAAGATTTGAGGGTGCTGCCTGTTCCATACTCCCCCTACTCCTCATCCAGCCTTTTAGGGGTACAAACAATAGTAATTGGGGCCTAGTGTGGTTGTGTACGTGTGATATACATACACTTTTTTTGATCATATTTTCTATTCCGCTATTTAATCAAAAACCTTTGGGGATCAGTTAAATTGGGGGATAGTCTGTGTTGGTACGTGTGAGAGAGATCCACCTTTCCAAGTTTTTGGGGTTCATCTCATACTTCTGAAGATTTGAGGGTGCTGCGTGTTCCATACTCCTCCTACTCCTCATCCTGCCTTTAGGGGTACAAACAATAGTAATTGGGGCCTAGTCTGCTTCTGTACGTGTGAGATACATACACTTTTTTTGATCATATTTCCTATTCCGCTATTCAATAAAAACCTTTGGGGATCAATTAAATTGCGGGACAGTCTGTGTTGGTACGTGTGAGATCCACCTTTCCAAGTTTTTGGGGTTCATCTCATACTTCTGAAGATTTGAGGGTGCTGCCTGTTCCATACTCCTCCTACTCCTCATCCTGCCTTTAGAGGTACAAACAATAGTAATTGGGGCCTAGTCTGCTTCTGTACGTGTGAGATACATACACTTTTTTTGATCATATTTCCTATTCCGCTATTCAATAAAAACCTTTGGGGATCAATTAAATTGCGGGATAGTCTGTGTTGGTACGTGTGAGATCCACCTTTGCAAGTTTTTGGGGTTCATCTCATACTTCTGAAGATTTGAGGGTGCTGCCTGTTCCATACTCCTCCTACTCCTCATCCTGCCTTTAGGGGTACAAACAATAGTAATTGGGGCCTAGTGTGGTTCTGTACGTGTGAGATACATACACTTTTTTTGATCATATTTCCTATTCCGCTATTCAATAAAAACCTTTGGGGATCAATTAAATTGCGGGATAGTCTGTGTTGGTACGTGTGAGATCCACCTTTCCAAGTTTTTGGGGTTCATCTCATACTTCTGAAGATTTGAGGGTCCTGCCTGTTCCATACTCCTCCTACTCCTCATCCTGCCTTTAGGGGTACAAACAATAGTAATTGGGGCCTAGTGTGGTTGTGTATGTGTGAGATACATACACTTTTTTTGATCATATTTCCTATTCCGCTATTCAATAAAAACCTTTGGGGATCAATTAAATTGCGGGATAGTCTGTGTTGGTACGTGTGAGATCCACCTTTCCAAGTTTTTGGGGTTCATCTCATACTTCTGAAGATTTGAGGGTCCTGCCTGTTCCATACTCCTCCTACTCCTCATCCTGCCTTTAGGGGTACAAACAATAGTAATTGGGGCCTAGTGTGGTTGTGTATGTGTGAGATACATACACTTTTTTTGATCATATTTCCTATTCCGCTATTCAATAAAAACCTTTGGGGATCAATTAAATTGCGGGATAGTCTGTGTTGGTACGTGTGAGATCCACCTTTGCAAGTTTTTGGGGTTCATCTCATACTTCTGAAGATTTGAGGGTGCTGCCTGTTCCAAACTCCTCCTACTCCTCATCCTGCCTTTAGGGGTACAAACAATAGTAATTGGGGCCTAGTGTGGTTGTGTACGTGTGATATACATACACTTTTTTTTGGATCATATTTTCTATTCCGCTATTTAATCAAAACCTTTGGGTATGAACAATTAAATTGCGTGATAGTCTGTGTCGGTAGGTGTGAGATACACCTTTCCAATTTTTGGGGCGCATCTCATACTGCCGAGGATTTGAGGGTGCTTCAGTCTGCCTCCTGCCTGTTCCGAACTCCTCCTACTCCTCATCCTGCCTTTAGGGTAGAAAAAATTGTAATCAGGGGCCTAGTTTGTGTTTGTACGTGTGAGATACACAGTTTTGTAAAATTTGTCCTATTCCGCTATTCAATATACACCCTCTTTGAGTGTAAAAAATTAAATTGCGGGATAGTCTGTACCGGTACATGTGAGATACACCTTTTTAAATTTGTTTGGCGCATCTCCTTCTACCGCCGAGGATTGCAGGGCGCTTTAGTTTGCCTCCTGTTCCCAACTCCTCCTACTCCTCTTCCTCATCCTGCCTTTACGGTACAAAAAATTGTAATCGGGGCCTAGTTGGTGTTTGTACGTGTGAGATACACCGTTTTGTAAAATTTGTCCTATTCCGCTAATCAATCTACACCCTGTTTCAGTGTAAAAAATTAAATTGCGGGATAGTCTGTACCGGTACATGTGAGATACACCTTTTCAAATTGGTTTGGCGCATCTCCTTCTACCGCCGAGGATTGCAGGGCGCTTCAGTTTGCCTCCTGTTCCCAACTCCTCCTACTCCTCTTCCTCATCCTGCCTTTAGGTTCCTCATCCTGCCTTTAGGGTACAAAAAATTGTAATCGGGGCCTAGTTGGTGTTTGTACGTGTGAGATACACCGTTTTGTAAAATTTGTCCTATTCCGCTATTCAATATACACCCTGTTTGAGTGTAAAAAATTAAATTGCGGGATAGTCTGTACCGGTACATGTGAGATACACCTTTTCAAATTGGTTTGGCGCATCTCCTTCTACCGCCGAGGATTGCAGGGCGCTTCAGTTTGCCTCCTGTTCCCAACTCCTCCTACTCCTCTTCCTCATCCTGCCTTTAGGTTCCTCATCCTGCCTTTAGGGTACAAAAAATTGTAATCGGGGCCTAGTTGGTGTTTGTACGTGTGAGATACACCGTTTTGTAAAATTTGTCCTATTCCGCTATTCAATATACACCCTGTTTGAGTGTAAAAAATTAAATTGCGGGATAGTCTGTATCGGTACATGTGAGATACACCTTTTTAAATTTGTTTGGCGCATCTCCTTCTACCGCCGAGGATTGCAGGGCGCTTCAGTTTGCCTCCTGTTCCCAACTCCTCCTACTCCTCTTCCTCATCCTGCCTTTAGAGTACAAAAAATTGTAATCGGGGCCTAGTCTGTGTTTGTACGTGTGAGATACACCGTATTATAACATTTTTTCTATTCCGCTATTCAATATACACTCTTTTGGAGTGTAAAAATTTAAATTACGGCATAGTCTGTATCGGTACGTGTGAGATACACCTTTTAAATTTGTTTGGCGCATCTCCTTCCACCGCCAAGGATTGCAGGGCACTTCAGTTTGCCTCCTGTTCCCAACTCCTCCTACTCCTCTTCCTCATCCTCCCTTTAGGGTACAAAAAATTTGAATCGGGGCCTAGTCTGTGTTTGTACATGTGAGATACACCGTTTTTTTATCCTTTTTCCTATTCCACTATTCAATATACACCCTTTTGGGGTAAAAAACATTAAATTGCGGCATAGTTTGCATATTTGACTGTGAGATACACCCGTGCGATACTGTTGTTGTTTTGTTCCGCTATTTAATAAACACCTTTCTAGGGCAAGATCATAAATTACAGAAATATGAGGAGACCGTCAAATAGGGGCCGTGGCCTGGGTCGTGGTGCTGCTGGTAGAGCTCCTGTTGCAAGTAGAGGACGTGGTCGATCTGTGCCAGCTACATGCACAAGTGAAACACCTCCCTCAAGTGTGAGTAGGCGACAGAACCTGCAGCAGTATTTGGTAGGGCATCATGCGCCTCTACAAGTGTTGAGGCCAGAGCAAGTAGAGGTGATAGTAGATTGGTTTGCTGACAGTGCCTCCAGTTCTTTCACATTGTCTCCCACCCAGTCTACTGCAGAAAGGTCAGAGTTGACACCTGCAGCCGATGTCCAACCGTCTTTCACCTCACCCCCTTGCAAATCAGGCAAGCAGTCTGAGCCCCAAGTCATGCAGCAGTCTCTTCTTCTTTTTGATGACTCTGTCAGCAGGGTATCCCAGGGCCATCCACCTAGCCCTGCCCCAGAAGTGGAAGAGATTGAGTGCAGCGATGCCCAACCACTTATTTCTCAAGATGAGTACATGGAAGGACCATCGCAGCACGTCTCCGATGATGACGAAACGCAGGTGCCAACTGCTGCGGCACTCAGAATTGTGGAGACCGACAAGGAGGGCAGGGGTGAAGACCGGGTGGAAGATGATGTGAAGGACGATGAGGTCCTCGACCCCACATGGAATGAAGGTCATGCAGGTGACCTGAGTAGTTTGGAGGAAGAGACGGTGGTCGCACAGAGCCACCAGCACAGCAGAAGAGGGAGCAGGGTGCAGAAGCGGAGCAGCCATGCCCTAGACACTATGCATGCTACTGCCCAACACAGCAAGGGACCGAGCCCACCAAAGCCAGCTCAAAGGATTTCTCTAGCGTGGAAGTTTTTCAGAAAATGTGCTGATGACAGGACACGAGTGGTTTGCACCCTGTGCAATCAGAGCCTGAAGCGAGGCATAAACCTTCTCAACCTGAGCACAACCTGCATGATCAGGCATCTAAGTGCAAAGCACGAGCTGCAGTGGAGTAGACACCTTCAAAACCAAGAAAGGTCTCTGGCTCCTCCTGCTTCCTCTTCTGCTGCAGTCTCGGCCTCTTCATCCACCTCTGTAGTGATACCGGCACCTGCCACCCCGCAAACAGACGATCTGTCAGCAACACCACCACCTAGGTCACCAACCATCTCCACAATGTCCCGTGGAAGCGTTCAGCTTTCCATCTCCCAAACACTTCAGAGGAAGAAGAAGTACCTCCCTACCCACTCGCGATCCCTGGCCCTGAATGCCAGCATTTCAAAATTCTTGGCCTTTGAAATGCTGTCATTGCGTCTGGTGGAGACGCACAGTTTTAAAAGCCTTATGTCGGTGGCTGTCCCACATTAAGTTGTGCCCAGCCACCACTACTTTTCCAGGCAAGCCATCCCTTCCCTGCACAACCAAGTGGGGGAAAAAATCAGGTGTGCACTGCGCAACGCCATCTGTGGCAAGGTCCACCTATCTACCGATACGTGGACCAGTAAGCACGGTGTCAGGGATACAGCCGTACTGGAATTTCTGCCAGTACAAGTCATGGATGCTCCTGGCTCAATCGACACAGCCCTCTGCTGGCCCGTCAGGGAAATGGCCGTAGGAGAACTGGCAACATTGCCAGTAATAACAATGGTCGTTCCAGCCTCAATTGACACTGCCCTCTGCTGGCCTATAAAAGGTGGCCATAGGAGCAGACTCATTGCTGGATTATCTCTCAGCTTCCTGTGTTCTTGTGCTTCCTGTTTCCTGTTTGGACTTCCTGTTGTGACCCGGCTTGTTTCTGAACCATCTGATCTCCTCCTGGTGTTTGACCCTCGGCTTGCCTCTCGGACTTTGCTCTTGCTACTACCTGCCTGTTTTCCCAGTGTATGACCCGGCTTGCCTAAGGAATCTGTTTCTGCCTGCTCACCTGTGTATGACCCCGGCTCGTCCCTACTCTGCTACTTACCTTGCTCTTGAACTGATCACCGGTGTTTGACCCTCGGCCTGGCTTTTACTACTCCTCTAGTTGCCTGCCTTACCCAGAGTTCCTGAAATCATCTGGTGTTCACCACAGGCGACCTGTGCTACTTGGGACGCTTCACCTCCTGTACCACTTCCAGGGGTGACTCGCACTGAGCTGCAAGGGAAGCCCTCTCTGCACTTCGGCCTCCATCCAGATTGTGACAGTATAATCCAGCCATGTCTGAGGCCGACAGAGGTGCTTCCCCGCTCGAGTCGCTATGTCAACAAGTCGCCACCCTGACCCAAGCAGTCCAGAGGCTTCAAGATGGCTACTTCCAGTTAGAAGGACATCTCCAGCATTTAACAACTTCTCCTTCTCCTGCTGATCCCAGCCAGCTCTCTGCCAGCTCCGCTTCTGCCTCCTCACAACAAGAGCACCCCAGTTCTCCACATTTTGCAATGGCACCTCCACCAGAGCCACGGGTGCCAACACCTGATCGTTTTCGTGGAGAACGAAAGAAATTCAGGTCCTTTAAAAATGCCTGCCTGCTGTACTTGGCCCTCCAGCCTAGGACCTTTTCCTCCGAAACTCTGAAAGTGGGGTTCATAATCTCCCTACTATCTGAGGAACCCCAAACTTGGGCCCATAAGCTTCTGGAACAAAAGAGTCCCACTCTGAATTCGGTGAATTCCTTTTTTGAGGCTATGGCTCAGCTTTATGAGGACCCCCAGCGTGCCGCTACTGCCGAATCAGCCTTGCATGCTTTACAACAGGGGAAACGACCAGCAGAGGACTATACTCTTGACTTTCGCAGGTGGGCCGCAGACACTGATTGGAATGAGGCGGCTCTCCAATATCAATACCGCCATGGACTGTCCGAAATCCTTAAGGATGAACTGGCTCGTGTCGATACCCCTGCTTCTCCCGAGGGTCTTATTCAACTAGCCATTCAATTGGACAGACGTCTGAGAGAACAACGTTCTGAACGTTACCAAGGCTCCCGACCCACCTGGGTATTGCCTTAGGTTCCATCAGCTACTGCACCTCCTACTGGGTCACCTGCTACCTTGAGCATGGATGGGGAACCCATGCAGATCGGCTTGATTCGCTCCTCCTTGACTCCTGAGGAAAGACAACGCCGCCGGCAGGCCAACCTCTGCCTCTACTGCGGGGGGACCGGCCATTTCCTGCGCAACTGCCCTGTAAGACCCAGTAAGTCTTACCTATGAAGCTCTCTGAACTGTCAAGTCTCTGAGCCTTCCTCCTCTCACCTTGTTCTCCCTGTCTCCCTACAGGTGGCAGAAGGGAAGGTTCAGCTCCTGGCGATCATTGATTCCGGGGCGTGCAGCTGTTTCATGGACTTTGCTTTGGCTAAGAAACTGGGTATCTCTTTGCAGCCGAGGAAACAAAGACTTGAGATCCACTTAGCCGATGGTTCCCTGCCCAGCTCCGGTCCAGTTACCCGGGAGACCTGTCCTGTTCTAACTACATCGGACTCTGGCCATCAAGAGTTTGTTCCTTTCCTTGTAATATCTTCACCCATGTTCCCCATCATCCTAGGACTCCCTTGGCTGCAGGCCCACAACCCTCAGATTAATTGGGTCAAGAAGGAGATCCTCTTCACTTCTGAGTACTGCCAGAATCACTGCCTCCCTCCCGGGCCTCATAGTTCTTCTACCTGCTTGGCGGTTCAACCAGTACCCGACACCCTTTCCAGCATCCCTGCAGCCTATCGGGAGTTCATGGACGTTTTTGATAAAAAGAAAGCCGAGGTCCTTCCCCCTCACCGCTCCTACGATTGTCCCATTGAATTACTCCCTGGAGCTGAGATCCCGTTTGGGAGGATATTCCCTATATCCGAGAACGAACTTGAAGTCCTCAGAGTCTACATCAATGAGAACTTGGAGAAGGGGTTCATCCATCCCTCCTCTTCTTCTGCTGGGGCTGGCATATTTTTTGTGGAGAAAAAAGATGGCTCTTTAAGACCCTGTATGGACTACCGAGAACTCAACAAGATTACCGTTAAGAACCGGTACCCTCTTCCCCTTATTCCTGAACTTGTTCAGCGCTTCCGGTGTGCCCGAATTTTCACAAAACTTGATCTCCGAGGAGCCTATAACTTAGTCTGTATCCGAGAAGGGGATGAGTGGAAGACAGCGTTCAGAACTCGATTTGGCCACTTCGAGTACTTGGTCATGCCTTTTGGGCTGTGCAATGCTCCAGCGACTTTTCAACATCTTGTGAACGACATCTTCCGAGAATTCCTGGACAACTTTCTGATAGTTTATCTAGATGACATCCTAATTTTTTCTGCCACCCTTGAGCTCCATCGGGCGCATGTTAAAAGAGTGCTTGCCACCCTGAGGAAGTATGGACTCTATGTAAAGGCAGAAAAGTGTGACTTTGAGAAGGATTCCATTCAGTTTTTAGGACTGATTATCTCCACCAATGGAATCTCCATGGATCCTCAGAAAGTAAAAAATGGATTTTTGTAAAATCTTACCGTAAAATCCTTTTCTCTTAAGCTCATTGACAGACGTAGTCCTCGTTGATTGATAACAACTCGGGTTATGCTGCCCTCTACAGGAGTAGGACTAGACAGGAAAGAAAACGTTCTGGCCACACCCTAGGGGCAGTCCCAGAGGGTATATCCTCTCACTTTCTGCTACAGCAAATCAGTTATGTCACAAAGCAGTGTTTAGAGAATTTAACCCAACCCAACTCAAAACAGAGGGGTGGGTACTACGTCTGTCAATGAGCTTAAGAGAAAAGGATTTTACGGTAAGATTTTACAAAAATCCATTTTTCTCTGTCGCTCATTGACAGACGTAGTCCTCATTGATTAATAACAACTCGGGACGTCCCAAAGCAGTACCACAAATGAGGGGTGGGATGACAGAAATCAAAATCCAGAAGGCCCAACCGGAGCCAACCAGAAGCATCAAGGACTCATCGAGCAAAAAGATGAGACCTAAGTGAAACACCCAACAAACCCTTGAGGTAGACCAACAGTCTCCTCAGATTGCGGCCTGCAGAACCTTGTGGCCAAAAGAGGCATCTGACGATGCCATCACATCAACTTTATAAAATGTTGTAAAGGTATGAACCGACGATAAAGTCATCGCCTTGAAAACCTGGATCGCTGACACCTGATGGTGGAAGACCCAGGAGACACTAGGCGCCTGAGTAGAGTGCGCCTTAACAGGGAACGGAGGATTCCGACCCTTGATAGAATAAGCCTGTACCACCGTCTGACTGATCCATCTAGATATGGTCGCGGCAGACACAGGCAACCCCCTTCAAGGGCTATCCGTGATCACAAAAAGTGAGTCCGTCTTACGAAAACAAGTTCGTAGTAGTCAAGTGTATCCTTCTGAACCACGTATATTAAAAAAGAATAGCGCGCAAATGCAAAAGAAATTACTACCAAATCTGAAGAGAGTCCATAAATAAAAATGGGGGTTTGGTCCCACCATATGGCCATATCGTGCTCAAGCCCACTACTGCGTCAAAGTACCCCATTATCAGTGGGTCCTACACTATCCATGAAAAAGAGATGAATCCAGCCCTTCTAACCCTTGGAGACAACACTCCTTGCTGGGAAAAATGTGCAAATGCACTACAGGGGACTCCTCCTATATCCATTTGATGGTGGACACTGATTGAGTACAGGTGTATGTGGGGGGTGGAGTGTAATGCAACTCCCAAGGATGGCTAGTCTTAGGACACGGGGAAGGTAATACAATATTTTTATTCAGATGAAAACTCTGAAACCACTTTAGGAAGGAAGGATGGATTCGGAAGAAGAACCACCTTATCCCTATGAACCACCAGAAATGGGGAATGGCATGATAATGCAGCCAGTTCTGACACCCTGCGTGCAGAAGTAATGGCCACCAAGAAGGCCACCTTCTGGGATAATGTAAGCAAGGGAATCTCCCTAATATCTTCAAAGAGAAGTTTCTGAAGAACTGACAACATTAAATTAAGCTCCCAGGCGGTAAGGGTGCACGCACTGGCGGAGCCAGATGTCGCACCCCTTGGATGAAATTCCGCACCAAGGAATGATTAGCCAAAGGTTTCTGAAAGAAGATTGCTAACGCTGAAACCTGACCCTTGATAGTGCTCAAGGACAATTTCTGCTCAACCCCTTGTTGCAGAAAGACCAAGATTCGTATCACCGAATAGGTATGTGGGGGAAATCCAAGAGATTCACACCACGCAAATATAAGACTTCCATGTGCTGGAAGTCGCTTTCCTTGCTTTAACTAGAGGTAGGAATAACTGAAGCTGACACTCCCTTGTCCTTCAGTACCTGGCTCTCAATGGCCAGGCCATTAAGCCAGCGATTGTAAAGCAAGATGGAAGATCGGTCCCTGAGACCGCAAATCCTCCCTGAGAGGAAGTCTCCAAGGAGCGTCCGCGACTAGCCTCACCAAGTCGGCGTACCAGGCTCGACGAGGTCAGTCTGGAATTTCCAGAATAACTGGAATTCCCTCCACCTCTATCCTGCGAAGAAGTTCCCGCAGTCGATTGGATCCGAATTGGTCTGCTCTAGAGCTGCTCGGTCCAGTAAATCAGACAAAATCTGATCGCTCTCAGTTCCGATACCCTATTGGTAACCTGGATACTATCGGAAGGAATGACTTCCCCTGGTTGAGCATCGGAGGCTCCCTGATCCGCTCGCCCAACCGGATCCGATTGTCCAGGAAATCGAAATTCTGATTCCATAAGAAAAGAATCTCTTTCAGGAGAATTCGGGTATGAGACTGGGTATACGGTACTGCCTCTAAGAAGGCCACCATCCATCCCAGCCAATTGACGGACAGCAACATCCGAATCGTTGACTGAACCTTCTGGAGTTTCTCCGCAAGGAGAAAACCTCTTGCCCAGGATGTATCCAACCTTAGGCCCAGATAGTTCAGTCTCCTGGTGGGAACCAGGGATGTGGGAAAGCGAAGAAAAACGCTGATGTCCTGCGAAGATGGGGATATAAAGATAGGCATCCTAAATGTCTATGGATGCCAGGAATCCCCCTGATGCAGGGAGGCCACCACTGTTCGGATGGACTCTATTTTTCCCCAAGTCCAGAACTTGGACGCACCTTGCCCTCTTTCCTGGGCATTGTGAACAGGTTCGAATAGAACCCCTGAAACCATTCAATGTTAGAAGGGAAGAATCGCACCGGTGGAAGTGATCGAAACTCGATTCTGTATCCTGACCGTATAACCTCGCGAACCCCTTAGTCTGGGGTTCCGGCAAGCCATGGATCCGGAAACCGGTGAAGACGTCCCCCCACTCCAGAGATGGGTAGGGGCGCATCAGGCTGTATTTTTCAGGCTTGGCTGAGCCGGACTTTTTGTTTAGCCGACCAGCGCCCTTTGAAACCCCTCTAAAGGGGCTTTGGAGGGTTTCGCCTTATCGCCCGCCCTCGCGGAACGAACAACTCCTTATGAGCAGAAAGGGAAGGTCCCCGTTGGCAGTCTGTGGCAAGACAGCAGGTGGTACCGTCTATCCTTTAAAGAGGGATTCCTCAAACGGATAGCGCCTAGCCATGCGTTAGGAAATAACAGGGGTTCGTTTCAAAACGACCCCATTTGGGTAAAGGAAAATCCTTCACCCTTTTGGTAGGCTAACAAGTACCAAAAAGGAATTTCAGTCTCAGCTACTTCTGCCGGTATAACCTCAAGACCAAAGGTTTCCCGGACGGACACAACTAGTGCATCCACCACTCTTGTGCTATGGCGGAGGCAGAAACGTTCTCCTCACTGCTGAGGAGACATTACCTGAGACAACAGCCCCATAAGAGGGACCTGCAGCTGCATTGACCAGCTCCGAATCCGTATCTGAAGTATCAGATAAACAATAGGGGTAGGTGGGGGTCGCTTCTTGACACCCGTCCCTGACAGGCCACCTCCACCCGGGATACCAAAGACTCCAAAACTGCCGATAATGCATTAAAAACAAGTGGGGTACTGGAGGGTCCTGCGGCCACCTTGAGGGGATCAGGTGGGGATACCTATGCGGCAGGGTCAATGATTATACAAGACACTTGCCAGCGACAAAAAATGACAAAGTAAAAAACTTTTTTTTTTTTTTTTTGTGTCCCCCAGTCGCAACAGCGCCCCTCAGTGTTACCTGCCTTTTTGGACCCCACAGAGAGAGAGAGAGAGAGAGACCCCAAGGCTCATCCCTGATGCACATAAGTTTTCATCAGCTTGTTCAGTGCTGTCCTGTTACAGACAGGAAGTCTTTGGCCCTATTTCCTGGGTAAAGGAGGCGGCTCCGCCCCTTAACAAGCCTACCGGCGCCTCCCCCTGGCTCCATGAGGTGTTTGGTCACCTCAAACATGTCCACCCCCATGTTGGAGACACGAGGCTACGCCAATATGGCAGCCTCGTGTGCTCTGCAAGAAAATGGCAGCGGCCTGTTAGGATAGCGGCGGCTTAGCAGGGGCCTGCGGGATGCTGTATACGGCCTAGCGGCCTGTGGGAGTGCATCGGCCCCCCAAACTTCACCCTGGATGGTGATCAGCCTGGCCGGCGGTACCGGACTCTGGTGGGCCGCATGCGGTCCGTGCCTGCCCTTGCTGGAGGAATGCGATCTGGACTGCAGTTATACATGCATAGACATCGCCCTGTGAACACCTCTGACAGGTAGGATACCTTATGCTACCACAGTAATATTCTAGTACTGCCACTGACTTCAGTCATCTTAACAGTTTTGAAATGACATTAGATTGTCAGCTCCCAAACCAAGCCTCCTGGTTACTTGTTCACAAAAATCACACTCAAATAGGGGGATCTGTGACATGTTATAGGATAGAGGGGAGACCCATCCTTACCATTTCAGAGAGGGGCCCGCGTTCACCACAAAACCCGTCAGGGGGAAAAGGGGGAACATACTACTCACCATACCGGAACCAGGCGGGCGCCAACTCCTGACAGTACCCCTCTCCACCGGGGTGGGAGGGCTGTCGACCAATACGGACGCCGTGACTCATGATCATTGGCGTTTCAGCGAGATGTTTAACTCGCAGGGTCAATCCCCGTCCAGTGGGACTATGTCGCGGCCGACCCAGCGCGGAGCTATGGCCTGCACGCGCTCGTAGGCTGAACTGGGGTGACCACTGGATCTCAACATCCAGCCCGTCGCCCAGTTCCAGCTTTCTTGCTTGAAGATCTCACAGGAACACTGGAGAAAAAAAGCTGTATAAAAATCTTCTAAGAAAAAAATCCTGCCAGGACCGAAGATCCCAGCAAGGTATCTAGGTCCTTACTCCTAACTAGAAAGAAAAAAACTGATTTGCTGTAGCAGGAAGTGAGAGGATATACCCTCTGGGACTGCCCCTAGGGTGTGGCCAGAACGTTTTCTTTCCTGTCTAGTCCTACTCCTGTAGAGGGCAGCATAACCCGAGTTGTTATTAATCAACAAGGACTACGTCTGTCAATGAGCGACAGAGAAATCTATTTTAGATTGGCCAGCCCCTTCCGACAAAAAAGGTGTCCAACGGTTTGAAGGCTTTGCCAATTTTTACAGAAGGTTCGTGAAAGGTTTCTCCACGATCATCTCACCCATCACCCAGCTGACCCGCCAGCAGGTTCGCTTCCGCTGGTCACCGGAGGCCCAAGCAGCATTTGACGAACTAAAAAGACTATTTATCTCGGCACCTATCCTTCAGCACCTGGATCCGGCTCTGCCCTATATATTAGAAGTTGACGCTTCAGAAATTGCTACTGGGGCAATCCTGTCCCAACGTCAAGGCCCGAAGGCGCTTCTTCACCCCGTGGCCTTTTCCTCCCGGAAAATGACTCCTCCAGAGAGGAACTACGATGTAGGTGATCGTGAACTTTTGGCTATAAAATGTGCCTTAGAGGAGTGGAGATATCTGCTGGAAGGGGCCGCCCATCCCATCATGATTTTCACTGACCACAGGAACTTAGAATACCTAAGAACAGCTAAACGTCTAAGACCTCGACAAGCCCGGTGGGCTCTGTTCTTTTCAAGGTTCAACTTCCACATCACCTACAGGCCCGGGTCTAAGAATGGAAAAGCAGATGCTCTTTCTCGGATGTTTCCTGACAACCCAGAGATGGTTGAACCCAATACCATTCTCTCTGCTCAAAATTTTTTTTTGCTTATCCAGCCTGACCTGAAGACTGCGATTAAGAAGGCCTCTGCTCAGAGTACAGAACCAGTAACTCCCCCCTTAAGCAGACGAGATGGATTCTTGTGGCATCAAGACAAAATTTTTGTTCCCCCTCAAGTAAGACTTCAGGTCTTAAAAAGCTTTCATGACCACAAGCTTGCCGGTCACTTCGGGGTACGGAAGACCCTTGAACTGGTCCAATGCCTCTTCTGGTGGCCCAGCCTGAATCAGGACTGCAAGGCTTATGTTGGTTCCTGTGTCACTTGCCAACGTAGCAAGGGGTCCAAAACCAAGTCTTGGGGCCTACTGAGACCTCTACCCATTCCTGAACAACCCTGGAAGAAGCTCTCTATGGACTTCATCGTGGATCTCCCACCCTCAGAAGGGTTCACCACTATTCTGGTGGTAGTTGACCGTCTTTCAAAGATGGCCCACTTTTTACCCATGATCGGTACACCCTCTGCTCTAGATACTGCCAATGTGTTCATTAGAGAGATACTTAGGTTACATGGGCTTCCGGACAATATTGTATCAGACAGAGGTGTACAATTCACCTCTAGATTCTGGAGGGAGCTATGTAAATCCTTATCCATTGAAATAAGTCTGTCATCGGCTTACCATCCACAGAGTAATGGGCAAACCTAAAGAACAAACCAAACTTTGGAGCAATATCTACGATGTTTTTGCACAGGTTCCCAGGATAATTGGGTTTCTCTCCTTCCTTGTGCAGAATTTGCGTACAACAATTCTCTACACTCAGCAACCAATCAAACCCCATTCTGGGCAAATTACGGGTTCCATCCCTCTTTCTTGCCTAACGTCATTCCTGAAACATCAGTCCCTGCAGTCCAGGATCGAGTAAGTTCCATCCAGGCCAACTACCAGTTACTGCAGGATGCCATACTCAAGGCCCAAAAGGACTATAAAAGATTCTATGATTTGAAGAGGAAAGGAAATCCTGATTACAAGATTGGAGATAAGGTATGGCTTTCTTCTTTAAATTTGAAACTGTCTTGTCCTTCTAGGAAACTTGGGCCCAGATTTATCGGCCCTTTTGAAATCAAGAGGGTGATTAATCCAGTGGCTTTTGAACTGGCTCTGCCCAGTTCCTACAAGATCCACCCAGTGTTCCATACCTCTCTACTTAAACCAGTTGTACAGAGCCCGTTCCCTGGAAGAGAGGAGCTACCTCCACCGCCGGTTTCAGTGGAAGGTGAAACTGAGTTTGAGGTCGAATCCATCTTGGATTGCAGGAAAAGGGGTAGACGGACTCAGTACTTAATTAAGTGGAAGGGGTATCCCCCTGAAGATAATTCATGGGAACCCATGAGCAATATCCATGCCCCAAGGCTTATCCGAGAATTCCATAGAAGGTTTCCTGAAAGTCGGGCCCGTCTGGGCATCCGGAGGCTGCCCCTTGGGGGGGGGGGCACTGTCAGGGATACAGCCGTACTGGCATTTCTGCCAGTACAAGTCATGGACGCTCCTGGCTCAATCGACACAGCCCTCTGCTGGCCCGTCAGGGAAATGGCCGTAGAACTGGCAACATTACCAGTAATAAGCAATGGTCGTTCCAGCCTCAATTGACACTGCCCTCTGCTGGCCTATAAAAGGTGGTGTTCTAAAATTTTCTCGGACCCATGAAAAAATCGGACCTCGTCACTTCCGGTGATCCCACTTCATGAAAAAGCTGATGGGAGTCTCAAGTGTGCATGCGCACAAGACATTATTTTGGTTTGGTAAAATTATAACACATAGAGGGCAGTTGACTAGGAGGAGGCGGGGCTGAGGTGGGACGGAAGACACCGCCGCGTCATCTGCAGAGCTGAATAGAGGAGGCGGGACGGAGGTGCGGTCGTGTAATAAATGCAGGACTTTAGCGACTCCTTATGTTTATTATCTGCGCACGGTCGACTCCCCTGTCCCCGGAAGTGACGAGGTCCGATTTTTTCACGGGTCCGACAAAATTTTACAACAGTGGCCATAGGAGCAGACTCATTGCTGGATTATCTCTCAGCTTCCTGTGTTCTTGTGCTTCCTGTTTCCTGTTTGGACTTCCTGTTGTGACCCGGCTTGTTTCTGAACCATCTGATCTCCTCCTGGTGTTTGACCCTCGGCTTGCCTCTCGAACTTTGCTCTTGCTACTACCTGCCTGTTTTCCCAGTGTATGACCCCGGCTTGCCTAAGGACTCTGTTTCTGCCTGCTCACCTGTGTATGACCCCGGCTCGTCCCTGCGCTGCTACTTACCTTGCTCTTGGACTGATCACCGGTGTTTGACCCTCGGCCTGGCTTTTACTACTCCTCTAGTTGCCTGCCTTACCCAGAGTTCCTGAAATCATCTGGTGTTCACCACAGGCGACCTGTGCTACTTGGGATGCTTCACCTCCTGTACCACTTCCAGGGGTGACTCGCACTGAGCTGCAAGGGAAGCCCTCTCTGCACTTCGGCCTCCATCCAGATTGTGACACACGGTCAGGGGCGTTATATCTCCCTAACGGCACACTGGGTAAATGCAGTGGCGGATGGGCCTGAGGCGGATAGCAATTTGGCGCATGTCCTTTCACCACCGAGGATTGCAGGGCGCTTCAGTTTGCCTCCTGTTCCTAACTCCTCCTACTCCACTTCCTCATCCTCTACCGCCTCCTCATCCGGTCAGCGTAACACCTTCACCACCAACTTCAGCACAGCCAGGGGTAAACGACAGCAGGCAGTTTTAAAACTTGCCTGTTTGGGGGAAAAACCACACACCGCGCAGGAGTTGTGGAGGAGCATAGAACAGCAGTGAGTTGCTGCCAGCGAGCCTCAAGCCCTGCCTGGTGGTGTGCGATAACGGGTGAAATCTCATAGCAGCTCTGGGCCTAGCTGGTTTAATGCACATCCCTTGCCTGGCGCATGTGCTGAATTTGGTGGTGCAGAGGTTCCTTAAAAATTACCCCAAAATGTCAGAGCTGCTGCAGAAAGTGCGGGCCGTCTGTGCGCACTTTCTGCGTTCTCACCCTGCTGCTGCTCGCTTGTCAGCGTTGCAGCGTAACTTCGGCCTTCCCGCTCACCGCCTCATATGTGACGTGCCCACAAGGTGGAACTCCACCTTGCACATGCTGGAAAGACTTTATGATACGCTTGCTGTAACTCTGACTAATGTGACTGCAGAGTGAACACATGATATTGGGGGGGGGGGGGGTGGCCCATTGGGAATGGATGTTAACCTCCTGTTTCTAAACATGGTCAATGCAGCTCATTGATGTAATTGCTCTTGTATGTGCAGAATTGTAGGGGCATTGAGTATGGTGCTAGCATGTTGAGAGGTTGCTGCCTATTTGTGTCCTCAAATAGTGTGTAACTTGGGATGTTGTTCTTTTTAGAAACAAGCGACGAGGAGCTGGAGGCTCAGCCTTCTCAGGCCCACTGTAAGTAATGTGGCGGTGTTTTGTGTGTTTTGTCGAACTTTGAGGAATGCATTTTTGGTTCTCTTTTTTTCTCTTTTGTGGTTGATGTAGCTTTAGCGAGAGTTGAGGAGCAGAGGTTGGAGGAGGAGGAGGCAGGCCCCAGCAATGTGGCCCAGGGGCAGGAGGGCCAGGGCCATGTGGCCCATGAGGAGGAGGGTGGGCAGGATGATGGGGGAGCAGACGGGCCTGAAGAGGACGACAAGGACAGCTGCCCTCAAATGGAAAGTTAGTACTCTACATGTGTTTGTGTATTCAATGTGTCCTTGTAATTGTAAGGGCAGGAATTTATATATTTATCTTTGTTTGGGGTTATGTAGCAGCAGACATTGATGATGTTTGTTGTGGAGGACAGGGGAAGAGGGGCCGCTGCTTACCCAGTCCACTGTAACTACTACCTTCAATGTTTAGGGACTACTTTATGCGTCCCTTTCGAAAATAGCTGTTGTAAAATGATTGTATTCTTGTCTTTGTGTTTCTAGGATCTCAAACATCATCACCCCATGCAGGGTCTCCCCAGTTGTCCCCCACTCCAGGGGTGGAGGATAATATAAGAACAGTGTTGGCCGGATCCCCTGAACCACAATGTAAGTACATTGAATGTGATTCTCACATGTATTGTGTGTGCTAGGGTGATGTGTATCTGTGCTAATCTTAAGTTGTAGGCTAAGCAAGTGCAGTTTAGCTACATGTGACAGGAAGGTTGATTTGGATTTTGACATGGAGGATTGGGAAGGTCAAGGATAGAGAATATGCCATGAGGGTCGATGAAAGGGTGGCCATTTTTTGGTTTGGGGAGCTTCTAAGACTGACCAATATTTGCAAGGTCATATTGCACAACACTGTCAGCGTGGAAAGACTTTTGCTTAACTTTCACGTTTGGAAGGTGGTATTGGGGAGCATTATTGGACATGTTAGTCTTTTTTTTGCTTTCTGAAGCCACCCTCCTCCAACTTTGTGTTAGTTTCCCTACAAAGGACATGGCGTTCTTTGGACTTCTAATTTCTTTGGGGCCATGTTAATTTAATCTTGTCCTGATTTTTTCAACACTTAAAATGTGTGTGGCTTGGCTTGAACAACATGTCAAAAATGCTCAACCCCCAGGAATGTCCCAAATTCAAGTTCACATTTTGGGCTTTTTTTTTTTACAGCTTCTCATGACCAAAGGCCATCTGGCTCTGAGGCCCAAACACAAATTGTTGAGGGTAAGTAACGTGTGCTTTTGCTGTAATGTGTCTACTTAGTAAGTGGAGAAATGCTACATGTGTATGTCCCAGATCAGGCTTAAAGTAGTTGTAAAGGCAGCAGGTTGTTTATGTGAATGCATTCTATCCATTAGGATTCCAAGTCTTTGGTGTGCATATGCCCCCTTAGACTTACCAGGGTCCTTTTCTTACTGCACAAATTTTCTAGGAAACACTTGTCTGGTCCTGACTCCTTAGCTGAGGTGACAGCATGCCAAGATTGCCTCCTGATGCTGTCACTCCAAATCATTGAGACTATCGGAAGGGAGGGGGGCCAGGCTGGCTCACAGCCTAGTGCCTGAACAGGCACAGGGTGCTTGGCTTCATCTCAGGTGCCTCCATAGCAAGCTGCCTGTTGTGGGGGCAATCAATAAGAGGGAGGTGCACATTTTTTTTTTTTTGGGGTTTGTGACAGGGTCCAGGTGTAGAGCACATTTAGGAAGGGAGATATAAAGTCCATACAGTCCAAGCATAAAGTAAAGATGTAATCCGGAACCAGGAACCCCAAAGGGTATATGCTTACCAGATTGAGGTAAGGTAAAGGCAGTTTCTTTGGATAAACTTGTCACCTTGATAGTAGATCCAGGTCCACGTGAACGGTTAGCTCAATGGTCATAGGATCATGGAAGTAAAGGTGAAGTGAAAAATGAATTCAATTGTGTAAATGAATAAAACTCCACCAATAAAATTGATCACTGATAACAGTGAATAAAAAACATGCAAAATAAAATATAAAAATATGATAGGTACCCCTTACCAAAAGTGATAAAGGTAAACACCAAAATTGATAAACGTGTTATAGCTGAAGTCGCCTCTTACCGGACAACGTTAATTGAATAGCCAATAAAGGAAGGCAAAAGTGTGAGATTTGCGTGTTGAACCACCACCTTATATAGCTAGATTCGCCTCTTACCATATGAGATAAGGATTAAAGCAAACGTGCAGATCACAATTCAGTGTGAACACGGAGCCAAAAATAAGATATACCAATAGGGGTCGCCTCTTACCAAATACAAATAATGTTGAGCCTGTATGGTGATCAAGCATCCAAGGACCCGACCCTTACTCTGGGGTGCTGTTTTCCTCAAATAGCGGAGGTATTGCAAGTGTTCACCCACGTAAAGAAAAGAGAGGCTCCCATAGCGTAAAACCATTAAAATTTATTCTCAAGTAAAATCAGAAAAACTTACAGCAAGACCAGGAATGAGGAGCAATGTTTGTCAGCCGCCGGCCGGACGGCTTCGCTCGCCCGCACTCTCCGGTCGCAATCCGATGACGTCAGTACGCCTTGACCCGACGACGTTTCGTCACAGATGACGTTTTCAAAGGTGCGGACGGCGTACTGACGCCATCTATTTGAGCTAAATGACCGGAAGAGGGTGAGGATCATTCCGCCATCTTAAGTGGGAGAATTCATAACCGGAATGGTAACCCACACATCAACCCGCAAATAGCAACAACAAAGGGTTTATACATTAACAAAATAAAGAAGAGCATCACGCAAAACAACTATATTTTGTACTTAAAATATAAAGCAAAAATTAGCGAACAGATATTCGTCATATCCGCCTAGAGTGGGTCAATGAAGGCACCATCTAGTGGATATTTAAGGGTATTACAGGTTTAAATGACATATTGATTACAACTGGACAGCACCAATCCAGACCATCATAAAAAGAGAGGGAGGAAGGCTATATATGAAAAGGATTAATGATGTAAACAAAAAAATCCTTTCATTCTTAGATATTGTTATATCCAACTCAATCTGCCCCTTATTTAATAATTGGGCCCAACATAATGTTAACAATTATAATAAAATGTCACACATATGTCAAATATAACTGATTGGTGTTGTCCAATTGTATTGACATTTAGATAATAGGCTTGGATAGGAAATCAATAATAAATTAATTTCAATACATTAAAAATATATTTGAAAATTGGAATAAAAGGGTATTGTTAAGTTTAGGCGTTATCTATGAAAGCATTTATTTCAATGTCTACATTGAGTCCAAACGGTACGTATGTTTTGGCCCGATGAATCCAGTTCATCTCTAGTTTTGAGATGCCTCTAACTAGGGGTTCACCCCTCCAATGGGGTACAAATTTGTCTATCCCTAGGAATAAAGTATTCCTGGGATTTTTATCATGGACAAGGGCATAGTGTTTGGACACTGAATGCTTGGGAAAACCTTTAAGTATATTTGATATATGTTCATTGAGTCTTACTTGTAATGGTCTTTTGGTTCGTCCTATATATTGAAGCCCGCATGGGCACTGGAGCATGTAGACAATGCCAGTGGTCATGCAGGAAATGAATGGCTTAATAGCGTGAACTCTACCTGTAGCTGTGGACGTAAATTCTTTGACTGATCTACATTTATTAGAGCTGAAAGAACAGACACGGCACCTGTTGCATTTATAAAACCCAGTCAACTGACTTAAAAAAGTAGGTCTGGGGGCTGGTGGTTCTAAAATGTTGGGTGCCACTTTATCTCTCAAAGTTGGGGCTCCTTTAAATACCACGCGTGGTCTATCCGACAGAGTGCTACCCAGGACTGGATCATTACCAAGAATGTGCCAGTGACGACTGACAATATTTTTAATAGTCATATGCTGACTTGAAAAGGAAGTAACAAAAGGTAAATTATAAGAAGAATTTTTTCTATCCGTTTTGGACTCATTATTCAGTAGTTGGGTTCTATCCAATCGGCTAACCTCCATAAGTGTTTCGTTGAGAAATTCCTCACTATAACCCTTATCGAGAAACCTCTCAGTAAGAACACGGGCCTGAGTTTGAAACTCATGGAATTCACTACAGTTACGCCTAATACGAAGGTATTGGCCTTTGGGTATAGCCCTCAGCCAAGGTGCATAGTGACAGCTATCGACAGGAATATATGAATTCCTGTCGGTTGTTTTGAAGTATGTAGATGTAGAAAATTGTCCATCTTTAATGCTTATGGTAAGGTCGAGAAAATGAATAGTAGACTGGCTACACTCATAATTCAGCTGGATACCCCGATCATTGGAATTCAAACATTCCAAGAAGGATATCAGGTCACTGTGGCGGCCATCCCAGAGGAGGAGCACGTCATCTATGTACCTAGCCCAGAGCAGTATTTGCGGCCTGCGGTGGGCATAGATGACGTCCTCCTCCCACTGGGCCATAAACAAGTTGGCGAGAGACGGGGCATATTTAGCGCCCATGGCCACTCCAGTGACCTGGCGATAAAACTGCCCATTATACCAAAAATAATTATGGTGAGTAGCGAACTCAAGTAGCTCCATAATAAAGGATATCTGAATTGATGGTAAATCAGAATCTCTATTAAGATACATATTGACCGCGTTCAACCCCACATTGTGTGGGATAATTGTGTAAAGAGAGGAGACATCAGCTGTGACCATCCAAAGATGGTCACTAGGAGTTAAACCTGTCAAAAGGCCAATGACATGTCTCGTGTCTTTAATATATGAAGGTGTGGTTTGCACCAATGGCTGTAGATAAGAGTCAATATACTTCCCCACCCGGGACGTCACAGAGTCGATGCCACTGACAATGGGACGACCCGGGGGGGAAGTTAGACTCTTATGCAATTTGGGTAAATAATAAATAACCGGAGTGCGAGGGCACTTGGGGATCAGAAACGCCTTTTCTTTTTTATTTATGATGTTTTGATCATAACCCCTCTTTACAATACCCTCCAGAGTCTTTTTCTAAGAGACTTTAGGGTCTTTAGAAAGTGGGACATAGGTTTGACTATCTCCTAAAATGCGTTGCATTTCTTGTTTATAATCGCTACGATCGAGTACAGCGATCCCACCGCCCTTATCTGCTGGCCTAATGACCAGATCCTTATTTTCACACAAGGAATCTAATCCCTTTTGTAGGTCAGCAGACAAGGAGGAATTGTGTGGTTTGATCTTATCTAGATCCCTTAATAACACATCCCTAAATACCCTCAGTGATGGGGCTAGGGATCCCGGTGGATTGAATAATGAAGCATTAGAAAGCCCGGAGTGTTGAATTTCAGAGCTAACTAAACGATTATCTTTTACAGGATTACTCAATATGTATCTTTTGATATTTAGTTTCCTTACAAATTTATGGATATCCATATATGTATGAAACTTGTCTAAACGCTTCGGAGGAGCATATTTCAGGGCCTTATCCAATAGACGTTTCTCAGGTTCTGATAATACGACCTTACTTAAATTAAACACCCCCGCTCCTGCTAGGTTTTTACTTTTTTTAAGTTTGATGCGCCTGCCTCCTCTGCTTCCTCTTGAGGCTCGGCGGGGCGCTTGGTTCCTTGCGTGGCCCTGGGAAAAACCCAACCCTGATAATTCTGACCGGCGGAATTCTGAGAAGTTGCATTATCAGAAACTATCTCCCTCAGGCGCTGGGATGCGCTTTGATTGGAGAGGGGTTGATTGTTGTTAGGACCCTCATTATCTTTTAAAGGGTAAAATCTATTTTCCACTGGGACATTGTACTGATAATTGTCCTGTCTGGTATCAGATCTATTTTGCCAATAAGGCTCCCTCGTTGGGCCCCTACCTGATCCTGCAGGTGGATCATACCAATGAGTGTCAGGTCTGGAAGGGCTATGGTCATATCCATTATAAGGAGGACGTTGATAACCATAATCCGAACTGTGATCCCTATAATGATAAGGTGGTTCTGAATGGTTATAAGGTCCCCTTCTCCATTGTGGGGTATTAGGGTAACCGGGAGTATGTGTATAGTTCCCTTGATGGTAATTAGGAGCATTAGGTTGATTTCTCCCACCTTGTTGCCAATTGGCATTATGACCTTGATTATTATATGTACCATTGGGTTTAAATTGATTATGGGGTTGTTTGCCCTTTTTGGGGTTTGGTCCCCTATGTGGTGATTTATATGAAGAACGTCTCATATTTTGATGAGGGCCCTTCTTTTGTGGTTTCTTAGTATTATTTGCTGGTTGTAAGGGGATTGATACCGCTCTACTGGTTTGAGCTGTGGAGATCTCCATGACCTCTTCCTCAGAACTTAATTCTGCCATTAGCCGTTTTTGCCACTCAAAAACACCGCCAGAATGGTAGTCCTGGAGATCTCTATTGAACTTCTTGCGCTTCTTGATTTTCTGATCTCTCTCTTCCTTTTCAAGATTTTTTAAGAGATCAGCTGAGGAAGATTTGTACTCTTCACTTTCCTTATAGGGTGCTAATTTCTCTTTGACCAGTTTGATTTCATCATCGAGTCTGGAAAGTTTGGCACTTTTCCTACCTGACAAGAAACGCAAGAAGCTCACCCCTGCCTCATTAAAGTATTTATACCAGTCCTCCAACTCAACCTCTCCGGCTTGAGGACACACTTCCCACCTGAGGCTCCTAGGGACCATAGTTTTCTTGATATAAGTGTCCAAGAAAGCTATGTCCCATTGTGTATGAATTTCCGATATGAGTAAGTTCTTAAGCCTCATAAAGAGCCCACTCACATCCGTTTCCTCAGTAGAGAGGACCTCAAAGACTCCATCTGTATTGAGCAGCCTGGAAGCTCGATAATCAAAAATATCCATTGAAATATGGATATAGCCTAAAGCGGCAGTTAGAAGGTCAAGAAAAATAGTAATGTAAAAATATTAACCGCGCTAAAGGAAAAATAGTGAACAGCAGCAACTTCTAGTGTGACCACACCCTGTAGAATATTGTAAAATTAAGTCGCGCTATAATATGATCAATGGAGATATAAAGTCCATACAGTCCAAGCATAAAGTAAAGATGTAATCCGGAACCAGGAACCCCAAAGGGTATATGCTTACCAGATTGAGGTAAGGTAAAGGCAGTTTCTTTGGATAAACTTGTCACCTTGATAGTAGATCCAGGTCCACGTGAACGGTTAGCTCAATGGTCATAGGATCATGGAAGTAAAGGTAAAAGCGCAATAGCGTAAAACCTTACAAACTAAATTAATTGGACACCACAGTGTTCGTGAAAAATGAATTCAATTGTGTAAATGAATAAACCTCCACCAATAAAATTGATCACTGATAACAGTGAATAAAAAACATGCAAAATAAAATATAAAAATATGATGGGTACCCCTTACCAAAAGTGATAAAGGTAAACACCAAAATTGATAAACGTGTTATAGCTGAAGTCGCCTCTTACCGGACAACGTTAATTGAATAGCCAATAAAGGAAGGCAAAAGTGTGAGATTTGCGTGTTGAACCACCACCTTATATAGCTAGATTCGCCTCTTACCATATGAGATAAGGATTAAAGCAAACGTGCAGATCACAATTCAGTGTGAACCCGGAGCCAATAATAAGATATACCAATAGGGGTCGCCTCTTACCAAATACAAATAATGTTGAGCCTGTATGGTGATCAAGCATCCAAGGACCCGACCCTTACTCTGGGGTGCTGTTTTCCTCAAATAGCGGAGGTATTGCAAGTGTTCACCCATGTAAAGAAAAGAGAGGCTCCCATAGCGTAAAACCATTAAAATTTATTCTCAAGTAAAATCAGAAAAACTTACAGCAAGACCAGGAATGAGGAGCAATGTTTGTCAGCCGCCGGCCGGACGGCTTCGCTCGCCCGCACTCTCCGGTCGCAATCCGATGACGTCAGTACGCCGTGACCCGACGACGTTTCGTCACAGATGACGTTTTCAAAGGTGCGGACGGCGTACTGACGCCATCTATTTGAGCTAAATGACTGGAAGAGGGTGAGGATCATTCCGCCATCTTGAGTGGGGGAATTCATAACCGGAATGGTAACCCACACATCAACCCGCAAATAGCAACAACAAAGGGTTTATACATTAACAAAATAAAGAAGAGCATCACGCAAAACAACCATATTTTGTACTTAAGATATAAAGCAAAAATTAGCGAACAGATATTCGTCATTTCCGCCTAGAGTGGGTCAATGAAGGCACCATCTAGTGGATATTTAAGGATATCATCTCTATTGACCGGAAGAGGGTGAGGATCATTCCGCCATCTTAAGTGGGGGAATTCGTAACCGGAATGGTAACCCACACATCAACCCGCAAATAGCAACAACAAAGGGTTTATACATAAACAAAATAAAGGGCATCACGCAAAACAACTATATTTTGTACTTAAAATATAAAGCAAAAATTAGCGAACAGATATTCGTCATATATATGGTTGTTTTGCGTGATGCTCTTCTTTATTTTGTTAATGTATAAACCCTTTGTTGTTGCTATTTGCGGGTTGATGTGTGGGTTACCATTCCGGTTATGAATTCCCCCACTTAAGATGGCGGAATGATCCTCACCCTCTTCCGGTCATTTAGCTCAAATAGATGGCGTCAGTACGCCGTCCGCACCTTTGAAAACGTCATCTGTGACGAAACGTCGTCGGGTCACGGCGTACTGACGTCATCGGATTGCGACCGGAGAGTGCGGGCGAGCGAAGCCGTCCGGCCGGCGGCTGACAAACATTGCTCCTCATTCCTGGTCTTGCTGTAAGTTTTTCTGATTTTACTTGAGAATAAATTTTAATGGTTTTACGCTATGGGAGCCTCTCTTTTCTTTACGTGGGTGAACACTTGCAATACCTCCGCTATTTGAGGAAAACAGCACCCCAGAGTAAGGGTCGGGTCCTTGGATGCTTGATCACCATACAGGCTCAACATTATTTGTATTTGGTAAGAGGCGACCCCTATTGGTATATCTTATTATTGGCTCTGGGTTCACACTGAATTGTGATCTGCACGTTTGCTTTAATCCTTATCTCATATGGTAAGAGGCGAATCTAGCTATATAAGGTGGTGGTTCAACACGCAAATCTCACACTTTTGCCTTCCTTTATTGGCTATTCAATTAACGTTGTCCGGTAAGAGGCGACTTCAGCTATAACACGTTTATCAATTTTGGTGTTTACCTTTATCACTTTTGGTAAGGGGTACCCATCATATTTTTATATTTTATTTTGCATGTTTTTTATTCACTGTTATCAGTGATCAATTTTATTGGTGGAGGTTTATTCATTTACACAATTGAATTCATTTTTCACGAACACTGTGGTGTCCAATTAATTTAGTTTGTAAGGTTTTACGCTATTGTGCTTTTACCTTTACTTCCATGATCCTATGACCATTGAGCTAACCGTTCACGTGGACCTGGATCTACTATCAAGGTGACAAGTTTATCCAAAGAAACTGCCTTTACCTTACCTCAATCTGGTAAGCATATACCCTTTGGGGTTCCTGGTTCCGGATTACATCTTTACTTTATGCTTGGACTGTATGGACTTTATATCTCCATTGATCATATTATAGCGCGACTTAATTTTACAATATTCTACAGGGTGTGGTCACACTAGAAGTTGCTGCTGTTCACTATTTTTCCTTTAGCGCGGTTAATATTTTTACATTACTATTTTTCTTGACCTTCTAACTGCCGCTTTAGGCTATATCCATATTTCAATGGATATTTTTGATTATCGAGCTTCCAGGCTGCTCAATACAGATGGAGTCTTTGAGGTCCTCTCTACTGAGGAAACGGATGTGAGTGGGCTCTTTATGAGGCTTAAGAACTTACTCATATCGGAAATTCATACACAATGGGACATAGCTTTCTTGGACACTTATATCAAGAAAACTATGGTCCCTAGGAGCCTCAGGTGGGAAGTGTGTCCTCAAGCCGGAGAGGTTGAGTTGGAGGACTGGTATAAATACTTTAATGAGGCAGGGGTGAGCTTCTTGCGTTTCTTGTCAGGTAGGAAAAGTGCCAAACTTTCCAGACTCGATGATGAAATCAAACTGGTCAAAGAGAAATTAGCACCCTATAAGGAAAGTGAAGAGTACAAATATTCCTCAGCTGATCTCTTAAAAAATCTTGAAAAGGAAGAGAGAGATCAGAAAATCAAGAAGCGCAAGAAGTTCAATAGAGATCTCCAGGACTACCATTCTGGCGGTGTTTTTGAGTGGCAAAAACGGCTAATGGCAGAATTAAGTTCTGAGGAAGAGGTCATGGAGATCTCCACAGCTCAAACCATTAGAGCGGTATCAATCCCCTTACAACCAGCAAATAATACTAAGAAACCACAAAAGAAGGGCCCTCATCAAAATATGAGACGTTCTTCATATAAATCACCACATAGGGGACCAAACCCCAAAAAGGGCAAACAACCCCATAATCAATTTAAACCCAATGGTACATATAATAATCAAGGTCATAATGCCAATTGGCAACAAGGTGGGAGAAATCAACCTAATGCTCCTAATTACCATCAAGGGAACTATACACATACTCCCGGTTACCCTAATACCCCACAATGGAGAAGGGGACCTTATAACCATTCAGAACCACCTTATCATTATAGGGATCACAGTTCGGATTATGGTTATCAACGTCCTCCTTATAATGGATATGACCATAGCCCTTCCAGACCTGACACTCATTGGTATGATCCACCTGCAGGATCAGGTAGGGGCCCAAAGAGGGAGCCTTATTGGCAAAATAGATCTGATACCAGACAGGACAATTATCAGTACAATGTCCCAGTGGAAAATAGATTTTACCCTTTAAAAGATAATGAGGGTCCTAACAACAATCAACCCCTCTCCAATCAAAGCGCATCCCAGCGCCTGAGGGAGATAGTTTCTGATAATGCAACTTCTCAGAATTCCGCCGGTCAGAATTATCCGGGTTGGGTTTTTCCCAGGGCCACGCAAGGAACCAAGCGCCCCGCCGAGCCTCAAGAGGAAGCAGAGGAGGCAGGCGCATCAAACTTAAAAAAAGTAAAAACCTAGCAGGAGCGGGGGTGTTTAATTTAAGTAAGGTAGTATTATCAGAACCTGAGAAACGTCTATTGGATAAGGGCCTGAAATATGCTCCTCCGAAGCGTTTAGACAAGTTTCATACATATATGGATATCCATAAATTTGTAAGGAAACTAAATATCAAAAGATACATATTGAGTAATCCTGTAAAAGATAATCGTTTAGTTAGCTCTGAAATTCAACACTCCGGGCTTTCTAATGCTTCATTATTCAATCCACCGGGATCCCTAGCCCCATCACTGAGGGTATTTAGGGATGTGTTATTAAGGGATCTAGATAAGATCAAACCACACAATTCCTCCTTGTCTGCTGACCTACAAAAGGGATTAGATTCCTTGTGTGAAAATAAGGATCTGATCATTAGGCCAGCAGATAAGGGCGGTGGGATCGCTGTACTCGATCGTAGCGATTATAATCAAGAAATGCAACGCATTTTAGGAGATAGTCAAACCTATGTCCCACTTTCTAAAGACCCTAAAGTCTCTTAGAAAAAGACTCTGGAGGGTATTGTAAAGAGGGGTTATGATCAAAACATCATAAATAAAAAAGAAAAGGCGTTTCTGATCCCCAAGTGCCCTCGCACTCCGGTTATTTATTATTTACCCAAATTGCATAAGAGTCTAACTTCCCCCCCGGGTCGTCCCATTGTCAGTGGCATCGACTCTGTGACGTCCCGGGTGGGGAAGTATATTGACTCTTATCTACAGCCATTGGTGCAAACCACACCTTCATATATTAAAGACACGAGACATGTCATTGGCCTTTTGACAGGTTTAACTCCTAGTGACCATCTTTGGATGGTCACAGCTGATGTCTCCTCTCTTTACACAATTATCCCACACAATGTGGGGTTGAACGCGGTCAATATGTATCTTAATAGAGATTCTGATTTACCATCAATTCAGATATCCTTTATTATGGAGCTACTTGAGTTCGCTACTCACCATAATTATTTTTGGTATAATGGGCAGTTTTATCGCCAGGTCACTGGGGTGGCCATGGGCGCTAAATATGCCCCGTCTCTCGCCAACTTGTTTATGGCCCAGTGGGAGGAGGACGTCATCTATGCCCACCGCAGGCCGCAAATACTGCTCTGGGCTAGGTACATAGATGACGTGCTCCTCCTCTGGGATGGCCGCCACAGTGACCTGATATCCTTCTTGGAATGTTTGAATTCCAATGATCGGGGTATCCAGCTGAATTATGAGTGTAGCCAGTCTACTATTCATTTTCTCGACCTTACCATAAGCATTAAAGATGGACAATTTTCTACATCTACATACTTCAAAACAACCGACAGGAATTCATATATTCCTGTCGATAGCTGTCACTATGCACCTTGGCTGAGGGCTATACCCAAAGGCCAATACCTTCGTATTAGGCGTAACTGTATTGAATTCCATGAGTTTCAAACTCAGGCCCGTGTTCTTACTGAGAGGTTTCTCGATAAGGGTTATAGTGAGTAATTTCTCAACGAAACACTTATGGAGGTTAGCCGATTGGATAGAACCCAACTACTGAATAATGAGTCCAAAACGGATAGAAAAAATTCTTCTTATAATTTACCTTTTGTTACTTCCTTTTCAAGTCAGCATATGACTATTAAAAATATTGTCAGTCGTCACTGGCACATTCTTGGTAATGATCCAGTCCTGGGTAGCACTCTGTCGGATAGACCACGCGTGGTATTTAAAGGAGCCCCAACTTTGAGAGATAAAGTGGCACCCAACATTTTAGAACCACCAGCCCCCAGACCTACTTTTTTAAGTCAGTTGACTGGGTTTTATAAATGCAACAGGTGCCGTGTCTGTTCTTTCAGCTCTAATAAATGTAGATCAGTCAAAGAATTTACGTCCACAGCTACAGGTAGAGTTCACGCTATTAAGCCATTCATTTCCTGCATGACCACTGGCATTGTCTACATGCTCCAGTGCCCATGCGGGCTTCAATATATAGGACGAACCAAAAGACCATTACAAGTAAGACTCAATGAACATATATCAAATATACTTAAAGGTTTTCCCAAGCATTCAGTGTCCAAACACTATGCCCTTGTCCATGATAAAAATCCCAGGAATACTTTATTCCTAGGGATAGACAAATTTGTACCCCATTGGAGGGGTGAACCCCTAGTTAGAGGCATCTCAAAACTAGAGATGAACTGGATTCATCGGGCCAAAACATACGTACCGTTTGGACTCAATGTAGACATTGAAATAAATGCTTTCATAGATAACGCCTAAACTTAACAATACCCTTTTATTCCAATTTTCAAATATATTTTTAATGTATTGAAATTAATTTATTATTGATTTCCTATCCAAGCCTATTATCTAAATGTCAATACAATTGGACAACACCAATCAGTTATATTTGACATATGTGTGACATTTTATTATAATTGTTAACATTATGTTGGGCCCAATTATTAAATAAGGGGCAGATTGAGTTGGATATAACAATATCTAAGAATGAAAGGATTTTTTTGTTTACATCATTAATCCTTTTCATATATAGCCTTCCTCCCTCTCTTTTTATGATGGTCTGGATTGGTGCTGTCCAGTTGTAATCAATATGTCATTTAAACCTGTAATACCCTTAAATATCCACTAGATGGTGCCTTCATTGACCCACTCTAGGCGGATATGACGAATATCTGTTCGCTAATTTTTGCTTTATATTTTAAGTACAAAATATAGTTGTTTTGCGTGATGCCCTTTATTTTGTTTATGTATAAACCCTTTGTTGTTGCTATTTGCGGGGTGATGTGTGGGTTACCATTTTGGTTACGAATTCCCCCACTTAAGATGGCGGAATGATCCTCACCCTCTTCCGGTCAATAGAGATGATATCCTTAAATATCCACTAGATGGTGCCTTCATTGACCCACTCTCGGCGGATATGACGAATATCTGTTCGCTAATTTTTGCTTTATATCTTAAGTACAAAATATGGTTGTTTTGCGTGATGCTCTTCTTTATTTTGTTAATGTATAAACCCTTTGTTGTTGCTATTTGCGGGTTGATGTGTGGGTTACCATTCCGGTTATGAATTCCCCCACTTAAGATGGCGGAATGATCCTCACCCTCTTCCGGTCATTTAGCTCAAATAGATGGCGTCAGTACGCCGTCCGCACCTTTGAAGACGTCATCTGTGACGAAACGTCGTCGGGTCACGGCGTACTGACGTCATCGGATTGCGACCGGAGAGTGCGGGCGAGCGAAGCCGTCCGGCTGGCGGCTGACAAACATTGCTCCTCATTCCTGGTCTTGCTGTAAGTTTTTCTGATTTTACTTGAGAATAAATTTTAATGGTTTTACGCTATGGGAGCCTCTCTTTTCTTTACGTGGGTGAACACTTGCAATACCTCCGCTATTTGAGGAAAACAGCACCCCAGAGTAAGGGTCGGGTCCTTGGATGCTTGATCACCATACAGGCTCAACATTATTTGTATTTGGTAAGAGGCGACCCCTATTGGTATATCTTATTATTGGCTCCGGGTTCACACTGAATTGTGATCTGCACGTTTGCTTTAATCCTTATCTCATATGGTAAGAGGCGAATCTAGCTATATAAGGTGGTGGTTCAACACGCAAATCTCACACTTTTGCCTTCCTTTATTGGCTATTCAATTAACGTTGTCCGGTAAGAGGCGACTTCAGCTATAACACGTTTATCAATTTTGGTGTTTACCTTTATCACTTTTGGTAAGGGGTACCCATCATATTTTTATATTTTATTTTGCATGTTTTTTATTCACTGTTATCAGTGATCAATTTTATTGGTGGAGGTTTATTCATTTACACAATTGAATTCATTTTTCACGAACACTGTGGTGTCCAATTAATTTAGTTTGTAAGGTTTTACGCTATTGCGCTTTTACCTTTACTTCCATGATCCTATGACCATTGAGCTAACCGTTCACGTGGACCTGGATCTACTATCAAGGTGACAAGTTTATCCAAAGAAACTGCCTTTACCTTACCTCAATCTGGTAAGCATATACCCTTTGGGGTTCCTGGTTCCGGATTACATCTTTACTTTATGCTTGGACTGTATGGACTTTATATCTCCATTGATCATATTATAGCGCGACTTAATTTTACAATATTCTACAGGGTGTGGTCACACTAGAAGTTGCTGCTGTTCACTATTTTTCCTTTAGCGCGGTTAATATTTTTACATTAACATTTAGGAAGGGAGTGTGGAATTTTTCCAATACTCCCTATCCGTATGAATTTTTGACACACTTTTTTTTTTTCCCTTTTTTTTTTTTTGGGGCTTCATGACAGGGTTTGGGTGTAGAGCACATTTAGAAAGGAAGTGTGGAATTTTCCAATACTCCCTATCCTATATAATCTTTGACACACGTTTTTTTTTTTTTTGTTTGTTTCTTTCCCCCTTTTTTTTTTTTTTTTTTTTTGGGGTTTCATGACAGGGTTTGGGTGTAGAGCACATTTAGAAAGGGAGTGTGGAATTTTCCAATACTCCCTATATTTTTAAGATGCACTACACGGGGAGGATCATATGGAGGGAGGAGGGGAGGATGGATTGAGAGATATGTAAATAAAGTGAAAGATGCATGCATAAATGATAATACTTGTATTAAAGTAATATATATTATGTGCTTGGTTGCCCCATGGAGGGGGAAAGGGGAAGAGTGGAGAGAGAGGGGAGGGAGGAGAGAGGGGGGGAAAGATACCTGCAACTTGTTGTAATATAAAGGGGGAAGGGGATAAAGCTTTACCCCTTCACCTTGGAAAAGGTTATGGAATGAGAGACCCCCTCTCATTAGTTAGAGAAAGAACCAGACAAATAAATAAGGATACCTAGCCTCTCCACTCCCCCGAACCCCCCCCCCCCCTTGGGATATGTATACGGAGCATAGGATAGGGAATTAAGCTAACCCCTCTAAGAGGGGAAGGAGGGAGGTGGAGGATAGTTGGGATAATTTGAGGGAAAACAAATGTTAATACCTTGGTATGAAAGAATATTTACTAGGGAATGACAGAGCCGCTTTATAGATGAGGATGAATAAAATCTTGGTGAGACTACCTCCCCGAGCCCACTAGCCCACTTTGGACATACATTTGAATTGAGGGTAAACAGCTAGATATTGCCCCCTAGAAGAGGAGGGGGGAGAGAGCGAGAGGAATAGGTGGGAATACAGGGGGGTAGGGGGAGTAAATCAGATCGGCGTCAGGGAAAGAAGTATCTAGAGGAATTAGATAGATAAAGGGGAGAGGTGCGGGAGAGTATGGGGAGAAACATTCTGGGGTATAGCCCTTACTTTTAGTCACACAAATGGCACTGGGAAGTGCCGTGTGAAATAAGGATAAAAAAGAGAGTTATCCGAACTGACGAGCTAGAGACTTGGCCTCCTGTAGAGGCCGATTTCTCTCGCCCGCCAGAAGGGGAGGGGAGTAGAGGGTAGGGGGGGTTTTTTTTTTTTTTGTTTTTTTGTTTCTCTCCTTCTCCGCTGACCAGGGATGGAGGACTTAAAAATCACTTCCTACAACGTGAAAGGATTAAATATACCGGAAAAAAGGCACACATTATTAACAGAACTGAGACGATTAAAAACTAATATTGCACTAATACAGGAAACGCATTTCAGGGCAGATAAAATATCCCTTATCAGAAACAGATTTTTCCCATATATATATCATTCCGCATACACGCAAGCAAAATCTCGCGGGGTCTCTATATTGATTGCAAATGGGGTTCCATGGACTTATCAAGACAGCAGACACGACCCAGAAGGAAGATTCCTATTTGTTAAGGGATTAATAGGAGAGACACGGGTAACGTTCGCAACAATATACACACCTAACAACCGACAGGACGCATTTATCTCTAGAACGCTAGCTGAGTTGATGGGTTACACAGAAGGTCAATTAATCCTGGGAGGTGATTTTAATGCACCATTGATAGCAGCATTGGACACATCCTCCGGGACGACTACTCTTACCCCTGGAATGAGTAAACGAATTTTAAGAGCCTTATATAAAGCTCAGCTGATAGATATATGGCGACTACAGCATCCCTCGGAAAAAGAGTATACATTTTTTTCAAACCCACACAAGAATTACTCTAGAATTTACCTTCTTTTTGTACCCCATTCCCAACTACAGGCAGTAAAAAAGTCAGATATAGACAGTATTACATGGTCAGACCATGCCCCAATATCAATAATATATAGCTTGACATCAAACTCTACACAGAAAAAACGCTTCTGGAGGCTAAATGAGGATTTGCTGCAAAGAGAAGAGGTAGTGAAGGAACTCACAGAGGAGATGAAGGCCTACTTTGAGATCAATGACCAATCTGAGTGCCAGACAGGGACCCTTTGGGAGGCCCACAAGTCGGTAATGAGGGGCATATTCATTAAGCATGTAGCACGTATAAAAAATGAAAGGGGAGAGCAAATGACACAACTTTTAGAAAGACTCAGCCTACTAGAGATAGAACATAAACAGACCTTATCAGAGACGGTGAGGGGAGATCTGAAGTTAATTAGAAAACAGATAACGGACCTGCTACAATATAAAGCCAAAGCAGCCATTCAAAGGTGCCGGAAAATGAATTACGAATCGGGCAATAAATGCGGGAAATTACTGGCTAGTTCAGTAAGAGAGCAGAAATTGAGATCGTACATACCACACATCATTACGGCAGAAGGTGACAAGAAAATGCTACCAACACAAATATCAGCAGAATTTGAGAAGTATTATACTTCTTTGTATAATTTAAAAGAAACCCCACCATCTTTAGAAGATATTGAGAGATATATAGACCAGTCACAGCTACCCAAATTGATAGAGGCAGACCGAGAAGACCTAGAGAGGGAAATCACGATTGAAGAGATACAGCAAGCTCTTAAATCCATGAAACCGGGGAAAGCACCAGGCCCAGACGGTCTAACGACTCAATATTATCAAACATGGTTCCACATCTTAGGCCCTTAGTTAGCAAGATTATTTAATGCATCAGATATGGATGGGAAGCTAACTAGAGATACACTCACGGCCCATATATCCTTGATATTAAAAGAAGGTAAGGACCCGTCCTCATGCATCAGCTATAGATCAATATCTCTCCTAAATGTGGACCTAAAAATATTTACTAAAATACTCGCAAATAGACTAGCAAAGGTCCTCCCTAGCCTAGTACACTTAGATCAGGTGGGCTTTATGTCATCAAGGGAAGCAAGGGATAATACCACCCGAATTCTTAGTTTACAAGTAGTAAAGGAAAAAAAGATCCCGTGCGTAGTGTTGAGCACAGACGCAGAGAAGGCATTTGACCGGGTGGGATGGCCTTTCATGTTTGCTGTGCTCAAATATATTGGACTAGGGAAAGAGATGCTAGAAAAAATTACCAGAGTCTATACAGAGCCAATGGCTAGGGTAAAAACTAATGGTATATTGTCAAATGCCTTCCCAATAAGAAATGGCACAAGGCAAGGATGTCCATTATCGCCCATACTCTTTGCTTTGAGTCTAGAACCGTTCTTATGTAGAATTCGGTTAAATCAAGATATTAAGGGGGTAAAGATAAAAGAGAAACAATTTAAAATTGCCACTTATGCGGATGACCTACTATTTTCACTAACTAGCCCAGGTATATCACTGCCAAATGTAATACAAGATTTTAAAAAATTTGGGGTTATGTCATATCTGAAAATTAATTTTGGGAAGTCGGAAGCGATGGGAATAGGGGTACCTTTATCCCAGGTAAACGTGCTGAAAAGCAGCTTCGGCTTCAAATGGAAAGAAGAGGCGGTGAAGTACCTAGGGACATTAATACCAGCGAAATTAACGTGGGTGTACGATCTCAATTTCCTGCCCCTGATAGCAAAAACAAGGAACCTACTAGAACAATGGCGTAAAGGGATGCATTCATGGTTCGGCAAATGTAATTTGTTAAAGATGACAGTTCTACCAAAATTTGTATACTTGTTGCGAGCGCTACCGGTTAAGATCCCAAGTGCCTTCTTTAAAGCAATACACTCTCTGTTTGTGAATTATATCTGGAATTACAAAAAAACACGAATAGCAAGACGATTGTTAGTATTACCAAAGAAAAAAGGGGGGTTGGCTTTTCCAGATATACGAGTATACTATCAGGCCACTCAAGTGGCATCATTCGGAAAACAAGCTATGGGTACAATTAGAACAAGCACAAACAGAAGTAGACTTGAAGAGAGCGATATGGTGCTACCAGGTATTACCTAAGGAACTGAAAAATCACTCGATAATAGGAAATACATTAAGGGTATGTAGGAATCTAGATATATACAATAAATTGACAACGAGCGAGTCCCCTTTATTCCCAATCCTGGGAAATCCACAGTTTGCACCAGGCTTAGATAAGAGACAGTTTGCGGACCTGAGGGAGAAGAAAATTGATCAGGCCTCTTCTTTTTTGATACAAAGAAGATGGCCCTCAATTAATCAATTGATTGATAGAGTGGGAATATACAATGTTCCCTTCTGGCAAGCAATTCAATTACACCACTATCTAACATCAATACCAAGACCAGAAAGCTTCTGCAGAGCATTAACGAGATTCGAACAATACTGTGTGAGGCCAGGGACCTTATTACATACACTATCAATAGCCTATGGGCTACTGACAAATCCGGAAGAACAGCTGGAATTAACGTGGCCGGGAAAATGGGGTAGAGATCTCGGATGCAATTTAACAAGTGAACAGGTCCAAAGGATATTAAGATTTACCTTTAAACCATCTGGGTGTGTCAGAACCCAAGAACTGAACTTTAAGCTCATAACGAGATGGTATATTACACCTAAGAAAATTCACAGATGGTTCCCGAGGGAATCAGGTGTATGCTGGAGATGCAAAAAAGAAGAAGGTACATTGTACCATATTTTTTGGACCTGTGCAGATATAAAACCATTCTGGGGGGGAGTAAAAAATATGACTCAAAAATTTACGGAATATAAAATTGAAGAAAATCCGCTCTTTTTCCTGTTGCAGGGGTCAGATATACCGGTGGGGAGATATGAAAATTCTATTATACCGTATTTAGTAAATGCAGCTAAAGCATGTATCCCAGGCAACTGGAAAAAAACACAACCCCCATCAATGGTAGAATGGATACACAGAGTAGAGGAAACTAGAAGAATGGAAGAGTTAATTGCATACTCCCAAAATAGACAGGAGAAATATAAAAAGATATGGGAAGAATGGAACTTCTTTATAATCTCGGAAGAAGGGAAAAAACTCTTAGGAGGATAGAGGTAAGGAAAAGATAAGAATATAGCGGAAGAATAAGGGGTCCTTCAGGCTGATGGCAGCGGAGCGGGGGAACTCTTCCCCTTTTTTTTTTTTTTGGGAGGGAGGGGGGAGGGAGGGTAAGGGACAAAAAAGGAAAATAAGGAAGGAATACAAGTTAAAGTAAATGATGAAAGAGTGGAATTAACAAAGGTTAAAATGAGATTGTACTACCTGCTGAATTGTAAATGTACTTAAGCTGAACTTCCTGAATAAAAAATTTATATTTGAAAAAAAAATAAGAGGGAGGTGCCTAGAGGGGCCATTTGAAGAGGAGGATCATGACTGCTCTCGTCCAAACCACTAAACAGGCAACAGCGGGTAAGTATATCCTGAATTTTTTTGCCCAGCCATCCAAAAAGGAGATGTTCCCAACATTTAGAACAGGCAGGGCTGAGGCAGAAAAAACATCTGAGAAACACAATCAGCACAAAAACATGGATTACATATCTTAAAGGCTACAAGCTTCACCCAGAAGCATTAAGCTTACAGTATAGAAATCAGCCTCCCCACCCTAAAAATTCAAAACTCACACTTTCAGGGGAGTGTGGAGGGGGAAGGAGTGGCTGCTAGAGCTTTGTCCTGACTGCCTAACCTACATTTAGTGTGAGTCCATTCCTTCATAAACTTTTTACTCTTAACACAGTTGTGCTGGAGCAAAGCAGATCTTGGGAGGAGAGGGATCAACCCCTGCCACCACTCACCGTCCGTCTTCCAAGGGGTGAGTCTCTACAATGAGTCTGTTTCAATCTATAAACAGTAGGAGGGAGAGAGTACTCAATCCAAATTATTATGGTGATAGAGAGAGATGTGTGCACATGTATCGTGGGAAGCAATTGAACACAACACCTTACATTGTTCAAAATGTTTGGTTGTGTTGACATGGAAAGCCTTTTACATTGCTTTGGTGGAACTGCTACTAACATTGCAAGCCATCTTTTGTAACCTTTTGAACAATTTGCCGTGGAAGTTTGAGTTCAAGGTTTAGGTCCTATTAAAGCTGGAGCACCTAGGGTTTATGTGTTAACACCAACAAAGTGCTTGCTCCACTGTCATCTCTACCATCTTCAGGCTTCAATGCTAAGAGATGAAAGACCACACCTAAGCTTGCTAGGAGCTAGACCTCCTCCCTTCCAAAATGTGTGATGACTCAAACCATCAGCCCAATAGGGAAGCTCTGTTCCTGTGTGTATGCAATTGTATAGCATTCCCAAACAATCCATATCCAAAGAGGTTGAAGTGAAAAATATCTTCTGGTTGACCATGGAATTCACCTTACAGCTGCCCAAAACATGTTTGTGTATAAAGCTTTTGAGTGTAACTATGTAGACCAGCAATCTATCATATTTTCTCCAGAATGTTGAGAAAAGCCACCCAATATACTCCAAAGCATATTTGTTGATGCACATTTATTACAATCATTGTTTGCCTCATTTTGCCTCAAGATAATTATCCTGTTTTTTTCTACCCAGGGCACACCCACCTCACCAGGGAGGTGGTAATAAAATATCTTAGGTGGTGTGGGGCTCAGCTAGCCCTCTTGGAGCAGAGATTTGGGGTTGATCCTGACTCGGAAGATCCGTTTATTCGGGATTATGCCCCATTGGAGTAATGTTTACTCTTTGTTTTTATTTTATGTTGCATGTTGCAACAGAAGTTGCTTTAAATTTGCATTTTAAAAAAAGATCTAGTTCTATCCCAAATTTTTATATTAAAAATGTTTTATGCCAAATAAATATGTATGTTTTCTACAAAAATTAGTTTGTGTGTTTTTCCACATTGAATCTGTTGTGTGTTGTATTTGTTTAGTTTATTCTGAGTAGGGTGGTCTGTATTTGTTTGCATGTTGGCTTTGGTTTCTGTTCTCCATGAGACCTGTATTCAGGATAAATTTCAAGGGAGACCTTTTTGTATTTCATTATGTGAAGATTGAGTTTAGCAATTAGAAATGTAACCATATGTTTGGAGATAGAGAAGCACACGTGTAGAAAGGCCTACATTAACCAGGGCCCTTACTTGGCCAACAACACTTACAAAATACCAGAGATCAAACACAACCAAATCAAGTTCAAACTATGTTTATTACATCACAAAATAAAAATGTCAAAGAAATATACATCCACCCTCAAATAACAAAAAAAAATGGGGCCCCACAATTTGGACAATTTAAAAATAAATACAGAACTAAAAAAATATAGAAGAAACATCAATAAAAAAATAAGAAGACAAACTAAGGTGGTGGCTCAGCAGGTGCGCTTGAACCCTGACACACCATCTGACTGAACATTAGCTGCATCATGTTTAGCAGCTGTTCCTGTGTCAGCTGCTGCTGTTGTGGCTGTTGCTGTTGTTGTAGTGGCTGCTGCTGCGGCTGCTGCTGTTGTGGCTGTTGTTGTAGTGGCTGCTGCTGTTGTGGCTGTTGTTGTAGTGGCTGCTGCTGTTGTGGCTGTTGTTGTAGTGGCTGCTGCTGCGGCTGCTGCTGTTGTTGGCTGTGGCTGCTGTTGTGTATGCTGCTGTGGCTGCTGCAGCTCCACCCAAGCTACTTTTTGCTGCTGCTGGGGGTGCGAGGGGTGTGAAGATGTGTGGGGAGGTGTGCGGGATCGTTTGGAGGGGCGGGCCACGGTGTAGGGATAAGTGAGGAGGCAGTGTGGTGGGAAATAAGGGAAACGGCCTGGGGAGGAGTGAACAGAGGAAGGTGTGGAGAGAACAGAGCCTGTTGGAAGGGGTAGTGTGGAACCAGATTGTAAATTGGTGGTGCAGGAGGCTTGCTCATTGAGGGGTGTGACAATTTGAAGGGACTGTGAAGTGCTGGGAGTGGCTAGAGGATAAATTGTCCCCTCCCCAGCTGCCTGCCCCGTGGCCAACACTGGCGTTCCCCTCCCAATAACACAACCTGCAGTGGCAGGCAATTGTGCTGGTTGGGAGGGCTCTGCCAATGTGGCATCTTCAGCTCCAAACAGGCGTTGGCGGCTGTCCAGCACCTGAATGTCGACACTTTGCCGATCCCGTGGATGCTGGCCTGCAAAGATTAACAGGCAGTCACGCACATCCTGTTGAACCTGTACCAAAGCCGCCTGATTCCTGGCCAACATTGATACAGATTCCTGTATGAGCCCGAGCAACCGTACCAACTCACTAGATTCAGCAGCAGGCCTCCTTGGGTCATTTTGGAGCCGATACTCAGCAAGCAGCATCTCGGCCACATCCTGCAGAGATGGACGAGGTGGGGTAGGTGACAATCCCGCTGCATCCAATGCTGGCTGAAATAAGAAGAAAATGACAAACCATCTTTATAAACCATCATTCAAAAAGAGTTAAGATTAGTTACACAGCGTAAACACCCCAAGCAGACCTTAGAACAGTTGGATGTGCTTCTAATAAGCACTTGCTCATTGTAATGTTATCTAAGCTAGCAACACTTCTGATAATGGGTACACATTATGGTTTGGTTCCTAATATTACAATGGCAGAACAGTTTCTACATTAACCAGTTCCAAAGTAGCCCTGGTCTGGTAGATTAATTATTGGATTTGAAAGTCTCTTACTACACCACTGACTTGCAACATTTAAGTAACTGGTCTAAAATATGGCCAAAGAAATGCTACATGAAACCCCAAAAAAAAATACACACATGAAGAAGTTTGACGTCGAAAATCAAAGACTGCCAGGACTTTAAAGGTCCTGGATGTTTTAGAACCTTTTTGGGTCAGAGAAATTCTACAATTCTTCTCTGACGTTCATGATCAAATTCTTGTGCTGCTGGTGCAGCGTCAGAATGTCCCTGCACAAATTTCACACAGACAATGTAAGCAACATCCATCCAAAAAACCTTACTAACATTTAAATGGAACATTTCAACCTTGTTCCCTTAGATCACATACCCCAGCATCGGATGCAGAATCCTCACCAGCTCCTAATCCAACTCCAGCTGCTCCTTCAACAGGGGCCTGATGTTCTTTAAAAAAAAGAGCAAGAAAAGGCTTAGGAAATAACCTTAGGCAGTAAGGATTTGGGGCCAATTTCAATCCTAGCTTCATGAATTAAGTATTGAGGCCAAACATTCCAAAGTGTTTCCCCGGGCTCATAGGACACTTGCTAGCACCCTCCCAAAGGCTAAGAAGGCATGGTTATAATACAAAATAGGCCACCCATGAATGATGACAACAGTGTTTTGAAGGGTAGACATATTAAGGCCAACACTCTTTCTAAAGAATCTACATTTGCTTCAACACCTTCCTCCAGGCCTTGCTGCACTGGGGTTGTTTCCTGCCGCTGCTGATGCTCTTCTGTCAAGAGGACATAGCAATATGAGCTCTCATTTGGAAAGGAGAGACTAGTCTTCTACATTGTTTAGCACAGGATGATTTGGGACCTACCAGGAGGAGGGTCAACATTTATGTAAGCAGCCTTGAGTCCGTCCGGGTCGCCGAGCTGCATGGGCTGGGGAGGGGTTGAGATCTGTGCTGCAGATGAACAAATAGGGGGTGTTTGAAAAAGAAATTAAAAAACTTGAAGGCCAAGTATAAAAGTCTATTCATGTCACACATAGGATAGTAGTTACTAATTTCACAACAAATCACACAATTAACATCTAAGTTAGTAACCTACCTCTGTGCCAAGCATCCGTATCAACGCCCTCCCTGGGATGGATGGTGTTGGGGCCAAGGATGTTAAGGAATGCCACCTGATAATCCCAGAGCGAGCGTTCGTCGGATGGATCCAGCCGACCTTGGAGGTCATAAAGGCCCTCCGCAGCCCATGCACGCAGCTTCTTCCGAACGGCCCTACGGATGTCGTTGACCCTCTTCCGCACACTTGCTACATTGCAGCGTACACCACCCAGTGCATTTACGGCATCCTGGATTTCCTCCTACAGGCGTGCCCTCTCAGTGCCTGAGGTGGCCTGGGCCCTGGTCCCTGCTAGATGATCATATCTAGCCATAAAAGCCTGGACCAGGACCCGGCTCTGCCCGAGGGAGAACTGGGGAGGCCTGGGAGGCTGAGGACACGCTGCCTCTCCTCCTCGAAGTTCCCTCTCCAGGACTGGGAGGAGAAGCAGCTTGTCCACTTGGTGTGGTAACACCCCCCCCCACTTCCTCCTCCGGGATGGAGAGGGTGGACTCCCTTCTGGATGGATGCACCTGGAGCCTCCCTCACACCCGAGCCAGACAATCTTCCCCCCTGCCCCCCCTAGCTTCTACCCTTACACTCCTCCTCCTTGTAGCATGGGGTGGGGCCATGGGAGAACGAGGTGGGCAGGTAGTCCGGCTGTCTAGCAGCAGCAAATAGCCTCAAGGCCACAATCTGCAAAAAAAAAGAGAAAAAAGGAAAGAGAAAAAAACATGAGTTCCAGAATGCAAAATACTACAGTATAATTAGTGAACAATTAGAGAACACACTTACCAAAGCTAGCCACTGATTGATTTCAAAGCCGCGTTGATGGTGGTGGTGGTGTTGCCAAAAGAAGGCTGCAAAGAAAATCCAAACATGAGAAAACGCATCAGCAAGGCCACTGTACATGGGCCCAACAAACACTTACCAAAGGTCACACAACAGTGGTTTGGTTGGTGGTGGTGGTGTTGCCAAAAGGAGGCTGCAAAGAAAATACAAACATGAGAAAATGCATCAGCAAGGCCATTGCACGTGGGCCCAAAAAACACTTACCAAAGGTCACACAGCAGTGGCTTGGTTGGTGGTGGTGGTGTTGCCAAAAGGAGGCTGCAAAGAAAATCCAAACATGAGAAAACACATCAGCAAGGCCACTGCACGTGGGCCCAACAAACACTTACCAAAGGTCACACAGCAGTGGCTTGGTTGGTGGTGGTGGTGGTGTTGCCAAAAGGAGGCTGCAAAGAAAATACAAACATGAAAAAAACGCATGAGGTAAATCCATGCACATGAGGGCAAATAACACTTACCAAGAAAGCAAAAATGGGCCTTTTCTTGCAGGGAAGGTGAGGGGGAGGCACACAGCCCAAATATAGACTACAAAGATAAAACAAACATGAGAAAATACATGGGAAAACAACATGCACATGGGGGCAACTGACAATGATTAAAATACACTTGAGGGGTTCCCGAGGCATTGGGGGTGGGAGGGGATTCACCATAGACAATTGAAGCACCTCCGAGATAAGTAAAAAAGTGCCAAAGTGCATACTTCAAGAAGCAATAACGGTGAGCCAGACCACACACAGACATATATATATATATATATATATATATATATATATATATATATAGAGAGAGAGAGAGAGAGAGAGAGAGAGAGAGAGAGAGATACAATTGTCTTACCTAAAGATAAGAGAAGTTCTCTTTGTCTTGCTGGCTCACACAGTCTTTATATCACAGTCTTCAGTCTATAACATCCAGCAGCCATCTTGGCCATGTGCTCATTTTATAGCAGGCTCAGGATGTGGCAATTAGCGGCCGTGTGTATATATACCTGCGCATGTGCGCCGGCTAAATCCCGTGCTCAAAATGGCAAACAGACGGATTTTGGAAAATGCGCTCCTGGTATTTATTGGTGCCCTGTTTGAGGAGGCCAGAGCACAGGAGGCAGCAGCAGGTAGGGCAGCACCTGAGGGAGCAGATGGGGAAGCAGCTGCAGCAGCACCTCCAGTCCCTGTGCGCTTACTGCGCCAGCCACAAATTTTTGCTCCACGGCTATATTTGGACAAGCTGCAGGATTTGAATATCAGGAGGAAGTTCAGGCTAGAGTGGGAAACAGTTCTACACCTCTACCAGCTCATAGAGTAAAAAATTGAACCTGACACACGGCGCTGCCATGCGGTGCCCGGCACGGTCAGGTTGCTGGTGACTTTGTATATATTAGGGCGTGGCAGCTTCCAAGCGACTTCTGGAACTATAATGGGCATTAGCCAGGCCACAGTTTCTTGGGTGTTCATGTTGGTGATTGATGCCATTCTGAAAATTGGGCCCCAATTTATCCACTGGCCAAAGAATGAAAATGAGTGGAATGAAGTGAAATTGGGTTTCTACAAGCGGGCACAGATGCTGCAAATCCTAGGGGCAATAGATGGCACCCACATAGCCATCAGGCCACCAAGGAGCCACGAAATGGACTATAGGAACCGCAAGCAGTACCACTCCGTGAACATCCAATTGGTGTGTGACGCAAGACAGCGCATAATGAGTGCCAACACAGGTTACCCAGGGTTGTGCCATGATTCCATGATTTTAGCAGACAGTGAGCTATACCGGATGTTTGAAAGTGACGAAATGCCCCAAGGGTGGCTTATTGGTAAAGTCTTATTTTAGGGCAACAACAAACTCTAAGGTTACATAAAGACATGTTTTTTTACAGTGAGGAAAGGGGGAAAGGTCGGGACTTTAAATGAGGTTACAAATTATTGTATCTCCATCCCTAATATCAATTGGAACAAGAGGGGATTTGGTGGGACTTTAAATGAGGCGTGTGGTTAGAGATGACCATCAAAATTATATGTAAAAAAGAGAGTATGTGTGCATACACGTCCAAGCAAAGAACATGAAAGGGTACACATGTAATCTGATTTATTTTGTATGCACAATGGTAACATAATAAATGCAATAATGACATACAATGGATCACAGTAGACATAGCATATCACAAACAGTTACATATCATAATAGGTATAAATTGGATTCTAAAACATTCCGTAACAAAATAGTGGATACTCCATAGTAATTGCATCATGTATGCTCGACGCGTTTCGTGTATGTATAACACTTCCTCAGGAGCTGGTGCAATGGATTAACTATAAGGGGGAGAATATAATGGAAATCACAATGTGTCTAATAGTATGGACACCCAATTAAAAATATGTAGTTTTGTATGGAAATGCTTACAATAGAGTAAGAGCTGTAGCCTCAGGGAATTAGCCAATGTTTGTGTTCGCCCCCGTGCGTGCCTGGTACTGCTCCCTCAGCTCCCGGGGCGGACGATATGGAGTTCCTTCCATGGCTAATTCCCTGAGGCTACAGCTCTTACTCTATTGTAAGCATTTCCATACAAAACTACATATTTTTAATTGGGTGTCCATACTATTAGACACATTGTGATTTCCATTATATTCTCCCCCTTATAGTTAATCCATTGCACCAGCTCCTGAGGAAGTGTTATACATACACGAAACGCGTCGAGCATACATGATGCAATTACTATGGAGTATCCACTATTTTGTTACGGAATGTTTTAGAATCCAATTTATACCTATTATGATATGTAACTGTTTGTGATATGCTATGTCTACTGTGATCCATTGTATGTCATTATTGCATTTATTATGTTACCATTGTGCATACAAAATAAATCAGATTACATGTGTACCCTTTCATGTTCTTTGCTTGGACGTGTATGCACACATACTCTCTTTTTTACATATAATTTTGATGGTCATCTCTAACCACACGCCTCATTTAAAGTCCCACCAAATCCCCTCTTGTTCCAATTGATATTAGGGATGGAGATACAATAATTTGTAACCTCATTTAAAGTCCCGACCTTTCCCCCTTTCCTCATCATGTTCAGGGATGGAGGCGTGTGACGTGTCTGACCATACCCTGTTATTTTGCAAACGTTGTGTTACTTTCAGGGGCCGGCCCTGTGGATCTTTGGGGTCGGTTACTACTCACCCTGTACTAGTACAAACGACTTGTCACAATCAGGGCACTGGCACCTAATTTTTAGTGGCCAGCATTCACTGTATTATCTATATGACCCATATTAGTTTATATACTTTTATTTACTTGACAATGTCCACTTTCCACATAGCATAATCCCCCTCCCTTGGTATTTGCCATTGTTTGCGGTCTCTTTGTTTGTTTGCCCCGGGAGCTGCGATGCGCCCTGGCTCCCCTCCCCCTCCTCCTCCATCCTAGTGATGCGGGGGTGGGGGCGTGTCTGGCCACGGCGCATCGGCGCCACGCCCCTTCCGTGTTGGTTAAGACGCCGCGCTGTTGGCGGTCTGACCGACACGCTGATTTACCATCTATGTCCCTCCACGAGGCGCCGGCTCCCGCTGGGCTGCGACTGGCGGCCGCCGGTGCTTCTCCTTTGGAGTGGCTGCGTGACGCTGGGAGCTGTCCCGGTGTACGGCTTGGGCTGAACACTACATCCTCTGATCATTATTTCAAGGCATTACTCACATTTGGTAACTATACTCTGTGATTGGTTTCTTATGCTGCCTTTATTCCACACTTGGTTACTTCATCACCCATTTTCTTCGGTCTAGTTTTTTGTTCATCACTTTCAAGGCACTATGGATACTGGGCAATATACTTTGAGAATTCAGCCACTCTACTCATATTTCCACTTTTTCACGCTTCTTATCTCTTGTCTAACTACTTGTTCCCCTATATTATTTCTACATCACTCTGGCTTATTTAACTACCCATTCACTTTGGTTTAGTTTTCCATCTTGGGTCACATTGACCACTCCCCACACTCACTCTACGGTCTTCACTTATTCACTTTCACTTGGTTCCTTACAACCACTGATACTCGTACCATCCTCACAATTTTTTCTATGGGGTATCCTATATTGATCCTTTCACCATGTCCTCTATCTCTGGTTCTAGGAGTTTATCCATCTTCTCAATATTCTTTATTCTCATTACTCCATTACTTTGTGTAATGTAATGCACATTTCAGTGCAATATATATATATCCAATTTTACTATTGATACCTTATGAGATGACTTATTGAGACGCTTGTCATTCCTTTTACTACCCAGATTCTTTTACTGCAATGTTTGTGTTCGCCCCCGTGCGTGCCTGGTACTGCTCCCTCAGCTCCCGGGGCGGACGATATGGAGTTCCTTCCATGGCTAATTCCCTGAGGCTACAGCTCTTACTCTATTGTAAGCATTTCCATACAAAACTACATATTTTTAATTGGGTGTCCATACTATTAGACACATTGTGATTTCCATTATATTCTCCCCCTTATAGTTAATCCATTGCACCAGCTCCTGAGGAAGTGTTATACATACACGAAACGCGTCGAGCATACATGATGCAATTACTATGGAGTATCCACTATTTTGTTACGGAATGTTTTAGAATCCAATTTATACCTATTATGATATGTAACTGTTTGTGATATGCTATGTTTACTGTGATCCATTGTATGTCATTATTGCATTTATTATGTTACCATTGTGCATACAAAATAAATCAGATTACATGTGTACCCTTTCATGTTCTTTGCTTGGACGTGTATGCACACATACTCTCTTTTTTACATATAATTTTGATGGTCATCTCTAACCACACGCCTCATTTAAAGTCCCACCAAATCCCCTCTTGTTCCAATTGTTTTTTTACAGTAGTGTTTAGAGAGGCATAGACATATGAATAAGCTACATATGTGTACACCCTGCTTAAACCGAAGCCTACATAAAATTTATCTGTTATGAGTTGGCAGCCTGGTTGCACACAACCAGATCCTCATCTGCTTGTATGCAACCAGCCTACCAGCTCACAACTGCAACATTTCAGAAGTTGTCTTCAAGTCAAATTAAGGTGGTTACTGAATCTGTAAATGCTGTCCTAACGCAACTCAAAAGCAAAACACAATGGTATTAACATATCCACAAAGTCCTTTGCATAAGTGAGTCAATATTTGTTGCCTCAATATTGCCTCAATATTTGTTGCCTCAATATAGTGTAAGATATTTTCCAGAAGTAATGCCTATGCTAATCTAAGTAGAAAAAATAAGCCCGAAAGGTGGATCTTTCAATCGAAAGACCCACCTTTTGGTCTCCTTTTTTCCACCTTAGATTAGGAATGAAGGCAATTAGACATATTTCAGATGTGTCAGATGACTTTTTGCTATGATGCTAATATAAGCACACACCTAGACACACAGATGAGCAGGTTGTGGCCAAAAATTCATCATTGTCTCCCGTTTTGATGACAGTCATCTAAAGTCACATGATATGAAGAACTAATGCATATCTTTTTTGCTTTTCAGGTGATGCTGGTTACCCGCAGCTGACGTGGCTGATGGCTCCAATCAGGTACCCTCTGGGCTGACCACAACATAACTACAACAGGGCCTTGCGGAGAAGCCGGGGCATCAATGAGTTGATCATAGGTCTTCTCAAATCCCGGTTTCTCTTCTTGGCTCGGCCCGGGGGGGAACTCCTGTACTCTCCTCCAAAAGCTTCCAGGATCATCCTGGTGTGTTGCGTGTTGCACAACATGTGCGTTGCCCGGGATGAATCCTGGGAGCTGACGGAGGAGAGGGAGCCAGAGGTCCGTCAGCTGGCGGTCCCCAGGTGGCGGTGAACCACTGCAGGGATAGCCACCCGGAATGCACTGGTCGCTAGCCACTTTACATGTAAGTACTGTAACCGCTCGATATACAGAATGTGTATTAACTTGCTACTTTGCAGAGTTGACACTCACAGGGAGACAGATGGCAATTAACATCTGGCAAGTGTAATTGGCATTCTATATAACGTGTAGTCAACATTCCTAAACTGTTTTACTTGAGCAAGAACACGCACCTCAAACCAAAAACATATTGGTATTTGAAATAGTGGAGAGGGATGAGAAGACCTGGCAGGTGTTTAGTTGTGTCTGTGCCACCTGTGTAGTTATTGTCAAAATGAAAGCCTGCTTGGTATCTTATGGTGTATGCATTTTTCAGAATATGGACATCTTGGATTGGAATCATGGCACGTACCCTGAGAAGCCTGTGGTGATGGGCTGTCTTGCGTCACAGGTGTGTATTCAAATGTTTGCATAAATGATTTCTATTTTGTGTAAGTTGTGTGAAAATGTGTAATTTCAATCCTGATGTAAAAAAAAAATGAACTAAAAAATGAAGCAAGTGTGCAGTAAGATGTGATTGTCATGATGAAATCGCTTATCCTTTGATGAAATTTTCCAGGAGTGATACTGCTTGCAGTTGTAGCTGGTAGAAACCCACCTCCATGGACTCCACTCGTCTTCATTTGTGGTCAGTGGATATTTTGGGAGGCACAAGCCCAGAACTGGCCTCGATCACCAACATGAACACCCTGGAACTTCAGAAGTGGCTTGGAAGCTGAACAGCAACTTGTCATGCCTGTCCTCTATGAGCTGGTAGAGGTGCAGAATTGCTTCTCGACTCTGCATGAACTTGCTCAAGATATCAGAATCCCGCATCTTTGCCTAATGTAGCCATGGAGCAAAGATCGTGGGCTGGCGCAGTAAAGGCACAGGGACTGGAAACTGTAAATGTGACCTTGCTGCATCCCTCCTTATGTTGTAATAATTACATGAAAAGTAATACATTTTCTAAGGAACATGTCTTTCTTTTTTTTTTGGTGGCTACAGACTTAGGCTGCCAATGCCGGGGCTTTGCACTTTGCATGCTGCTTGTACTGGTGATGTGAGGGCTTTCAATGTAGGGTAGGGATGGGACAGCGTTGTGTTGAGGTGTGAGGCAAAGTGTAGTGTTGGACTATGAGGGGCTGTGTTGGTAAAATATGTAGAGGGTCCAATACCAGACACACATATGCTTGGTGTTCATCAAATTCAACAACCATGGTAAATGTGTAAACAATTGCAGCTCAAGAAAAATATGACCACACTCATACACTTAAAATTGTGTTTGTTCCATTAGTGCTCTGTATATTTATGTAGGGTCCCCCCCCCCCAAAAAAAAAAACAAAAACAAAAAAAGTTTGATAGGGAAAATACATCCAAGTGTAGTCATTGTTGGGATTTGAAACCATGACCTTGTTAACTGTAGTTGAGTTGCAAAGCAGTTAGCTATTCTGCAGAATCGAGCTGTTTGGTGAAGAGAAAGGAGCGTCTTAAGGCTAAAATATATAGCCTAATATACCTAAGGTACTAAACATTGTAGGGAATCTAGGAAGAAGACCATTGAAAAAGTGTGAGGTTTTAATGTGGACCTCAAGTGGTGTAGTGGTTTTAATGGTTTGCTCTGCACCGTGCAACCATGAGTTCAAATCTAGACAAAGATGAGATAATTAAATAGCTGTACATAATGTAAGTTTGCAAGCGCTTCACAGTGTGTGTACTTGATGTAAGTTTTGGAACCATAAAAATGATCCAATCTGTCAGAGTTTTAAAAATAAAAAATCTCTCCCCAACAGAACTTAGGTGGAGATGGTCAGACTAGAACCTACGGCATAGTGAGATGCATGAACCAGAGGATATGTGCAAGATCCCACTAGACCATGTGAGTGCTGCGTGTGAGTGCTGCGTTCACATTAACATAAGTATGAGAATTTGAAAAGCCACAATCGCAATTCAGCCTACATCAACGCCGCTGAAGGCGGAATTCGCTGTTGCTGTAACGCTGTCCAGTTCGCCACAGCGGGAGTTAATTGATTGGAACACGACAAGAAAAAAAAAAGGCTGGAGGTTTAATGAATTAGGCCCCAAGTCACAAACAATCTTGCCACTGCTCCATATGTAGTCTGGGCAGTTGGGGGGCTCCACATTTCTATCTTTTCCCTCGTAAACCTGGAAACAACATGAATAACTTGTTGCCCTGTCACAGAGCTTACACATCTGTCCCCATATCTGGCATGCTTGCTGGAGAGAAACGGTTTGAAAGCAAGGCGGCCAGAAAATGTAAACAGGGATTTATCAACACAGAAAGCTTGTTGGGGCATATACAAGGCTGCAAATTTCTAGTTGAAGTGGTTTGCTAGGGGCCGCATTTTGTGGAGCCGGTCATATCCAGGGTCACCTCGAGGATGACAGAGTTCATTGTCACTGAAGTGCATGAACCGCAAGATTTGCTTGTATCTAGTCCTGGCCATGGCAGCAGAGAACATAGGCATATGGTAAATTGGGTCAGTGGATCAATATGACCGCAACTCACTCTTTTTAGCAATGCCCTTGAGGAGGGATAGGCCCAGAAAAGTTTTAAATTCGGAAACTATAATATGTTTCCATGCAAATTCTCTGGCAAAGGTCTAATTTGGATTTGCAGCAATAACATGATCAGCATATATATTGCTTTGGTCCACAATAGATCTGTAAAGATCTTCTATGAAAACAGCTCAAAAGAATCAAGGGAAGTAAAATTGTCTGTTTCCACCTGACTTCCGGGTTGGCCAGTGAATGGGGGGGGGGGGGGGAGTACGGGTGCTGCAGAAGTGGTGGGATACCAATCAGGATTTGCAAGGGTATCAGGAAAGACTTTATGGGCTCTACGGGCCTGTCTTGTCTTGAATTCTTGGTGGCTGCGGCCACTACTTGTGCTAGCCACCGCACCAGTTTGAACTGCACTTATGGGACTCGCCATGTCACCAAGTGTTACTGCAGTGCTGGCTTGACTAGTACCAGGATGTACTAGGCCGCTGGTGCTTGCCAGTTCACCAGAAGGTTGAGCAGCACTTTTACCGACACTCTGCTGCATACTAGAACCCTTAAGGTTGTTGCACCTCAGTAACAGAAGAACAGGGTCGGGTATGCCTGACCTTACCACTACTCTGCCATCAGAGCTATCTGTCAGGGTGCTGCTGGCTGCTGTCTACAGGTTTGAATACTGAGCCTGATTCTGACAGTAAGGCTTCCCCATCGCTCTCATCTGTCATACTCAGAATCGTGTAGGCCTCTTCACAAGTGTACCTCTGTTTGGACATTTTGGCCAATAAATTTATAGGTACCTAGTGTGACTCACAGGTAAAAAAAGCACCTGGTTGTCAAAGGACTGTTTGAACCGCTACCAAAAAATTTAACTGCTAATGCTAGCCTGACTCTAATGCTGCAGTTTAGTGTGCTGTGTATTGGAAGTGACAGTAATCTGCTGATTCTGCACTTCTTGGGGGGGGGGGGGGGGGCGGTGAAGGGCTAAACGCAGGTGCTGGCAGATGTCAGGGCTGATCCTGCTAATGCTGCATTTTGAGAACACTAAACTTTTGGGGACGCTAGTATAGTTCTGATCAGATCAAAGATATTCATCTGTTAACCTCCCTGGCGGTATGATTTTTTGGATTTTAGGTGCTGAAAGCGGTACCGTTATTTTGCATGTAATTCTTGTGAATGAGCAGCCCAAACCAACTGTATACATTTATTATATATATGTATGTATACATATATTATGTATACATATATTCTATATGTGTGTATATATATATATATATATATATATATATAATGTATACAGTTGGTTTGGGCTGCTCATTCACAAGAATTACGTATATATATATATATACATATATATATATGTTTATATATATATATATATATATATATATACACATAAAAAGTACAGTAAAACTGCAGGAAAGGGCACTGGGGGGCAAACTAATGTGTTTTTTTTTTATTTTGAATGGTATCAGTGTGTTTGGTGTGTTTTTACATTTGAATTTGCCGCCGGTTCCACCCCCCCTGCGAACGTCACGTCGCAGGAGATGGAAGCCGGGGCACGGAGACGATCGGGAGGAAGATCCGCCGCGAGACACCGCCGAGACACATCGCTGGATCCTGGTGACAAGGTAAGAAACCTCTCTTACAGGATCCAGCGATGCTTCTGGCGGTACCCCGAGTGTGGCTCGGGGTTACCGCTTCTGGCTCTGAAATTTAACCCCGAGTCACGCTCGGGAATACCGCTAAGAAGGTTAAGACACTATACTAGTAATGGAGGTTTTTAGTGTGTGCGTCACTGGCAATCAAAGGGTTCACATTTATTACTAAATATGTGGCGGGCAATCTGACGCTGTTCTGAATTGACGCTAACTAACTGATGTCCTGTGACACTAATACAGTGATCAGAAAAAATATATGTTCACTGTAATAGTGACACTGTGACAGGGCAATGAAGGGATTAACTGGGGGTGATCAGAGAGTTAAATCTTTATTAGGGATATATGGCGGGGACCCTAAACCTATCTGGGACTGCCTCTAACTACCACTAACTGCCTTTCAAACTAACTGAAGTCACAAGTGACACTAATACAGTTATCAGTAAATTATCTGTATACTGTAATTAGTGTACACTGTGAAATGGTTAATGGGGGTGATCAGGGGGTTAAATCTTTATTGGGAGATATATGGCTGGGACCCTAAACCTATTTGGGACTACCACTAACTGCCTCTCACACTATCTGAAGTCACAAGTGACACTAATACAGTGATCAGTAAATGTTATCTCTATACTGTATACACTATAGTGACTGTGACAGGGAGTGAAAGGGTTAATTAGGGGGTGATCAGAGTGTTAAATGTGTGCCTATAAGTACTGATATCAGTGTACTGATTGTGTACTCAAGGTAGATGTTATCTCCTCTCAACAGTGTTGTATTTAGGTTTTGTGCTGCCCTAGGCCTGACTAATTTTGTGCACCCCCTATTTTAAATATGACCCACTACTTCCTGCCAAGGCCACACCCCATGACAGTTAGAATCACACCCCTAGGGACACAGTTAACCCCTTGATCACCAATAAAGTTAACCCCTTCCCTGCCAGTGTCATTTTTACAGTATCAGTGCATATTTATAGCACTGATTACTGTAGTAATGTCACTGGTACCCCCAAAAGTGTCAAAAATGTCAGTCAGGGGTCCGATTTGTCCACCGCAATGTCGCAGTCCCGTTAAGAAAAAAAATCGCAGAGCGCCGTCATTACAAGACAAATAAAAGACAATAAAAATGACATAAATCTTTCCCGTAGTTAGTAAACGCAATAATTTTTGCACAAACCAATCAAAATACTCTTATTGCGATTTTTTTTACCAAAAATATGTAACAGAAAAAAAATTGTCCGAAAATGTTAAAAAATTTAGATTTTTACATTTTTTTTTTGGAGAATTTCATATAAATAAAAATGTGAAAAATATTATTATTTCTTTAAAATTGTCGCTCTTTTTTTGTTTATAGCGCAAAAAAAAAATCGCACAGGTGATCAAATACCACCAAAAGAAAGCTCTGTTTGTGGGAAAAAAAGAACGTCAATTTCATTTGGGTACAGCGTTGCACGACTGCGCAATTGTCCGTTTAAGTCACACCTTGACGAATCGCAAAATAGAGCCTGGTCTTTGAGCAGCCTAATCCTCCGGGGCTAAAGTGGTTAATTACAACACATTTTGCTAAAAAAAATACAAAACAGGATTAACTGGCATTAAGATGTTCCTATACAGAAAAACCTTAGACAAATCAGCAGGTTTCAAAAACTTTTAATTTTTGATACTTTTCATCCAGAAGACTACAAAGGCCCGGTATGCAGCAGAGGAGGGTAGGTGCAGTGTTAGGCTACTAAGACCTGCTGCCAGTGCCACACTTACTAGTATTAGCGGCCACCAGTTGTATTAAGTGCCAGTGGCGTAGCGTGGGTTGTCAGCGCCCGGGGCAAGGTAAGTAATTTGCGCCCCCTACACAAATCTACTAGACCACTACACTGACACCTACACTGACCTAGCTGACCACTACACAGACCTACCTGATTACTATACTGACACCTACACAGACCTACCTGACCACTACACAAACCTACCTGACCAATCTTATCCCTGCACTAACCAACCTGATCACTACACTGACCTACCTAATTACTATACTGACAATTACACAACATGAAATGAATGGGCTGCCTACATGCTGAACACAGGTAGCAATGTTATAAAACTAGCCTGATATCCTCCCCCCCTTCACATTACTGTCCTCAGCAGCCCACCTTCATATCCCCCCCTTTACATTCCTATCCTTATGCCCCTTTATATCATGCCCCTCCTCCTTCACATTTCTGTCCTCAGCCCCCCCTCAGCATTCCTGTCCTTAGCCCCCTTTATATCACCACTCTTCCGCCTTTACATTCCTGTCCTCACCCTCCCACCCCTTTACATTCCTGTCCTTACCCCCAGTACCCCTTTACATTCCTGTCCTCATCCCCAGTACCCTTTACATTCCTGTCCCCCCACTACCCCTTTACATTCCTGTCCTCATCCCCACTACCCCTTTACATTCCTGTCCCCCACTACCCCTTTACTTTCCTGTCCACCATTACCCCTTTACATTCCTATCCCCACACTACCCCTTTACATTCCTGTCCCCACACTACCCCTTTACATTGCTGTCCCCCACTACATTCCTGTCTCCCGCTACCCTACCCCTTTACATTCCTGTTCGCCACTAGCCCTTTACATTCCTGTCCCCCACTACCCCTTTACATTCCTGTCCTCAGCTTTACCCCATCTTCAGATTCCTGTCCTCAGCTCCCTCCCATCTTCAGGTTCCAGTCCTCAGCTCCCCCTTCACAGCACCCTCAGCTTCCTCCACAATCCACATTACTCACAGATCAGACAGCAGCTGGACAGCTCTGCATGGACGGCGGCAAGCATGAAGTTGACATCAGAAGCAGGACATCTCTGGAAGGAGGGCGGGATCTGCACAACTTTTCCAGGTAGCCAGCTTGTGATTGGTTGCTAGCAACCAATCACCTGCGGGTTACCTTGAAGTCCCGCCCTCCATCCGGAGCTGTACACTGGCTCTGATATCAGCCTCCTGCCGTCCATGCAGGGCTTGTTCAGGATGGCTGAGCGGGCTCTTAAATGGCAACGTGACACTGCGCCCCCCAGATTTTGCGCCTGGTGCGGTTTGCCCCCCCAGCACCCCCCACTGTTAAGTACTGCTGCCAGTCTGTCCAAACGTCAGGCCAATCATTGGCTGCTGGCCAGTATTGTCATACTGGCAGCAGTGCGGCCGCTTTATGGGGGCGCCAGACCAATTTGCCTCCTAGGCCCTGCCACCTGGTCCAATCCAGCCCACAAGACTGGCACTACACTAAAAGTGTAGAGCAAGTGATGGGGATTTTTTTCCTGCAGGAGCCGGGAGGAGGCTGTTTTTTTTCTATGCGCCCCCCTGCAAAGTGCCACCCTAGGCCTGGGCCTTGTTGGCCTAGGCCATGATACAGCGCTGCGCTGGAACCAAAAAGGTATCCCGTGCTCACACTACATGGTCACAGGATGTTCTGCCATTGGTCAGAACCAATCAACAGGTCCAGGCCAAAAATAATTGGCCTGGACCTGATGACTGATCGGTTCTGAACTGAATCAGAACATTGTGGGGATAGCGGGGGCACGCACGCGCCCCCCCCCCTAATCCCTGCACGCGACTGACGTACCCATACGGCAATTTGTGCAGCCGAGCCAGCCTGCCACAGTATATCTGTGGCGGGCGGTCAGCAGTGGTGGCTGGTGCTCAAAAGTTTTGTGGGGGGGGGCGCAAACGGAAAAATGTAATAGGCATTGTTTTGCGGCAAAAAAACGCTGTAAAAATTGCGTGACTTTGAGGCCACAAAAGTGCAAAATGGGCCTTCAGTAATCAAGTGACCAGCGTGCCCCTATTCAATGCAGAGAGACCAGCCTGCCCCCTTTCAATGCAGAATGACCAGCGTGCCCCCTTTCAATGCAGAATGACCAACGTGCCCCCTTTCAATGCAGAATGACCAGCTTGCCCCCTTTCAATGCAGAGAGATCATCGTGCCCCTATTCAATGCAGAGAGACCAGCGTGTCCCCTTTCAATGCAGAATGACCAGCGTGCCCCCTTTCAATGCAGAATGACCAGCGTGCCCCCTGTAACGCTCCTGCGTTTTTGTAGTAGGCTGGATATGCAGCTGCAAAATCTCCACTCAGTAGTCATGTAGAGATGTGTTGAATAACCAGATCCAACCCTCCAGACTCATCACTGTGGGCCTGTCAGCTTCAACATACAGAAATATACACACTCAATAAGATGTTCCTGGAGTGGTGGAATGTATATGACAGTATGAAGGTGTTGTGCTGAAGGGACAGGTGTGAACAGTGATAGAGATGGTAAGTACTTGATAGGTTTGTTCAGGAGAGTACTAGATGGTATTAGGTAGAGTGCAGATAGGTTAGTAATCGAGTATGGTGACAGGTGGTAAGGACAGCAGATGACAATTACAGGATAGACTAACCCAGTGCAAGGATAGATGGTAGTAGACTTAAGAACAAGCAATCTATGTAACAGTGCAGATGGTAGATGGTAGTAGGCTCAAGAGCTAGCAATCTATGCAACAGTGCAGATGATAGATAGTGTAAGTAGGTTATGGAGGATTCCCCTGTGGGGTACTTATCACTAGTAAATGTTAGTAGTAGAGGGGTCCAGTAGAGAGGGGAAGATCCGGTAGCGAGATACAGGGATCAGTAGCGAGGTTCCGGTCTGCTCCAGGTAGAAGCAACCAGCTGGAGGTTCCGACAGCAAGACAGGCTTGAAAGCATGTGGATACACAAGACAGGTTGAACGAACGATGTGAGTGAGAACGCCGGCGGTTGAAATAGCCGCTCTGCGGCGCTCAGCGATGACATCATCTGTCTTAAAGGTGTATGCGTACCACCTAGTAAGAAAGGTGGGACGCATATTTGGAAGGAAATAGATTATTAAGGGTACCAGAGGTACCAGAATCTTACAGTACCCCCCCCCCCTTAAGGCCGGCTCCGGAAGGCCTATAGCACTGGTTTCTCTGGGTATTTCGAGTGAAACCTTTGTATAAGCCTAGGTGCATGAACATCAGAGGTATGCAACCAGGTGTCATCTTGGGGTCCATAGTTCTTCCATCTTATGAGATACTGGAGTCTTCCTCTATGGATGCGAGAATCCAAAATCTCTTTGATCTCATATTCTTCTCCGCCTTCAACTTGTATTGGAGGTGGAGGCAAGATGGTAGGCCTTATTCCTTGGTTAGGAACATGGGGCTTCAGTAGCGACACATGGAAGATGAGATGGATCTTAAGATCTGCTGGTAAGGTGAGCTATACTGCAGCTTTTCCAATAAGTTTCTTAATTGGGAAGGGTCCCAAAAATAGAGGTCCAAGTTTTTTGCTAGGGATTTTTAATCTTAAGTTTCTTGTTGATAGCCAAACAAGGTCCCCAATAGCATACTGAGGAGAAGGTCTTCTACGAAGGTCGTAGTACCTTTTTTGTTGACTATGAGCGTGTGATATAGTGGTATTGAGTAAACCCAGAGAGTCTTTTATTTGGGTAAGGTAATCCGAGGCTACTGGGTTACTTGATGGCAGGATGCGTGGTGGAAGAAGAGTGGGATGAAACCCATAATTCAAGTAGAACGGACTTTGCTTAGTAGTACTGTGGGTTGCATTGTTGTAAGCAAATTCCGCCAGAGGGAGGAGATCCACCCAATCATCCTGTAGGTATGATGTATAGCAACGTAGATATTGCTCAATGCACTGGTTGACTCTTTCAGTCTGTCCGTTGGTCTGAGGATGGTAGGGAGAAGTGAGCTTTCGCTCAATCCGTAATATTTGACAAAGTGCTTGCCAAAATTTAGAGATGAACTGTGAACCACGGTCGGACAAAAGAGTCTTTGGAATTCCATGCAACTTGAACACATGTTTCATCAGTAGTTCCGCTGTTTGTTTAGACGAAGGTAGTCTACGGATAGCAATGAAATGTGCCATCTTTGTCAAGTGGTCCACTGACACTAGAATGGTATTAAATCCCTTAGAAGGTGGTAGTTCTACTATAAAGTCTAAGGACATAACTTCCCATGGAACCTGGGGTATTGGTAGACTGCAGAGTAGACTAGATGGTTTTGTAGTGTCAATCTTGGACCTTGCACAGATGTCACATGAAGAAACAAATTTTTGTACAGACGTCTTCATATCAGGCCACCAAAACTGCCTGGTAAGCAAATTAAGGGTTTTCGTCATACCCATATGTCCTGCCATGGGCACATCATGTGACAACTCCAAGATCTTGGTGCGCATAGTAGGGGGTATGTAAAGTTTGTTGTTGTAATAGAGGAAGCCTTCTGCATCAGTACTCAGTTGTGGTGGAGGTGAATCCAATCCTATACTGTGCAAAATCTCTTTCTTCAAGGAACGGACAACACCAATAATACGTTCATAGGGTATTATGGGAATGGAAGGGATTTCGGCGCAGTTATCTTCGATTAATCGTGATAGCGCATCCGCTTTTTTATTTTTGTCTGCAGGCATGTAGGTCACTAGGAAGTTGAATCTTAGGAAGAATAATGACCATCGTACCTGTCGGTGGGAGAGAGTTTTGTTAGTCTGGAGGTATTGAAGGTTTTTATGATCTGTATATATGAGTATTGGTAACTGGGTACCTTCGAGTAGATGTCGCCAATTCTCCAGTGCCAGTTTTATGGCAAGTAACTCCTTTTCACCTACTGGGTAGTTCACCTCTGGGCTGCTTAGTGATTTTGAAAAGAAGCAACTGGGTGGAGTGGTGAAGTATTTGTTGGTCATTGGGAGAGAACTGCTCCTACTGCCATATTTGAGGCATCTACCTCCAGAATATATTGGAGGGATGGGTCTGGATGGCGTAGTATGGGAGCAGAGTTAAAGCTTGATTTTAACAAGCAGAAAGCTTGATTAGCTTCTTCTGACCATTTGAATGGTTTCTTTATACTTGTCAGTTGTGTGAGAGGTCTCACAATAGCGGAAAAGTTCTTGATGAACTTCCTATAGAAGTTGGAGAATCCAAGGAATCGCTGTAATGCCTTACGAGTTGTTGGTATAGGCCAGTCCAGAATACAGGATATCTTGCTCATATCCATCTTAATTCCAGTTTTGGATATGATGTATCCTAGAAATAATATTTCTTCCTTATGAAATAAGCATTTTTTTAATTTCACGTATAGATTGTGTGAGAGTAATCTGGATAACACAAGTCTTACATGTTTTATATGTTCAGGCATAGATCGCGAATAGATAAGTATATCGTCCAGGTATACTACGACACAGACATCAAGTAAGTCTCTAAAGATGTCGTTTATGAACCTTTGGAAGGCTGCGGGAGCATTACACAACCCGAATGGCATCACAAGATATTCGAATAATCCGTATCTGGTTCTGAATGCTGTTTTCCACTCATCTCCATCACGGATTCGGATTAGGTTGTATGCCCCTTTCAGGTCTAATTTAGAGAAGTAAGTAGCCCCACGCACTTGTTCAATGAGTTCAGGGATGAGCGGCAAAGGATAGCGATCCTTTATCGTAATCTTGTTTAATTGCCTATAATCGATAATAGGCCTAAGACTGGAATCCTTATTGCGGACAAAGAAAAGTCCTGCAGCTGTGGAAGAAGTAGAGGGTCTGATGAACCCTTTTTTCAAATTCTCATCCAAGTATTCCTTGAGATGAGAAAGTTCATCCTGTGAAAGCAGATAAACATGACCGAAAGGCAATTTGCTGTTAGGGAGTAGATCGATAGTGCAATCATAATCCCTATGGGGAGGCAACACTTGAGCATTTTTCTCAAGGAATACTTCGGACAGATCCTGATAGCATAGTGGTGCAATCTCATCTGACACCACAGACAGTATCTTTCCATAAGATGGGAGGTTACACGTAATCTCACAATAGTGAGAAGGGAAGGCCAAAGTCCGTCTTTTCCAATCTATGATTGGTTGGTGTGTGTGTAACCAGGGAAGTCCCAAAATAATGGAAAAATGGGGTGAGGATAGTATATCAAAGGTGATGGTCTCCACATGAGACTCGTTGGCAGTGGCAAGGAGTGCCTGTGTCTGGTTGGTGATTGGACCAGAAGACAATGGAATACCATTAATGAAACTAACAGAAACAGGTTTAAGCTTTGAAATAATAGGTATTTTATTTAAGGTAACAAAACGTGTATGAATATAGTTTCCACAAGATCCAGTGTCGATCATAGCCTTGGTGGTGATCCTAGTCTGGTCCCACTGTAATGTTAAATGAACAAAAAGATAGGGGTTAGAAAAGGAAGTCGTTAATCCTCCTAGCAAGACATGTGAACACTCACCCTCTTTTTTGCGGACAAGGGGACAGAAGCATATCAAATGATCCGGGGATGCGCAGTACATGCAGAGATTTCTGGATCTCCTTCTGGATCGTTCAGTAGTTGATAAAGGTGGGCGTATAGTTCCTACCTCCATGGGAGTAGGGTCAACGGCCGCAATCTGAGAAGGACTAGTTAATGGCATTCCCATTTTTTCAGCCCTTCTTTCTCGTAGTCGTCTGTCGATGTTGATACTAAGTTGTATCAAGGCATCCAAGGTGCCAGGTAAATCCGCTCGGGCGAGCTCGTCTTTAACAGCTTCTGATAACCCGAGTCTGAATTGAGTTCGCAGAGATGTATCATTCCACCCTGAATCAAGGGTCCATCTTTTGAACTCTGCTACAAAGTCTTCTACAGGTCTCCTTCCTTGTTTTAAAGCCCTTAGTTGAATATCAGCAGTACTCTGCCTATTGGGGTCTTCATATAAACTAGCGAGTTCTGCTAGAAATAAGGAATAGGAGTTGAGAATCTGATAATTTTTCTCAAAGAGAGAGTCTGCCCAGGCCCGGGGATCACCCGTTAAGTATGAAATAACGGTACAGACTTTAATCTGTTCAGTAGAGTATGTACGAGGTTTTTAACAAAAAAAGCAATTGACATGCGTTTTTGAATTCACAAAATGTTTTCCGATCACCTGTAAACACTAGGGGAGGGTTTATTTTAGGTTCAGGGGGCTGAACAGTAGTAAGCCGTGAGAGACGGGTTACCTGCTGCGTCAGAGTCTGATTCTGTTCTTTTACTTCAGTAAGAGCAAGTATTAACGCATTTACTTGTTGTGTTAATTGTGTCACTTGAGTGGGTAATTCTGCTGAATCCATTTTTTTTTTCTGGTTCGTTCAATCTGTAACGCTCCTGCGTTTTTGTAGTAGGCTGGATATGCAGCTGCAAAATCTCCACTCAGTAGTCATGTAGAGATGTGTTGAATAACCAGATCCAACTCTCCAGACTCATCACTGTGGGCCTGTCAGCTTCAACATACAGAAATATACACACTCAATAAGATGTTCCTGGAGTGGTGGAATGTATATGACAGTATGAAGGTGTTGTGCTGAAGGGACAGGTGTGAACAGTGATAGAGATGGTAAGTACTTGATAGGTTTGTTCAGGAGAGTACTAGATGGTATTAGGTAGAGTGCAGATAGGTTAGTAATCGAGTATGGTGACAGGTGGTAAGGACAGCAGATGACAATTACAGGATAGACTAACCCAGTGCAAGGATAGATGGTAGTAGACTTAAGAACAAGCAATCTATGTAACAGTGCAGATGGTAGATGGTAGTAGGCTCAAGAGCTAGCAATCTATGCAACAGTGTAGATGATAGATAGTGTAAGTAGGTTATGGAGGATTCCCCTGTGGGGTACTTATCACTAGTAAATGTTAGTAGTAGAGGGGTCCAGTAGAGAGGGGAAGATCCGGTAGCGAGATACAGGGATCAGTAGCGAGGTTCCGGTCTGCTCCAGGTAGAAGCAACCAGCTGGAGGTTCCGACAGCAAGACAGGCTTGAAAGCATGTGGATACACAAGACAGGTTGAACGAACAATGTGAGTGAGAACGCCGGCGGTTGAAATAGCCGCTCTGCGGCGCTCAGCGATGACATCATCTGTCTTAAAGGTGTATGCGTACCACCTATTAAGAAAGGTGGGACGCATATTTGGAAGGAAATAGATTATTAAGGGTACCAGAGGTACCAGAATCTTACACCCCCTTTCAATGCAGAGAGATCATTGTGCCCCCATTCAATGCAGAGAGACCAGCGTGCCCCCTTTCAATGCAGAATGACCAGCGTGCCCCCTTTTAATGCAGAATGACCAGCATGCCCCCTTTCAATGCAGAGTGTCTAGCGTGCCCCCTTTCAATGCAGAGTGACCAGCGTGCCCCCTTTCAATGCAGAATGATCAGCGTGCCCCCTTTCAATGCAGAATGACCAGCGTGCCCCCTTTCAATGCAGAATGACCAGCGTGCCCCCTTTCAATGCAGAATAACCAGAGTGCCCCCTTTCAATGCAGAATGACCAGCATGCCCCCTTTCAATGCAGAGTGTCCAGCGTGCCCCCTTTCAATGCAGAGTGTCCAGCGTGCCCTCTTTCAATGCAGAGTGTCCAGCGTGCCCCCTTTCAATGCAGAATGACCAGCTTGCCCCCTTTCAATGCAGAGTGACCAGAGTGCCCCCTTTCAATGCAGAATGACCAGCGTGCCCCCTTTCAATGCAGAATGACCAGTGTGCCCCCTTTCAATGCAGAATGACCAGCATGCCCCCTTTCAATGCAGAATGACAAGCATGCCCCCTTTCAATGCAGAGAGATCATCGTGCCCCCATTCAATGCAGAGAGATCAGTGTGCCCCCCTTCAATGCAGAGAGATCAGTGTGCCCCCTTTCAATGCAGAGAGAGCAGTGTGCCCCCTTTCAATGCAGAGAAATCAGTGTGCCCCCTTTCAATGCAGAAATATCAGTGTGCCCATTTCAATGCAGAGAGATCAGTGTGCCCTCTTTAAATGCAGAGAGACCAGTGTGCCCCCTTTCAATGAAGAGTAACCAGCATTCCGTGCCACCCCCCCCCCCCGAGACCAGTACACTTACCTGCAGCGGCGGCTTCTCCTCAGTCCCCCGGCGTCTCCTTGGCCAATAGCATGGTTTTGCCTTTCGGCCAATCGGGAAGCGGGTCTCCGACCCGTTTCCTGATTGGCCAGGAGGAGGATCAGTGTGACAATAGTGAATTTTCATTCGCTATTGTCACACAATGGGTGGGCTCGGGGCGCACTGCTCTGCACCCCGGGTCCACCCTTTACTGAAGCCTATTACAGCCTCTGGCTCTAATCAGGTGACTCAGAAAAAAAAACCCCATTGAACTCCATGCGTCTGGCGCCCCGCATGTAGATTAGGGGGCTGGACGCATGGATAGGGGGGCAGTGCCCCTGCGCCCCCAAAGCACCAGCTGCCACTGGCGGTCAGCAACTGGTAATTGCAGTGTAAATTTCATAAAAGAATGAGTGTAAAAAGTGGCACTACTATACATTCTGTCTAAGAAAAGGGAACCCGGTTATGAAAACATCCAAATGGCCACTTAATGCAAAATTTGCTTTGTTATGTAAAGACAAAAGGTAATTTGTAGACAATGCAATGATAAAATGAAACATTTAAATAATTTTAAATGTTAGGTTCTCCATTCGCCATAAATGTAATGAGTTACTCACCAAAGGCTCTTTTTGGCTGAACTAGGCGCAAAGTAAAAATCTCATTTTTTGGAAGTTCCCTTAACATCTTTGCCACTTCATAATGTCGGCATCCCACAATTGTCTGATCATTTATGGCTTCAATATTGTCACCAACATTAACAGTCTTCAACCGGTCAGTAATGCTTCCTTCCTTGATTCTCTAATTAGGACAGTAATAAGAGTCAAACAACTGATCACTTAAAAATACAAGACATCTAAGAAAACAACTTTATAACTGATCCACATTATCTTACTTTGTAAGTAAAGTCTTGTTTTAGATATCAGACCAACTTTAAAGGAAAACAACAAGATTATGGTGCCTCTTTTGTACAATTACTTACACCACATATGGCAGACACAAGGTCTGGCTCTGGCACTCACCATCTGCTTCCTACTGTCCCACTGTCACTGTAAACACAGAAGCTTTTTGTGTTTACAGTGACAGCTTTGCTCATGGTGGCTCATGGATTTAATCAAACAAATCCCAACAGGCACTTCTGAATCTGACAGAACGAGTAGGTGAGGCAGAGCTGAATACACTGCTACTTTACTTTAGCCACCTGCATAGTGAGGTTCTACAGCTTGGAAGTGCAGTCGCTGTAGATCTGAGGGGAAGATCTGAAATGAGGGGAAGCTCTGCGGATTTCTATCATCCAATTATGTGCAAGCAAGAATGCTGTTTTTTATTTTCCTTGTGTAGCCTGGTCGCATGGCTGGCATTGTTCAAACTGTTATTTGTTATTAAAGTTCTGCAAAGACAGTGACTTTGGAAGTATGGGAGATGTAGTTTCGGGAGGAGCCAGGATCACATACTGCTATGAGAGAGACTCTTCTCCTAGGGAGCATTGGGACGCACAGAGCTTGCTGGGGTGTCTTTATATAGGGGGGCGGGATCCTTACTCGCTCTCTTGCCTGGAGAACAGTGTGCTGGAAAGAAGGGGAAGAGCTGCTGCGGATCGCAGGAGGATAGGCCGAGGCCTAGTGGCGGACACCGGAGCTGAAGCGGGTGGTGTGGTGACCGAGCGGAAGGTAGTTGGACAGGCAGAAGGAGACGCTGAGCAGAGCGGGGCCTGGCTGCAGAGGGGAAGCGGACTTCCCGGTTTGGGTGAAAGACATCCAGTATCTACATCTGCACTACTCACAGACCTAGGCTGAATCGGGGCAGGACTGCTAGATTGTTTGCTTAAAAGAGGCCATACTGACATATAGTTATACCACTGGACACTGCAGTTATACATATAGTGCAAGGTGGGTGAACTAGGCCTTAAGCCCTCTGTTCAGTCCTAGGCTGTTAATCTGTTGAGACACATCAGGATCTGTTTGCACACATCTCTGTGGATTACAAATATTGACTACTTTGGGGGATCACAGTTCATCATCATTACCTTTATTGGATTACAATTTCTTTCCTTGGATTGTTGGGAATTCCTTGCCGGTGAAGACTAGTGAGGCCTCACTGTAGCGGCCACCCCAATGGAAAGAGGGGTTTCGCCGCCAGAGATGTTCTCTTCCCCCTAGTGGGAGGGATGCTGTAGAGTAGAGCAGGAACCGTTCTTACCAGAGCTAGTGATTTAGAGATCCAAGCAGAAGAGAAGTAGAGCTGGTATAGCCTTCTCCCACAAACATGAGATGAGAATATATGTTGAGGGTAAGCAAGAAGAACTGTTTATTGAACCCACACACACACATTATATACACTATCAGGTCTGGTGAATCTGATTGCATGTATACAGGAACAGAATAACCCTAAACTAATTATCTAGCCACCTGGCCAGAACAATGCGAGGTCATAACATGTAACAATGGAACAGGAATACTTAGCACAATACACATTCCATCTCAAAACACAGACAATAGGGAAGTCTGCGAATGGCAGTCTTTGTGTCTCTCTCACAGCCAAGTATGGAACACACTGTGTAAGGTGGTATTAAATCTTCATATTTCTATATGAAGATTTTGCTGACAAATATTGAAGCAATCCAAACCATTACTTATCTGTCTTTCACTCAGTGACGGTGAGTACCGTCACATATCTTCCCCCCAAAGGTAGATGAATCAGGTACCAGACCCCCAACTGGTCTGTGCCTGAGTTAGTCGGGTAACAAGTCCCAAAGAGTCAATCCAGGGACTTCCAAGTAAATCTGCCATGGCCCCCCCCTCTCCCAAACTAAAACCTATCCCATATGACCGCACTCCATCCAAACATTCAAGCGTCTGGACCTCAGAATGCAAGTAGGTCTCCGTGATGTGGGCCTGGGATCTGGACCGGCAGGAATGCTGAGGTCAAGTGGCCTAGGTCGTTCCCCAGTAAGACATCGGTGGGGAGCTCCCGTATCAACCCCACGTCAATCAGACCTGACCCAGCACCCCAATTCAAGTGGACCCTCGCAGTGGGTAGCCGGTGTACCCTACCCCCTGCTACCCATTAGTGATTTCCAGTTCATGAACGAATCGTTCTTTTGAATCAATTCTTTTCAGTGAACTGGATGACTCGGTTCTTCTTACTGAACGACTCGGTAGGAAACAGTTCAGTATTCAGTGAAGGAGAGCTGCTCTGGGCTGATGGTAATATGATCCTAGAGTGAGGAGCTCAGCTCCTCCCTCTAACCAATCAGCGTCTCCCAGGCCAGCACACCGAAGAACTGGCCAGAAACAAGCTTGTAATGAACCGTTCAGAGGGAAGAGTCGAATCATTTCACTGAGTAGTTCAGTACAGCAGTTACTGAGTCAAAAGAATCGAAACCTATGAGTCGGTCTCTGTTTGCACAGTACACTAAGAACCGTTCATCACCAGCACATACAGCTGTATACATTTAAAGCAGGTTTCTGTGCATGTGAACTGCATTCTGATGGGCAAACTTCACAGTTAACATTGCCAGCTATCAGATTTGTCTGGTTTTTACAGCGCATGCATAGCAATAAAAGTCTAATCTTATTACTGTGGCTGAAGTACCCGCACACAGTAATAAAATCTGATCGTTATTCCTGTGCATAATCTGTAAAAACTGGACAAATCTGATAGCTGGCAATGTTAACTGTGAAGTTTGCCCATCAGAATACAGTTCACATGCACAGAAACCTGCTTTAAATGTATACAGCTGTCACCTGAAGTCCTGAACGTGATAATGCTGGCAAATCTGACAAAGTGTATTGTCTCTGACACATACCGTAGGCTTGAGAGAGCTCTGAGGAGCCCAGAAGGAGTTAAATCAAAGAAAACATCCCCAGAGAGCTGCCAAACATATGAGTCACTCTTCTCATTCAGCTCATTTGAATAGAGTTGAGTCGGAGGTTCAGTTCACCTGCTTGTCAGTAGACTCAGCAAGTGAGCCGAAGATTCGATTCAATGAATCGGTTCATTTCAGTGAGTGACTCGAAATGAACCGATTCACTTCAAAGAGTCGAACTTCCCATCACTACTACCCATACCACTACTGAACCTTCAGTTCAGGCGGCATCTGGGACCAAATGTCGCTTGACCAAAGTGAGAGTGGCTACCGTGTCTCAGAGACCTTGCGCGGCTTTCCGTTTAACTGGACAGATTGGCAATGGTGCTGTCAATTCTCTGTAGTGGCTTTCACTGGGTCAGCTTCGCGAAGGGTACCCAATTGCTCCTCGGTGGGTTTGAATATTGGTGTGACTGGGGGAGCCTCTGCGTGTTAGTAGGGGACCGTTGTCTTTACTGGAGGAGGTGACCCTGGTCGGATCCATGCAGCTTGGTCCCTGCTCTGGGTACAGTCTCGTTGATAGGGCCAAACCTGCTTGCACCTGTAGAACTGTACCCCACTGTGGGATTGGTATCTGGGTGCCTGGAGGAGTCCCCCCCCCCCTCTGTAGTAGTGGTGGTCCAAGATTGGTAATCCGGGGCTTGAGCATTGGTCTGAGGCTAGGTTGTTGCTGCCTGTGGCCATGGTAGTAGTGGATGGCTGCCCGTGCTGGGGAAGGTGGTCCTGCTTGAATCCATGAATCGTGGTTCCTTCTCTGGTCACAGTTTCTCTGGTAGTGTCCGAACTGTTTGCACCGATGGCACTGTACCTGGCTTTGCTGTTGGAAGCGTGGTGGTGGAGGATTGCAGGTACCTGGGCTTCGGGTTGGTGCCACTGGTCCTGGAGCGGGTCTTACAGAGGGTTGCTCAGTTTTTCTGGAGTCCGTATACTCATCAGCCAGACGAGCAGCTTCAGGCAAGGTAAGGGGTCTCCAGTCATGGATCCATTCCCGAAGATCAGCGTTGAGTGAATTAAAGAAATACTCCAAGAGAAACAATTGTAATACATCCTCTCCCGATATGGCTTGACAACCAGTAATCCAGTGGGAGGCTGTTCTGTGGAGACGACAGGCCCACTCGGTGTAGGAATCCCCGCTGTGCTTTTTGGACTCCCGCAACCGTCTCCTATACGCCTGGGAGTGACTGCGTACCGGGCAAGCAAGGCCCCCTTGACTGCCGAGTAGAAGTGAATCAAATCATCAGGTATAGCTCTAAAGGCTTCAGCAGCTCTACCTGTTAACTTACCGGCCAAAATGGTAACCCATTCGTCCGTGGGTACTTTGTGTAAGGTGCATTGCCTCTCAAAGTCAGCTAAGTAGCCATCTATTTCCCCCTCCGATTCCTGGAAACTCTTAATGGCTGCGAAGGGTACCTTTTTTCCGCTCTGTTGTGGCTGGGGTGTTCTCCACAGTTGGGCTCACTGGTCTCTGGATCTCCGCCATGCGCAACTGGTATTGTCGTTTCTCCCGGTTCTCAGCGATAGCGGCATTCATCACCTGGGAAATGATTTCTGCCGGAGGATTGAGTCCATACAACGCCAACCGCATACGCACAGTCGGCATCAACTCATCCTCCAGGTTCGGGGCTACTGCTTCAGTTACACCATTGTTTCGGTCTATTTCCATCAGCTCAGCCAGTAGTTCCTTTTTGGTGTGGTTATTTGCTAGTCGGCCACGGTTCTCCAATTCTTTTAAGGTTGACCGCTTCAAGCTTCCGTAGCCATTCTCCATCTGCTCATTCCATTCTCAGAACCAGTTGTAGCATCTCCTCTAGGGGAAAAGGACCATCCCACCGCTTGCCACCAGTTGTAGCGGCTGCCCCGATGGAAAAAGGGGTTTCGCCGCCAGAGATGTTCTCTTCCCCCTAGTGGGAGGGATGCTGTAGAGTAGAGCAGGAACTGCTCTTACCAGAGCTAGTGATTTAGCGATCCAAGCAGAGGTCATTAACATGTAACAATGGAACAGGAATACTTAGCACAATACACATTCCATCTCAAAACACAGACAATAGGGAAGTCTGCAAATGACAGTCTTTGTGTCTCTCTCACAGCCAAGCATGGAATACACTGTGTAAGGTGGTATTAAATCTTCATATTTCTATATGAAGATTTTGCTGACAAATATTGAAGCAATCCAAACCATTACTTATCTGTCTTTCACTCATAGTGACATCCCCGCTGACGAAGTCTCTGACGCAACGCGTATGGGGGAGGAGCCTGCTCGTAGTATGTCGATCCTTGGAGGTACACAGACCTTGGATTATTTGACTGTCTGGCGCTGTAAGCCTGCACTGCTCAAGTGCATGATAATGTAAGTGCATTCTTCTATTGGATATAATAAAGCATTTGAAAAGCAGAGAGCACTAGATCCCTTCTTCCATTCTATTACATATCGAGTTCCTGGCCCACGTGGAGTGTCAGCCGGAGCAGAGGAAAAAAGGGGACACCAGGCTGGTATCCATACACATCCCAAAGCGTGTTTGACTCTTATGAGTCTATCCCTAAGGTGAGCTGCTAATCTTGCACTACTCACTGGGAGCACTGGAGTGAAGCATGGAGCACTTGTTCACAGTTTAATCACAGATGAAGATTGTTTTCTTTATTTGATTTACTGATAACCTTTAATCCTTCACTATTGGGACTTGATTTATCACTGTTTTTCACATTAGGATTGTTATTTTATTTGTGTATATAAGCATTAGGTTGCTTCCTGATTTTGAGTTTTTTATGCAAATTGCATCATTAATTTGATTAATTCACTTGGCGCAGCAATATTTTTATTCATTGAATCACTGGTGTTTTGTGTTTGGCACTGATTGTTGGCAGCCTTGTGTGCACATTTAATTTATAATTTATTTATTCTAAATATTGTATGGTTTGCGCTGATTATATTATTATTTAATATAGTGTTGTTATATTGTTTATTCTACATTAGTCATTAAGTGTAGCCATTCTTATCTGTGCTCACTCTCCAAGTATATTATAAGATTCAATGTGTCTTTATTGTTGCTGAACGCAATCCTCTGGCATACATATGAATTTTTTGCATATGTATGTGTGGCCTGTGTTCCAGATCCTGAGTGCTGAACTAAACCTAAACCTTTGGTTGGGAATTTAGGATCTACCTCCTTGGCAACATTTGCATTATCTTTGATTCTGTTTGTATACTCTTGTTTTATTTCAAAAACTCAAAAGCAGTAAACTGATTCTTCACTACAATACTTGTGGTCTCAATCATTCAGAATGACCGAACAAATAGTGTCAGTTGGGTTGGAGCAAGTTCAGGGTGAAAAAAGTAAAGAGGATACCCATGCAATAAGTCACTCCCCTGGGAGCAGGGCTACATTTGGGGGCTTGTCCAGGATGTCCAGTGCCACTTCTGCCCTGAATGCCCCTCCCAGACGGCCAGTAGCCAGAGAAGCAATGAACCCTGCCCTTGCCCGGTCCTGAGCACTGTATCAAGGAGCCAGTTTGGATCAAAGTGTGGTGCTGGAAGTTGCAGGATATGAACACACAGAGACTGAGATCAGACATTGGGTGCGGGCCCTAACACCGGGGCAATCAGGCTACATCTTATATGCACGGGCTGACTATGCCCTGGATATTGTGCAAGTGCTGGTAGAGTGGAAGGGAGAAGTTCCAGACATATTCCAAACTGACCGGGTGATGTTTGAGGAGACTGTCCTGACCAGAGTTTTCTCCTCATTAAAGAGAAATGAGGACAGTGAAGGGAAATCCCCCTCCCCTCCTGGGAGCCCTCGCCCAGGGCCCAGTTCCGTGAGCAAAGATGGAGACAAAGATGCCATACCCCCTGCTTCTTTCTATGCCGACATGAGTCGGTTAGTGGACAGCCTGGTTTTGAATGGGGTAAGTGGAGCTGCACAAAACTATCCCAAGTTGCTTCTCCGGGCAGTCACCCACCCCCACTGGCAAAGAGAACTTTGAGAACTGAATGACCCAGGCTACCCAGGCTGTGGATGATTGGAGTGTTACAGAGTCCGTGGAGAGGCAGAGGTTAAGTGAAAGTTTGAGGGGCCCTGCAGCAGAAGCGATCCGAAACCTACGGATGGGTAATAATAACTGTACAGCAAATGATTATCTGAAAGCCCTTTTGGATGTGTTTGGGCGGGTGGAGAAGACCACTGATCTACTCTATAAGTTCAACCATACACACCAGCAGAAGGGAGAAAAGCACATCTCAAGGGTAGATAAGAAGTTACACCAAATCCTCCTGCGGAAGGGTGTCCACCCTAAAGATGCTGACCGAGTACACCTGGATCGAGTTTTGCAGGGCGCTCGGCCCAACCACCCGATTGTCTTAAAATTACTACAAAAAGGGGTCAAGGATACTCCTACTTACCCAGAACTTGTGCAGGAACTTCGGGAGGTTGAAGAGAAAAACCACAGAGGGAAAGAGCCACTAAATAATAAATCTAAAAAAGAGAGAGCCTCAGCCCGGCTGCTACGAGTAGAAAGTAGCCTCTCAGAAGATGAGAGCGAAGCTGAAGTAGAGTCAGACCGTTCTGAGAAAGTTCCAGAGAGGAGGAAGGTTGAGGAGGGTTCGCCGTCCACTGACTTGATGCTTCAAGTACCTCAAGCTCAGACGCAAATGTGCCAGACCTTGATGCAGGTCATGGAAGCTCAAGGGAAAGTTCCTGAGGGACGGAGGTCGTTTAAAGGATCCAATCTTTTCTCCCCTTGGGATAGAGAGTGTTTTGCTTGTGGAGAGAAGGGGCATTTCAGGGCCTGGAAGCGGGGATTTAGTCCTGTTGAAGGCCATACAGAAGTTTTTTCTTAACAAGAAGGCGGAAAACATCAGTGGACCTCAGTGAAGGAGCCAATTGAGAGTCCCACTAAAAGCCTGAGCTCCAGCAATTATCACAACGAGATGGGATGTGCCTTCCCATCTGTCCCCAATACCTCTATACTTTTGTGGGGATCCCCTGAGTTGGGTAGAGAGACAGAGGGGGTCGGTATCTCCACTCCTCTCCAGCAGAGAAGGCCTGGAACCCCAAAGACCAAATCTGTGAAGGTGCAAACCATTGAGCTTCCTAAAAAGAACCAAACCCCAGAAGACGAAAAGCTCCAGTAACAAGTTCTGTCGAAAACTGTTCCAGCCTGAGAGAGAAGTGGTACCCAAGAAACTAGTGGGGCTGTCCCCAGTGGTACCATTGCAAGTGGAGGGCATTTATACTAAGGCCTTGTTGGACACGGGTCCTCAGGTGACCTTGCTATACAATGACTTCTACCGGAAGTAGACACATCCCTCTGTGCAAGTTAGAAGAACTGCAGAACTGGGATTTAGGGACCCAAAAGTTCCCCTATGACGGATATATTCCCGTGAAGATATAATTTCAGCCAATAAAAGGGGTGAAGATGGAAGTGTTCGATGCTTTGGCTGTAGTGTGCCCTCAGCCCCCAGGTGCTAAGCAGAATTCTCTGATAATTGGCACAAACACGGATTTCAGGTGAGGGGAAGGTAGTTGGAATTGGCGCTACCTTTTATATAAATCGTGTCGACATTGTATCCAGACCGTGAGGTAGATAGTGCAATTAGAAGTGCCGGTGCAAATATGTGCAGATAAATAAAATCGTGCAGATATAAATTGTATGATGTATGGCCGGATACAAAAATTACCAAAGTGCTGGTGAATTTATTTATTGTGACAAGATATAGTGTATAAAACAATAAATATTAAAGAAGCATAAAATCATAGGCGAATGAACGGCTCAGCAAAGGTAACAATCCTGGTTGCAAAGGGTAGAGCAAAAAGTCCCCAGATCTAGCATCAATAATCCTTACGGACAAGAGGATCCCATCTGCCAAAAGGATTTCTATTTCTGTAAAGCCAGTCCTGGGAACGCAAAGCCCGGCTGGTGATCTGACTTCTTTACTGCTCCGTGCGTACAATGCAGGGGGATCGCACTGTGCAGATGGGATCCTCTTGTCCGTAAGGATTATTGATGCTAGATCTGGGGACTTTTTGCTCTACCCTTTGCAGCCAGGATTGTTACCTTTGCTGAGGGGTAAGTGCGACCTCTAGTGGAAGTTGGGACCTTAAGCACTCACAGCTCACCACCATCACTGTTTAGATACAATTTAACGATATTTATATTTATTATTTTATTCACCGTTCATTCGCCTATGATTTTATGCTTCTTTAATATTTATTGTTTTATACACTATATCTTGTCACAATAAATAAATTCACCAGCACTTTGGTCATTTTTGTATCCGGCCATACATCATACAATTTATATCTGCACGATTTTATTTATCTGCACATATTTGCACCGGCACTTCTAATTGCACTGTCTACCTCACGGTCTGGATACAATGTCGGCACGATTTATATAAAAGGTAGCGCCAATTCCAACTACCTTCCCCTCACTTGATATTTGACCCCTAATTTTTAAGGGGTTGGTTGGAGGCTGCAACCTATTTTTACCTCATATAGTCTCTGAGAATTCAATCCATAGCGCTGGTCCCTTGCTTTATCTGTACACAAACACGAATTTGGTTCAGCAGATGCTCATCCCTTTAGCGGCCCAGAGGATCTAAAGCAGGGATCCTCAAACTACGGCCCTCCAGCTGTTGCGGAACTACACGTTCCATGAGGCATTGTAAAACTCTAACATTCACAGACATGACTAGGCATGATGGGAATTGTAGTTCCTGAACAACTGGAGGGCCATAGTTTGAAGACCTTTGATCTAAAGAGTCTATCCAGGCCCTGTAGGATGTGAAGTGCGAACAGGCCTTCTGGAAATTAAAGGAGAGCCTTACCAAAGACCCAGTCTTGGCTTATGCAGATCCAGCAAAACCTTATCAGCTGCCTGTGGATCCCAGTGGAGATGGTCTAGGAGGAGTGTTATATCAGGAAGCTGAAGGAAGACTGTGCCCCATCGCTTATTTTAGCCGCAGTTTGTCCCCCTCGGAGAAGAACTATCCTATTCATAAGTTGGAGTTCCTGGCCCTGGTCCTGGCAAGTGGGCTGTAGTAGATAAGCTGAGGGACTACCTTTATGGGGCTTACTTCGTGGTAAAAACTGATAATAACCCCTTGACGTACTTATTGACGACTGCTACGCTGGATGCCACCGGTCATAGGTGGTTAGCTGCCCTCTCTGAGTTTCAGTTTAGCTTGAAGTATCGGCCTGGCAAAGGAAACTTAGAAGCCGATGCCTTGTCTAGAGGGCCACATCCCGCTGAAAACAAAGAACATGAGTGGGTGCATTTCACCTCCGAGGGAGTACAAGCCACCTGCCAAGGAGTCGAGTACCACCTAAGGGGAGCCATGGGAGCTGAAGTAGCTGGAGTCTCCCCTTCGGGGGTGCCCAAGTGTTATTGTGACTTGACTCAAGTAAGAAGTGAAGAACATCCCCAGTTATCTAAAGAGGATGTGAGGAAAGCTCAGAGAGAAGATCCTTTGGGAGCAGTAGTACAAAAGGCCATGAAGGCCAATAATCCCAAACTATTGGTGGAGAGTCCTATAGTGGGGGCCAAGGTCGTCCATCGAGACTGGGAGCGGATGAAGCTAAGAGATGGAGTAATTTATAGGATAAACGCTGCAGAAGAGTCAGATGGAGTATGTCAGCTATCCCTGCCAGAAAAGTACAGGCTGACTGTCCTGGCAGCTTTACATGATTCGCATGGACATTTAGAGCCTGACAGGACCTTTCAGCTGGTCAGATACAGATTTTACTGGCCTTTCATGAGAAAGGAAGTGGAAGCTTATGGCCACTCATGTATAAAGACCTTACCACACCAAGCGGCTGCCATGGGTCATCTACGGAGTCATGGTCCCATGGAGTTGGTGTGTATCGACTTCCAGTGTCTCGAACCTGATTTGGGTGGGCTTGGAAATATTTTGGTAGTGACCGACCATTTCACCCGATATGCTCAGGCTTTTCCAACTAGGGTTTAGAAGGCTAGTACGGTGGCCAAGATGCTAGTTGAGAAGTTTTTTGTCCATTACGGTTTGCCACAAAGATTACATTCTGATCAGGGAAGAGACTTTGAAAGCAAGCTGATAAAAAAAAAAAACGGTGTGGGCTGCTGAATATACAAAAATCTGATTCTAGGACAATATCCCCCCGGACAATATCCCCTCGGACAATATACCCCGGACATTATCCCCCCGGACAGAACTGGAGGCAGATACCTGGCGGTACCTGTGAAGCGATGGGGTGCACCTGAATGCGGTGGGGACCGACTTGTGGTTTCTTGGCATCCAGGATGGTATCCAACGAGCTCTGCGATTGTGGAGGGGCTCACAGGTGTAAGGCTTTACACCTGTGCGCTGTGGCGGTTGGGGTCTTTGGAGGCGTTAAACAGTTTTTGGTAAAGTGCATAGGGTGACCCATCTAAGGTATGGAGCCCTCTAGTGTATTCCAGTTAATAGTGGATTAACGGTGAAGTGGTAACAAGGAGGTATCAGTGGTGAAGTGTGTTTGTCCCCGAGCCGGTGTTGCGCGGCTGGGGACCGTTGAAGTACTGACGCTGATACACAGTTTTAATTGGAATTTTTTGGTGCCTCCCAAGACCAACAACCTTTTTATGTGGTACTGGATTATTTATGGTTTCTGTTGTAAGAAAATGTTATTTGGTTATTTTTTTTTTCAATTATATACTTTTATTAAGTTTTTCAAGTGATAACCAAAAAAAAAAAAAAAACTATAAGAAGTTATCTCCTCCTTTTCCTGCCGAGTTAAACAATTTATTAGGGGGCGTGGCTTGGCGCGCAGGCGAGATGGCCGCTTGAAGAAGGAGCTCCTCAGCAGATCGGGTCTCCTCAGAACTAGCGGGCTCCATTGCGCTTGATTATGGGCAGAGTGAACAAGCAGGGAAGCGGCACTAAAACCCCGAGGTCCGGTCCGAGCAGCTCCACCCAGAATATACCGGACTTCTTTGGTTCCCAGACATCTAACATGAAAGGCTCACAGGGTTCCAAGATGGCACGGGCGGCGCTTCGGGAAGAAGACAGAGACTACGATACAGACTCTCTGGCGGACACTAAAGACATGGTAGGTGATCCGGACCCCTCAGACCCCCCCTTGACGTACAAAGATAGCAATAGCTGCCGACATCAAAAACTCTTTTGCATCAGCTATTGTTGATCTGAAAGCTGACATTACCAGATTATCCAATCAAATGTCGGCTGTGGAAAAGGCGGGGAGACACAGAGACAGAGCCCTTAGGAAGTTGGAGGACGTCACCATGTCTCACTCCTCACATCTTATTACTATGAATAGGCAGATCGAGGACCTTGATAACAGGGGTCGCCGAAATAACATTCGTGTGAGGGGGGTCCTGGAATCAGTTGAGAGAGAGGGGATCAAACCTACACTCCAGTCTGTGTTTAATAGCTTGTTGGAACGCCCGGAGGAATCACCCATAGACTTTGAAAGAGCACATAGCGTTTTGCGACCGAAGGCCCCAGATGATGCCCCACCTAGAGATATCATATGCTGCCTCTCCAGTCATCCCCTGAAAGAGGAAATTCTTTCAAAAGCCAGGCAGAATGATCGGATTATTTTTAATGATCGCCCTATTCAGCTCTTCCAAGACCTGTCCCCCATCACCCTGAATAATAGAAGGGCCCTCAAGCCTTTACTGGAAGTTCTTAGAACAAAAAAATATTACATACAGATAGAAATTCCCCTTTGCTCTACAAGCAGGGTTTGGGGGCAAACAACACCTACTGCACACACCGGCGGAACTCCCTGATTTTTGCGCTAATTTGCACATCGAAGAGGTTGAGCTTCCGGATTGGTATGCAGAGTTCCTGATTCCCCTGCCTCGTGATGCCGATCAGGACGGCCTGGAGGCTTCCACTTCCCGCTCACCCCATCACAAGAAAGGGAAGCAACAAAGGAAAAGAGAGCTTAACTCCCTGTTTGGTTCTTCGCCCAAAACGCCTAAAACCTCAAAAAACAGGGATCGCTCCTGAATGCTTTTTGTCCTCAATGAACGTAGAAACAGTGTCTTGCTCGCACACTTTCCCATCTTCCCTAGATGCCACATTCATTCACCCTGGACTCATCCTATATCCTCAGTGTCTATGTAAAACTTTTTCAGTACAGTAACTATTTTTGACCACTTGGTGGCGACAAAGACCACACATTACCAGAAGAAGTGAACTTTCAGGTTAATCTTAAAGTTAAGTTGTGAAGTTACTGCTCAAGTCTATTTTATTCCCCCTGTCTGCAATAACCCGCTGACCTTTTTCAGTCATGTTCATCCTTACCATTTTTATTCTAAAGAGATGATGGTTTTCCACCTTTAATCTGTGTAGGATTCTGATTAGCACTTTTCTAAGCCTATAGATTATGGGACAACTGGGAACTGGCAAAGATGAGGGGGGTTATGTCCTGGACGTGACTGGATACCTCCATGCCCGGATGGTGTTATCCTATTTAACGTTGCAGTTACTTGAATATGCCATCAGTCTTTGGACCATTGTGCTATATCGGCAATTAGGTGGTTGTCAGATTCTAACCCAGCCTCTCTACCCCATGACGATTCATTTTTGATGGCAGGGTGGGGATTACGAGAAATCGTTTATGTCTCAAACGGAAGGGGGGTGGTACTTGTGCCCAATTGGCACGGGGGATATTTTCTTTTTCCCTGCCGAAATAGGAGCCCGCTTACATGTCAAATGTAAATTGTTAATTGTTGACGGTTACAGGTTATATGTTGAAGTTTTTGCTTTGCAGGAGTTTTTTTCCACAATTGGAGACCCGAGGCTGCTGGATATGATTATTGGTCACATATTGAGTCACTAATTTTTTGGCTGCTCTTTTGTGACGCCTTCCACTGCCTCGAAAGGATTGTTTTTCCTATTGATACATTTAAGTAATACACTATTCTTTTTGTATATCCACCTAACTGCGATTTCAACCAACTCATTTATCTGAACTGGTTGACCTCGCCATACTGAGAGTCTTCTCTCCTTCACTTTTTCTCCCCTACACTTCTTTTCTACTGCACTTTTCCCTCTCCTTCCCTAGTGTGTCGTCCCCATCCCCTATCCCCTCTCTTACTACAGGTTGAAAGGACTTCTCCTACGGATACAATGGTGTACGCACATCTGGGTAAGTGCCCATTTCTAATTTCGCATAATATTAATGGCTTAAATGTTCCGGAAAAGCGAAGGAAAGTTCTTTATGAACTCAAGAAAAGCAAACCCCAAGTGGTCTTTCTACAGGAGACCCACTTTAAAAGCCCCTCCCATCCCTCGCTGACGAATGGCTGATCCGGAGGGCAGGTATATTTTTGTTGTAGGAACTATTGGTGGTAAGCCAGTCACACTGGTGAATGTATATTTTCCCAACCGAGCCCACCTAACATTTTGTAGGCTGTTGATATCCGAACTGAAGGGCTTCGCGAAGGGATGTATAATCCTTGGCGGTGATTTTAACGTCCCATTAAATCCATTGTGTGACACTTCTTCGGGACAATCATGCCTATCTTATGCAATCCTGAAGAAAATCAAATTGTCACTCCAGTCGCTTACCCTCATAGACACTTGGAGGGCGCTGCATCCCTCCGAGAAAGACTTCACCTTTTTCTCTGCCCCCCACAATAGATATACCAGAATTGACCATGTTTTTGTATTGCAGAGGGACCTAGCTGAGGTGAGTAGAGCGGACATTGGCTCCATCACCATTTCGGACCATGCCCCGACTTCCCTGCATATGAGATTTCTACCAATACGGAGACCTGATAGGGCTTGGAGACTTAACCCAGCGTTGCTCCTTGACCTATCTACTCAAAATCATATTCAGACTGTGCTGAACAATTATTTTGCTGAAAATACCTCTAGTGAGATTTCCCAGTTTACTGTGTGGGAAGCCCATAAGGCAGTGAGTAGAGGAGAACTGATAGGTTTTGGAGCACACAAAAAAAGGGACAACATAGCGATAAAAGAAAAATTGTTAGCTAAAATTAGAGATCTTGAAAATAAGTGTTCTTTGGCCAAACTGGTAGAGGGGGAGTTGATGCAAGCCAGAAAAGATCTCCAAGCTCTTCTAGATGCAGACACTAAGCGTATTCTTTTTCTACAAAAGGCCATTTACTATGAACATGGAGACAAATCGGGTAAGATCCTAGCCAGGGCATTAAAAGACTACCAAAATGCCAATGTTATCCCTGGGATTAAGTCCGCCCAAGATCGTTTGGTGCAGGACTCCATGGATATAGCGAATACTTTCAGGGATTTTTATGCAAAACTTTATAACCTACCTGTCCAAGATAAACCTGAGAAACCTGAGAACTGTACTACTTCCAGAACTCAATCTATTAGAGAGTATTTAACAAAAAGCGTTCTGCCGACCCTTGATCAAGACTGTATAGATCTTATGGACTCTGAAATTACGGTGGATGAGGTGAAACTCGCTATTAAGTCCCTGAAAGCGGGGAAAAGTCCAGGCCCTGATGGCTTCACTGCACAGTACTATAAAACTTTTACTGATACCCTATCGCCTTTTCTCTTGGAAGCCCTAAATGCCATTAAAGAAGGTCACAAACCTTCTAAAGATTTTCTAACAGCCCACATTACAGTGATCCCGAAACCTGACAAGGATATGACCTTATGTTCCAATTACAGGCCGATATCCTTGCTTAACTTAGACCTGAAGATCCTGGCAAAAATTATGGCCGATAGGATCAGACCATTTTTAGAGAAAATAATAGGACCTGATCAGGTAGGTTTTATGCCCGGGAGGGAAGCCAGGGATAATGTAATCAAGTCAATAAACCTAATACACGGGGCTAGGAAGTCGAGGTTAGAAGGACTTTTGCTTTCTACAGACGCAGAAAAGGCCTTTGACCGCGTGTCATGGGACTATCTTTTTGAGACATTGGCCTATATTGGGCTAGGCTTGAACATGATGTCCTGGATCCGAGCTTTGTATTCATCACCACAAGCAAAAGTAAGGGTAAACGGGGTCTTTTCTGATCCCTTAGAATTGCACAACGGCACAAGGCAGGGCTGCCCTCTCTCTCCAGTGCTGTTCATAATTTCTCTGGAACCGCTTATTAGGTCAATTAACCACTTTACCACCGGAGGATTTTGCTGTCTTCCGTCCAGGCCACTTTTTGCGATTCGGCACTGTGCGACTTCAACTGACAATTGCGCGGTCGTGCGACGCCGTACCCAAACGAAATTTACGTCCTTTTTTTCCCACAAACAGAGCTTTCTTTTGGTGGTATTTGATCACCTGTGCGATTTTTACTTTTTGCGCTATAAACAAAAAAAGAGCGTTTATTTTGAAAAAATAACAATATTTTTAACATTTTTTTTATATGAAATTCCCCCCAAAAAAGATGTAAAAACCAATTTTTTTAAAAAATTTTGGCCAATTTGTTTTATGCTACATATGTTTGGTAAAAAAAATCGCAATAAGCGTATTTTGATTGGTTTGCACAAAAGTTATTGCGTTTACTAACAAAGGGAAAGATTTCTGTCATTTTTGGTGTTTTTGTTTTTAACGCGTAATGGCGGCGATCTGCGATTTTTTTTGCGGGACTGCGACATTGCGGCGGACAGATCGGACCCTTGACTGACATTTTTGACACTTTTGGGGGTACCAGTGACATTACTGCAGTAATCAGTGCTATAAATATGCACTGTTACTGTAAAAATGACACTGGCAGGGAAGGGGTTAATTTTATTGGAGAGGGAGGGGTTAATGTATGCCTGGTGCTTACTGACGTGTAGGGGGGGAGGTGACTGTGTGAGTCATGGACAGATCGGATGTCCAGCTATGCTGAACAGTCCGATCTGTCACTCCCTGTCACTATGGAGATCCAGACTCGATCCCCGACGATCGGGTAAGAGCAGCGGCGATCGCCGCTGCTCCTCCCCTGGCCCGACTCCCGCTGTGAATGAAAACAGCGGGAGCGAGCCTCCGGCGGCGCGCAAGCGCCGCCCAGAAGGGGGAGTGTCTAACGACGTTAATACTACGTCGCTGGACGATAACGAACCACTCTGCCGCAGTAGTATTACTGTGAGTGGTTCTAAAGTGGTTAATCTGGACCCTTCCATACAGGGTATTAGAATGCGCCAGAGAATTTAAGGTATCGGCGTATGCGGACGACTTACTCTTTTATGTCTCACAGCCGCACATATCGATACCCAATTTGAACCAGCATTTTAAAGTATATAGATCATTATCTAATTTTAAAATTAACAACTCAAAATCAGAAGCGATAAACCTGACACTTTCACCCCAGATGGTAAAATTGACCAGAACTATCTGTCCCTATCGCTGGGAACATAATTCTTTAAAATATTTGGGCATTGGACTTACATCAAATCCAAGTAAATTGTTTGAAACCAATTTCATTGCTTTGTTGCAAAAAATATCGAGTGACCTCAAAAAGTGGGACAGGGGCAGGTTCTCGTGGTTTGGCAGAGCGGCAATTGTCAAAATGACAGTCCTGCCCAGACTGTTATACTTGTTTCATGCTCTGCCGATCCACATTCCCTCCTCGTTTTTTCGTAGTCTCTCCTCTCTCCAGCGCAGTTTTATTTGGGCTGGCAAACACCCGAGAATAAGTCTCTCCTACTTGCAAAGAAACAGGGAAGATGGAGGCATGGGAATACCGAACTTTTACAAATACTACGTGGCGACCCATCTGACTAGAATCATAGATTGGCACTGCCACAGTGAAACCAAAGATTGGGTTAACATTGAAAAGCATTGGTCCCTCTGCGATACTCATCACCTATTATGGGCAAACACTCGTTCTCACTCACTTGAGATTAAACAACACCCATTGATTTACACTACCCTCACAATTTTTCAAAAGTCAATGGTTAAATATGGCCTATCATCTTTTCCGAGCCCAATCATGCCTCTTTATAATAATCCTGATTTCCCACCAGGTGTACAAAATAAATCTCTTCTCAGATTTGTCAGAGATGTGCCGACACCTCTAGTAGCGGCTCATTGTTTCTCAAATGGTAAGATCCTAAGCTTCTAAAATTTACAGAAAAAATGCTCACCTAGACATCGCTTGACATATTGGAATTACGTGCAGGTACATGGTTTCCTCCAGAGCTGCAGGTACAAAAACTTATTTTTTAGAGCACCTACGGAATTTGAGAAGTGTTGTTCACTTCGTACCCCAATGAGGAAGGTAACTTCCATAGCATACAAGTGGCTTAATTCTGCCCTCATAGACTCTACGGACCCATTCAAAAAAAGATGGGAAGAGAGCCTGGGTAAATCGTTTTTGGCAGCTCAATGGAGGAGGTCATGTATCTTCTCGTACAAATGTTCTCTCAGCACTAAGTTACAAGAAAACGCTTTCAAAATCAGGACTCAGTGGTACCATACCCCAGCTAAATTGAAACATTGGTATCCGAATGCTTCAGATAAATGCTGGAGATGTGGGGCGGCACAAGGAAACTTTGTCCACATATGGGGGACATGCTCCAAAATAGAACAGTTCTGGAAAGCAGTTGCATCTTGGACAAAGCATATTACTGGGCTTGACCTAGATTTCGATATTCCAACCTTTCTCCTGCACATTAATCCTCTTCCATACCGTAAATATAAACTCTCTCTCGCCAGACATCTGCTAAATGCGGCAAAATGCTTGATCCCACTCAATTGGAATTCAATCAATCCTCCACGAGTCAGAGATTGGTTATCCAAGATAAACCAAATTTATGAAATGGAAAAGACCCTGGCAATGAAAACAGACAGAACCGATAAGTTCCGTAAAATGTGGTCCTTATGGTCACTCTTTACAGTGTCCCCAGAGTACTTAGCACTGGTCTCCTAAGCGATTTAGTACTAAAGTTTATATCATGAGCTGCACCCACTTGGTGACTCCCTGGAGAAGACCTATACACAGCTGTTTCCCCCTCTTTCTTCATCCTTTCTTCTTCTTATGTATGTCATCCCTTTCTCTCCACTCTTCTTTCTCCCTTTTTTTTTTCTCTCGACTTTCTTCTTCCTGTCCAGGTCGGGTCCTTAACCCCCGACGGGAATCGGAAGTCCACTTGTCATATCTTGCATTGTTCCTTGTTTTTTTTTATATCTTACACATGGTTACACCTTAAAACAGACCATATATATACGAAACCTATGGATGTTTCCAGATATAATCTCTTTTATGTTATATTGCATTATATCCATTTATACGGTGCCTAGTCTTGGGATACTACTTTTTCCTACTTGGTTATACGTTGAATCTATAGGCAATGTATCTCATGATCTCACTTTGTTTTGGAAAGTATATTTTCCGACTTGTATGCTATTTTTTATTTGTATGACTGTATTATTACCTGTAACTTGTGTTGATTTCTCAATAAAGCACCTTTTTGTGAGAAAAAAAAAAACAATTTATTGCTTTAGGGGTCTATCAAATCCTCTTCTACAAAGGTTCTTCCCTGATTCATTGATAAAAAATTATACCATGCACTCCATGTTTCTATATATTTTCCTCTTTTATGTTGAGCTGTCTTCCATTTTATTTATTTCTTCTACTTTACGTATCCAACATTCTATTGTTGGAGGTATTTGTTTTTTCCAGTTAGTAGGTATACAAGATCTAGCTGCGTTTGCTAGGTGACATAATATGGATCTCCTATATCTTTCCACTGGTGTTTTATTTAATTGTAAGAGGAAAAAAGCCGGATCTTCTGGTATCTTTGTTTCTGAGAATTTTTGCATAATTTCTTTAACTTTTTTCCAGAAGTTTGATAATTTAGGGCAAGACCAGAAAATATGTATTAGTGTACCTTCTTCCACCAGGCATCGCCAACATCTATCTGTATTGTTTATTGTCATTTTATGTAATTTGTATGGGGTGTAATACCACCTGAAGCTGATCCATTTGGACCAGGTCGGATTTGTCCCAACCCGAGAGGCAAGGGACAACACGACCAAGCTATTGAGCTTATTACATATAATACACCAAAATAAAATACCAACTGTCTTGCTTAATACCGATGCAGAGAAAGCGTTCGACAGGGTCAGGTGGGAGTATATGTTCACGGTCCTCCGCTATATAGGGATAGGGGAGAAAATGTTAAAATGGATAACACAGAGCTATTCAGTCCCTTCTGCAAAAGTGAGGGTAAACGGAATCTTATCCACAGAGTTTTTAATTACAAACGGAACGAGACAGGGTTGCCCCCTGTCCCCGCTCCTGTTTGTATTATCACTGGAACCCTTCCTGTGCAGAATCCGAATGAATTCGGACATTTCGGGTATCAGCGTGGGAAAGGATCAGTATAAAATATCAGCGTATGCCGACGACGTCCTATTCTCGATCACGAATCCAATTATATCACTCCCCAACTTGTTATACGAGCTGGAGAAATACGGAACCCAATCTAATATGAAGATAAACTTCATTAAATCCGAAACAATGGGAATAGAACTTACAGGGACACTCCAACAACAGTTAAGGGCAAATTTTAAATTGAACTGGACTAAGACAGCCTTAAAATACTTGGGGACATTGATCACACCAAAAATATCGCAATTGTTTAATCTGAACTTTATTCCCTTACTAAAATCTATAAAACTACTACTGCAAGGGTGGAGAGGAGGAATGCATTCATGGATGGGAAGGTGCAACATAATCAAAATGAGTGTCATACCAAAATTCCTGTATATTTTTCAGGCACTTCCCATCCACATCCCACCTCGATACTTGTTGCAGATTGAAACTATGATAATGAATTTCATCTGGAATTCAAAACGTCCGAGAGTAGGGAAAAAATATCTATTTAAATCTAAAACAGATGGGGGGCTGGCGGTCCCGAACATAAAGAAATACTACCAAGCCATCCAACTGGGAAGAGTGATTGACTGGTGTCGACACAGAGAATATAAGCTCTGGCCAAACTTAGAGCAGGCACAATGTGAGATCTCGTTGAAAAGAGCCCCATGGTGTTATAAAATCCTACCAGCATCAATAAAGAAACATCCTATTATAGGAAACACGATCAAAACATGTGCAAAAATATTTAAACAGGATAAATTAACACGGGAGAACTCCGTATTGTATCCAATATTGGGAAACCCCCACTTTGAGACAGGATATCAAGACAGGAAATTTAAGGCCTTAGCAGAGAGAGGAATTATACAAATATCTGACTTCCTAACAGAGACAGGTTGGGTAACGATAGAGGAATTAACAGACGTTTCAGCCCACTTTGGCCTAGATCCATGGAGGGCCTTTCAACTACGCCATTTTTTGGGAACATTGCAAGTTCCCTCCCAGGACGATAAAGAGGTAACACCTTATGAAAAATTATGCACCCAAAATGGAATTCTGGAACACACTATATCTAAAATTTACTCTCTGCTAATGACATCAGTAGAACGGCGTAAACTTCCTTTTTTGAGGGAATGGGAGAGGGAAATGGGTATTGTCTTCTCACTAGAACGGGAAAATCAAATAATTAAGTCAGTATTCTCAACTTCAATGTGCGTTAGAATTCAAGAACTGAATTACAAATTTTTTTCCAGATGGTATTATACCCCGGTTAAGATGAATAAAATTTCTATATTAAATACAGATTTGTGCTGGAGATGTGGGACAGAGAGAGGGACAATGCTCCATATATTCTGGGAATGTCCTAAATTAGAAAAGTTTTGGGAACAGATTTGGAGGACAATACAGGAAATTATGAAATGTCATATTCCCAAAGAACCTGCCCTCTTTCTGCTCCATACCCCCAGCATACCGATACAAAATTATAAAAAATCCATTATACCACATCTGGTGAACGCAGCCAGGATATGTATCCCTCTTAAATGGAAAGAGATTGAACCACCTAACATAAACATGTGGCTAAGGAAAGTTGAGGAAATAAATAACTTAGAAAAATTGGTTCTATCTGCTCATCAACAAACTGACAAATATGAGAAGAAATGGAAACAGTGGAAAGATTATGTTAATTCAGAAGAAAGGTAATTTCTAAGTACAGGACAAGAACTTGTGTGCAGAGGATAGATATATAATAATATAGGAGTGTTGAGACCTATGCACTCTCTTTCTCCTTTTTTTTTTTTTTTTTTTGGGGGACAGGGGGGAGAGGGGGAGAGAAGGAAAAGGAACGAAATGGGAGTTTTGGGTTCGGTAATAGATTGCCAAAGAAAGGCTAATGTTCCTTTAAAGGGAATAAATGTTTTGTAATTATAACCCTGAAAGTTAAAATGTAATGAATATACTGTATATGTAACTGAACTTAAAGAAATAAAGATATAATTTGAAAAAAAAAAAAAAAAATTTGAAATTTAGTTCTTGATACCTAGTGCACATAGATGATTTGAAAACCAAGTTAATTATATGTTGTCGTTGCTCTATGGTGAAGGTACAAGATAACTCCCTCTCCCATTTGTCAAAGTAATATATTTGATGTTTTACCTTAGGAAGGTTTAACAAATTATATGTTTTAGATAACACCTGAGATATACCTCCTGAATCCAAACAGTATTTTTCAAATGTCGTTAATTGACGATTATAATTCTGAGGGTTAGGGATTGACTTTAAGAAAGGGTAAAGCTGAAATGCATTCCAAAAGGGGAGTCTAAAAGTCTCTCCTTCATTCATTAATGTCTCTAGCGATGGCCAATTATTATCCCTTATAAAATGGGAAGCTTGAAAGCAATCTAAGTTACTAAGGTTTTTAAAAGGTTGTGCTTCTAGTCCCATCAAGAATTTCGGATTTCCTAATATGGGATATAGTGGTGAGTCATAAGAAGAGACAGAGTTCTGGAAACAAATTTGTGCACATATTCGTAAAGTTGTACCAATCAGTTGGTGTGATTTTAATTCCCCTGGTAAATTTTTGTAACACCATAATGCCCTTTTTAAGGGGACCGGTGTATTTGTCTGTTCTATTTGCACCCATAACTTTGACTCTCCATGACGACACCAGTCAATTTGCCTTCGTAAGTGTGTAGCATAATAGTATTTACGAATATCTGGTATTGCCGCACCTCCATATTTTTTTGGTAAAGTTAATAACTATACCCGAGGTTTCTTATGTGCCCAAACAAATTTCATAAATATTGAGTTTACCTGTTTAAAATAATAGATAGGGATCTTAATAGGCAATGTTTGAAGAAGATACATGAATCTAGGTAGTATAGCCATCTTTATAAGATTGCACCTACCCAGCCAAGAATGTAAACCTGTATTCCATTTTTCTAATTTAAGCTGAATTGCTGTTAATAGGGTAGCATAATTTAATTAATAAATTCTATTCGGATTTTTAGGTATATACGTGCCCAGGTATTTTAAAGCCCTATCTGTCCATTTAAATTTGAAGTTCTGTTTCAGATTCTGAAGTGAAGTATTAGCTAATATTATTCCCATAGCTTTTGACTTATTGAAATGTATCTTTAAATTAGATATGGCATTATATTGTTCAAATTATTTTATTAGGTTTGGTAATGATGTTATTGCGTTTATTATTGTGAATAGTAGGTCATCTGCGTAAGCAGAGATTTTGTGCTGTTCTTTCCCCATCGTTATACCTTGAATATCTGGATTTTGCCTTATTTTGCATAAAAATGGTTCCAAAAAAAAGCGCAAATAGAATGGGGGACAGGGGACAACCTTGTCTTGTCCCATTCTTAATAGTGAACGGATCTGAGAGGATCCCGTTCACTTTAACCTGTGCCGATGGAGCAGAATATATCAAAGATATCCATTGTAGCATGGTTTTGCCTAATCCTATGTGTTTAAGTGTAGATAACAGAAATTTCCAATTCACTCTATCAAACGCTTTTTCTGCATCAGTTCCTAGAAAAACGCATGGAATTTGAGATCCGTCTGCTACAAATAATAAGTTTAATATTTTTATGGTTATTTGGTTATTTGTTAATAAAGTGGCCTACTAGGCCAAAACTTTTTCTCCAGCCTGGTGTCACTAGCATTTGTTCAGAGTCAGATAAAAGGGGCAGTGTGGGTTATTTTTAATATTGAGTGTATGCCTCTGTAATACCCTAATCAAGACAGGCCCGAAGCAAAAAAAAAATAAGCGCAAGGACTCATGATGGGGTGGACAGGAACACGGACAGAAAGGGTTAACTACTTGGGATCAGCTAGAGGTCAGGGATGGGGATTGGGCAGTTTAGGGAGGAGGGGCTACACGCAGGATAGCACAGGGGGGGCTTATGGTCTTTGCAGCAGTACCTTGTGGACCGTGGAGAAGGAAGAATCCCCCGCCCTCCACCCTGGTGTGTTCGACGATTGTTTTTTGTTATGCACAATTAAAAAAAAAAAAAAGGGGGGGAAATTGCAGAAATGTATTGATTTTATGCTTTGGCGGTTGGGGTCTTTGGAGGCGTTAAACGGTTTTTGGTAAAGTGCATAGGGTGACCCATCTAAGGTATGGAGCCCTCTAGTGTATCCCGGTTAATGGTGGATTAACGGGGAAGTGGTAACAAGGAGGTATCAGTGGTGAAGTGTGTTTGTCTCCGAGCCGGTGTTGCGCAGCTGGGGACCGTTGGAGTATTGACGCTGATACACAGTTTTAATTGGAATTTTTTGGTGCCTCCCAAGACCAACAACCTTTTTATGTGGTACTGGATTATTTATGGTTTCTGTTGTAAGAAAATGTTATTTGGTTATTTGTTAATAAAATGGCCTGCTAGGCCAAAACTTTTTCTCCAGCCTGGTGTCACTAGCATTTGTTCAGAGTCAGATAAAAGGGGCAGTGTGGGTTATTTTTAATATTGAGTGTATGCCTCTGTAATACCCTAATCAAACATACAGAAGCACATGAGTTTGAAACGCGTCTACTGATCTCCCGTGGGGTGCGTGTGCATGTCATGTATCTGCTTTTAATGAATTTACAATAAATTAGCTGTTTTTACTTTTGAAAGTGCTACCACCCTCTCTTCCTTTACACATGGAGTAGTCGCTACTATTTACACACTATATAGATATATTAACCAAAAAGGACAACCCCCATCTGCAGAAAGTGAATCCATAAGGTAAGTAGTACCAAAAAATAAAGCAAAAGAAAGACAAAAGAAAAGGAAAATAAGCAACCTGATCTAGACAAATCCGAAGCGAATCATGTACTCATGTATATACACTGCTCTAAAAAATTAAAGGAACACTTTTTAATCTGAGTATAGCATCGAGTCAATTAAACTCCTGGGATATTTATTTGGTCAGTTAAAGAGCAGATGGGGTTGTTAATCAGTTTCAGCTGCTTTGGTGTTATTGAAATTAGCAACAGGTGCACAAGATGGGAGATGGGCAACAATGAGACCTCCAAAACATCAATGGTGGAGGCACTGACATTTTTTTCCCTACTCATCTTTTCTGACTATTTTTCACTAGTTTTGCATTCGGCTAGGATTAGTGTCATTACTGGTAGCATGAGGCGATACCTGGACCCTATAAAGGTTGCATAGGCAGTCCAACTTCTCCAGGATGGCACATCAATATGTGCCATTGCAAGAAGGTTTGCTGTGTCTCCCAAAACAGTCTCAATAGCATGGAGGAGATTCCAGGAGACAGGCAGTTACTCTACAAGAGTTGGACAGGGCTGTAAAAAATCCTTACCCATCAGCAGAACTGGCATCTGCTCCTTTTGTGCAAGGAGGATGTCAGGTCACCTGTAGGGATGATCGAACGGTTCGGGTCGACCATCGGTTCAACCCGAACATTGGCTGTTCGAGGTTCGGCCGAATTCCGAATTTTTTGCTGAAAAAGTTCGGAATTCGGCAACCAGAACCATCCAAAATGCAATGGTTCAGGAAATGGGCTTTAAAAGCCTGTGATTGGACCAGAACCATCAGTAAAAGCCAATTGAGGGGGCAGGAGAATGCTAGGAATGTGATTGGAGTGACTAGGGGGTCCATAGGCCAATCATTAGTGAATATGCCCCCCAGTATATAAGATAGCCCCCGCCAAATTCCTAGCATTGTTATACAGGGACGTGGAAGAGAGTGGAAGCAGTTCTGTGACTTTTGCTACAAAGTGTCATTTAGCAATTTTTAGTGTGAGGAAAGGGATATCTAGTGTAGTTAGGGTTCTATTTTCCACTATAGTTAGCTTTAATTATTCAGTTTCTGTAGGGCAAGTGTTAAGTGTAAGGGGACCGTAGTGTAGTGTAGGGTTAACTGACTGTGACTGCTATGGCAGGGTGACAAAACCCTTCCATAGCAGGGTGACCGCTATAGAGAAAAGATCGTTTCTCTTGTGTCACATTCAGTGCACTAATATGGCTTCGCCCCTGTCAGCATTCTTTTTGCTGCAGGCGTTGATAGTGCTTTTTTGAGGACATGTTTGGAGTCAGGCATGACATCTGAACATGTGTATAGGGGTGTATATATATATATATATATATACACACACATGTATGTATATATATACCTGCACATATATAGGTGTGAAAGGAGCAGAAAACTATACTTGCGCTAATGAAATAATTAACACTAATATGGCTCCGCTCCTAACACACCTATATATGTGTAAGTGTAAAATACATATAAGTGTGTGTGTGTATATATATATATATATATATATATATATATATACCCCTATAGAGAAGTTCATATGTTTTGCCTGCCTCCAAAGAACCCAAAAAAATGCCCAAAAAAAATGCCTGCAAGAACAAACCTGGGCATTATTTTTTTTTTTTTTGGCGCTGGCATTTTTTTGGGCATTTTTTGGGTTCTTTGGAGGCAGGCAAAACATCTGAACTTCTGTATAGGGGTATATATATATATATATAAACACACACTTATATGTATTTTACACTTACACATATATAGATGTGTTAGGAGCGGAGCCATATTAGTGTTAATTATTTAATTAGCGCAAGTATAGTGTTCTGCTACTTTCACACCTATATATGTGTAGGTGTGTATATATACCCCTATACAGAAGTTCAGATGTCATGCCTGCCTCCAAAGAACCCAAAAAAATGCCCAAAAAAAGGCCTGCAAGAACAAACCTGGGCATTTTTTTTTTTTGGCGCTGGCATTTTTGAGCTGGCAGGAGCTCAGCGATGTCCTCTAGTATGCCCTGTGCTCACTGTCCGGCACGGTGAAGCTCGATTGGCTTTTGCCATTGAACACCATAATTGGCAGGTCTGCCACTGGCGCCCTGATGAGAGCAGGTTCACCCTGAGCACATGTGACAGACGTGAAAGAGTCTGTAGAAACTGTGGAGAACATTATACTGCCTGTAACATTGCTCAGCATGACCGGTTAGGTGATGAGTCAGTGATAGTCTGGGGGAGGCATATTCATGGAGGGACACACAGACCTCTACAGGCTAGACAATGGCACCCTGACTGCAATATGATATAGGGATGAAAACCTTGGACCCATTGTCAGACCCTACGCTGGTGCAGTGGGTCCTGGGTTCCTCCTATTACACGACAATGCCCGGCCTCATGTGGCGAATGTATGCAGCCAATTCCTGGAGGATAATGGAATTGGTATCACTAAATGGCCCCCACACTCGCCTGACCTAAATCCAATAGAACACCTCTGGGACATTGTTTCGGTCTATCTGACAATGCCGGGTTGCAGCTCAGTCTGTTCAGGAGCTCAGTGATGCCCTGGTCCAGATCTAGGAGGACACCATCTGTCTTCTTATTAGGAGCATGCCCCAACGTTGTTAGGCATGCATATAAGCACGTGGGGGACATACAAACTACTGAGTATCATTTTGAGTTGCTGCAAATAGATTTCAGCAAAATGGACTAGCCTGCTGCATCATTTGTGTACTTTGATTTTTGGGGTATATTTGAATTCAGCACTCTGTGGTTTGTTAATTTTCCTTTCAATTAAACAATGTGGCATCCTTTCATTACTAACATATTACCCAGTCCATATCAGTATAGATATATAGCATGAGATTTTCCCCCGCAGAGATCTGATGTGTTTTCAAAGTGTTCCTTTAATTTTTTGGAGCAGTGTATATAATTCTAAAACCAAATGTAAATATAACTACCTGGATCTCAAAAGTTCCAGAGGAATGTAAATCGACTATGTGACTACACAATATATACACATGCAGGGATACCGATATAGGAGCACCTCACCGACCCCCATTATAGAAGAAAAAGGGGAAGTTATATGCATGAATCAGCAATATCAACTAAACAAGAAAAAAAGAGGGGAAGGGGATTAAATGAGATGCTAAAATGTGTATTGAGCCAGGAGGTGGGGGAAAGATCCTGGTATATTCAAAAGAAAGAGAACAGAAAGGAGGTGTTCTCCAGCTTCTGGCAGCCATGTCTTGCCTCTCTGTCCTCCAAAACACAACTCCTTTGTTATCTCCACATTCTTGTTTCAAAACCTAATCTCTTCCCCCTACTTCCTGTATACATCACAACCTGTCCTCTGCTCAGCTCTTGTAAAGCGCTTCCTGAGTGACCAGTCCAACTGGTACATTTGCATATCAAGGGGGAGAGCCTTAGCTTGCAACAATATATGGTCTAAAAATCTAACTCCATATTATTGCTATAAAGTCACTACTAGGGTTGAGCGGACACCTAGATGTCCGTGTTCGACGGGTTCGGCCGAACTTTAAAAAAAAGTCCGGGTCCGTGTCCCGGACTTTTACCGAACTTTTCCCGGACACCGAACCCCATTGAAGTCAATGGGGACCCGAACTTTAAGGCACTAAAATGGCTCTAAAACACCAAAGGAAAGGGCTAGAGTGCTGCAAATGGCAGCAAAACGTAATTAAGAGCATGGCAAGTGCTCTGCAAACAAATGTGGATAGGGAAATAACTTAAAACAACAAAAAAAAACAGAAAAATAAAACAATGTTCTTCTTCATCTCTGAAGGACGAGGCCCATATGGAGTAGGAGGGAGGTTGAGGTGGTGGTGGATGTGGCGGTGACATAGGCGTGCGCACAGGGTGTGCTGGGTGTGCCTGGGCACACCCTAATCACCTAGGGCACATAGCATTGCCAGTGAGGAGATGGGAAAGATCTCCCTGGGACCTGCTCTGCTCTATTTCTCCTTGCCTACAGGTACATGGCCCCGATACATTACTCTCCCTGCTGGCAAACACATGCATGTGTATTTCAACTTTGGGGTGCACACCTTAATGCAATAGGCTGCGCACACCTATGGGCGGTGTAGGTGGAAGCGGCGGTGGAGGAGGACCAGGGCCGGATTAACAGCATCATGGGCTTGGTGCTGAGGATTTTGAAGGGCCTTAGGGCCGTGCCTTGCCATGCACCCAGAGGAGGAAGGGTGCAGCCATGCATGCCTAATTCAACATGGGATGCTGTCTCTGAAGCCCATAAACACATCCATGCATCGCCAACTGTCCCTCCTTGTCCGGCCTTCACGCTGTGTGGGGAGGTTCTGAGGGTGCTGCCTGGGGAAGCGAGCATAGAAGCCAGACTTCTGTGTTTACAAGTGACAGAAGAGCGGTAACAGTGAATATGGCCAACCCGGGGCCTATATAAAAGGTAGGGGCCTGGAGCTGCAGCTCCAATAGCCCCTACATTAATCTGGCCCTGAGGAGGAGGACGAGGTAGCCAACACTGCTTCTTTTCACAAATTTTAAATGAGGGTACACCCCAAAAGAGTGAGAAAGAGCAAAAATGGAACAATGGGTGGGTAAGGTCGGTATCCATTGCTATTCTGCATAAGGTACGGAAAAGTCCCGTGGGATCCATGCCTGGTTCATTTTAATGAACGTGAGCTTGTCCACATTGTCTCTGGACAGGCGGCTGCGCTTGTCTGTTATAACGCCCCCAGCCGTGCTAAATACCCGTTCAGATAATACACTGGCTGCAGGGCACGCCAGCACCTCCAAGGCGTAAAGGGCAAGCTCAGGCCATGTGCCCAATTTGGAGACCCAGAAGTTGAAGGGGGCAGACCCGTCATTCACTACATGTAGGCGTGTGCACACATACTGCTCCACCATGTTGGTAAAATGCTGCCTCCTGCTAAGACGTTCCATCTGAGCTGCTGGTGCTGCTGTTTGTTGTGGCGTGCTGACAAAGCTTTTCCACATTTCGGCCATGCTAACCCTGCCTTCTGAGGTGCTGGCGGTGCCCTGGTTGCGTTGGCGACCTCCTCCTCCTCCTCCTCTGCCTTGTGCTTCCACTGTGGCCCCGCTGTCAGATGGGAATGCCAGCAGCATGGCGTCTACCAGCGTGCGCTTGTACTCGCGCATCTTGCGATCGCGCTCCAGTGAGTGAATTAAGGACGGTACGTTGTCCTTGTAACGGGGATCCAGCAGCGTGGCCACCCAGTAATCAGCACAAGTTAGAATGTGGGCAACTCGGCGGTCGTTGTGGAGACACTGCAGCATGTAATCGCTCATGTGTGCCAGGCTGCCCAGAGGCAACGAAAGGCTGTCCTCTGTGGGAGGTGTATGGTCCGTGTCCTCTGTATCCCCCCAGCCACGCACCAGTGATGGCCATGAGCTGGCCTGGGTGCCACCCTGCTGTGAACATGGTTCCATCTCCTCCTCCAGCTCCTCCTCCTCCTCATCCTCCTCATCCTCCAGAACTGTGCCCCTGCTGGACAATTGCGTCCCTGGCGTTTGCGTGTGCAGGAACCCACCCTCGGAGCCCCTTGCGAATGACTGCCCTGAAAGCCTTGGAAATGTTACCTCTTCATCCTCCTCCTCCTCCTCATCCTGTGCCACATCCTCTTCCATCATCGCCCGAATTGTTTTTTCAAGGAGGCATAGAAGTGGGATAGTTAAGCTGAGAACGGCGTCATTGCCACTGGCCATGTTGGTGGAGTACTCAAAACAGCGCAACAAGGCACACAGGTCTCGCATGGAGGCCCAGTTATTGGTGGTGAAGTGGTGCTGTTCCGCAGAGCGACTCACGCGTGCGTGCTGCAGCTGAAACTCCACTATGGCCTGCTGCTGCTCGCACAGTCTTTCCAGCATGTGCAAGGTGGAGTTCCACCTTGTGGGCACGTCACATATGAGGCGGTGAGCGGGAAGGCCGAAGTTACGCTGCAGCGCTGCCAGGCGAGCAGCAGCAGGGTGAGAACGCCGAAAGTGCGCACAAACGGCCCGCACTTTCTGCAGCAGCTCTGACATATCGGGGTAGTTTTTAAGGAACCTCTGCACCACCAAATTCAGCACATGCGCCAGGCAAGGGATGTGCGTCAAACCGGCTAGGCCCAGAGCTGCTATGAGATTTCGCCCGTTATCGCACACCACCAGGCCGGGCTTGAGGCTCGCTGGCAGCAACCACTCATTTGTCTGCTGTTCCATGCTCCTCCACAACTCCTGCGCGGTGTGTGGTTTGTCCCCCAAACAGGCAAGTTGTAAAACTGCCTGCTGTCGTTTACCCCTGGCCGTGCTGAAGTTGGTGGTGAAGGTGTTACGCTGTCCGGATGAGGAGGCGGTAGAGGATGAGGAAGCGGAGTAGGAGGAGTTAGGAACAGGAGGCAAACTGAAGCGCCCTGCAATCCTCGGTGGTGGAAGGACATGCGCCAAATTGCTATCCGCCTCAGGCCCATCCGCCACTGCATTTACCCAGTGTGCCGTTAGGGAGATATAACGCCCCTGACCGTGCTTACTGGTCCACGTATCCGTAGTTAGGTGGACCTTGGCACAGATGGCGTTGCGCAGTGCACACCTGATTTTTTCCCCCACTTGGTTGTGCAGGGAAGGGATGGCTTGCCTGGAAAAGTAGTGGCGGCTGGGCACGACGTACTGTGGGACAGCCACCGACATAAGGTTTTTAAAACTGTGCGTCTCCACCAGACGGAATGACAGCATTTCAAAGGCCAATAATTTTGAAATGCTGGCATTCAGGGCCAGGGATCGCGGGTGGGTAGGGGGGTACTTCCTCTTCCTCTCAAGTGTTTGGGAGATGGAAAGCTGAACGCTTCCACGGGACATTGTGGAGATGGTTGTTGGTGACCCAGGTGGTGGTGTTGCTGACAGATCGTCTGTTTGCGGGGTGGCAGGTGCCGGTATCACTACAGATGTGGCTGGAGCGGCCGAGACTGCAGCAGAAGAGGAAGCAGGATGAGCCAGAGACGTTTCTTGGTTTTGAAGGTGTGTACTCCACTGCAGCTCGTGCTTTGCACTTAGATGCCTGATCATGCAGGTTGTGCTCAGGTTGAGAAGGTTCATGCCTCGCTTCAAGCTCTGATTGCACAGGGTGCAAACCACTCGTGTCCTGTCATCAGCACATTTTCTAAAGAACTTCCACGCTAGAGAACTCCTTTGAGCTGACTTTGGTGCGCTCGTTCCCTTGCTGCGTTGGGCAGTAGCGGGCGTAGTGTCTAGGGCACGGCCGCTCCGCTTCTGCACCCTGCTCCCTCTTCTGCTGTGCTGGTGGCTCTGTGCGACCACCGCCTCTTCCTCCAAACTACTCAGTTCACCTGCATGACGTTCATTCCATGTGGGGTCGAGGACCTCATCGTCCTCCACATCATCTTCCACCCAGTCTTCACCCCTGCCCTCCTTGTCGGTCTCCACAATGCTGAACGCCGCAGCAGTTGGCACCTGCGTTTCGTCATCATCGGAGACGTGCTGCGATGATCCTTGCATGTACTCATCTTGAGAAATAAGTGGTTGGGCATCGCTGCACTCAATCTCTTCCACTTCTGGGGCAGGGCTAGGTGGATGGCCCTGGGAAACCCTGCTGACAGAGTCCTCAAAAAGAATAAGAGACTGCTGTATGGCTTGGGGCTCAGACTGCTGGCCTGATTTGCAAGGGGGTGAGGTGAAAGACGGTTGGACATTGGCTGCAGGTGCCAACTCTGACCTTTCTGCAGTAGACTGGGTGGGAGACAATGTGAAGGAACTGGAGGCACTGTCAGCAGCAAACCAATCTACTATCGCCTCAACTTGTTCTGGCCTCATCACTTCTAGGGGCGTTTGATGCCCTACCAAATACTGATGCAGGTTCTGTCGCCTACTCACACTTGAGGAAGGTGTTTCACTTGTGCGTGTAGCTGGCACAGATCGACCATGTCCTCTCCTTGCAACAGGAGCTCTACCAGCAGCACCACGACCCAGGCCACGGCCCTTATTTGACGGTCTCCTCATATTTCTGTAATTTAAGATCTTGCCCTAGAAAGGTTTTTATTGAATAGCGGAATAGAAAATATGATCCAAAAAAAGTGTATGTATATCACACGTACACAACCACACTAGGCCCCAATTACTATTGTTTGTACCCCTAAAAGGCTAGATGAGGAGTAGGGGGAGTATGGAACAGGCAGCACCCTCAAACCTTCAGAAGTATGAGATGAACCCCAACAACTTGGAAAGGTGGATCTCTCTCACACGTACCGACACAGACTATCCCGCAATTCAATTGATCCTCAAAGGTTTTTATTGAATAGCGGAATAGGAAATATGATCAAAAAAAGTGTATGTATCTCGCACGTACACAACCACACTAGGCCCCAATTACTATTGTTTGTACCCCTAAAAGGCTAGATGAGGAGTAGGGGGGGTATGGAACAGGCAGCACCCTCAAACCTTCAGAAGTATGAGATGAACCCCAACAACTTGGAAAGGTGGATCTCTCTCACACGTACCGACACAGACTATCCCGCAATTCAATTGATCCTCAAAGGTTTTTATTGAATAGCGGAATAGGAAATATGATCAAAAAAAGTGTATGTATCTCGCACGTACACAACCACACTAGGCCCCAATTACTATTGTTTGTACCCCTAAAAGGCTAGATGAGGAGTAGGGGGGGTATGGAACAGGCAGCACCCTCAAACCTTCAGAAGTATGAGATGAACCCCAACAACTTGGAAAGGTGGATCTCTCTCACACGTACCGACACAGACTATCCCGCAATTCAATTGATCCTCAAAGGTTTTTATTGAATAGCGGAATAGGAAATATGATCAAAAAAAGTGTATGTATCTCGCACGTACACAACCACACTAGGCCCCAATTACTATTGTTTGTACCCCTAAAAGGCTAGATGAGGAGTAGGGGGGGTATGGAACAGGCAGCACCCTCAAACCTTCAGAAGTATGAGATGAACCCCAACAACTTGGAAAGGTGGATCTCTCTCACACGTACCGACACAGACTATCCCGCAATTCAATTGATCCTCAAAGGTTTTTATTGAATAGCGGAATAGGAAATATGATCAAAAAAAGTGTATGTATCTCGCACGTACACAACCACACTAGGCCCCAATTACTATTGTTTGTACCCCTAAAAGGCTAGATGAGGAGTAGGGGGGGTATGGAACAGGCAGCACCCTCAAACCTTCAGAAGTATGAGATGAACCCCAACAACTTGGAAAGGTGGATCTCTCTCACACGTACCGACACAGACTATCCCGCAATTCAATTGATCCTCAAAGGTTTTTATTGAATAGCGGAATAGGAAATATGATCAAAAAAAGTGTATGTATCTCGCACGTACACAACCACACTAGGCCCCAATTACTATTGTTTGTACCCCTAAAAGGCTAGATGAGGAGTAGGGGGGGGTATGGAACAGGCAGCACCCTCAAACCTTCAGAAGTATGAGATGAACCCCAACAACTTGGAAAGGTGGATCTCTCTCACACGTACCGACACAGACTATCCCGCAATTCAATTGATCCTCAAAGGTTTTTATTGAATAGCGGAATAGGAAATATGATCAAAAAAAGTGTATGTATCTCGCACGTACACAACCACACTAGGCCCCAATTACTATTGTTTGTACCCCTAAAAGGCTAGATGAGGAGTAGGGGGGGTATGGAACAGGCAGCACCCTCAAACCTTCAGAAGTATGAGATGAACCCCAACAACTTGGAAAGGTGGATCTCTCTCACACGTACCGACACAGACTATCCCGCAATTCAATTGATCCTCAAAGGTTTTTATTGAATAGCGGAATAGGAAATATGATCAAAAAAAGTGTATGTATCTCGCACGTACACAACCACACTAGGCCCCAATTACTATTGTTTGTACCCCTAAAAGGCTAGATGAGGAGTAGGGGGGGTATGGAACAGGCAGCACCCTCAAACCTTCAGAAGTATGAGATGAACCCCAACAACTTGGAAAGGTGGATCTCTCTCACACGTACCGACACAGACTATCCCGCAATTCAATTGATCCTCAAAGGTTTTTATTGAATAGCGGAATAGGAAATATGATCAAAAAAAGTGTATGTATCTCGCACGTACACAACCACACTAGGCCCCAATTACTATTGTTTGTACCCCTAAAAGGCTAGATGAGGAGTAGGGGGGGTATGGAACAGGCAGCACCCTCAAACCTTCAGAAGTATGAGATGAACCCCAACAACTTGGAAAGGTGGATCTCTCTCACACGTACCGACACAGACTATCCCGCAATTCAATTGATCCTCAAAGGTTTTTATTGAATAGCGGAATAGGAAATATGATCAAAAAAAGTGTATGTATCTCGCACGTACACAACCACACTAGGCCCCAATTACTATTGTTTGTACCCCTAAAAGGCTAGATGAGGAGTAGGGGGGGTATGGAACAGGCAGCACCCTCAAACCTTCAGAAGTATGAGATGAACCCCAACAACTTGGAAAGGTGGATCTCTCTCACACGTACCGACACAGACTATCCCGCAATTCAATTGATCCTCAAAGGTTTTTATTGAATAGCGGAATAGGAAATATGATCAAAAAAAGTGTATGTATCTCGCACGTACACAACCACACTAGGCCCCAATTACTATTGTTTGTACCCCTAAAAGGCTAGATGAGGAGTAGGGGGGGGTATGGAACAGGCAGCACCCTCAAACCTTCAGAAGTATGAGATGAACCCCAACAACTTGGAAAGGTGGATCTCTCTCACACGTACCGACACAGACTATCCCGCAATTCAATTGATCCTCAAAGGTTTTTATTGAATAGCGGAATAGGAAATATGATCAAAAAAAGTGTATGTATCTCGCACGTACACAACCACACTAGGCCCCAATTACTATTGTTTGTACCCCTAAAAGGCTAGATGAGGAGTAGGGGGGGTATGGAACAGGCAGCACCCTCAAACCTTCAGAAGTATGAGATGAACCCCAACAACTTGGAAAGGTGGATCTCTCTCACACGTACCGACACAGACTATCCCGCAATTCAATTGATCCTCAAAGGTTTTTATTGAATAGCGGAATAGGAAATATGATCAAAAAAAGTGTATGTATCTCGCACGTACACAACCACACTAGGCCCCAATTACTATTGTTTGTACCCCTAAAAGGCTAGATGAGGAGTAGGGGGGGTATGGAACAGGCAGCACCCTCAAACCTTCAGAAGTATGAGATGAACCCCAACAACTTGGAAAGGTGGATCTCTCTCACACGTACCGACACAGACTATCCCGCAATTCAATTGATCCTCAAAGGTTTTTATTGAATAGCGGAATAGGAAATATGATCAAAAAAAGTGTATGTATCTCGCACGTACACAACCACACTAGGCCCCAATTACTATTGTTTGTACCCCTAAAAGGCTAGATGAGGAGTAGGGGGGGTATGGAACAGGCAGCACCCTCAAACCTTCAGAAGTATGAGATGAACCCCAACAACTTGGAAAGGTGGATCTCTCTCACACGTACCAACACAGACTATCCCCCAATTTAACTGATCCCCAAAGGTTTTTGATTAAATAGCGGAATAGAAAATATGATCCCAAAAAAGTGTATGTATATCACACGTACACAACCACACTAGGCCCCAATTACTATTGTTTGTACCCCTAAAAGGCTAGGAGTAGGGGGAGTATGGAACAGGCAGCACCCTCAAACCTTCAGAAGTATGAGATGAACCCCAACAACTTGGAAAGGTGGATCTCTCTCACACGTACCAACACAGACTATCCCCCAATTTAACTGATCCCCAAAGGTTTTTGATTAAATAGCGGAATAGAAAATATGATCCCAAAAAAGTGTATGTATATCACACGTACACAACCACACTAGGCCCCAATTACTATTGTTTGTACCCCTAAAAGGCTAGGAGTAGGGGGAGTATGGAACAGGCAGCACCCTCAAACCTTCAGAAGTATGAGATGAACCTCAACAACTTGGAAAGGTGGATCTCTCTCACACGTACCAACACAGACTATCCCCCAATTTAACTGATCCCCAAAGGTTTTTGATTAAATAGCGGAATAGAAAATATGATCCCAAAAAAGTGTATGTATATCACACGTACACAACCACACTAGGCCCCAATTACTATTGTTTGTACCCCTAAAAGGCTAGGAGTAGGGGGAGTATGGAACAGGCAGCACCCTCAAACCTTCAGAAGTATGAGATGAACCCCAACAACTTGGAAAGGTGGATCTCTCTCACACGTACCAACACAGACTATCCCCCAATTTAACTGATCCCCAAAGGTTTTTGATTAAATAGCGGAATAGAAAATATGATCCCAAAAAAGTGTATGTATATCACACGTACACAACCACACTAGGCCCCAATTACTATTGTTTGTACCCCTAAAAGGCTAGGAGTAGGGGGAGTATGGAACAGGCAGCACCCTCAAACCTTCAGAAGTATGAGATGAACCCCAACAACTTGGAAAGGTGGATCTCTCTCACACGTACCAACACAGACTATCCCCCAATTTAACTGATCCCCAAAGGTTTTTGATTAAATAGCGGAATAGAAAATATGATCCCAAAAAAGTGTATGTATATCACACGTACACAACCACACTAGGCCCCAATTACTATTGTTTGTACCCCTAAAAGGCTAGGAGTAGGGGGAGTATGGAACAGGCAGCACCCTCAAACCTTCAGAAGTATGAGATGAACCCCAACAACTTGGAAAGGTGGATCTCTCTCACACGTACCAACACAGACTATCCCCCAATTTAACTGATCCCCAAAGGTTTTTGATTAAATAGCGGAATAGAAAATATGATCCCAAAAAAGTGTATGTATATCACACGTACACAACCACACTAGGCCCCAATTACTATTGTTTGTACCCCTAAAAGGCTAGGAGTAGGGGGAGTATGGAACAGGCAGCACCCTCAAACCTTCAGAAGTATGAGATGAACCCCAACAACTTGGAAAGGTGGATCTCTCTCACACGTACCAACACAGACTATCCCCCAATTTAACTGATCCCCAAAGGTTTTTGATTAAATAGCGGAATAGAAAATATGATCCCAAAAAAGTGTATGTATATCACACGTACACAACCACACTAGGCCCCAATTACTATTGTTTGTACCCCTAAAAGGCTAGGAGTAGGGGGAGTATGGAACAGGCAGCACCCTCAAACCTTCAGAAGTATGAGATGAACCCCAACAACTTGGAAAGGTGGATCTCTCTCACACGTACCAACACAGACTATCCCCCAATTTAACTGATCCCCAAAGGTTTTTGATTAAATAGCGGAATAGAAAATATGATCCCAAAAAAGTGTATGTATATCACACGTACACAACCACACTAGGCCCCAATTACTATTGTTTGTACCCCTAAAAGGCTAGGAGTAGGGGGAGTATGGAACAGGCAGCACCCTCAAACCTTCAGAAGTATGAGATGAACCCCAACAACTTGGAAAGGTGGATCTCTCTCACACGTACCAACACAGACTATCCCCCAATTTAACTGATCCCCAAAGGTTTTTGATTAAATAGCGGAATAGAAAATATGATCCCAAAAAAGTGTATGTATATCACACGTACACAACCACACTAGGCCCCAATTACTATTGTTTGTACCCCTAAAAGGCTAGGAGTAGGGGGAGTATGGAACAGGCAGCACCCTCAAACCTTCAGAAGTATGAGATGAACCCCAACAACTTGGAAAGGTGGATCTCTCTCACACGTACCAACACAGACTATCCCCCAATTTAACTGATCCCCAAAGGTTTTTGATTAAATAGCGGAATAGAAAATATGATCCCAAAAAAGTGTATGTATATCACACGTACACAACCACACTAGGCCCCAATTACTATTGTTTGTACCCCTAAAAGGCTAGGAGTAGGGGGAGTATGGAACAGGCAGCACCCTCAAACCTTCAGAAGTATGAGATGAACCCCAACAACTTGGAAAGGTGGATCTCTCTCACACGTACCAACACAGACTATCCCCCAATTTAACTGATCCCCAAAGGTTTTTGATTAAATAGCGGAATAGAAAATATGATCCCAAAAAAGTGTATGTATATCACACGTACACAACCACACTAGGCCCCAATTACTATTGTTTGTACCCCTAAAAGGCTAGGAGTAGGGGGAGTATGGAACAGGCAGCACCCTCAAACCTTCAGAAGTATGAGATGAACCTCAACAACTTGGAAAGGTGGATCTCTCTCACACGTACCAACACAGACTATCCCCCAATTTAACTGATCCCCAAAGGTTTTTGATTAAATAGCGGAATAGAAAATATGATCCCAAAAAAGTGTATGTATATCACACGTACACAACCACACTAGGCCCCAATTACTATTGTTTGTACCCCTAAAAGGCTAGGAGTAGGGGGAGTATGGAACAGGCAGCACCCTCAAACCTTCAGAAGTATGAGATGAACCCCAACAACTTGGAAAGGTGGATCTCTCTCACACGTACCAACACAGACTATCCCCCAATTTAACTGATCCCCAAAGGTTTTTGATTAAATAGCGGAATAGAAAATATGATCCCAAAAAAGTGTATGTATATCACACGTACACAACCACACTAGGCCCCAATTACTATTGTTTGTACCCCTAAAAGGCTAGGAGTAGGGGGAGTATGGAACAGGCAGCACCCTCAAACCTTCAGAAGTATGAGATGAACCCCAACAACTTGGAAAGGTGGATCTCTCTCACACGTACCAACACAGACTATCCCCCAATTTAACTGATCCCCAAAGGTTTTTGATTAAATAGCGGAATAGAAAATATGATCCCAAAAAAGTGTATGTATATCACACGTACACAACCACACTAGGCCCCAATTACTATTGTTTGTACCCCTAAAAGGCTAGGAGTAGGGGGAGTATGGAACAGGCAGCACCCTCAAACCTTCAGAAGTATGAGATGAACCCCAACAACTTGGAAAGGTGGATCTCTCTCACACGTACCAACACAGACTATCCCCCAATTTAACTGATCCCCAAAGGTTTTTGATTAAATAGCGGAATAGAAAATATGATCCCAAAAAAGTGTATGTATATCACACGTACACAACCACACTAGGCCCCAATTACTATTGTTTGTACCCCTAAAAGGCTAGGAGTAGGGGGAGTATGGAACAGGCAGCACCCTCAAACCTTCAGAAGTATGAGATGAACCCCAACAACTTGGAAAGGTGGATCTCTCTCACACGTACCAACACAGACTATCCCCCAATTTAACTGATCCCCAAAGGTTTTTGATTAAATAGCGGAATAGAAAATATGATCCCAAAAAAGTGTATGTATATCACACGTACACAACCACACTAGGCCCCAATTACTATTGTTTGTACCCCTAAAAGGCTAGGAGTAGGGGGAGTATGGAACAGGCAGCACCCTCAAACCTTCAGAAGTATGAGATGAACCTCAACAACTTGGAAAGGTGGATCTCTCTCACACGTACCAACACAGACTATCCCCCAATTTAACTGATCCCCAAAGGTTTTTGATTAAATAGCGGAATAGAAAATATGATCCCAAAAAAGTGTATGTATATCACACGTACACAACCACACTAGGCCCCAATTACTATTGTTTGTACCCCTAAAAGGCTAGGAGTAGGGGGAGTATGGAACAGGCAGCACCCTCAAACCTTCAGAAGTATGAGATGAACCCCAACAACTTGGAAAGGTGGATCTCTCTCACACGTACCAACACAGACTATCCCCCAATTTAACTGATCCCCAAAGGTTTTTGATTAAATAGCGGAATAGAAAATATGATCCCAAAAAAGTGTATGTATATCACACGTACACAACCACACTAGGCCCCAATTACTATTGTTTGTACCCCTAAAAGGCTAGGAGTAGGGGGAGTATGGAACAGGCAGCACCCTCAAACCTTCAGAAGTATGAGATGAACCCCAACAACTTGGAAAGGTGGATCTCTCTCACACGTACCAACACAGACTATCCCCCAATTTAACTGATCCCCAAAGGTTTTTGATTAAATAGCGGAATAGAAAATATGATCCCAAAAAAGTGTATGTATATCACACGTACACAACCACACTAGGCCCCAATTACTATTGTTTGTACCCCTAAAAGGCTAGGAGTAGGGGGAGTATGGAACAGGCAGCACCCTCAAACCTTCAGAAGTATGAGATGAACCCCAACAACTTGGAAAGGTGGATCTCTCTCACACGTACCAACACAGACTATCCCCCAATTTAACTGATCCCCAAAGGTTTTTGATTAAATAGCGGAATAGAAAATATGATCCCAAAAAAGTGTATGTATATCACACGTACACAACCACACTAGGCCCCAATTACTATTGTTTGTACCCCTAAAAGGCTAGATGAGGAGTAGGGGGAGTATGGAACAGGCAGCACCCTCAAACCTTCAGTATGAGATTGTGTTCACTGTACCCCACAAAGATTGAGTTCACTGCACCCCACAATGATTGTGTTCACTGCACCCCACAAAGATTGTGTTCACTGCACCTCACAAAGATTGTGTTCACTGTACCCCCCAAAGATTGTGTTCACTGCACCCCACAAAGATTCTGTTCACTGTACCCCACAAAGATTGTGTTCACTGCACCCCAAAAAGATTGTGTTCACTGCACCCCAAAAAGGATGTTGTTCACTGCACCCCAAAAAGGATGTTGTTCACTCCACCCCAAAAAGATTGTGTTCACTGCACCCCACAAAGATTGTGTTCACTGCACCCCAAAAAGATTGTGTTCACTGCACCCCAAAAATGATTTTGTTCACTGCACCCCAAAAAGGATTTTGTTCACTGCACCCCAAAAAGGATGTTGTTCACTCCACCCCAAAAAGATTGTGTTCACTGCACCCCAAAAAGATTGTGTTCACTGCACCCCACAAAGGATTTTGTTCACTGCACCCCAAAAAGATTGTGTTCACTGCACCCCAAAAAGGATGTTGTTCACTGCACCCCAAAAAGGATTTTGTTCACTGCACCCCAAAAAGATTGTGTTCACTGCACCCCACAAAGGATTTTGTTCACTGCACCCCACAAAGATTGTGTTCACTGCACACCAAAAAGGATTGTGTTCACTGCACCCCAAAAAGATTTTGTTCACTGCACCCCAAAAAGATTGTGTTCACTGCAGCCCAAAAAGATTGTGTTCACTGCAGCCCAAAAAGATTGTGTTCACTGCAGCCCAAAAAGATTGTGTTCACTGCAGCCCAAAAAGATTGTGTTCACTGCAGCCCAAAAAGATTGTGTTCACTGCAGCTCACACACAGAAAAATGGATGTGGATCACTGACACCTGCCTATCTCCAATCCCACACCACACAGCAATATCGATTGTAGTTTGTAGAACACAGTTTCCCTAAAATTCAGCAGACTCTGTCCCTAACAGGATTGAGAAGAGATCGTAGATCAGGATTGAGTGCAGACCCCACCCCCCACACAGCAATATCGATTGTAGTTTGTAGAAGACACTGACCCTATATAATTCAGCAGACTCTATCCCTAAAATGCCTACAACTCGCCCTGCCTAAACACTCCGACCTGTCCCTCAATTCTATCCGGACACAAATGGTTTTTTCCTGCCTATCTTTCCCTAATCAGCAGCCAGCACGTTGATGTGTGCTCTGTCCCTGAATCTAAGCAGCATAATGACGCCGCTGCGGCTGCCTCGAACTTATAAAGACTTGGTCACATGCTTCAGACGGCCAATCACAGCTACTGAGACATTTGCAGGCATGGCTGGGATGGCTTAAGGCACACCAGTTAAACGATTGTTGATTGGCTGTTGAAAGCCCGCCATGAAAAGAGCGCCAAAGCATGCAAAACCCGGAAATAAAACGACCGAACACGGATTTTTACCCGAACATACAGTAAAGTGTCCGTGTCCGTGTTCGGGTACAAAAAATCCAATTATTCGGTACGAACACGAATAATACAGTCCGTGTTCGCTCAACACTAGTCACTACAACTAGCCATGGCAACACACTGGTATAACCCTAATAGCAAAAGGCTGTTGGCAGCTAAAGGCTTCCTATACAACCGCATAATGACCTGATTTTGGGTTTCTGCCAATAGAACATCCAAAAAGGGGATTTCCTTCCCCTCTAAATGTCCTGTAAAAGAAAGATTACTAGTGTTCGAATTTAAAAAGGAATTACGTTCCCCATCCTCCTGTCATAAACACAGGGCCGGCGCTACCTATAGGCAAGGTAGGCGGCGGCCTAGGGCGCACATCAGTGGGGGGCGGCGCCCGCCCTCCCTCTTTGCCTTCCTCGCTCTCCTCTCTCTCCCCCTCTCTGCCTTCCGCACTTGTGGAGAAGGAGCAGCATACCTTGAATCCCAAGCCAGCGGAGTGGAGGTGGAGCTGGCTGTCAAATTGATGCTGTGATGTCGGGAAGGAGTTCCACCCGTTTGTCCCCTGTATAGTCTAGACAAAACAGCGGTGGGTGGTTGGTGGGCGGAGAAAAAGGTGGCCTGGAGCTGTCAAATGCACTCTCTGATGTCGGGAAGGGCGGGGCCGATATGCGGGGCTCTGCCCCTTTGTCCCCTGCAACAGTGGTTGGTGGGTGGTTGGTGGGTGGAGAAGAAGGTGGAGGGGGCGGGTCCAACTACTGCCTATGCATCTATAGCTGTGTATAATTTGCCGGTGAAGGGGCATGGTTTGTGAGTGAGTGGCGTGCTGAAGAGAGAAGTTAGTGTATAGTCAGAGCAGCCACATGACTTGTAGCCGAGTGTGTCACCTGCTCGACCCTCACCGCCAGGAGCCGACTACTGTCAACTACAACTTCACCGTCTGCGGTAGGTGCCATAGGGGAGCTCTCAGCATGGCCTTGCCTTGGATTTAAAGATACTTAGCTGGCAGACTGCAATGCCCAGCGTGCCCACTGTAGTGATCCTGAAGAACTGCAATGCCCAGCATGCCCACTGTAGTGATCCTGAGGGACTGCAATGCCCAGCATGCCCTCTTCAGTGATCCTGAGGAACTGCAATGCTTAGCATGCCCTCTGCAGTGAGGCAGATGGACTGCAATATTAAAAAAGAATAGCGCGCAAATGCGAAAGAAATTACTACCAAAACTGAAGAGAGTCCATAAATAAAAATGGGTGTTTGGTCCCACCATATGGCCATATCGTGCTCAAGCCCACTACTGGGCTTACTGGGGTACTTTGACGCAGTAGTGGGCTTGAGCACGATATGGCCATATGGTGGGACCAAACCCCCATTTTTATTTATGGACAAAGCAGCAGCTTTGGAAATACATGGGTATGCTCCCCCAAATTTTTTGCCTGTTTAAGATGGACTGCAATGCCCAGCATGCCCACCGCAGTGATCCTTAGGAACTGCAATGCCCAGCATGCCCTCTGCAGTAATCCTGAGGAACTGCAATGCTCAGCATGCCCTCTGCAGTGATCCTGAGGAACTGCAATGCCCAGCATGCCCTCTGCAGTGAGGCAGATGGACTGCAATGCCCACCACAGTGATCCTGAGGAACTGCAATGCCCAGCATGCCCTCTGCAGTGATCCTGAGGAACTTCAATGCTCAGCATGCCCTCTGCAGTGCTCCTGAGGAACTGCAATGCCCAGCATGCCCTCTGCAGTGAGGCAGATGGACTGCAATTCCCAGCATGCCCTGTGCAATGAGGTAGATGGACTACAATGCCCAGCATGCCCCCTGCAGTGAGGCAGAGGGACTGCAATGCCCAGCATGCCATCTGCAGTGGTTCTGAGGGGCTCCACATCCATCATGCTGTTGGGATGACGGGCTACAACTCCCAGCATGCACTCTGCAGCCTACACTAATTGAGAATCCTCTCCACCTCGTCTCTCCCCCCTCCAACCCCCTTCTCTCCATCCACCCCTCCTCTCCTCCCCCCCTTCCTTTCCATAAACCCCCTCCTCTCCTCCCCTCCTTCCTCTCCATACACCACCACCCCCCTCCCCCCCTCCAATCCTCCTACTCTCCATCCCCCTTTCCCCCCCCTCCTCAGTACCTGACGCACACCCCTTAACCCTGCATGCAGTATGTAGCACACCCCTCAACCCTGCACTCAGTACCTAGCGCACCCCACAACCTTGCACTATCCAAAAAGCGCACCCCGCAACCCTGCACTTAGTACCTAGCACACCTCTCAACCCTGCACGCAGTACCTAGTGCACCCCAAAACCCTGCACTCAAGACTTAGCGCAAACCCCTCAACCCTGCACTCAGTACCTAGCGCACCTCTCAACCCTGCACACAGTACCTAGCGCACCTCTCAACCCTGCACGCAGTACCTAGCGCATCTCTCAACCCTGCACGCAGTACCTAGCGCACCTCTCAACACTGCAATCAGTACGAAGAGCACCCTGCAACCCTGAACGCAGTACGTAGTGCATCCCTCAACCCTGCACGCAGTATGTAGCGCACCCCGCAACCCTGCACTCCCCTGCATTCTGTGCATTACACACTTCTGACCCCTGCCACCTACACCGTATACATGGGCAGGAGAAAGGGGGTGCAGTCAGGGGCAGAGCCAAGGGGGGGGGGGGCGGCAAAATTAGATTTCGCCTAGGGTGTCAAAAGTCCTTGCACCGGCCCTGCATAAACAGGAGGTAATTTATGTGTCGGAAAATTACATGGAAGTAAGATCTGAATGAATTAGAGTCTCCGTAGATGTGGGAGCACTCCCACCAACACATAAATAGGTTGGCGAGTGAGGTCGAAAATTTCGGCCCCACACCACTGGAGGTAGAAATCACCATAAAAAATAAAGTAATTATGTGTAAGCAAATAATCTAAAACTTCCAACACATATGATCACTGTGCAGTGGGTGACTCTGTGTGATATTCCAAGTAAAAGGCTATTGCTTCTCTCACTGGTGTGGAATATTAGAGTACAAGCCGGTGACATCGCAAGTTATTCAAACATATTCCTGCCTCCAAACTACATCTTACATACAGTAGGGCTTAGAAGGTGATTGTGTCTTTTAAATAACTTGGTAGAGAGCTAACCAAAGGGTTTAATTGTCCATCTAGCCACTGCCCCAATTGTTGATTTAAGGAGCTTATACTCGTAACAATGGGTCTACCCTATAAAGGGTTCAGACTAGAGATCGACCGTTTATCAGCAACGCCGATATGCACTTTCCCCGATATATCGGAATCGACTTTTGGATTTACCAATATTCGTGATGTCATTGCGTATGTTGCGCCACGCGCCTCTGCGCACTGGACAGCTCTTAGGCCGCCTCCCTCTGCCTCCTTACAGTGTCTTTTACCCGCTGCTGCCACACTGGAGTCTGCATGCGGCACAGGTGGTCGGTTGGGAGAGTCAGGACAGAGTTCTTCTACATCTAGTGAGTGCAGTGACCAACAGTCTGACACACGTTCTGTATTTTGTTGTTCTGTGATAATTGATAACAGTGACCAACAAAAGACACACGTTCTGTATCTGTTTTGTTCTGTAACACAGCTGCCCGGTGCCAGCCAGCAACCCAGTCCCACACAGTCCACAGTGTAGTGTACCAGCCAGCCAGTCTCAGGCCCTGCCTGAGTCCTCCTCCTGACTGTACCAGCTCTCCAGCCACAGGCCCTGGGCCTGTACGTGCCAGGCTAACCACCACACAGGGTGCCAGCCAGCCAGCCAAAAAACGGGTGCCTTCCTGCCAGCCAGCCACAAAAAGGTGCAAGCCAGCCACCAAAGCTTTATGACAGCCAGCCACCAACCCGCTGCCAGCCAGCCACGAAAGGGTGCCAGCCAAAACCACAGGGTGCAAGCCAGCCACCCACCCACCACACATGGTGCCAGCCAGCCACCCACCACCGGGTGCCAGCCAGACAGCCACTACAGGGTGCCAGCCAGACAGCCACCCACCACAGGGTGCAAGCCAGCCACCCACCACACAGGGTGTCAGCCATCCACCCACCACAATGTGCCAGCCAGACAGCCACTACAGGGTGCCAGCCAGCCACGAAAGGGTGCCAGCCAAAACCACAGGGTGCAAGCCAGCCAGCCACCCACCCACCACAGGGTGCAAGCCAGCCACCCACCCACCACACATGGTGCCAGCCAGCCAGACAGCCACTACAGGGTGCCAGCCAGACAGCCACTACAGGGTGCCAGCCAGACAGCCACCCACCAAAGGGTGCAAGCCAGCCACCCACCCACCACACAGGGTGCCAGCCAACCATCCACCCACCCACCCACCACAGTGTGCAAGCCAGACAGCCACTGCAGGGTGCCAGCCAGACAGCCACCCACCACAGGGTGCCAGACAGCCACCCACCCATCAATGGAGATGGATAGAGATGGATGGAGATAGAAAAATTAAAAGTGTGGTCTGGGAGTATTTCTCTTCTCCATCACCAGGAAAATCAGTAGCACTGTGCAACACATGCAAAAACAATGTGAGTATGGGATCAATAACTGCATAAACCAAAATTACGTCTAATCTTTGGGCCCATCTAAGAGTTCATCATCTTGAATTGTATAATGCAGCACAGAAAAAAAACAAATGAATCACAAGGTGAATCATCCCTATCCCAGGCAACAATAAAAGATATGTTTCAGAAAAAAAACAGGTGGCTAAAATCTGATGGAAGATCACAACTGCTGGACAGAGTAATCACTGAGATGATGGTCACTGATAACCAGCCATTTACAATAGTGTCTGACTCTGGATTTCAGCGGTTGATGTCCATAATTGAGCCAAGGTACACACTGAAGAGTGACAAGTTTTATCGAACTGAAATGCTGCAAAAGATTCACCAAAAGTTCGATGACAAAGTTAAGACTATGCTGCAACCAGAGAATGCTGGCAACTCACTCTCATTCACGACGGACTGCTGGTCAGGACAAACTGAATCACTAATGAGTCTTACATGCCACTACATTGACAGCGGATAGACAAGAAGGCATTTAGTGTTGAATACAAAAGTGATGCAAGGATCCCACACTGGGGAGTACATTAAAGAAAAGTTTCTAGGCATGCTAAAAGAATGGGAATCAGCAAAGATCGAGTGATGCTTGTGCTACGAGACAGTGGAGCAAACATGGTTAAAGGTATGAGACTTGCTGAAGTGTCAGACCTCAGTTGCATGGCACACACCCTCCAACTGGTGGTAAATGATGGTCTGTCACACCAGAAAGCTTTGCTGGACATTATTACCATGCTGAAGAAGTGCGCAGGCCATTTCCACCATTCTGTTTTTGCCAAGTGAGGTGCATTCAGAAAGACCTTGGCCTACTCAAAAACAACCTGATACAGGCTGTTCCAAGGCGATGGAACTCAACGCTACACATGTTACAGAGAATGCTGGAGCAGAAGCAAGCTCTCACTATATATTCTAGTGAATACAGACTTGGAGGACATTCTTTACCTACTGCAGATCAGTGGGGCATAGTAGCCAACATTATAGAGATGCTCGTACCCATTGAGAAAGTGACACTGGAGGTGAGTCATTATGACTCATCTGTTTCCTCTGTGATCCCATATGTGAGAGTCCTGAAGATGCTTCTTCAACAGAATGAAGGAACCAACACACATGGCATCAAAGCATGTAGGCAGGCCATGAGGGACAGCCTCGCCTAAAGGTTTGAGAAGCATGAGGAGAATAAAACTGTTGTGCTTGCATGTCTTTTGGATCCTCGATACAAGAACCATCCTTTCTCTTCTGATGATGTCTTGGCCAAGGCAAAGCAATGGCTGACAGAAGATATTCAACAGAAGGTGCAGGGGGTTTCTCCTGACGAATAGAAAAGCCAAGGACAAGAAGAGAAGGTTTCTGATGTGGAAGAGCAGGATGCAAGAGAACAATGTCCCAAAAGACAATGGACAGAAGAGAAAATTCATCATGGTCAAATAGATGCAATGTTCAGCGTTTTATTGGGGCCTCATGTAGAGGATTTATCAGAATCGGCAATAATGAGCCTGGATGATGAACTTCATCTCTATTTGAAGGAACCAGTAGTTGACAGAAGAAGTGATCCTCTTCAGTGGGGGAAAGAAAAAGAGGCACGCTACAAAAGACTTGGTTCTCATGCTAGAAGATACTTTTCTGCTCCTCCTTCCTAAGTACCAAGTGAGCGTGTTTTTAGTGAAGTGGCAGCAATTTATGAAAAGAAAAGAAGCCATTTAACTGGTGAACATGCTGAAATGTTATGCTTTCTGCACTATAATATTGTTCTACTTAACTGGGAGTATTGATTTGAAAGTGTAGCTAGTCTATAGTAGTGTCTGTTCACTAGTCCACTGAGTCTGTCCAATCCACTGTCTAGCTTGTGTCTATCTATTTTTTGCTAACAGTTTTGCACTGACTGCGCTGTGCTGCACTGCAGTCAGTGCAAAAGTGATAGAAGAAAAAAATAGACATAGACAGTGTTTTGGAGTCAGTGGACTACTGCTGCAGTAGAACGCCACTCACTGCGGCAATAATTTTAAATCACTACTGCAATAATGATTTAAAATTATTCCAGTGAGTGCCCTACTCAGTACACAGTCCAATCCACTCTGTAGCTGTTGCCTTGCTTTTCTTCTAGCAGTATTGCACTGACTGCAGTAGTTGCAGTGAGTGCCATACTGCAGTGAGTCCTCCACTGTCTCCAGTCCAATCCATTGTGACATGTGTAGCTGTTGCCTTGCTTTTCTTCTAGCAGTATTGCACTGACTGCTGTAGTTGCAGTGAGTGCCATACTGCAGTGCAGATAGTCCTCCACTGACTCCAGTCCTATCCACTGTGACATGTGTAGCTGTTGCCTACTTGCCTTGATTTTCTTCTAGCAGTATTGCACTGACTGCACTGCAGTAGTTGCAGTGAGTGCCATACTGCACACAGAGGTAGTCCCCCACTGACTCAGAGTCCAGTCCAGTCCAATCCACTGTAACATTCGTAGCTGTTGCCTTGCTCTTTTTATAGCAGTTGTGCAGTGTGTATGTGTATTTTATTGTGTAGCTGTTGTTGTTGCCTAGTTTTTTTCCTAGCAGTTTTGCACTGACTGCACTGCAGTAGTGAATTAAAATTTTTATACTGCAGTGAGTGAGTCCACTACTGCAGCACTTTATTATACATTAATGCACAATCAGATGATGTGAAATGCTAATGTCCCACTCCTTGCAATTGAAGTTTTCCTATCAGTTTTTATGCAGTTAAGGTGTGAAGAACGAGCACTTACTGTTAAAATGTTAATCAATAAAGATTAACATGTTTGTTAAGAGATTTGTGTTGAAATTTGTGTTTTTTGGGGAAAATGTAATATGTGCGAAACTATCGGCCGATACCGATATGCGATCTGCGAAATATCGGTATCGGCAACGAAAAAACAATATCGGTCGATCACTAGTTCAGACCTTTGTGGCTTTTGGGAAGGTGGTGGAAGGTGGGCAAAATCAGGCATTCAGGAGTTAAAGCTTGTGCCTCTTTCGTACAAAATACACCCAAGTATACTCCCTTTTGAATAAAATTATACAAAAAATGGATTTTTGTAAAATCTTACCGTAAAATCCTTTTCTCTTAAGCTCATTGACAGACGTAGTCCTCCTTGATTAATATCAACTCGGGTTATACTGCCCTCTACAGGAGTAGGACTAGACAGGAAAGAAAACGTTCTGGCCACACCTTAGGGGCAGTCCCAGAGGGTATATCCTCTCTCTCTCTGCTACAGCAAATCAGTTATGTCACAAAGCAGTGTTTATAGAATTTAACCCAACCCAACTCAAAAACAGAGGGGCGGGTACTACGTCTGTCAATGAGCTTAAGAGAAAAGGATTTTACGGTAAGATTTTACAAAAATCCATTTTTCTCTGTCGCTCATTGACAGACGTAGTCCTCCTTGATTAATATCAACTCGGGACGTCCCAAAGCAGTACCACAAATGAGGGGTGGGAAAATGGAAATCAAAATGCAATCTAGAAGGCCCAACCGGTGCCAACTAGAAGTTTTAAAGGCTCATCAATCAAAGGATGAGACTCAACTGAAATTCCAACGGAAAAAACCCTCGAGGTAGACCACCGGTCTCCTCAAATTGCGGCCTGCAAAACCTTGCGGCCAAATGAGGCATCCGCCGATGCCATCACATCAACTTTATAAAATTTCGTAAAGGTATGCACCGACGACCTGGTAGCCGCCTTGCACACCTGGACCACTGACGCCTGTTGGCGGTAGGCCCAGGAAGTACTGAGCGCTCGAGTGGAGTGCGCCTTAACAGGGAACGGAGAATTCCGACCCCTAATCGAATAAGCCTGTACCACCGTCTGTCTAATCCATTTGGAGATAGTAGCGGCAGATGCAGGCAACCCCTTTCTGGGGCCATCCGTGATCACAAAAAGTGAATCCGTCTTACGGAACGATTCCGTACTCTTCAGGTATACCCTGATTGCCCGAACCACATCCAAGGAATGCAACGCATATTCCTGAGGATGATTGGGCTTAGGACACAAGGAAGGTAGCACAATATCTTCATTCAGATGAAAATCTGAAACCACCTTAGGAAGAAAGGATGGCTTCGGATGGAGAACTACCTTATCCCTATGAACCACTAGATATGGGGAATGGCATGATAATGCAGCCAGTTCTGACACCCTGCATGCAGAAGTAATGGCCACCAAGAAAGCCACCTTCTGGGATAATGTAAGCAGGGGAATCTCCCTGATATTTTCAAAGGGAGGTTTCTGCAGAACCGACAAAACCAAATTAAGATCCCAGGGCGGTAAGGGCGCGCGCACTGGCGGAGCCAAGTGCCGCACCCCCTGGATGAAATTCCGCACCAAGGAATGAGTAGCCAAAGGCTTCTGAAAGAAGATTGCTAATGCTGAAACCTGACCCTTGATGGTGCTCAAGGATAGTTTCTGCTCAACCCCCTTTTGCAGAAAAGCCAAGATTCGGGTCACCGAATGGGTACGTGGGGTAAATCCCAAAGACTCACACCATGCGATATAAGTCTTCCATGTGCGATAATAGACTTTGCTGGAAGTCGCTTTCCTTGCTTTAATTAGAGTAGGAATAACTGAAGCTGACAACCCTCTGTCCTTCAGTACCTGGGTCTCAATGGCCAGGCCATTAAAACCAGCGACTGTAAAGCACGATGGAAGATCGGTCCTTGAGACCGCAGATCTTCCCTGAGAGGAAGTCTCCAAGGAGCGTTCGCGACTAGCATGTCCAAGTCGGCCTGACCGGCTTGACGACGCTAGCCTAGAATTTCCAGGATAACTGGAGTTCCCTCCATCTCTATCCTGCGGAGAAATCTCAGCAGCAATCTGAGAGGAGGGAAGACATATAGTAGCTGACACTGCCTTTACAGGCCGTTCAGCGCGTCTGCTGCGTCCGCTAGAGGATCGCGGGCGCGCGTTACCAACCTCCGCGCCTTCTTGTTGAGCCGATATGCCAACAGATCCACCTCCGGGATGCTCTGATGAAGACACAGATGGTGAAATCCTTGGTGATCGACCTAAGTCATCACCCTGATATTGTCTGACTGGATCCGAACCAGGCTGCCCTAGAGCTGCTTGGTCCAGGCAATCCGACAAAGTTTGATCGCTCTCTGTTCCCACACATTTATCAGAAACTTGATTCCTATCAGGAGAGATGATTTCTCCTGGTTGAGCATTAGAGACCGAAGTCACCAGACTAGAGGCTCCTTGGTCCGCTTGCTCAACCGGATCCGATTCCTGGAGGGAACTGAGAATGATCTTTGGAAAAGGTAAAGAAAATGATCTGTTCAGGGAACGGGAATTACCGCTCCCTGTAGCACCTAAATGTTGGAAGGGAAGAATCGCACCGGTAGCAGTGATCGACACTCGATCTTGTATCCTGATAGTATGATCTCCTGAACCCCTTAGTCCAGGATTCAGGAAAGCCCTAGCTCTGAACACCGGTGAAGACGTCCCCCCACCCCTAAGCCGGGTGGGGGCGCACCTTCAGGCTGTATTAGCCTTAACTTCAGGTTTGGCTGAGTCGGCCTTTTGTTTGCCCGACCAGCGCCTCTTGAACCCTCCTAGAGGGGCTTTGCCTTTTCCGCTCGCCCCAGCGGAGCGAACGAACCCTTTATGAGCGGCAAAGAAAGGTCCACGCTTGTTACGAGGTCCTTTAGCTTTAGCAGCCTGCGGCAAAAAGGTGCTCTTGCCTCCAGTGACATCCTTAATGATCTCATCTAGGGTGGCCCCAAATAGGCGATTCCCCTGAAAGGGGAGATTCGCCAAGGCTTTTTTGGAACCTAGATCCGCCGACCAGCACTTTAACCACAGAACACGTCTGAGGACTACCGCTGACATCGATGCATGCCCTAACAAGGGGGTGGCATCCAGGGCTGCGTCACAGACAAACTGCAGTCCTTGTATAATTTGTTCCATCAAATCAGATGCTGCCTGGGGGATACCTTTCCCCTTTAGGTCATGGCGTAACAATTTTGCCCATTCCGTTAATGTCTGTGAAACTAAACCAATGACAATCACTGGTCTAAAGGCTGACCCTATCAGGGAAAAAATAGTGCGGGACTCTGCTTCCATTTTCCGATCCACCGGATCCTTAAAGGACTGAGCGTCCTCCAACGGGATAACAGTGGCTTTATTCAGTCTGGAAATAGGTGGATCCACCACTGGTGGTACCGTCCATTTCTTAATGAGGGATTCCTCAAACGGATAGCGTCTAGCAATGCGCTTGGAAACAGTAAGGGTACGTTTTGCATGATCCCATTCCTCTTTAATTTTATTACCAAAACATTTGGGTAAGGGAAAAACCTTCGCCGTCTTGGTAAGTTTACTAGTACCAAAGGGAATTTCCATCTCGGTCACCTCTGCCGGTAAAACCAAGTCTTAAGGTTTCCCGGACCGACACAACTAGTGCGTCCACCAATGCTTCTTCTTGTGCTATAACGGAGGCAGGAACGTCCTCCTCACTGTCTGAGGGAACTTTACCTGAGACAACAGCCCCTGCAGAGGGTCCTGCAGCTGCAAAGACCATCTCAGAATCTGAATCTGAAGTATCAGATGAAATAGGGGTAGGCGGGGGTCGTTTTCTTGACCCCCATCCCTGACAGGCCATCTCCACCCAGGATACCAAAGACTCCAAAACTGCTGTAAATGCATCAATATTCTGTGAACTGGAGGGTCCTGTGGCCACCTCAAGGGGATCAGGTGGGGGTACCTGTGTGGCAGGGTCCATGATTATTCCAGACACTTGCCGGAAAAACAAATAATTTGCAAAAAAAATAAAACTTTTTTTTTTCTTTAGACCCCCAACGCCACAGCGCCCCTCAGTGTTACCTGCTTTAGGACCCCTACACAGAGAGAAAGAGAGAGACCCCAAGGCTCACCACTTGATGCTCAGAAGTTTCAATACAACCTGTTCCAGCCCTGTCTATTACAGACAGGAAGTCTTTGGCTGGTTTTCCCGGGTAAAAGGAGGTGGCTCCGCCCCTTTGCACGCCTTCCGGCGCCTCCCCATAGCTCCTCGAGGTGTTTGGTCACCTCAAACATGGCCGCCCCCATGCTGGAGACACGAGGCTACGCCGGGTAAAAGGAGGCGGCTCCGCCCCTTTACACGCCTTCCGGCGCCTCCCCATTGCTCCACGAGGTGTTTGGTCACCTCAAACATGGCCGCCCCCATGCTGGAGACATGAGGCTACGCCAATATGGCGGCCTCGTGCGATCTGCAAGACAATGGCGGCGGCGGCCTGTGTAGGATAGCGGCGGCTAGCAGCGGCCTGCGGGATGTCTGTATTCGGCCTGGCGGCCTGCGGGAGTGCCTCGGCCCCACAAACTTCACCCTGAATGGTGATAAGCCTGGCCGGCGGTACAGGACCCTGGCGGGCCGCATGCGGTCCGTGGGCCGTCGGGAGATGTCACAAAGCAGTGCTGTGCAGCCCGTGGAAGTGACCAGTTGCTGGAGGAATGGCGATCTGGACTGCAGTACTCAGGCATAGGCATCGGCCTGTGTACACCTCTGACAGGTAGGATACCTTTTACTTCAATAGTAATGCCCTTTTAGTACTGCCACTGACTTCAGTCACCCTTACAGTCTTACAATGACTTTAGATAGTCAGCTCCCAAACCAAGCCTCCTGGTTTCTATTCACAAAAAATCACACTCAAATTGGGGGATCTGTGACCTGTTATAGGATAGAGGGGAGATCCATCCTACCATCCCAGAGAGGGGCCGCGTCCACCACAAACCCGGCAGAGGGAGAGGGGGAACATTCTACTCACCATACCGGAACCAGGCGGGCGCCAACTCCTGACAGAACCCCTCTCCACCGGGGTGGGGGGGCTGTCGACCAATACGGACGCCGTGACTCTGTTGGTCATTGGCGTCCAGGCGAGACGTTTAACTCGCAGGGTCAGTCCCCGTCCAGTGGGACTATGTCGTGGCCAACCCAGCGCGGAGCTATGGCCTGCACGCGCTCATAGGCTGAACTGGGGTGACCACTGGATCTCAACATCCAGCCCGTCGCCCAGTTCCAGCTTGCTTGCTTGAAGATCTCACAGGAAACTGGAGAAAAAAGCTGTCTAAAAAAAAAATCTCTCTAAGAAAAAAATCCTGCCAGGACCGAAGATCCTAGCAAGGCATCTAGGTCCTTACTCCTAACTAGACAGAAAAAAAAAAAACTGATTTGCTGTAGCAGAGAGAGAGAGGATATACCCTCTGGGACTGCCCCTAAGGTGTGGCCAGAACGTTTTCTTTCCTGTCTAGTCCTACTCCTGTAGAGGGCAGTATAACCCGAGTTGATATTAATCAAGGAGGACTACGTCTGTCAATGAGCGACAGAGAAATACTTTTATATGATCTTGTTGGGTCACCCCTAAGCTTGCAATATGGTTCTCTGGTCTAGCAGCTGTCTAATAGCTTCATCCCTGTAAGTACTAGCATCCATAACAACCATCACACCCCCTTTGCCTGAATTACATTTCATGATAGATGTATCATTTTGTGGATTACACAAGGCAGACTTTTCCTGTGGGCTGACATTGCTGTCACAAGTAGTGGAGGTAGTTGAACTTCTGAAAATTATCCATCCCAGTGGTTCATGAGTGTATGGAATAAAAGTCAGACTAATTTCTAAAAACAACCCTTTGTATGCCGGTATGGAATGTGTCCCAGAGTAAAGAAATGTGAGCACCCTCCTCAGCAAAATCCCTCAAATCCTTAGATATACATTGCTCCTAAAAAGAAAAGACGTTAAATATAACTGGATTTGATTAAACATTGGGTCCATCGTCTCTGGCACCCATGGAAGCAAAATAGTGCCTCCTGATGGTGACAATGCGGATGAACCTGTTGATGTCCAACAAAGTGCTAAAAAAGTCAAAGTGTTTAGAAGGACAAAAGTTAAGTCACTTAGATAAAAGGGATGTCTCTTCAGGTGTCAAAACCCGAAGTGAAACGTTCAAAACATTTACTGATTCTTCCATGTTTGGGGTCTGAGGGAATAAGAACCCCCTCCTTTTTTTGCCTCCTTGTTTTTTTCACCAAAAAGCTGACTTTTTTTTTAGGGGGATATGTCCTCCGACCCCATGTATGATTTTTCTTTAAACATCCTGTATACTTGTCCTAAGGGGGTTGTCATTTAAAGTGCAGAAAGTGTGAATAGTTTGGTTTTGGAAGCCGTGTATAGTCATGTTAGGAACATATATAAGCATCATAGGATTCATAATCCAATTTGTCCCGCATCGTCTTCTCCTTTTTTCCCATGATGATATCCTTCTCCAATCTTGTCATTTTCTCATCCAACTTTTTATCCAGATCCACAAATTGTGCCAGATGCCTCAAAGGTAAAATATCCTGGTGTAATATCTGGAGATCTTTCTGAAGTTTATTGATTTCCATAGTCTTGAACTCAATTATAATGTGCATTAAATTGAAGGAACATTGGATCATACATTTGTCCATTTTTTCCTTAATTCTTTGTCAAACAGCTCAAATGTAGGTCAAAAAGGTCCAATGTTCAGTGAGTGTGGTTTTGTCCCAGTAGGCTTTTATTTCCTTTAATATATTGGGCTCAAGTTTGTGGAACAAAAGCCTTAAAGAGCCCACATCGTCTTCATTGCTGGTACGCAAAACATCCTGTATACTTGTCCTAAGGGGGTTGTCATTTAAAGTGCAGAAAGTGTGAATAGTTTGGTTTTGGAAGCCGTGTATAGTCATGTTAGGAACATATATAGAAATAGTCCTCAGTATAGAGATACAGCAACTTTTCAATGTAAACTATGTGGAGGATCTCAAAGCACACTATGGGTGCCAAGCCTATACGGCATACAAATTCCGACCAGATCACAGTAAAGGAACCCTTGTAATGAAATCCATACAGTTCAGTAAAAATAAATGGATACTCACTGTAACCATTTTCAGCGATCTATGTCCAAGAAAACAAGTAGAGCTGAGCATGTGTAATTGGAAATCCAGTGCAAGAGAATTGAGAGAGTGCACCGCTCAAAAGGCAGCCTGTGCGATCCTCAGCTGCTGTAACGAAGACCGGGTGCCTGTCTGGTCCGCAACCAAATTCACATGTGTAAAGGAAGAGAGGGTGGTCGGCACTTCCAGAAGTAAAAACAGCAAATTTATTGTAAATCCATTTAAAGCAGAAACATGACATACACACGCACCCCACAGGGGATCAGTAGAAGCATTTCACTCTCCTGTGCTCAATCATTACAGATTAGCCTAAGACTAAATGCTTACTTATGGCTCTGCAACTACAGGTGCTATCAATCCATCAGAAATTATTCCAACATGAGCAATCCCAGCAACTGCAGTCCAAAAGCACAGTGAGATATAACTCTAAACTCTTCTTGCAGTTTTTTAAACACCATGGGGTTTATCCATTAAAGGCAAATCCACGGTGTACTACAAGTTCACTGCAAGTGCACTTGGAAGTGCAGCACTGTAGATCTGAGGGGGGACATGCAAGTTAAATAAAAAACAGCATTTTTGCTTGCACATGATTGCATAATAGAAATCAGAACAGCTTCCCCTCATTTCAAAGCTTTCCCTCAGATATACAGCGACTGCATTTCCAAGTGCACTTGCACTTGTAGTGTACAGTGGATTTGCAATGAAGCAATATAAACAAACAAGAATAAAAAAATATACATTATCTCACAAAAGTGAGTATACCCCTTAAATTTTTGTAAATATTTTATTATATCTTTTCATGTGACAACAAGGAAGAAATGACACTTTGCTACAATGTAAATTAGTGAGTGTACAGCTTGTATAACAGTGTAAATTTGCTGTCCCCTCATTAAAACACAACACACAGCCATTAATGTCTAAAACGCTGGCAACAAAAGTGAGTACACCCCTAGGTCAAAATGTCTAAATTGGGACCAATTATCCATTTTCCCTCCCCCGGTGTCATGTGACTCATTGCTGTTACAAGGTCTCAGGTGTGCATGGGGAGCAGGTGTGTTAAATTTGGTGTTATCACTCTCATTCTCACATACTGGTCACTGGAAGTTCAACATGGCACATCATGGCAAAAAACTCTGAAAGGATCTGGAAGAAGGATATGAAAAAAAGAATTGTTGCTCTACATAAAGATGGCCTAGGCAATAAGAAGATTGCCAAGACCCTGAAAATGAGCTGCAGCATGGTGGCCAAGACCATACAGCAGTTTAACAGGATGGGTTCCACTCGTAACAGGCCTCACCATAGTCGACAAAAGAGGTTAAGTGCACGTGCTCAGCGTCATATCCAGAGGTTGTCTTTGGGAAATAGACATATGAGTGCTGCCAGCATTGCTGCAAAGGTTAAAGGGGTGGGGGGTCAGCCTGTCTGTGATCAGACCATATGCCGCATACTGCATCAAATTGGTCGGCATGGCTATCATCCCAGAAGGAAGCCCCTTCTAATAATAATGCACAAGAAAGCCCGCAAACAGTTTGCTGAAGACAAGCAGACTAAGGACATGGATTACTGGAACCATGTCCTGTGGTCTAATGAGACCAATATAAACTTATTTGATTCGAATGGTGTCAAGCGTGTGAGGCGGCAACCAGGTGAGGAGTACAAAGACAAGTGTGTCTTGCCTACAGTCAAGCATGGTGGTGGGAGTGTCATGGTCTGGAGCTGCATGAGTGCTGCCGGCACTGGGGAGCTACAGTTCATTGAGGGAGCCATGAATGCCAGCATGTACTGTGACATACTGAAGCAGAGCATGATCCCCTCCCTTTGGAGACTGAGCCGCAGGGCAGTATTCCAACATGATAACGACCCCCAACACACCTCCAAGAAAACCACTGCCTTGCTAAAGATGCTGAGGGTAAAGGTGATGGACTGGCCAAGCATGTCTCCAGACCTAAACCCTATTTAGCATCTGTGGGGCTTCTTTAAATGGAAGGTGGTGGAGCGCAAGGTTTCTAACATCCATCAGCTCCATGATGTCGTCATGAAGGAGTGGAAGAGGACTCCAGTGGTAACCTGTGAAGCTCTGGTGAACTCCATGCCCTAGAGGGTTAAGGCAGTGCTGGAAAATAATGGTGGCAAAACAAAATATTGACACTTTGGGCCCAATTTGGACCTTTTCACTTAGGGGTGTACTTACTTTTGTTGCCAGTTATTTAGACATTAATGGCTGTATGTTGAGTTATTTTGAGGGGACAGCAAATGTACACTGTTATACAAGCTGTACACTCACTACTTTACATTGTAGCAAAGTGTCATTTCTTCAGTGTTGTCACATGAAAAGATATAATAAAATATTTACAAAAATGTAAGGGGTGTAACTCACTTTTGTGAGATACTGTATATACAGTACATTAACACTTTAGCAAGAAATGTAATATATATATATATGATAGCAAACCTAGAAATACACCTCTAAAAATACTACTGACTAAATAAAATACTTTTACACCGTAGTGCAAGAAAAGATCATAATCCATAACAGAATGTCAGGGAGGGATGGAAATCCAGGAAATCCAGACCCTCACCTATAATCACAGCTATAAGAAATGCATACAGTACAATAAATACAGGTATTAAACACTTACACATGAAAGCACAGGAGTGTGAAACACGTCTACTGATCCATTGTGAGATGCGTGTGCATGCCATGTATCTGCTTTTATTGGATTTACAATAAATTAGTTGTTTATACTTCTGAAAGCGCTGCCACCCTCAAGAGAGTGTAGCAGCACTTTTAGAAGTAAAATGTTTGCATGTGTAAAGGAAGACCTTTACACATGCAAACTTATTTGCGGACCAGGCAAGCACCCAGTCTTCATTACAGCAGCTGAAGATCGCACAGGTTTCCTTTTCCTCTCCCAATTCTGTTGCACTGGACCTAGATCACTGAACACTGGTTACAATGAGTGTCAGGCCTATGACAGGAAATAGACATATATTTTTCATATTACATGTCAGGAATTATGAACTTTTTATAGGCCTCAAATGACCTCACCACCAGTTCAGTCAGAATCTCTTGGTTTTCAAGGATACATTGTTTTGTTTGTTGAACCTGTTAAGCCACTATTGACACTTCCTTAACCGCTTGCCAACCGCCCACAGTACATTTACTGCGGCAGTCAGCCCCTCCTGGGTAAAGCGACGTAGCACTACGTCGCTCGTCCAGGAGCCTGCAGGGGGCGAGCGTGCACCGCCGGAGGCTCGTTCACAGGCATCACCGCGCTCTGATGTCCGCCGGCCACTCGCGATCTCCCGCTGGAGAGGGAGAAAGGCAGGCAGCTGATGTAAACAAAGCCGCCTGTCATTCTCCCTGATGTAAGAACAGAGATCATACGATCCTGCTATGTAGGATTGTATATCTCTGTGGTTACATCACAAGCCACGCCCCTTTACAGTTAGAATCACACCCCTTAGGGACACACTTAACCCCTTGATCACTAATAAAGTTAACCCCTTCCCTGCCAGTGTAATTTTTACAGTAACAGTGCATATGTATACCACTGATTACTGTAGTAATGTCACTGGTACCCCCAAAAGTGTCAAAAATGTTAGTCAGGGGTCCGATCTGTCCGCCGCAATGTCGCAGTCCCGCAAAAAAAAAAATCGCAGATCGCCGCCATTACTAGTTAAAAAAAACAATAAAAATTACATAAATTTTTCCCTTAGTTAGTAAACGCAATAACTTTTGCGCAAACCAATCAAAATACGTTTATTGCGATTTGGATTTTTTTTTTACCAAAAATATGTAGCAGAAAGCAAATTGGCCTAAACTGTTAAAAAATTTAGATTTTTACATTTTTTTGGGGGGGGGGGGGGGTTTCATATAAAAAAATTTGTAAAAAATATTGTTATTTTTTGAATATTGACGCTCTTTTTTTGTTTATAGCGCAAAAAATGAAAATCGCACCGGTGATCAAATACCACCAAAAGAAAGCTCTGTTTGTGGGGAAAAAAAAAACGTCAATTTAATTTGAGTACAGCGTCGCACGACCGTGCAATTGTCCGTTAAATTCACGCAGTGCCGAATCGCAAAATAGGCCTTGGTCTTTGAGCAGGAAAATCCTCCGGGGCTTAAGTGGTTAAGATAAACGCTAGAGTTGAGCAGACACCTGAATGTTCGGGTTCGATGGGTTCGGCCAAACTTCGCAAAAAAGTTAGAGTTTAGCACCCGAACTTGATCCCGAATCGGAACCCCATTGAAGTCAATGGGGACCCGAACTTTTGAGCACTAAAATGGCTCTAAAAAAGTCATGGAAAGGGCTAGAGGGCTGGAAATGGCAGCAACATTTTGTTACGAGCATGGTAAGTGTTCTGCAAACAAATGTGGATAGGGAAATAACCTAAAAAAAACATAAAATACATAAAAATAAAAAATAATAATCTTGATGTAGGTCCATATGGAGTAGGAGGTTGAGGTGGCGGTGTAGGTGGAAGCGGCGGCGGTGGAGGAGGACGAGGTAGCGAACACTGGTTTTTGTTTTTAATTTAATTTTTTTTTTAAATTAGGGTACACTCCAAAAGAGTGAGAAAGATCAAAAATACAACAATGGCTGGGTAAGGCCGGTATACATGTCTATTCTCCACAAGGTACGGACAAGTCCTGTGGGATCCATGCCTGGGTCATTTTAATGAACGTGAGCTTTAATACACTGGCTGCAGGGCAGGCCAGCACCTCCAAGGCGTAAATGGCAAGCTCAGGCCATATGCCCAATTTGAAAACCAGAAGTTGAAGGGGGCAGACCCGTCATTCAGTACGTCTAGGCGTGTGCACATATACTGCTCCACCATGTTGGTGAAATGCTGCCTCCTGCTAAGACGTTCCATATCAGTTGGTGGTGCTGGTTGTTGCGGCGTGTTGACAAAGCTTTTTCACATTTCGTCCATGCTAACCCTGCCTTCTGAGGTGCTGGCGGTGCCCCAGCTGCGTTGGCTACCATTTCCTCCTCCTCTGTCTTCGCCTTGTGCTTCCACTGTGCCCCCGCTGTCAGGTGGGAATACCACCAGCAGCGCGTCTACCAGCATGCACTTGTACTCATGCATCTTACGATCACGCTCCAGTGAGGGAATTAAGGACGGTACGTTGTCCTTGTAACGGGGATCCAGCAGCGTGGCCACCCAGTAATCAATCACAACAATAATGTGGAAACTTGGCAGTCATTGCGGAGACACGGCAAAGAAAAGGCAACGAAAAGGCAACGAAAAGCTGTCCTCTGTAGGAGGTGTATCATAGGTGTCCTCTGTATCCCCCCAGCCACGCACCAGTGATGGCCATGAGCTGGTCTGGGTGCCACCCTGCTGTGAACATGGTTCCTCCTCCTCCCTCTCCTCCTCGTTATCCTCCACCTCGGCATCCTCCAGAACTGTGTCCTTGCTGGACAATTGTGTACCTCGTGTTTGTGGGTGCAGGAACCCACCTTCAGAGCCACTTGTGAATGACTGCCCTGAAAGACTTGGAAATGATCCCTCTTCCTCCTGCTCCTCTTGTGCCACATCCTCTTCCATCATCGCCTGAATAGTTTTTTTCAAGGAGGCATAGAAGTGGGATAGTAACGCTGAGAACGGCGTCATCGGCACTGGCCATGTTGGTGGAGTACTCGCAACAAGGCACACAGGTCTCGCATGGAGGCCCAGTTATTGGTGGTGAAGTGGTCCTGTTCCGCAGAGCGACTGACGCGTGCGTGCTGCAGCTGAAGCTCCACTATCGCCTGCTGCTGCTCACACAATCTGGCCAGCATGTGCAAGGTTGAGTTCCACCTTGTAGGCACATCACATATGAGACGGTGAGCGGGAAGGCCGAAGTTACGCTGCGGCGCTGACAGGCGAGCAGCAGCAGGGTGAGAACGCCAAAAGTGCGCACAGACAGCCCACACTTTTTGCAGCAGCTGTGTCATATCGGGGTCATTTTTAAGGAACCTCTGCACCATCAAATTCAGCACATGCGCCAGGCACAGGATGTGCGTCAAACCGGCTATGCCCAGAGCTGCTACGAGATTTTGCCCATTATCGCACACCACCAGGTCAGGCTTGAGGCTCACTGGCACCAACCACTCATCGGTCTGTTGTTCAATGTCCCTCCACAACTCCTGCGCGGTGTGGGGTTTTTCCCCCAAACAGGCAACTTTTAAAACTGCCTGCTGTTGTTTACCCCTGGCTGTGCTGAAGTTTGTGGTGAAGGTGTTACGTTGACTGGATGAGGAGGCAGTAGAGGATGAGGAGTGGAGTAGGAGGAGTTAGCAACAGGAGGCAAACTGAAGCGCCCTGCAATCCTCGGTGGTGGAAGGACATGCGCCAAACTGCTATCCGCCTCAGGCCCAGCCAGCACTGCATTTACCCAGTGTGCTGTTAGGGAGATATAACGTCCCTGACCGTGCTTACTGGTCCACGTATCCGTAGTTAGGTGGACCTTACCACAGATGGCGTTGCGCAGTGCACACCTGATTTTGTCCCCCAATTGGTTGTGCAGGGAAGGGATGGCTCGCCTGGAAAATTAGTGGTGGCTGGGCACGATGTACTGTGGGACAGCCACCGCCATAAGGCTTTTAAAACTCTGCGTCTCCACCAGACGGAATGACAGCATTTCAAAGGCCACACATTTTGAAATGCTGGCATTCAGGGCCAGGGATCGCGATTGGGTAGGGGGGTACTTCCTCTTCCGCTCCAGTGTTTGGGAGATAGAGAGCTGAATGCTTCCATGGGACATTGTGGAGATGGTTGGTGACCCAGGTGGTGGTGTTGCTGGCTGACCCTCTGTTTGAGGGGTGACAGGTGCCACTGTCACTACAGAGGTGGATGAAGAGGCCGAGACTGCAGATGAAGAGGAAGCAGGAGGAGCCAGAGACCTTTCTTGGTTTTTGAGGTGGCTACTCCACTGCAGCTCATGCTTTGCACTTAGATGCCTGGTCATGCAGGTTGTGCTCAGGTTGAGAACCTTTATGCCTCGCTTCAGCCTCTGATTGCACAGTGTGCAAACCACTCGTGTCTTGTCATCAACACATTGTCTGAAGAACTGCCACACTAGACAACTCCTTGGAGCTGGCTTTGGTGTGCTCAGTCCCTTGCTGCATTGGGCAGTAGCAGGCGTACTGTCTAGGGGATGGCCGCTCCGTTTTTGCACCCTGCTCCCTCTTCTGCTGTGCTGGTGGCTCTGTGCAACCACCGCCTTTTCCTCCGAACCACACAGGTCACCTGCATGACATTGATTCCATGTGGGGTCAAGGACCTCATCGTCCTCCACATAATCTTCCACCCAGTCTTCACCCTTGACCTCCTTGTCAGTCTGCACAATTCTGAAAGCCGCAGCAGTTGGCACCTGTGTTTCGTCATCATCCGAGACATGCTGCGATGGTCTTCCCATGTACTCATCTTCAAACATAAGTGGTTGGGCATCGGTGCACTCAATCTCTTCCACTTCTGGGGCAGGGCTAGGTGGATGGTCCTGGGAAACCATGCTAACAGAGTCATCAAGAAGCAGAAGAGACTGCTGCATGACTTGGGGCTCAGACTGCTTGGCTAATTTGCAAGGGGGTGAGGTGAAAGACTGATGGACATCGGCTGCAGGTGCCAACTCTGATATTTCAGCAGGAGACTGGGTGGGAGACAATGTGACGGCACTGGAGGTACTGTCAGCAACCCAATCTACTATCGCCTGTACTTGTTCTGGCCTCAACATCCATAGAGCCGCATTAGGCCCGACCAAATACTGCTGCAAGTTCTGTTGTCTACTTGCACCTGAGGAAGGTGTTTCACTTGTGCTTGTAGCTGGCACAGATCGACCACATCCTCTCCTTGCAACAGGAGCTCTACCAGCAGCACCACGACTGGGGCCACGTCCCTTATTTGATGTTCTCCTCATATTTCTCAAATTTAGGATCTTGCCCTAAATGGGTGTTTTTTGAATAGCAGAATAGAACAACAGTATCTAAAGGGTGTATCTCACACATACAGATACAGACTAGGCCGCAATTTAAGATTTTTCCCCTAAATGGGTGTTTTTTGAGTAGCAAAATAGAACAACAGTATCTAAAGGGTGTATCTCACAGTAACATATGCAGCAAACGCTGCAAAATAATTTTTTTGCCCTAAATGGGTGTTTTTTGAATAGCAGAATACAACAACAGTATGTTGTGTATTTTGCTCAAAAAGGGTGTTTTTTTACTAACACAATATGACAGCAGCTTGAATTCTACACGTACAGATGCAGCAAGCAAGGGCTATAAAATTGTGGATTTTAGCCCAAAAAAGGTGTTTTTAAAAACCCAGAAAATTATAGCTATATAAAGCTTAAAATGCGCACTGAATAATGCAGCAAAGCCCCAAAATGGAGGGTATTGCCAGAAATGGCTGTTTTTTCAAACCCTGAAAATTATTGCAGTATTTCAAGCTTGTTTTTATCACACATGCAGCAAGCAAGGGCTGTAAATTGTGTATTTTGCCCAAAAAGGGTGTTTTTAAAAACCCAGAAAACACAATATGACAGCAGCCTGAATTCTACATGTACAGATGCAGCAAGCAAGGGCTATAAAATTGTTGATTTTAGCCCAAAAAGGGTGTTTTTAAAAACCCAGAAAATTATAGCTATATATAGCTTAAAATGCGCACTTAATAATGCAGCAGAGCCCCAAGATGGAGGGTATTGCCAGAAATGGCTGTTTTTTCAAAACCTGAAAATTAATAATTTCAAGCTTGTTTTTATCACACATGCAGCAAGCAAGGGCTGAAAAATTGTGTATTTTGCCCAAAAGGGTGTTTTTTTACTAACACAATATGACAGCAGTATATAACACTTGAATTCTACACATACAAATGCAGCAAGCTAGGGCTATAAAACTGTGGATTTTAGCCCAAAAAGGGTGTTTTTAAAAACCCAGAAAATTATAGCTATACAGTATATAGCTTAAAATGCACACTGAATATTCTGGTGCACTGAGCTTGCATAAAATGCCCCCCCCCCTGCGGCCCACCTAACTAACAGACGGATAAAAGTATTTTTTCTCTGTCACTGGGATCAGGGCAGGGTAAAAATATTGTGCACTGCACCCACACAACAAAATCTTTGAAGATCGCTGTGAGTTCTGATTAAAGAATAAAGATTCTACCCTCCTCCTATTCTTTCCCTCAAAGCGGCAGCCGCAGCCTTTCCCTAGTACACAACAAAATCTATGTAGATCACTGAGTTGAAGTTCTGATTAAAGAATAATGATTCTGTCCTCCTCCTATTCTCTCCCTCAAAGCAGCAGCCGCAGCTTTTTCCTAGTACACAACAAAACCTATGTAGATCACTGAGTTGAAGTTCTGATTAAAGAATAAAGATTCTGTCCTCCTCCTATTCTCTCCCTCAAAGTAGCAGCCACAGCCTTTTCCTACACTAGATAGAGGAGAGTGACCTGCGGCGCTATGTGACTCCAGCTTATATAGAGGCTGGATCACATGCTGCACTGGCCAATCACAGCCATGCCATAGGCATGGCTGTGATGGTTTCTAAGGGCACACCAGTTAAACACTTGTGGATTGGATGCCCTGCATCTTTTTTTTAACGCGCCATTAAATTGCCGAACACCAAACTCGATAACGAACATGCAGCAAGATGTTCGGGTTAGGGTCCAGGTACCAAAACCCCTAAATTCCGGTACGAACCCTAACTTTACAGTTTTGGTTCGCTCAACCCTAATAAACACCTATATTCCCTACGTCTTGAAAAGAGAAGTATCAGGGGAAACCTCATGTTTTGGCCATGAAGTGTTTCCACACAAAGGCAGATACTAGACCAGTTTCAGGAAAGCAGCTGTGTCCTCAATTACCTAGCAAATAAACCATTGTTTCAACTATGGAAAGATAAATAATGAAAGGACCATGAAAAAGACAGAACATTTCATTCATTAACCTACGCCAAGAGGGGAGGTAGAAATTAGGATCATACGGACAATCCCCCATGGACGCTATATTGTATCAGATGACTAATAGTTGATGTTCACTTAGACTTCATACTGTAGTTCCCCAAAAACATGTTATGGTTATATAATTTACTAACATAATGACTCTAGTAGTATATGACCTGTGTTAACAATTATCATTCCAGGATAATATGTATCAAATTTTTGGAAAAAAAAAAATATGTATCAAATTAAAATCAGGAAATCACTTAGTCTAAATTAATAAATATACCTATATATTCTCCTTTTTAGTCTATATTTACTATGAATGGTATATGCTGTTAAAAAGAAATGAATCGATTAAAAAGAACTCATTATTAATGTTGAGCAAACACGGACTGTATTATTCGGGTCCGTACTGGATAATTGGATTTTTGCTACCCGGACACCGACCCGAAAACTTTACTGTATGTTCGGGTTTAAAATCCATGTTAGGTAATTTTATTTCCTGTTTTGTATGTAATGGCGCGCTTTTAATGGCGGACTTTCAACAGCCAATCAACAAGCGTTTAACTGGTGTGCCTTAAGCCATCCCAGCCATGCCTACTAATGTATTAGTAGCTGTGATTGGCCATCTGAAGCATGTGACCCAGGTCTTTATAAGCTCGAGAGACACAGCGCGGTGCGTCAGTCTGCTGTAGTGTAGGGAGAGAGCACACATCATAACGGTGCTGGCTGCTGCTAATTAGGGACAGACAGGGAAAAACAACATTGTGCCCAAAAAGAATGCAGGGACAGGTTGGAGTGTAGGCAGGGAAAGATATTTGAGCATTTTAGGGACAGGCTGGAGAGCGTAGGCAGGGACAGATAGGAGACACAGGACAGAACAATCGTCCGTTAGCGATCTACATCGATTTTGCTGTGTGGGGGGTGGTGCAGTGAACAATCTTTTTGCCCTCAATTGAGCCCACTGAGGAGGAGGAGGAGGAGGGAGAAAAAAATATTTTTTTATCAGTCTGTTGTGTGCAGCTTTCAGCTATATTTTACTACAGATTGCTGTTCTAATCTGCTATTTAAAAATTACAAAGTTAAAGGGGAATTTTTTTTTTTTCCCTTCATAGCCTGCTGCTGACCGTGAGATAAAACATAAGACACTGCTGTGTTCACATGTGCTATTGAAAAATCACCAATTTTATATACTTTTTTCTATTCCACTATTCAATATACACCCTTTGGGGGTAAAAAAAAAATGAAATTATGGTATAGTCTGTACTAATCTGCTATTTAAAAATTACAAATTTAAAGGGGATTTTTTTTCCCCCTTCATAGCCTGCTGCTGACCGTGACATAAAACATAAGACACTGCTGTGTTCACATGTGCTATTGAAAAATCACCAATTTTATATACTTTTTTCTATTCCACTATTCAATATACACCCTTTTGGGGTAAAAAAAAATGAAATTATGGTATAGTCTGTACTAATCTGCTATTTAAAAATTACAAATTTAAAGGGGATTTTTTTTCCCCCTTCATAGCCTGCTGCTGACCGTGACATAAAACATAAGACACTGCTGTGTTCACATGTGCTATTGAAAAATCACCAATTTTATATACTTTTTTTCTAATCCACTATTCAATATACACCCTTTTGGGGTAAAAAAAAAATAAATAAATGGTGGCATAGTCTGTACTAATCTGCTATTTAAAAATTACAAATTTAAAGGGGATTTTTTTTTTTCCCCTTCCTAGCCTGCTGCTGACCGTGACATAAAACATAAGACACTGCTGTGTTCACATATGCTATTAAAAAATCACCAATTTTATATAATTTTTTCTATTCCGCTATTCAATATACACCCTTTTGGGGTAAAAAAAATTAAATTGCGGCACAGTCTGTACTAATCAGTTATTTAAAAATTACAAATTTAAAGGGGAATTTTTTTTTTCCCTTCATAGCCTGCTGCTGACCGTGACATAAAACATAATAAGACACTGCTATGTTCACATGTGCTATTAAAAAATCACCAATTTTATATACTTTTTTCTATTCCGCTATTCAATATACACCCTTTTGGGGTGAAAAAAAGTTAAATTGAGGCATAGTCTGTATTGATACGTGTGAGATACACCTTTCAAATTTTTTGGGCGCATCTTCCACCGCCAAAGATTGCAGGGCGCTTCAGTTTGCCTCCTGTTCTGAACTCCTCCTACTCCTCTTCCTCATCCTCATCCTGCCTCTAGGGTACAAAAAATTGTAATCGGGGCCTAGTCTGTGTTTGTATGTGTGAGATACACCTTTTTATATCATATCCGCTATTCAATCTACACCCTTTTGGGGTAAAAAAAATTTAATTGCGGCATAGTCTGTATCGGTACGTGTGAGATACACCTTTCAAATTTTTTGGGCGCATCTTCCACCGCCGAGGATTGCAGGGTGCTTCAGTTTGCCTCCTGTTCCGAACTCCTCCTACTCCTCATCCTCATCCTGCCTTTAGGGTACAAAAAATTGTAATCGGGGCCTAGTCTGTGTTTGTACGTGTGAGATACTCCTTTTTATATACTATTTTCTATTCCGTTATTCAATCTACACCCTTTTGGGTAAAAAAAATAAAATTGCGGCATAGTCTGTATCGGTACGTGTGAGATACACCTTTTAAATTTGTTTGGCGCATCTCCTTCCACCGCCGAGTATTGCAGGGAGCTTCAGCTTACCTCCTGTTCCGAACTCCTCAACTCCTCATCCTGCCTTTAGGGTACAAAAAATTGTAATCGGGGCCTAGTCTGGGTTTGTACGTGTGAGATACACCTTTTTATATACTATTTTCTATTCCGCTATTCAATCTACACCCTTTTGGGGTAAAAAAAATAAAATTGCGGCATAGTCTGTATCGATACGTGTGAGATACACCTTTTAAATTTGTTTGGCGCATCTCCTTCCACCGCCGAGGATTGCAGGGCACTTCAGTTTGCCTCCTGTTCCGAACTACTCCTACTCCTCTTCCTCATCCTCATCCTGCCTTTAGGGTACAAAAAATTGTAATCGGGGCCTAGTCTGTGTTTGTACGTGTGAGATACACCATTTTATGAATTTTTTTCTATTCCGCTATTCAATATACACCCTTTTGGGGTGAAAAAAATTAAATTACGGCATAGTCTGTATCGGTACGTGTGATATACACCTTTTAAATTTGTTTGGCGCATCTCCTTCCACCGCCGAGGATTGCAGGGCGCTTCAGTTTGCCTCCTGTTCCGAACTCCTCCTACTTCTTATCCTCATCCTCATCCTCCCTTTAGGGTACAAAAAATTGTAATCGGGGCCTAGTCTGTGTATGTACGTGTGAGATACACCGTTTTATACACTTTTTTCTATTCCGCTATTCAATATACACCCTTTTGGGGTGAAAAAAATTAAATTACGGCATAGTCTGTATCGGTACGTGTGAGATACACCTTTTAAATTTGTTTGGTGCATCTCCTTCCACTGCCGAGGATTGCAGGGCGCTTCAGTTTGCCTCCTGTTCTGAACTCCTCCTACTCCTCTTCCTGCCTTTAGGGTACAAAAATTGTAATTGGGGCCTAGTCTGTGTTTGTACGTGTGAGATACACCATTTTCTATCCTTTTTTCTATTCCGCTATTCAATATACACCATTTTGGAGTGAAAAAAATTAAATTGCGGCATACTTTGCATATTTGACTGTGAGATACACCCGTTGTATTTGTATACTGTTTTTCTATTCCGCTATTTAATAAACACCCTTTTGGGGTAAAAAAAATTAAATTGCGGCATACTTTGCATATTTGACTGTGAGATACACCCGTTGTATTTGTATACTGTTTTTCTATTCCGCTATTTAATAAACACCCTTTTGGGGTAAAAAAAATTAAATTGCGGCATAGTTTGCATATTTGACTGTGAGATACACCCGTGCGATACTGTTGTTGTTTTGTTCCGCTATTCAATAAACACCTTTCTAGGGCAAGATCATAAATTACAGAAATATGAGAAGAACGTCAAATAGGGGCCGTGGCCTGGGTCGTGGTGCTGCTGGTAGAGCTCCTGTTGCAAGGAGAGGACGTGGTCAATCTGTGCCAGCTACACGCACAAGTGAAACACCTTCCTCAAGTGTGAGTAGGCGACAGAACCTGCAGCAGTATTTGGTAGGGCATCATGCGCCTCTACAAGTGTTGAGGCAAGAACAAGTAGAGGCGATAGTAGATTGGTTTGCTGCTGACAGTGCCTCCAGTTCCTTCACATTGTCTCCCACCCAGTCTACTGCAGAAAGGTCAGAGTTGGCACCTGCAGCCGATGTCCAACCGTCTTTCACCTCACCCCCTTGCAAATCAGGCAAGCAGTCTGAGCCCCAAGTCATGCAGCAGTCTCTTCTTATTTTTGATGACTCTGTCAGCAGGGTTTCCCAGGGCCATCCACCTAGCCCTGCCCCAGAAGTGGAAGAGATTGAGTGCAGTGATGCCCAACCACTTATTTCTCAAGATGATTACATGGAAGGACCATCGCAGCACGTCTCAGATGATGACGAAACGCAGGTGCCAACTGCTGCGGCACTCAGAATTGTGGAGACCGACAAGGAGGGCAGGGGTGAAGACTGGGTGGAAGATGATGTGGAGGACGATGAGGTCCTCGACCCCACATGGAATGAAGGTCATGCATGTGACCTGAGTAGTTTGGAGGAAGAGGTGGTGGTCGCACAGAGCCACCAGCACAGCAGAAGAGGGAGCAGGGTGCAGAAGCTGAGCGGCCATGCCCTAGACACTACGCCTGCTACTGCCCAACGCAGCAAGGGACCGAGCACACCAAAGCCAGCTCAAAGGAGTTCTCTAGCTTTGAAGTTCTTCAGACAATGTGCTGATGACAGGACATGAGGGGTTTGCGCCCTGTGCAATCAGAGCCTGAAGCGAGGCATAAACCTTCTCAACCTGAGCACAACCTGCATGATCAGGCATCTAAGTGCAAAGCACGAGCTGCAGTGGAGTAGACACCTTCAAAACCAACTCTCTGTCTCTGGCTCCTTCTGCTTCCTCTTCTGCTGCAGTCTCGGCCTCTTCATCCACCTCTGTAGTGATACCGGCACCTGCCACCCCGCAAACAGACGATCTGTCAGCAACACCACCACCTGGATCACCAACCATCACCACAATGTCCCATGGAAGCATTCAGCTCTCTATCTCCCAAACACTGGAGCGGAAGAGGAAGTTCCCCCTACCCACCCGCGATCCCTGGCCCTGAATGCCAGCATTTCAAAATTCTTGGCCTTTGAAATGCTGTCATTCCATCTGGTGGAGACGCACAGTTTTAAAAGCCTTATGTCGGTGGCTGTCCCACAGTACGTCGTGCCCAGCCGCCACTACTTTTCCAGGCAAGCCATTCCTTCCCTGCACAACCAAGTGGGGGAAAAAATCAGGTGTGCACTGCGCAACGCCATCTGTGGCAAGGTCCACCTAACTACCGATACGTGGATCAGTAAGCACGGTCAGGGGCGTTATATCTCCCTAACGGCACACTGGGTAAATGCAGTGGCGGATGGGCCTGAGGCGGATAGCAATTTGGCGCATGTCCTTCCACCACCGAGGATTGCAGGGAGCTTCAGTTTGCCTCCTGTTCCTAACTCCTCCTACTCCGCTTCCTCATCCTCTACCGCCTCCTCATCCGGTCAGCGTAACACCTTCACCACCAACTTCAGCACAGTCAGGGGTAAACGACAGCAGGCAGTTTTAAAACTTGCCTGTTTGGGGGAAAAAACCACACACCGCGCAGGAGTTGTGGAGGAGCATGGAACAGCAGACCGATGAGTGGTTGCTGCCAGCGAGCCTCAAGCCCGGCCTGGTGGTGTGCGATAACGGGCGAAATCTCATAGCAGCTCTGGGCCTAGCCGGTTTGACGCACATCCCTTGCCTGGCGCATGTGCTGAATTTGGTGGTGCAGAGGTTCCTTAAAAATTACCCTGATATGTCAGAGCTGCTGCAGAAAGTGCGGGCCATCTGTGCGCACTTTTGGCGTTCTCACCCTGCTGCTGCTCGCCTGTCAGCGCTGGAGCGTAACTTCGGCCTTCCCGCTCACCGCCTCATATGTGACCTGCCCACAAGGTGGAACTCCACCTTGCACATGCTGGAAAGACTGTGCGAGCAGCAACAGGCCATAGTGGAGTTTCAGCTGCAGCACGCACGCGTGAGTCGCTCTGCGGAACAGCACCACTTCACCACCAATAACTGGGCCTCCATACGAGACCTGTGTGCCTTGTTGCGCTGTTTTGAGTACTCCACCAACATGGCCAGTGCCGATGACGCCGTTGTCAGCTTAACTATCCCACTTCTATGCCTCCTTCAAAAAACTATTCGGGCGATGATGGAAGAGGATGTGGCACAGGAGGAGGAGGAGGAAGATGGATCATTTCCAAGACTTTCAGGGCAGTCATTCACAAGTGGCTCCGAGGGTGGGTTCCTGCACCCACAAACGCTAGGTACACAATTGTCCAGCAGGGGCACAGTTCTGGAGGATGAGGAGGATGAGATGGAGGAGGAGATGGAACCATGTTCACAGCAGGGTGGCACCCAGGCCAGCTCATGGCCATCACTGGTGCATGGCTGGGGGGATACAGAGGACACAGACGATACACCTCCCACAGAGGACAGCCTTTCGTTGCCTCTGGGCAGCCTGGCACACATGAGCGATTACATGCTGCAGTGTCTCCACAACGACCACTGAGTTGCCCACATTCTAACTTGTGCTGATTACTGGGTGGCCACGCTGCTGGATCCCCGTTACAAGGACAACGTAACGTCCTTAATTCACTCACTGGAGCGTGATCGCAAGATGCGTGAGTACAAGCGCACGCTGGTAGACGCGATGATGCTGGCATTCCCACCTGACAGCGGGGCCACAGTGGAAGCACAAGGCCAAGGCAGAGGAGGAGGAAGAGGTCGCCAACGCAACCAGGGCACCGCCAACACCTCAGAAGGCAGGGTTAGCATGGCCTAAATGTGGAAAAGCGTTGTCAGCACGCCACAACAAACAGCAGCACCAGCAGCTCATATGCAACGTCTTAGCAGGAAGCAGCATTTCACCAACATGGTGGAGCAGTATGTGTGCACACGCCTACATGTAGTGAATGACGGGTCTACCCCCTTCAACTTCTGGGTCTCCAAATTGGGCACATGGCCTGAGCTTGCCCTTTACGCCTTGGAGGTGCTGGCATGCCCTGCAGCCAGTGTATTATCTGAACGTCTATTTAGCACGGCTGGGGGCGTTATCACAGACAAGCGCAGCCGCCTGTCCAGAGACAATGTGGACAAGCTCACATTCATTAAAATGAACCAGGCATGGATCCCACAGGACTTCTCCGTACCTTGTGCAGAATAGAGATGGTTACCGACCTTACCCAGCCATTGTTTTATTTTTGATCTTTCTCACTCTTTTGGGGTGTACCCTAATTTAAAAGGACTAAAAAAAAGCAGTTTTGGCTACCTCGTCCCCCTCCACCGCCGCTTCCACCTACACTGCCACATCCACCGCCACCTCAACCTCCCTCCTACTCCATATGGGCCTCGTCCTTCACAGATGAAGATAATTGTTTTATTTTTCTGGGTTTTTTGTCGTTTTAAGTTATTTCCCTATCCACATTTGTTTGCAGAGCACTTGCCATGCTCTTAACTACATTTTGCTGCCATTTGCAGCACTCTAGACCTTTCCATTGTTTTTTTAGAGCCATTTTAGTGCCTGAAAGTTCGGGTCCCCATTGACTTCAATGGGGTTCGGTGTCCGGGTAAAGTTCGGAAAAAGTCCGGGTCACGGACCCGCACTTTTTTTTTCAAGTTCGGCCGAACCCGCCGAACAAGGACATCCAGGTGTCCGCTCAACTCTACTCATTATACTTCATTCAGAATAATATTCTCGAACGTGTAACGCACAACATGAGTAATCCATTTATTTTTATTGAACTGTATGGATTTCATTACAAGGATTCCCCTGCTATGACCTGGTTGGAATTTGTATGCCGTATTGGCTTGGTACACATAGTGTGCTTTGAGATCCTCCACATCCTTTACATTGAAAAGTTGCTGTATCTCTATACTGAGGACTATTTCAATACAGTATGTGTTCCTGGCATGACTACACACCGCTCCTCAAACCAAATTAGTTGCACTTTCTGCACTTTAAATGACAACCCCCTTAGGACTAATATGCAGGATGTTTTCCGTACCAACAATGAAGACGGCGCGGGGTCTTTTAAGCTTTTGTTCTTTTTTCCTCACAACACAAACACGGAAAAATAAGTAAATGTTTTGAACATGTCACTTTGGGTTTTGACACCTGAAGAGACATCCCTTTTATCTAAGGGACTTTGCTTTTGTCCTTCTCAACACTTTGAGCTTTTTGGCACTTTGTTGGACATTAACAGGTTCATTAACATCTGCAATGTCACCATCAGGAGGCACTATTTTGCTTCCATGGGTGACAGAGATGATGGACCTGATATTTTATCAAGTCCAGTTATATCTAATGTAAAAAACTAGGAGAGAGAGTAAAAAAACCAAAAGGCCCAATATTTCAATCACCCTGCGCTGGTGGGAGGATGTGGATATGCTAAACTATATAAATCACAACAGTATATTAGCAATATGTAGCAGCTGCCTTAATGTGCATAAATTGATATATAGGATGTGAATAGCCTCAAAGTCAATAGACAAGGAAGTACCACATAAGCAGCGCTTAAATGAATGCATACATAAACTTATATGTGCAAAATTACAAAAGTAAGGTGAGAAAGATGTGCTAGAAGTATGCACAACAGTCCATCTGACAGCTCCAAAGGGATGATCAGTCACCACGAAGTGAAATAGATATGGATGACAAACTTCCACCACACCGCGTGACCCCTTAGGCAGTCAACACTCACCAAATGCCTGAAAACAGTAAGCCTTCAAAGGAAACATGGACCCAGGATCGCTCCACTGAATGCTAGACACTAGCAGGTGTCCAAAAGAATCACACTCGAGAATGGCTCAATGTTAGCTGGAATACTCGAACCGGCATCACATGTGTGCATAAAGGAAAAAACGCTCATAGGGCAGTAGTCCCAAATAATCTTTATTGCTAAAATGAGCCCATCCCCCTCACATCAAACTCACATGTTAAGTACAGAGACTAGGCATATAAACGAGTGGAGATGACCAGATGTATTGCGGCCAATATCTCACCAATGCCGTACCGTCCCCGGCAATGAATCCTGAATCGGGTCCCGGCATCTGGTCAGGTGAATAGCCTCTATTGACTTTGAGGCTATTCACATCCTATATATCAATTTATGCACATTAAGGCAGCTGCTACATATTGCTAATATACTGTTGTGATTTATATAGTTTAGCATATCTACATCCTCCCACCAGTGCAGGGTGATTGAGATATTGGGCCTTTTGGTTTTTTTACTCTCTCTCCTAGTTTTTTACAGTTTTATTTATAACCCCGCAGCTATGGAGGCTATATCTTTCTTAAAGAATAGAGCTTTGAATTTAGAGGATATTTTCTATAGCTCTTCAGAATCTCCACAGGAGGAGTCTGATGTCACCATTAACTTATCCATGTTAGGGAACCTATTAGAAAAGCAGGTCCGTACATGGTGGGACATCAGCACTTTTGAAAGATATATAAAAGAAAAAATCATCATGAGGAGCTTACGATGGGAAGTGGCTCCCCAGGATGGTTTGAATGACGATGTCTCTCAGACAGAATGGTTAGAATTTTTTAATAATATGGGAATAAAACTACAGGAATTGGTATTAAATAGGAAAAGGAAGAAAATGACGATGTTGGAAAAGAAAATAGCAGATTTGCAACTACTATTAGATCGGGAAAAAGATAACCCGTTGGTAGTTAAGTTCAATGCAGATACCAAAAAAAGATTAGAAAAAGTAGACAGAGATACTCTCAAAAAGAAAGTTAAAAAGTTCCATAGGGATACTAGGGATTTTCAGAATAACCAGGTGTATTTATGGCAGGTTTCTGGATCAGCTAGTGAGGCCACTCAATCAACACATACCAATATTGAGGAGGCACAAAATACACAACCAACCGGTTTATATCTTAGTACTCCCTTTAGGAACAATAAACCTAAGAAAGGGAAAAATAAAAAAGGGACAGGTACTGCTCGTCCCCAACAGAGAGTTGAGGGTCCATTAAACCAACAGATAGCTGTACCTGCCCAACCCCAGGTTTATTAGCATCCAAATAAGAGGATTAATAATAATAAAAAAATGGATGGAGGCAGAAATGGTTATCAACCTTATGACTCCCCGGGAGTATCCACATATAACAGATTCGAGCCTCTCGATTCTCAGTACTGGACACCTACACCGCCGTGTCCTTTTTTATGGAGGGGCCCCAGAGGGAGAGGTGCTCGGAGAGGAGGGAGACCTTGGAGGGGCAGACCCTCGGGTCTTCCCTACAATCACATGAACAATTGGAACCAAGATCCTCAGTGGAACCACACCACTCAAGGGCAAAGGCCACAAACAGACCACCGCCAAGAGGATGTCGAGGGGGGAAACGACTCCAAAAAAAGAAGGAGGGAGGCCGATTAGAAGGGATCTACAATTTGGCCGGTGTGTCCCTTAATAGTAAAGAGATTAACATTCTCAACGCTGGTCTCAAATGTGCGGCTAAAAAGCCAGTCAATAAATTTAACGTGTACATGGATATACACAAGTATATTGGGAAAATTAATCTGAAAAGATATTTTCTGAATACTAATCAGGGGAGAAATCGTGACACACACAATAAACCTTCAGAGATAGTCGGGAAAGAAAGTGGATTGAGAAATAAGTCTTTACTTAATCCTCCGCAACCCGCTAACCAGTGTGTTGAAGTTTTTAAACAATTTGTCATTAAGGATTTGGAATCCGTTAATCCTAGGAAAGGTATCAATCCGAGACACGTACAGGAAGGCCTGACTGCTTTGGAAAAAAGGAAGGATGTTGTAATTCGCCCCGCCGACAAGGGCGGAGGGGTAGTCATTTTAGACAAGTCCTTTTATGATCAGCAACTTTCTTCAATGTTAGCTGATGATGCTACTTACGAACTTTTGGATGGGGATCCGACCAAAAGGTTCCGTAGGGAACTGGACGATCTGGTGGAGTTTGGATATTACAATCGTATATTATCCAAAAAGGAAAAAAGGTACTTGAAGCCTAGCTTCAATCGTATACCTACTATATACACCCTACCAAAAGTCCATAAGGACCAGGTAAATCCACCAGCTCGTCCTATTGTAAATAGCATCAATTCTGTCACATTGAGAGTGGGAGAATACTTAGATACTTTTCTCCAGGATAGTGTCACTCAAACTAAATCTTATTTAAAAGATACTAAATATTTCCTTTTTGCACTAAAAGGGATCAACAATCTGGGCACAGAAGATGTCTATTTGGTTACTGCTGACGTATCGTCACTGTATACTATTATACAGCATGATGATGCTCAGTTGGCCCTAAATTGGGCTCTTGCCCAAAGAGATGACATCCCAGGTGCTCAGAAGAGGTTCCTAGGCCGGGTTCTTTGCTACTGCCTCTCCCATAACTATTTTTGGTATGGGAGTAAATTCTACATACAAAAAAGAGGCGTAGCTATGGGTGCCAAATATGCTCCCAGCCTAGCGAACCTCTTCATGAGCGAGTGGGAGGACAGGTACATCTATTCAGGCCGTAGAAAAGAACTGGTTCTATACCGTCGGTATATAGATGATCTGTTTTTTATATGGGTTGGATCTGAGGCATCCCTCAGATCATTTACGGATCATCTGAATACTAACTCTAATAAGATTAAACTAGAGTACTGCTGGAGTACAGAAAGTGTGCACTACCTAGATGTAGAGGTTATAATCCAGCAAGGGCAGTTGACTACTAAAGCCTATTTCAAACCCACAGATAGAAATGGCTACCTCCCAATGTTTAGTGGCCACCATCCCCTATGGCTCAGGAATATCCCCAAGGGGCAGTTCCTGAGGATACGCAGGAACTGTACCAGCGATTCAGATTTCCAAAGCCAGTCAAAAATGACCAGAGACCGCTTTCTTGAGAAGGGCTATGATGGTTTGAGGCTGGAAAAAACCATACAAGAAACCAGTGTGCTGTCACAAACCATGTGTTTACAGAAACAGACCACTTCCAGAAATATGAATCATGAATGGGGCTTTATAACAGACTACCATGAACAATTTAGGGAGGTTGAGGAAATTTTTCATAAACACTGGAGAGTTTTGACAATGGATAAAGTTCTAGGGGGGGGTAATACCTGCTAAACCCTCCTTTATCTGTAGAAAATGCCCATCCTATGGTGATCGGGTTGTAAAAAAGGTCCTAGATCCGCCAAAAAAGCCCACTATGTTTTGGGACAGAAATGGCTTCTTTTCATGCCGTAGGTGTATATCTTGTAGACAGGTTACTGACAGGCAAAGAGGTAAAACTTCCTTTACTTCCAGCGGGAATGGCAGAACATTTGAAATCAAAAAATTGATTACGTGCCAGTCCACCCACGTGGTATATTGTCTAGAATGCCCTTGTGGGAAGCTGTATATTGGACAGACTAAGAGGACTCTTGCAAAGAGAGTATCTGAACATATTGCTAACATCAAAAAAGGGTTCAAGGACCACAGCGTTTCCCTGCATTTCAGACAGAAACATAATAGAGATCCGTCTGGGTTGAAGTTTTGGGGTATAGACAAAATTGATGCCACTTGGCGAGGTTCTAACATGGTGAGGGAATTGTCCAAGAGGGAAACCTATTGGATATACCTCACCGATTGTTTGTATCCCAAAGGTCTTAATGTAGAATTAGACGTGAACTGTTTTATCAGTGATTATTAATTTATTTATTCTGTGCGATTTTGTATACTGCTATTAGGATTTCTTTTCTTGGTATTCCCGATTCCTGAGTTTTATACTTTTATACCTTCATTTAATGTTCTTATTAATCTATATGAGGTTGCCCAGGCCTCCTGGATGTTTTATTATACGGAATATAATATGAACTTTTTTAAGGTTTTAACTGAGTAATTTTAAGGTTGATTGTATTTAATGTACTCAATCCTACCTATTTATTCAGTGCATTGTTTATTTGTTTAATTTTGTGATCTCAATGCATATCGGTATGTTGAGATCTACATTTGTTAGAAGCACTTTGTGATTACTGCTGTATGCCCTGTAGGCGGGCGTATGGAATAACTCTAACATTGTGAATTAATATGTAATATGGTCTATGATTGTGGACAAGTGTCCTGTTTTATGTGAAAACGAGAGGAGATGACGGATGGTTTGCGGCTATCAGGAGATCTCCTTCCCATATCAGGATTTACTTGACCATGTTGGGGTGTATGCCAGCATTCCGTCCCTCATGTAGCAGTTGGTGTTGGCATGAGGGAGGTTTGCACCGATCATATTGTGAATAGGGTATATTCCAATCCGATCCGTTTATTGATGAACTCCTAGGAACCTTTTCACTGGCCCGGGTGGTAATCGTCATGTTTGGATGACTGAGCACCTAGTAAGGGTTAAGTGTTGTGGCGAGGAGGGAGATAAATAGCGGGGGTGATTTTCATGCTCACGCCCTCAGTTGAAGTCAGCCAATGACGAAACGCGTCAGGGCGTGAGCACGCTATCACCCCAGCCACTACGTGCTGTCAGCGAGGCGGAATTTCCCGAACGCTGACTAGATCGACGAAGTTATCCGAACTGGTCCGTGGGATATCGGAGCGGAGCAGAGCGGAGCAAGGTGAACGAGGGAGCCCGAGCGTCTCCGGGTGCAGCTGCCGGGACCCGATTCAGGATTCATTGCCGGGGACGGTACGGCATTGGTGAGATATTGGCCGCAATACATCTGGTCATCTCCATTCGTTTATATGCCTAGTCTCTGTACTTAACATGTGAGTTTGATGTGAGGGGGATGGGCTCATTTTAGCAATAAAGATTATTTGGGACTACTGCCCTATGAGCGTTTTTTCCTTTATGCACACATGTGATGCCGGTTCGAGTATTCCAGCTAACATTGAGCCATTCTCGAGTGTGATTCTTTTGGACACCTGCTAGTGTCTAGCATTCGGTGGAGCGATCCTGGGTCCATGTTTTCTTTGAAGGCTTACTGTTTTCAGGCATTTGGTGAGTGTTGACTGCCTAAGGGGTCACGCGGTGTGGTGGAAGTTTGTCATCCATATCTATTTCACTTCGTGGTGACTGATCATCCCTTTGGAGCTGTCAGATGAACTGTTGTGCATACTTCTAGCACATCTTTCTCACCTTACTTTTGTAATTTTGCACATATAAGTTTATGTATGCATTCATTTAAGCGCTGCTTATATGGTACTTCCTTGTCTATTGACTTTGAGGCTATTCACATCCTATATATCAGTTATATCTAATGTTCTTTCTTGTCAGGAGAAATGTACACTATATTACCAAAAGTATTGGGATGCCTGCATTTGTGAGGTCAGGCATTGATGTGGACGGGAAGGTCTGGCTCGCCGTTTTCGCTTAAATTCATTCCAAAGGTGTTCTATCAGACTCTGTGCAGTCCAGTCAAGTTCCTCCACCCCAAACTCGCTCATCCATGTCTTTATGGACCTGGCTTTGTGCACTGGTCCAAATCATTTGGTGGAGGGGGGATTATGGTGTGGGGGTTGTTTTTCAGGGGTTGGACTTGACCCCTTTATTCCAGTGAAGGGAACTCCTAAGGTGTCAGCATACCAAGACATTTTGGACAAATTCATGCTCCCAAATTTGTGGGATTAGTTTGGGGATGGACCCTTCCTGTTCCAACATGACTGTGCACCAGTGCTCAAACAAGGTCTATAAAGTCATGGGTGAGCAAGTTTGGGATGGAGGAACTTGACTGTCCTGCACAGAATCCTGTCCTCAACCCGATAGACCACCTTTGGGAATTAGAGCAGAGACTGCAAGCCAGGCTTTCTCATCCACATCACAGCCTGACCTCACAAATGCACTTCTGGAAGACAGGTCAAACATTGACACACTCCTAAACCTTGTGGACAGCCTTCCTTGAAGAATTGAAGCTGTTATAGTTGCAAAGGGTGGGCCAACTCAATATTGAACCGTACAGACTAAGACTGGGATGCCATTAAAGTTCATGCGTCTGTAAAGGCAGGCGCCCCAATACTTTTGGTAATTTAGTGTATATCTAAGGAGTTGACGGATTTGGGTGCTCACATTTCTTTACTCTGGACACCTTCAGTACTGGCATACAAAGGGTTGATTTTAGAAATCAGTCTGACTTGTATCCCATACACTTACAAACCACTGGGATGGATACATTTCAGAAGTGTGTAGAACGTGACGTTTCCTGTTTAGCCATGGATTCAACTACCTCCAGCCCGCAATAAAAGTCTGCCTTGCATAATCCTCAAAATGATACATTTATCATAATACACTATTCAGACAAAGGGGGTGTGATAGTTGTTATGGATGCTGGTACTTACAGAGTTGAAGCTATTAGACAGCTTCTAGACCAGAGAATGTATTGAAAGCTTAGGGGTGATCCCACGAGATCATACAAAAGTATTTTGTATAATTTGATTGAAAAGGGTGTATACTTGGGTGTATTTTGTACCAAAGAGGCACAAGCTTTAATTCCTGAATGTCCAATTTGGCCCACCTTCCACCATCTTCCTAAAACTGAGATTCATTGCTACGGGTGTAGGCTTCTTAAATGAATGATTGGGGCAGTGGCTTGATGGACAATTACAACCTTTGGTTAGATCTCTACCGAGTTATCTAAAAGACACAATCAGCTTCTAAGCCTTATGTAAGATGTAGTTTGGAGGCAAGAATATGTTTAGATTACTTGCAATGTCACCAATTTGTACTTTAATATTTCAAACCACTTAGAGAGAGAAGCAATAGCCTTTCACTTGGAATATCACACTGAGTTACCCACTGCACAGCGATTATATGTGTTGGAAGTTTTAGATTATTTGCTTACACATAATTACTTTATTTCTGAGGATGACTTCTACCTCCAGCGGTGTGAAGCCGCAATGGGGCAAAATATTCACCCTCACTTGCCAACCTATTAACCACTTCTAGACTGCTTACTGTATATTTACTGCGGCAGGCTGGCTCGTGCAGGCAAAACTACGTAGATGTACATCGCTTGCCTGGGGGCAGCTAGGGGGCGAGCGCACACTGAGGGTGCCGCGCTCGCGCCCCCGATTGTCAGCGGGGAAGCCGATGTGTGTGTCAGGTGGCTCCGATTGCCGCCTGACACCCGCGATCGCTCACCGCTGAGAGAGAAGGACAGTCGGCTGTTGTAAACACAGCCGACCGTCCTTCTCCCTGGGATGATCACAGAGCTCATGTTATCCTGCTATATAGGATCGCATGTCTCTGTGATCATTTCACAAGCCACGCCCCCCACAGTTAGAATCACTCCCTTAGGCTCACACTTAACCCCTTAATCACCCACGGGGTTAACCCCTGACCTGCCAATGGCATTATTACAGTAACAGTGCATATTTCTAGCACTGATTACTGTAGTAATGTTACTGGTACCCCCAAAAGTGTGGAAAATGTCAGTTAGGGATCCAATCTGTCTGCCGCAATAAATCACAGATCGCTGCCATTACTAGTAAAAAAAAAAACCAATAAAAATTACATAAATCATTCCCGTAGTTAATAGACGCAATAACTTTTGCACAAACCAATCAAAGTACGCCTATTGCGATTTTTTGTAACAAAAACTTGCAGAAAACAAAAAGAAAGCTCTATTTGTGGTAAAAAATGGACGTAAATTTCGTTTGAGTACAGCATCGCACGACTGGCGCAGTCCAGTCACCCCAAACATATAGTTAGGGGTTTACCGGTCAGACAGTTTTTCTGTATACAAAGAATCTGCAGTGACAATACATATTTTGAAAGCGGGGCAGCCCTCATGTATGACAGATATGTTGTCAGGTGTCAAGTGATTAAATGCACCACATCCCTTTATCAAAAAAAGAGTTTTTGAAAGGTAGAGAACATAGGATTTTGACTGTGCAAAGAGAGCCAAGATTGTAAAAAAGGATATACAAATTTTATTAAAGCATTTCTATTTAAAATTTTACATATAATGAAAACATGCAGTAGTCATACAAATAGTATATGTATGCAATGACTCCCGCTCTACATGTTTCGCTAACAACTGGCTTCTTCAGGTGACTTTATGAGTCCGGAATACAAAATCGCTATGAAATTAAAATTAAAAAACAAAATATTAATCACAATTAATACAGGTAAGTTTTTAAAATGTATACAGATTATTTTCTCAAATATGCATGTGAGTCAATGGCCATCATTGTGAAGCCTTCTTACCAGACTATGCAAAAGATCAAGTGCTGCATATTAGGAGAGTGGTCAGGAAGAGATATCAGTGAAACCACAGGGAGAAATATGAAATACACATAGAGATCTATACACAAAAAAGGAAGCACTGTTTTGCAAATAATGAAAGATTGAGAATATATACTGTATATATGCATACAGTATCTCACAAAAGTGAGTACACCCCTCAAATTTTTGTAAATATTTTATAATACCTTTTCATGTGACAACACTGAAGAAATCACACTTTGCTACAGTGGCGTAGCGTGGGTTGTCAGCGCCTGGGGCAAGGCAAGTAATTTGCGCCCCTAACCTCCGGACTTTTAGCACTCCCTGAGTCTCTTCCTATAATAGTACTGATCAGCCTGATTCCTACACTGACCACTACACTAACCTACCTGATTCCTACACTGACCACTACACTAACCTACCTGATTCCTACACTGACCACTACACTAACCTACCTGATTCCTACACTGACCACTACACTAACCAACCTGATTCCTACACTGACCACTACACTAACCTACCTGATTCCTACACTGACCACTACACTAACCTACCTGATTCCTACACTGACCACTACACTAACCTACCTGATTCCTACACTGACCACTACACTAACCAACCTGATTCCTACACTGACCACTACACTAACTTACCTGATTCCTACACTGACCACTACACTAACCTACCTGATTCCTACACTGACCACTACACTAACCAACCTGATTCCTACACTAACCTACCTGATTCCTACACTGACCACTACACTAACCTACCTGATTCCTACACTGACCACTACACTAACCTACCTGTCCACTTCACTAACCTACCAGATTCCTATACTGGCAACTACACTGACCTACCTGATTCCTACACTGTCCACTACAATGATCACTGCACTGACCTACCTGTCCACTGCACTGATCTACCAGATTCCTACACTGACCACTGCACTGACCTATCTGATTCTTAAACTGACCACAACAGGAACCTACCTGATTCCTAAACCAACCATTACACTGACCTACCTGTCCACTACACTACACTACACTATCCATTACATTACGCTGATCACTACACTACACTGTCCAGGCTGGTCAGTGTAGTGTAGTGGTCTGTGTAGTGATCAGTGTAGTGTAGTGCAGTGGTCAGTGTAGTGTAGTGGTCAGTGTATTGAAGTGGTCAGTGTAGTGCAGTGGTCAGTGTGGTGCAGTGGTCATTGTAGTGGAGTGGTCAGTGTAGTAGTGTAGTGTCAGTGTAGTAGTAAACTACACTGTCCACTCCACTACACTACACTGACCACTACACTACACTGACCACTACACTACACTGACCACTGCACCACACTGACCACTGCACCACACTGACCACTACACTACACTGACCACTACACTATACTGACCTGTTCAGGCTGGTCAGTGTAGTGTAGTGGTCAGTGTAGTGGTCACTGTAGTAGTGCACTACACTGTCCACTACACTACACTGTCTACTACACTACACACTACACTAACCACTACACTGTCCAGTCCGCTAAACTGACCACTACACTACACTGACCACTACACTGTCCACTATACTAAACTGACCACTACACTGTCCCCTACACTACACTGACCACTACACTACACTGACCTGTTCAAGCTGGTCAGTGTAGTCTAGTGGTCACTGTAGTAGTGCACTACACTACACTGACCACTACACTGTCCACTATACTAAACTGACCACTACACTGTCCACTATACTACACTACACTGTCCACTACACTAACCACTACACTGTTCAGTCCACTAAACTTACCCACTACACTGTCCACTACACTACAATGTCCACTATACTAAACTGATCACTACACCGACCACTACACTACCCACTACTAGAGTTGAGCGGACACCTGGATGTCCGTGTTCGGCGGGTTCGGCCGAACTTGAAAAAAAATGTCCGGGTCCGTGTCCCGGACTTTTTCCGAACTTTACCCGGACACCGAATCCCATTGAAGTCAATGGGGACCCGAACTTTCAGGCACTAAAATGGCTCTAAAACACCAATGGAATGGGCTAGAGTGCTGCAAATGGCAGCAAAACGTAGTTAAGAGCATGGTAAGTGCTCTGCAAACAAATGTGGATAGGGAAATAACTTAAAAAACACCCAAAAAAACCCAGAAAAATAAAACAATGTTCTTCATCTGTGAAGGACGAGGCCCATATGGATTAGGAGGGAGGTTGAGGTGGTGGTGGATGTGGCGGTGTCATAGGCGCGCGCACAGGGTGTGCCGGGTGTGCCTGGGCACACCCTAATCACCTAGGGCATATTAGCATTATCGCTCTGTTTGCCAGTGGGGAAAGATCTCCCTCGGACCTGCTCTGCCATAAGAGAAGTGCCACACCCTTCTATTTCACTTTTCCAGCAGGGAGAGTAATGTACCGGGGCAATATACATGTAGGCAAACACATGCATGTGTATTTAAACTTTGGGGTGCACACCCTAATGCAATAGGCTGTGCACACCTATGGGCGGTGTAGGTGGAAGCAGCGGTGGAGGAGGACGAGGTAGCCAACACTGCTTTTTTTCAGTCATTTTAAATGAGGGTACACCCCAAAAGAGTGAGAAAGAGCAAAAATAGAACAATGGCTGGGTAAGGTCGGTATCCATCTCTATTCTGCACAAGGTACGGAAAAGTCCTGTGGGATCCATGCCTGGTTCATTTTAATGAATGTGAGCTTGTCCACATTGTCTCTGGACAGGCGGCTGCGCTTGTCTGTGATAACGCCCCCAGCCGTGCTAAATACACATTCAGATAATACACTGGCTGCAGGGCAAGCCAGCACCTCCAAGGCGTAAAGGGCAAGCTCAGGCCATGTGCCCAATTTGGAGACCCAGAAGTTGAAGGGGGCAGACCCGTCATTCACTACATGTAGGCGTGTGCACACATACTGCTCCACCATGTTGGTGAAATGCTGCCTCCTGCTAAGACGTTCCATATGAGCTGCTGGTGCTGCTGTTTGTTGTGGCGTGCTGACAAAGCTTTTCCACATTTCGGCCATGCTAACCCTGCCTTCTGAGGTGCTGGCGGTGCCCTGGTTGCGTTGGCGACCTCTTCCTCCTCCTCCTCCTCCTCTGCCTTGGCCTTGTGCTTCCACTGTGGCCCCGCTGTCAGGTGGGAATGCCAGCAGCATCGCGTCTACCAGCGTGCGTTTGTACTCGCGCATCTTGCGATCGCGCTCCAGTGAGTGAATTAAGGACGGTACGTTGTCCTTGTAACGGGGGATCCAGCAGCATGGCCACCCAGTAATCAGCACAAGTTAGAATGTGGGCAACTCGGCGGTCGTTGTGGAGACACTGCAGCATGTAATCGCTCATGTGTGCCAGGCTGCCCAGAGGCAACGAAAGGCTGTCCTCTGTGGGAGGTGTATCGTCTGTGTCCTCTGTATCCCCCCAGCCACGCACCAGTGATGGCCATGAGCTGGCCTGGGTGCCACCCTGCTGTGAACATGGTTCCATCTCCTCCTCCATCTCCTCCTCCTCATCCTCCAGAACTGTGCCCCTGCTGGACAATTGTGTCCCTGGCATTTGTGGGTGCAGGAACCCACCCTCAGAGCCCCTTGCGAATGACTGCCCTGAAAGCCTTGGAAATGTTACCTCTTCATCCTCCTCCTCCTCATCCTGTGCCACATCCTCTTCCATCATCGCCTAAATCGTTTTTTGAAGGAGGCATAGAAGTGGGATAGTTAAGCTGACAACGGCGTCATCGGCACTGGCCATGTTGGTGGAGTACTCAAAACAGCGCAACAAGGCACACAAGTCTGGGACAGCCACCGACATAAGGCTTTTAAAACTGTGCGTCTCCACCAGACGGAATGACAGCATTTCAAAGGCCAAGAATTTTGAAATGCTGGCATTCAGGGCCAGGGATCGCGGGTGGGTAGGGGGATACTTCCTCTTCCTCGCAAGTGTTTGGGAGATGGAAAGCTGAACGCTTCCATGGGACATTGTGGAGATGGTTGGTGACCCAGGTGGTGGTGTTGCTGACAGATCGTCTGTTTGCGGGGTGGCAGGTGCCGGTATCACTACAGATGTGGATGGAGAGGCCGAGACTGCAGCAGAAGAGGAAGCAGGAGGAGCCAGAGACCTTTCTTGGTTTTGAAGGTGTCTACTCCACTGCAGCTCGTGCTTTGCACTTAGATGCCTGATCATGCAGGTTGTGCTCAGGTTGAGAAGGTTTATGCCTCGCTTCAGGCTCTGATTGCACAGGGTGCAAACCACTCGTGTCCTGTCATCAGCACATTTTCTGAAGAACTTCCACGCTAGAGAACTCCTTTGAGCTGGCTTTGGTGCGCTCGTTACCTTGCTGCATTGGGCAGTAGCAGGCGTAGTGTCTAGGGCACGGCCGCTCCGCTTCTGCACCCTGCTCCCTCTTCTGCTGTGCTGGTGGCTCTGTGCGACCACCGCCTCTTCCTCCAAACTACTCAGGTCACCTGCATGACCTTCATTCCATGTGGGGTCGAGGACCTCATCGTCCTCCACATAATCTTCCACCCAGTCTTCACCCCTGCCCTTCTTGTCGGTCTCCACAATTCTGAGTGCCGCAGCAGTTGGCACCTGCGTTTCGTCATCATCGGAGAGGTGCTGCGATGGTCCTTCCATGTACTCATCTTGAGAAATAAGTGGTTGGGCATCGCTGCACTCAATCTCTTCCACTTCTGGAGCAGGGCTAGGTGGATGGCCCAGGGAAACCCTGCTGACAGAGTCATCAAAAAGAAGAAGAGACTGCTGCATGACTTGGGGCTCAGACTGCTTGCCTGATTTGCAAGGGCGTGAGGTGAAAGACGGTTGGACATTGGCTGCAGGTGCCAACTCTGACCTTTCTGCAGTAGACTGGGTGGGAGACAATGTGAAGGAACTGGAGACACTGTCAGCAACCCAATCTACTATCGCCTGTATTTCTTCTGGTCTCATCACTTCTAGAGGCGCATGATGCCCTACCAAATACTGCTGGAGGTTCTGTCGCCTACGCACACTTGAGGAAGGTGTTTCACTTGTGCGTGTAGCTGACACAGATCGACCACGTCCTCTCCTTGCAACAGGAGCTCTACCAGCAGCACCATGACCCAGACCACAGCCCCTATTTGACGGTCTCCTCATATTTCTGAAATTTATGATCTTGCCCTAGAAAGGTGTTTATTGAATAGCGGAACAAAACAACAACAGTATCGCACGGGTGTATCTCACAGTCAAATATGCAAACTATGCCGCAATTTAATTTTTTTTACCCCAAAAGGGTGTATATTGAATAGCGGAATAGAAAAAAGGATAAAAAACGGTGTATCTCACACGTACACACAGTCTAGGCCCCGATTACAATTTTTTGTACCCTAAAGGCAGGATGAGGAAGAGGAGTAGGAGGAGTTCGGAACAGGAGGCAAACTGAAGCGCCCTGCAATCCTTGGCGGTGGAAGGAGATGCGCCAAACAAATTTAGAAGGTGTATCTCACACGTACCGATACAGACTATGCTGTAATTTAATTTTTTACACTCCAAAAGGGTATATATTGAATAGTGGATTAGGAAAAATTTTATAAAACGGTGTATCTCACATGTACAAACACAGAATAGGCCCCGATTACAATTTTTTGTACCCTAAAGGCAGGATGAGGAAGAGGAGTAGGAGGAGTTCGGAACAGGAGGCAAACTGAAGCGCCCTGCAATCCTCGGCGGTGGAAGGAGATAAGCCAAACAAATTCAAAAAGGTGTATCTCACATGTACCGATACAGACTATGCCGTAATTTAATTTTTTACACTCCAAAAGGGTATATATTGAATAGCGGAATAGAAAAAATTTTACAAAACGGTGTATCTCACACGTACAAACACAGAATAGACCCCGATTACAATTTTTTGTACCCTAAAGGCAGGATGAGGATGAGGAGTAGGAGGAGGTCCGAACAGGAGGCAAACTGAAGCACCCTGCAATCCACAGCGGTGAAAGATGCGCCCCCAAAATTTGGAAGGTTTATCTCACACGTACCGATACAGACTATCCCGCAATTTAATTGTTTTTACCCCAAGGGTGTAGATTGAATAGCGGAATAGAAAATATGATATCAAAAGGTGTATGTATCTCACACGTACAGACCCAGACTAGGCCCCGATTACTATTTTTTGTACCCCCAAAGGCAGGATGAGGAGTAGGAGGAGTTCGGAACAGGCAGGAGGCACACTTAAGCACCCTGCAATCCTCGGCGGTATGAGATGCGCCCCAAAAATTGGAAAGGTGTATCTCACACGTACCGATACAGACTATCCCGCAATTTAATTGTTTTTACCCCAAAGGTGTAGATTGAATAGCGGAATAGAAAATATGATATCAAAAGTTGTATGTATCTCAAATGTACAGACCCAGACTAGGCCCCGATTAATATTTTTTGTACCCCCAAAGGCAGAATGAGGAGTAGGAGGAGTTCGGAACAGGCAGGAGGCACACTAAAGCACCCTGCAATCCTCGGCGGTATGAGATGCTCCCCAAAAATTGGAAAGGTGTATCTCACACGTACCGATACAGACTATCCCGCAATTTAATTGTTTTTACCCCAAAGGTGTAGATTGAATAGCGGAATAGAAAATATGATATCAAAAGGTGTATGTATCTCACACGTACAGACCCAGACTAGGCCCCGATTACTATTTTTTGTACCCCCAAAGGCAGGATGAGGAGTAGGAGGAGTTTGGAACAGGCAGGAGGCACACTGAAGCACCCTGCAATCCTCGGCGGTATGAGATGCGCCCCAAAAATTGGAAAGGTGTATCTCACACGTACCGATACAGACTATCCCGCAATTTAATTGTTTTTACCCCAAAGGTGTAGATTGAATAGCGGAATAGAAAATATTATATCAAAAGGTGTATGTATCTCACACGTACAGACCCAGACTAGGCCCCGATTACTATTTTTTGTACCCCCAAAGGCAGGATGAGGAGTAGGAGGAGTTCGGAACAGGCAGGAGGTACACTGAAGCACCCTGCAATCCTCGGCGGTATGAGATGCGCCCCAAAAATTGGAAAGGTGTATCTCACAAGTACCAATACAGACTATCCCGCAATTTAATTGTTTTTACCCCAAAGGTGTAGATTGAATAGCGGAATAGAAAATATGATATCAAAAGGTGTATGTACAGTATCTCACACGTACAGACCCAGACTAGGCCCAGATTACTATTTTTTGTACCCCCAAAGGCAGGATGAGGAGTAGGAGAAGTTCAGGACAGGCAGGAGGCACACTGAAGCACCCTGCAATCCTCGGCGGTATGAGATGCGCCCCAAAAATTGGAAAGGTGTATCTCACACGTACCGATACAGACTATCCCGCAATTTAATTGTTTTTACCCCAAAGGTGTAGATTGAATAGCGGAATAGAAAATATGATATCAAAAGGTGTATGTATCTCACACGTACAGACACAGACTAGGCCCCGATTACTATTTTTTGTACCCCCAAAGGCTGGATGAGGAGTAGGAGGAGTTCGGAACAGGCAGGAGGCACACTGAAGCACCCTGCAATCCTCGGCGGTATGAGATGCGCCCCAAAAATTGGAAAGGTGTATCTCACACGTACCGATACAGACTATCCCGCAATTTAATTGTTTTTAACCCAAGGGTGTAGATTGAATAGCAGAATAGAAAATATGATATCAAAAGGTGTATGTATCTCACACGTACAGACCCAGACTAGGCCCCGATTACTATTTTTTGTACCCCCAAAGGCAGGATGAGGAGTAGGAGGAGTTCGGAACAGGCAGGAGGCACACTGAAGCACCTGCAATCCTCGGCGGTATCAGATGCACCCCAAAAAATGGAAAGGTGTATCTCACACGTACCGATACAGACTATCCCGCAATTTAATTGTTTTTACCTCAAAGGTGTAGATTGAATAGCCGAATAAAAAATATGATATCAAAAGGTGTATGTATCTCACACGTACAGACCCAGACTAGGCCCCGATTACTATTTTTTGTACCCTCAAAGGCAGGATGAGGAGTAGGAGGAGATCGGAACAGGCAGGAGGCACACTGAAGCACCCTGCAATCCTTGGCGGTATGAGATGCGCCCCAAAAATTGGAAAGGTGTATCTCACACGTACCGATACAGATTATGCCGCAATTTAATTGTTTTTACCCCAAGGGTGTAGATTGAATAGCGGAATAGAAAATATGATATCAAAAGGTGTATGTATCTCACACGTACAGACCCAGACTAGGCCCCGATTACTATTTTTTTGTACCCCCAAAGGCAGGATGAGGAGTAGGAGGAGTTCGGAACAGGCAGGAGGCACACTGAAGCACCCTGCAATCCTCGGCGGTATGAGATGCGCCCCAAAAATTGGAAAGGTGTATCTCACACGTATCGATACAGACTATACCGCAATTTAATTGTTTTTAACCCAAGGGTGTAGATTGAATAGCGGAATAGAAAATATGATATCCAAAGGTGTATGTATCTCAAATGTACAGACCCAGACTAGGCCCGATTACTATTTTTTGTACCCCCAAAGGCAGGATGAGGAGTAGGAGGAGTTCGGAACAGGCAGGAGGCACACTGAAGCACCCTGCAATCCTTGGCGGTATGAGATGCGCCCCAAAAATTGGAAAGGTGTATCTCACACGTACCGATACAGACTATACCGCAATTTAATTGTTTTTACCCCAAGGGTGTAGATTGAATAGCGGAATAGAAAATATGATATCAAAAGGTGTATGTATCTCACACGTACAGACCCAGACTAGGCCCCGATTACTATTTTTTTGTACCCCCAAAGGCAGGATGAGGAGTAGGAGGAGTTCGGAACAGGCAGGAGGCACACTGAAGCACCCTGCAATCCTCGGCGGTATGAGATGCGCCCCAAAAATTGGAAAGGTGTATCTCACACGTATCGATACAGACTATACCGCAATTTAATTGTTTTTAACCCAAGGGTGTAGATTGAATAGCGGAATAGAAAATATGATATCCAAAGGTGTATGTATCTCAAATGTACAGACCCAGACTAGGCCCGATTACTATTTTTTGTACCCCCAAAGGCAGAATGAGGAGTAGGAGGAGTTCGGAACAGGCAGGAGGCACACTGAAGCACCCTGCAATCCTCGGCGGTATGAGATGCGCCCCAAAAATTGGAAAGGTGTATCTCACACGTACCGATACAAACTATCCCGCAATTTAATTGTTTTTACTCCAAAGGTGTAGATTGAATAGCGGAATAGAAAATATGATATCAAAAGGTGTATGTATCTCACACGTACAGACCCAGACTAGGCCCCGATTACTATTTTTTGTACCCCCAAAGGTAGGATGAGGAGTAGGAGGAGTTTGGAACAGGCAGGAGGCACACTGAAGCACCCTGCAATCCTCGGCGGTATGAGATGCGCCCCAAAAATTGGAAAGGTGTATCTCACACGTACCGATACAGACTATCCCGCAATTTAATTGTTTTTACCCCAAAGGTGTAGATTGAATAGCGGAATAGAAAATATGATATCAAAAGATGTATGTATCTCACACGTACAGACCCAGACTCTGCCCCGATTACATTTTTTTGTACCCCCAAAGGCAGGATGAGGAGTAGGAGGAGTTCGGAACAGGCATGAGGCACACTGAAGCACCCTGCAATCCTCGGCGGTATGAGATGAGCCCCAAAAATTGGAAAGGTGTATCTCACACGTACCATTACAGACTATCCCGCAATTTAATTGTTTTTACCCCAAAGGTGTAGATTGAATAGCGGAATAGAAAATATGATATCAAAAAGGTGTATGAATCTCACACGTACAGACCCAGACTAGGCCCCGATTACTACTTTTTGTACCCCCAAAGGCAGGATGAGGAGTAGGAGGAGTTCGGAACAGGAAGGAGGCACACTGAAGCACCCTTCAATCCTCGGCGGTATAAGATGCGCCCCAAAAGTTGGAAAGGTGTATCTCACACGTACCGATACAGACTATCCCGCAATTTAATTGTTTTTAACCTAAGGGTGTAGATTGAATAGCGGAATAGAAAATATGATATCAAAAGGTGTATGTATCTCACACGTACAGACCCAGACTAGGCCCGATTACTATTTTTTGTACCCCCAAAGGCAGGATGAGGAGTAGGAGGAGTTCGGAACAGGCAGGAGGCACACTGAAGTACCCTGCAATCCTCGGTGGTATGAGATGCGCCCCAAAAATTGGAAAGGTGTATCTCACACGTACCGATACAGACTATACCGCAATTTAATTGTTTTTACCCCAAGGGTGTAGATTGAATAGCGGAATAGAAAATATGATATCAAAAGGTGTATATATCTCACACGTACAGACCCAGACTAGGCCCCGATTACTATTTTTTGTACCCCCAAAGGCAGGATGAGGAGTAGGAGTTCGGAACAGGCAGGAGGCACACTGAAGCACCCTGCAATCCTCGGCGGTATGAGATGCGCCCCAAAAATTGGAAAGGTGTATCTCACACGTACCGATACAGACTATCGCGCAATTTAATTGTTTTTACCCCAAGGGTGTAGATTGAATAGCGGAATAAAAAATATGATATAAAATTGGTGATTTTTCAATAGCACATGTGAACACAGCAGTGTCTTATATCAGTCAGCTCTGCTGCAGGCTATGAAGGGGAAAAAAAGAAAATTCCCCTTTTAAGTTTGTAATTTTTAAATAGATTAGTACAGACTATGCCACAATTTGATTTTTTTTTAACCCAAAAGGGTGTATATTGAATAGTGGAATAGAAAAAAGTGTATAAATTTTAAAATCACTAGCACATGTGAACACAGCAGTGTCTTATATCAGTCAGCAGCACTGAAGGAAAAACGCTGCACACAACTGACTGATAAAAAAGATTTTTTTCTCCCTCCTCCTCAGTGGGCAAAAAGATTGTGTTCACACCACCCCACACACAGCAAAATCGATGTAGAACACTGACCCTGCCTATTCTCCAGCCTCGCCCTAAAATGATCGATAAGATCGGTCACTGCCGGCACTGCAAACCGCCCACACAGCAAAATCGACGTAGAACACTGACCCTGCCTATCTCCAGCCTCGCCCTAAAATGATCGATAAGATCGGTCACTGCCGGAACTGCAAACCCCCCACACAGCAAAATCGATTGTAGAACACTGACCCTGCCTATCTCCAGCCTCGCCCTAAAATGCCCTAACAACTCGCCCTGCCTGCAGCACTTCGACCTGTCCCTGAATTCTTTTCGGACACAATATAATTTTTGACTGTCTGTCCCTAATCAGCAACCAGCACGTATGATGTGTGCTCTGTCCCAGTACTACAGCAGAATGACGCAGCGGCGCTCGGTCTCGAACTTATAAAGACTTGGTCACATGCTTCAGATGGCCAATCACAGCTACTAATACATTTGTAGGCATGGCTGGGATGGCTTAAGGCACACCAGTTAAATGCTTGTTGATTGGCTGTTGAAAGCCTGCCATTAAAAGCGCGCCATTACATACAAACCCGGAAATAAAATGACCGAACACGGATTTTAAACCCAAACATACAGTAAAGTTTTCGGGTCCGTGTTCGGGTAACAAAAATCCAATTATTCGGTACGAACACGAATGATACAGTCCGTGTTCGCTCAACACTACCCACTACACTACACTGTCCACTACACTGCCCACTACACTACACTACCCACTACACAACAATGACCACTACACTACACTGACCACTACACTAGACTACCCATTATACTACACTACCCACTACACTACATTAACCACTTAAGCCCCAGCCCTATTTCGGAAACTTTTTGTTCACAAGTTAAAACCAGTATTTTTTCCTAGAAAACTACTTAGAACCCCCAAACATTATATATATATTTTTAGCAAAGACTCTGGGGAATAAAATGTCGGTCATTGCAATATTTTTTGTCACGCGGTATTTGCGCAGCGGTCTTTAAAACGCCAATTTTTTGGAAAAATTTTGAAAAATCACATTTCACTGCATTTAAAAAATACTAAACAGTAAAGTTAGCCCATTTTTTTGTGTATTGTGAAAGATGATGTCACTCCGAGTAAATAGATACCCAACATGTTACGGTTTAAAATTGCGCCCCCCCGTAGGATGGCGACAAACTACGGTCAATAGAGATCTCAATAGGCGACGCTTTAAATTTATTTTACGGTTACCAGTTTATAATTAGAGTGTAGCTCTTTTTTTAAATTATTGCCCACGCTCTGGCGATCGTGGTGATACCTCACATGTGTGGTTTTAACAGCGATTTCATTCGCGGCTCAACTTCCGTATACGTTTTTTTTGTGCGCGAGCTGACGGGGGCGGCTAAATTTTTTTTTTTTTTTCCTATTTATTTTATTTTTTTTAACTTTATTACAGTTTTTTTTTTTTTTTTAAAAATCTGTTCACTTTTATTGCTGTCACAAGCAATGTAAACATCCCTTGTGACACCAATATGTAGTGACAGGTACTCTTTATGGAGGGATCGAGGGTCTAAAAGACCCTAGACCCCTCCACTACACTTCCAAGTATGCAAAACGCCGAAAATGGCGTTTTTGCATACAGCCGTTTTTTAAATTTACCGCTTTTTGCAGCACAGTAACCCGGAAGTGACATCATGGACGTTTCCGGCATTGATTGGGACTCCATCCAGCCGGCGCAAGTGCCGGCTGGGTGCTCGGGGCTCCCGGTGGGACAGGAGCCCCGAGCAAAGTCACGGAAGGCGGCGGGAGGGGGGGATGTCCCCTCCCGCTCACCCGGGTAACGATCGAGCGGCTCCCGAGCCGCATCGGTTGTTACCGACGGAATGCCTCTAGCATCACCCCGGTATACCCCCGCAAAGTCTGCCGACGTAAATATACGTCGATATGCGGTAAGTGGCTATACTACCCATTATACTACACTACACTACCCACTAGACTACACTGTCCGCTACACTAGACTACCCATTATACTACATTACACTGTCCACTACACTACACTACACTGACCATTACACTACACTAGCCACTACACTACACTGACCATTACACTACACTACCCACTACACTACACTGACCACTACACTACACACTACACTACACTACCCACTAGAGATGGACGAACATCGGTCGGGGCGGTTCGCGAACGCCAGCCGCAAATTTTCTCAAAAGTCTGCGGGCCCCATTGACTTTAATGGGAGGCGAACTTTAAAAACCTTTAGTCATATTTGCAGCCACAAAAGACGTAGTAGCTGTGCACAAATAGTCCCAGCACATGGACATGTCATAACAGAAGTATTGCAATTGAAAAACGTTGCCCTAAATTTTTTATTATTTTTTTTTTTTACAGCAAAAAATTATTTTGTTTTCATAAATCAGCCAGATGTATATATACATGTCTAATACATATAGGGTCCATTCACACATCTGTAAAATGGGTCCGCATCCATTCCACAATTTGGCAGAACCTTTACAGACCCATTGTTTTTCATTTCCAGTCTGAAAAATTAGGCATTCACTGGATAAATAAGTGTCGGCCATTCCAGGCCCCAAAAATTAGCCCACATGCGTTTACCTGACAGCTAAGAATGTAGTATTCTGTGGCTGAAGGTACATTAGGCATTCACAGGATACAGAAGTAAGTGTCGGCCAGTATTGGCCCCAAAAATTAGCCCACATGGGTTTACCTGACAGCTAAGAGTGCTGTATTCTGTGGCTGAAGGTACATTAGGCATTCACATGATACAGAAGTAAGTGTCGGCCATAAAATGCCCCAAAAATTAGCCCACCTGCGTTTACCTGACAGCTAAGTACGTAGTATTCTGTGGCTGAAGGTACATTAGGCATTCACAGGATACAGAAGTAAGTGTCGGCCAGTATTGGCCCCAAAAATTAGCCCACATGGGTATACCTGACAGCTAAGAATGTAGTATTCTGTGGCTGAAGGTACATTAGGCATTCACAGTATACAGAAGTAAGTGTCGGCCATAAAAGGCCCCAAAAATTAGCCCACATGCGTTTACCTGACAGCTAAGAACGTAGTATTCTGTGACTGAAGGTACATTAGGCATTCACACAGGATGCAGAAGTAAGTGTCGGCCAGTATTGGCCCCAAAAATTAGCCCACATGGGTTTACCTGACAGCTAAGAGTGCTGTATTCTGTGGCTGAAGGTACATTAGGCATTCACACAGGATGCAGAAATAAGTGTCGGCCAGTATAGGCCCCAAAAATTAGCCCACATGGATTTAACTGACAGCTAAGAACGTAAAGTATTTGATGGCTAGAGGTAAATTAGGCATTCACAGTGTACAGAAGTAAGTGTCGGCCTGTATAGGCCCCAAAAATTAGCCCACATGGGTTTAACTGACAGCTAAGAACGTAGTGTAATTGATTGCTAGAGGTACATTAGGCATTCACACAGGATACAGAAGTAAGTGTCGGCCTGCATAGGCCCCAAAGATTAGCCCATATGGGTTTACCTGACAGCTAAGAATGTAGTGTATTTGATGGCTAGAGGTACATTAGGCATTCACAGTATACAGAAGTAAGTGTCCACCTGTATAGGCCCCAAAAATTAGCCCACATGGGTTTAACTGACAGCTAAGAACGTAGTGTATTTGATGGCTAGAGGTACATTAGGCATTCACACAGGATACATAAGTAAGTGTCGGCCTGTATAGGCCCCAAAAAATAGCCATTCAATGGACATGAAATGTCTTTTATGCCGCTGTATGTAGCGAAGCCAAGGACCAGGAATTGCTGTGCGTGGATGGCGGTCTGGCAGATATTTGTGGCCTGGCATGAGGAATTTCAATGAAACATGGTATACTGGTCACATGTGTTGAATTCCTCAGACTCCTCATTCATTTTTATAAATTTGAGGTAGTCTACACTGTCATGAGCTAGGCGAGTGCGCTTATCGGTCACAATCCCCCCTGCTGCGCTGAGCATCCTTTCAGACAGGACACTGGACGGGGGGCAAGCCAACAGTTCCATTGCAAATTGTGCAAGCTCTGGCCAGAGGTCAAGCCTGCCCACCCAGTAGTCCAGGGGTTCATCACTCCTCAGAGCGTGCACATCAGCCGTTAACCCGATGTAGTCAGACACCTGTCGGACACCTTTTTTTACGCTCCAACATTTGGGCCACAGAAGCCTGCCTTTTTCCAGAACAACGTGACGATGGCATCATGGAAGGTGGAGTGGAGGACAAATGAGAGAGGAGAGATAGGAGAGAGGAGAAGGAGAAGAGGCTGGACGGTGAGAGCCTGGAGTGTGGCTTTGTGGGTTCTGACGGTGTTGCTCCCACTGGGCTCGGTGATTGGATTTTAGGTGCCTTCTTAAGGCGGTTGTCCCTAGGTGAGTGTTGGGCTTACCGTGACTTATGCATTGACTGCAAAGGCTGCAGATGGCAACACTGTTGTCAGCAATGGACACATTAAAAAAAGCCCACACTGCGGAGCCATGTGCCGGCGTCCTGGGAGCGCCAGATGTGACTGAACATGGTTGATGGCTCGCTCCTGATACATTTGCAGTCTGCTTTGTAACTCTTGTGAAATGAAAGTTCTGCCTGCCTCTCCTCCCTATCTGCCGGTCCGTCAGTCCGCCAGTTCTTCAAATAATTGGCCAGTAACTGTTATTACTGTGTGTAGCACTGTTAACACAGCAAAAGAGGCCAAATTTATGCAGGACTAAAATACAATCTTAGAAAAGTATACTGCTAAATAACACCTCACTTCTATCTGTGGTATTGGGGGGTCCACAGGTTTATCACACCAGTTCTACAAATAATTGGCCAGTAACTGTTGTCACTGTGTGTAGCACAGTTAACACAGCAAAAGAGGCCAAATTTTTGCAGGACTAAAATACAATCTTAGAAAATTAGACTGTTAAATAACACCCCACTTCAATATATGGTATTGGGGGGCCACTGGTCTATCACACCAGTTGTTCAAAAAATTGGCCAGTGAGTTTGGCACTGTGTGTACCAGACTTAACTCAGCAAAAGAGGCAATATTGTTGCAGGACACAAATACACTTATAAAAGTATACTCAGATAACACCCCACTTCAATATGTGATATTGGGGGGGCCACTGGTAGAGATGGCCTTGCGGTTCGCCCGGCGGTCGTTTCGAGGCAAATTTTGCTTGGTTGCTATCCACCAAATTTGCAAACACATGGCGTCGTTTGCAGCGGCCATATTAGTTTACATTGGGGAGAACTTTGACCTATGACACAGCCGTCAGGTGGAACGGGACAGCCAATTGAAACATTCCAGCACATGGACTGTCCCCCTACCCTATAAATAGACCTGAGCCGTCGGCCATTTCACATTCCGCTTTCTGCCAGTGTAGGGAGAGGTCTGCTGTGCTCATGAGGGAGTGTTTGCTAGACACATATAGCGCTGTGAAGATCCACAAAAGTCCTTTTCAGGGCTGGTATTTTGGTATAGGTCTACTAGTATCTTTTGAGTTTAGGGAGAGGTATCCAGTGCTTGCTTTAGGGGCAGGTAAAGATCGGCTGCAGTGACATAAATCGCTCTGTTAATGTCCACAAAAGTCCATTTCAGGGCTGGTATTTCAGTATAGTACAAAAGAAAAATAACAATGGAAGTGTTGGTCTCCTCTAAAAGGGGGGGGGGGGGATTTTTAAGGCAATAGTGTGCTAAATAGAAACAAGTATAACAATGGATAAAATGTAGATAATTTATTTATACAATAAAAAGATGACAACAAATGTCACTAATTGTTGACATTAGGACTCCATGGCCAAGAGTGGAAAACCACAACAGGTCATGGATCACAGAGGTCACTATAGATACAAACAGCCAAAGTAAAACAATGAAAATGACATAAGAGGAAACAAGGGATACACCACTCCTGCACCGGGATGTAAACCCCAGGAGAAGGAGAGTGTTCAATCCAACGCGTTTCGAACAATTTATTGAACTTCTAAGTTCCGATCTGCATCAGGGATATGAGAACTGGTGATCCCTTTATTTTCCTTCCTGGAAAGAAAAAATACACCAACAAACAAACAAACACATAAAGAAAGAATTATAAAGCAATATAGGTACATGGATGCGCCATCAAATTTGCCCCACACTCCCAACCATGGACATGAGCATTAAGACCGCAGACACATAAGCAAATACCCACCCAATCTTCTTGTACACAACAAATGAATTCAATTGCTGTAAAGATCCAAGCATCTTAGGAAAGATAATTTGGTTGTTGACCCAGAGAGAACCCGGAAAGGCCCGAAGGCTGTCCCGGATAGCCCATTTGGCACGAAAGTCTGCCCATCCAGTAGGCCCACGGGGTATATGCGAGCAAAGGTACCCCTTAATATATGGTGCCTAAAAACAAAAATAAGCATACATAATAGTGATGGGTAGACAAGTATGGCAACATAGACTGCAAGCTACAGGTTTTCAAAAGCAACAAGGCAGGGATGGGTTTATGCAAAAATAACTAAGCCTCCCAACCATAGTGCCTGGCATGGGGTGAAAAAACCCCTAGGACTGGGGACTAAAATAATGGTAAATATACTTACTAAAAAAAAACAAGAAAGTTAGGGTTCCCAATGTTGCCAAGCCAGGTGCGGGATACTTCAGGCTGATCAAAGTATAAAATGTAGCGTCAGATCCATGATGGCTGAAAAGCCATACATCTGGAAGTGTGCAGTGCCACGTGTATGCTGACCCCTTGCCACCTCCTACCGCATGGAGGAGCGTGGGGAAATGGCACCAAATGCGGACCTTGGCGTCCCCTGTATAAGAGGCTATGCGTGGTGCGAAGCCACGCCCTCCTAACTCTCCCGCGGGTTCGCGCTACCCGGAAGTAGCTGCGTTCCCGCTGGTAGACCGGAAGTGGCGCACTCGGCGCACCGGAAGTGACGTCAACCGTCATCATTCGGCTTCGAGGGGAGGAGACAGAGGACAAAAAAAACACCGACACTTGCAGGACAAGTGCGCAGCGTGGCGGAGCGAACTCCAACCACGCAAAACACTGTGCTTAATGCCCCTCACAAGTAAAGAATACAAGTGTAATGGTCTACATGTGCCGGACTGGAGGGGCAAAAATAACCACCAGACAGGAATGCTCTCTATTTGGCCATAAAAACAAATCATTGTGCCCTAAAAAGACACTAATTGCAACCCATCCTAACCCGACCAAAATGCCGGTATTTGGGGGTCCCAATCTTTCCACATGGGAAAGGGGATACAATAATACAAAAGTGCCTAAAAAAAAAGGGGGGAAAGCTAGGATCTAAAGAAAAAAAGGGGAGGGGAAAGAGGGCGAAAGAAAAGACCCCATACTATGCCAAAAGGTGCTTGCAGTGGTCAAAAAATGCTCACAATCCATAGATTGAGAATACTGGACAGTCCAGTGCCACGCATGCATGCCCAAATTCTACAAATACTGAAAAAACGAAAATTTTTACAAAAAATGCAAAAAATAATTTAAAAAAATTACAAAAAATTCCGCTCTGTTGTTCAAAAAACATATCAAATGGTAAGACATGAAAAAATAAATAAATAAATAAATAAATTAATTAATATAGTAGAAAAAGAGGACTAGGAGGAATTTAGTAGGTCTTGCCAGAGCCAAACCCTTGTAAGAAGGGTCTAAAACTCTCCGACTCGTTCAAGCCTGGTCGCTTGGTGGCATCAAGAATCTGGATCCAACGTGCCTCCCTCTGGAGTAGTAGCTTGTTCCAATCGCCACCCCTTGGTGGAATGTGAATGCGGTCCCAAGCGACATGTCGGCCTAAGGGCAGATAGAAGTTGCCTATTCGCATGCCTGCTAGATGTTTGTTAGCGCGAGCCTGAAACTCTTGTTTCGTCTTCCCGACATAAAATGAACCGCATTCACACTCCACCAAGTAGACGACCCCCCTGGTCTTGCAATTTGCAAAATGGCGCAATCTGTGACTGTCACCATTGGGGAGGACAAAGGAAAGTCTTCTCTGCACGTATGGACAGAGGGAGCACGAACCACAGGGAAAGGTGCCCCAAGTCCGGCAGGGATCATGTCTATGATCACCCTTAAATTCACTCTGGACCAATTTCTGGCCAATGGACCCGGCTCTTCTATAAGTCACAGATGGTTTCTGAGAAACAAATTTGGATAGCGTCAAGTCATCTGTCAAAATGTCCCAGTGTTTGGCAAGGACTTTGACTATCGTTTCGTGCTCTTTGGAATAACGTGTGATCATTCTTACTGTGTGATCCTCACGCTGTTTTCCTGACTTAAAAATCAAATCCCTGCGTTCTAGGTCTTTAACCTTGTTGAACAACTTTTTTAGACAGGACTTACTGTAGCCTCTGGCTAGAAAACGTTCGGTCAGATTATCAGCCTCCACCCGGAAGTCGTCAAAGGTCGAACAGTTCCGTCTGGCCCTAAGGAACTGGCTATAGGGAATCGACCTCTTGAGCGACTCCGGGTGGAAGCTGTTGGCATGCAGAACGTTGTTGCCAGCCGTCTTTTTCCAAAACAGTCTGCTAAGTAATTGGCCATCCTCCCCTTTATAAATCGTTACATCCAAAAAATCAATTTGTCTCTCATCGGCCACCATAGTGAAAAACAAATTGAAAACGTTCCTATTGAGACACTCAAGAAAGGTCTCCAGCAGATCCAGGGAGTCATCCCAGATGAGGAAGACGTCGTCTATGTACCCCTGCCAGATGAGTATATGGCAGGTGTACATAGACAAAGCCTCGTCTGAGAAGACCACCCGCTCCCACTCCCCCAGGTACAGGTTGGCATAAGTGGGGGCACAGCAGGTCCCCATAGCCACACCCTGCACCTGGAGGTAGTGGGAGCCCTGGAAAACAAAAATATTATTATGGAGGATGAAGTCCAACATGGACAGGACAAACTGATCGAAAGCCCAGTTGTCCATACCCTTTTGGCTTAGGATCCTTCTGATGGCCTGTATCCCTAGGTCGTGTGGGATGCCATTATATAGGCATTCCACATCAATGGACACAAGTAGGGCTGACTGTGGGACTTGTAGATTCTCCAAAATTTGCAAAAGATGTAAGGTGTCCCTAGTGTAAGAGGTCAAACCCAAAACATAGGGGCGAAGGTAGGCATCAATAACTATACTGATGCCCTCTGAGATGCTACCATTGCCGGAGATATCTCCAGATTTGAAAAAAGAATGGGAAAAAGAATTGAATAACTGTTCCACCAATTTGATGAAACTATTACAGGGGGAGTACCAAACCCAGATCTCCAAAATCAATGAGGAAGTTAAAAACATCTATGTACAACTTGCCCCTTTGAAAAATCATAAAGAACACACCAATTATGAAACCAATTTAAAAAAACATCTGGAAAAATATGGCAAAACAGTCTTGCTTAAAAAGGACAAAAAATTTTGGAGGGATAAAAACGCCTTTGGGGAAGGTAAGGCCTACAAACGGCATAATGGAAACAAATTCCCCAAAAAGCGTTTTATGAATACGGGGAGACCAACTCACCACCGTGAGACGGAATACTCGTCCGATTCACAATCATACTCCTCCTCTTCTGCACATTCCTCAACTGATTTCCGGCCAATAAAACGGAAGGGTAAACCCTTCAAACGCCAGGAACAGGGTACAAGTGAAGGGAATGCATAACACAGTAAAAAACCAACAAAGGGAGTCGACCCCTCTGGTGGTCAATCGGAGAATACAACTAAGGTCAATACTAAGAATGACAGTAGTAGTACAGGGCAAAGAAATATGAGATCTGGTCAGCAAAGTAGTAAAGACCTTGGAACAAAGCCCAAAAATACTGACGGGCCTTTTTTAGGCAAGGGCCCTCTGGCCAAAGCCAATGGCCAGAAGGGAATAGAGCCTTATATGCTCAGGTCGAGCTCCAATCTGAGCTTGAATGTGACCCAGGATTAAATATCATCAACCTTTCTTCCCATGCTCTTACAGCCAAGGAAAGAAAGGTTCTATCTTTAGGCCTGTCCTTCTGCCCAATCAGATCGTTCGACAAATTCGAACTCATTAACCACTTGCCGACCGCCGCACGCCGATCTACGTCGCCGGTCAGCCCCTCACAGGCAAAGTGACGTAGGGCTACGTCACTAGCTTGTGAGGGTCTAGGGAGCGAGCGCGCGCCGCCGGAGGCACGCTCCCGCTCCCGCGTGGTCACGGACCCCCCCGCGCATGTGACCGGCGGACCCGATGTCCGCCGGCCACTCTGCGATCGGCGGGGGAGAGGGAGAAAGTCAGGCAGCTTGTGTAAACAAGCTGCCTGTCATTCTCCCCTCTGTATGAGAGCTGATCATATGGATCTACTATGTAGATCCGTTGATCACTCTGCATACAGCTGAAGCCACAGCCAATCACAGTAAGAATCACGCCCCTAGGGACACACACAGCCCCTTCCTCTCAAATAAAGTTAACCCCTTCACTACCAGTGTATTTTTACAGTAACAGTGCATATATATAGCACTGATTACTGTAGAAATGTCACTGGTAACCCCAAAAGTGTCAAAAATGTCAGTCAAGGGTCCGATCTGTCCGCCGCAATGTCGCAGTACCGCAAAAAAAAATCGCAGATCGCCGCCATTACGCGTTAAAAAAAAAACAACAAAAATGACAAAAATCTTTCCCTTAGTCAGTAAACGCAATAACTTTTGCGCAAACCAATCAAAATACGCTTTTTGCGATTTTTTTTACCAAACATAGGTAGCATAAAACAAATTGGCCGAAAATGTTAAAAAATTTTGATTTTTACATTTTTTTTGGGGGGAATTTCATATAAAAAAAGGGAAAAATATTGCTATTTTTGCAAAATTGACGCTCTTTTTTTGTTTATAGCGCGTGATCAAAAAATCGCACAGGTGATCAAATACCGCCAAAAGAAAGCTCTGTTTGTGGGACAAAAAGGACGCCAAATTCATTTAGGTACAGCATCGCACGATCGCGCAATTGTCCGTTAAAGTCACGCAGTGCCGAATCGCAAAATACCCCCTGGTCGTTTAGCAGCCAAATCCTCCGGGGCTTAAGTGGTTAAAGACATTCATTTATTTGCTAGACGCCTTTTGTTTAAAAGTATGTTCGACAAAACTGAGAATCAGGAACCGACTATCCAATCGGGACTCACAGCCGCGGATTTCAGGGCTCTGAAAGATTTGAACCTCCTACTTTGGGAGAGCGGCTCGGAGGATTGGGGATGAGGTTGAGGAAGAGGTTCAAGGTCCTGCGGAGGTACTCTCCGCTGGCCCTTCTCTTTCCAACCTCCGTAGAGGGTCATCTAAATTCACCTCCTTCGACTCTAACCCCTCCCTGGCACTATTCGTCAAACGTGTCACGAAGGACTTACAGACCATCAATGCCAGCAAATCATATAACAACTTGAGTCCCACTCTACAGATGGCCCTCAAAGCCCTTCAGGACAATACGAGCATCACCATCAAGCCCTCCGATAAGGGGGGCAATATTGTTCAGATGGACAATGACAATTATGTATCCATGTGTCTCAAAATCCTCCAGGACCCGAGATGGTACCGCCGGGTATCCGCCTCCCTGGTGGGTAAGTCCAATCTCCAATTTTATCACCTTTTGGATGAAGCTGGTATGGCTGGCACTATTACCAAAGAGATTTGGGATTTTGCCCGGACCCGCCATCCAAGGACACCCACGATGTATGCGCTCCCAAAGGTGCATAAAAATTTGGACAACCCACCAGGGAGGCCGATTATCTCCGGCAATGGTAGCATCTCGGAGGGCATCAGTATAGTTATTGATGCCTACCTTCGCCCCTATGTTTTGGGTTTGACCTCTTACACTAGGGACACCTTACATCTTTTGCAAATTTTGGAGAATCTACAAGTCCCACAGTCAGCCCTACTTGTGTCCATTGATGTGGAATGCCTATATAATAGCATCCCACACGACCTAGGGATACAGGCCATCAGAAGGATCCTAAGCCAAAAGGGTATGGACAACTGGGCTTTCGATCAGTTTGTCCTGTCCATGTTGGACTTCATCCTCCATAATAATATTTTTGTTTTCCAGGGCTCCCACTACCTCCAGGTGCAGGGTGTGGCTATGGGGACCTGCTGTGCCCCCACTTATGCCAACCTGTACCTGGGGGAGTGGGAGCGGGTGGTCTTCTCAGACGAGGCTTTGTCTATGTACACCTGCCATATACTCATCTGGCAGGGGTACATAGACGACGTCTTCCTCATCTGGGATGACTCGCTGGATCTGCTGGAGACCTTTCTTGAGTGTCTCAATAGGAACGTTTTCAATTTGTTTTTCACTATGGTGTCCGATGAGAGACAAATTGATTTTTTGGATGTAACGATTTATAAAGGGGAGGATGGCCAATTACTTAGCAGACTGTTTTGGAAAAAGACGGCTGGCAACAACGTTCTGCATGCCAACAGCTTCCACCCGGAGTCGCTCAAGAGGTCGATTCCCTATAGCCAGTTCCTTAGGGCCAGACGGAACTGTTCGACCTTTGACGACTTCCGGGTGGAGGCTGATAATCTGACCGAACGTTTTCTAGCCAGAGGCTACAGTAAGTCCTGTCTAAAAAAGTCGTTCAACAAGGTTAAAGACCTAGAACGCAGGGATTTGATTTTTAAGTCAGGAAAACAGCGTGAGGATCACACAGTAAGAATGATCACACGTTATTCCAAAGAGCACGAAACGATAGTCAAAGTCCTTGCCAAACACTGGGACATTTTGACAGATGACTTGACGCTATCCAAATTTGTTTCTCAGAAACCATCTGTGACTTATAGAAGAGCCGGGTCCATTGGCCAGAAATTGGTCCAGAGTGAATTTAAGGGTGATCATAGACATGATCCCTGCCGGACTTGGGGCACCTTTCCCTGTGGTTCGTGCTCCCTCTGTCCATACGTGCAGAGAAGACTTTCCTTTGTCCTCCCCAATGGTGACAGTCACAGATTGCGCCATTTTGCAAATTGCAAGACCAGGGGGGTCGTCTACTTGGTGGAGTGTGAATGCGGTTCATTTTATGTCGGGAAGACGAAACAAGAGTTTCAGGCTCGCGCTAACAAACATCTAGCAGGCATGCGAATAGGCAACCTCTATCTGCCCTTAGGCAGACATGTCGCTTGGGATCATCAATACCGCATGCCCCGAGTCAACTTCACCGTCTTGGACCGCATTCCATTCCACCAAGGGGTGGCGATTGGAACAAGCTACTACTCCAGAGGGAGGCACATTGGATCCAGATTCTTGATGCCACCAAGCGACCAGGCTTGAACGAGTCGGAGAGTTTTAGACCCTTCTTACAAGGGTTTAGCTCTGACAAGACCGACTAAATTCCTCCTAGTCCTCTTTTTCTACTATATTAATTTATTTATTTATTTATTTTTTCATGTCTTACCATTTGATATGTTTTTTGAACAACAGAGCGGAATTTTTTGTAATTATTTTTTGCATTTTTTGTAAAAATTTTTGTTTTTCAGTATTTGTAGAATTTGGGCATGCATGCGTGGCACTGGACTGTCCAGTATTCTCAATCTATGGATTGTGAGCATTTTATGACCACTGCAGGCACCTTTTGGCATAGTATGGGGTCTTTTCTTTTGCCCTCTTTCCCCTCCCCTTTTTTTCTTTAGATCCTAGCTTTCCCCCCTTTTTTTAGGCACTTTTGTATTATTGTATCCCCTTTCCCATGTGGGAAGATTGGGACCCCCAAATACCGGCATTTTGGTCGGGTTAGGATGGGTTGCAATTAGTGTCTTTTTAGGGCACAATGATTTGTTTATATGGCCAAATAGAGAGCATTCCTGTCTGGTGGTTATTTTTGCCCCTCCAGTCCGACACATGTAGGCCCTTACACTTGTATTCTTTACTCGTGAGGGGCATTAAGCACAGTGTTTTGCATGGTTGGAGTTCGCTCCGCCACGCTGCGCACTTGTCCTGCAAGTGTCGGTGGTTTTTTGTCCTCTGTCTCCTCCCCTCGAAGCCGAATGATGACGGTTGACGTCACTTCCGGTTAGCCGAGTGTGCCACTTCCGGTCTACCAGCGGGAACTCAGCTACTTCCGGGTAGCGCGAACCCGCGGGAGAGTTAGGAGGGCGTGGCTTCGCACAGGGGACGCCAAGGTCCGCATTTGGTGCCATTTCCCCACGCTCCTCCATGCGGTAGGAGGTGGCAAGGGGTCAGCATACACGTGGCACTGCACTCTTCCAGATGTATGGCTTTTCAGCCATCATGGATCTGACGCTACATTTTATACTTTGATCAGCCTGAAGTATCCTGCACCTGGCTTGGCAACATTGGGAACCCTAACTTTCTTGTTTTTTTGTGTAAGTATATTTACCATTATTTTAGTCCCCAGTCCCGGGGGTTTTTTCACCCCATGCCAGGCACTATGGTTGGGAGGCTTAGTTATTTTTGCATAAACCCATCCCTGCCTTGTTGCTTTTGAAAACCTGTAGCTTGCAGTCTATGTTGCCATACTTGTATACCCATCACTATTATGTATGCTTATTTTTGTTTTTAGGCACCATGTATTAAGGGGTACCTTTGCTCGCATATACCCCGTGGGCCTACTGGATGGGCAGACTTTCGTGCCAAATGGGCTATCCGGGACAGCCTTCGGGCCGTTCCGGGTTCTCTCTGGGTCAACAACCAAATTATCTTTCCTAAGATGCTTGGATCTTTACAGCAATTGAATTCATTTGTTGTGTACAAGAAGATTGGGTGGGTATTTGCTTATGCTTATGTGTCTGCGGTCTTAATGCTCATGTCCATGGTTGGGAGTGTGGGGCAAGTTTGATGGCGCATCCATGTACCTATATTGCTTTATAATTCTTTCTTTATGTGTTTGTTTGTTGGTGTATTTTTTCTTTCCAGGAAGAAAAATAAAGGGATCACCAGTTCTCATATCCCTGATGAAGATCGGAACTTAGAAGTTCAATAAATTCTTCGAAACGCGTTGGATTGAACACTCTTCTTCTCCTGGGGTTTACATCCCGGTGCAGGAGTGGTGTATCCCTTATTTCCTCTTATGTCATTTTCATTGTTTTACTTTGGCTGTTTGTATCTATAGTGACCTCTGTGATCCATGACCTGTTGTGGTTTTCCACTCTTGGCCATGGAGTCCTAATGTCAACAATTAGTGACATTTGTTGTCATCTTTTTATTGTATAAATAAATTATCTACATTTTATCCATTGTTATACTTGTTTCTATTTAGCACACTATTGCCTTAAAAATCCCCCCCCTTTTAGGGGAGACTAACACTTCCAGTGTTATTTTTCTTTTGTACTGACTCTTTGGGATGATGGCAATTTCATGTCACTTATCATCTGGGACCAATTATTTGGTATTTCGGTATAGTAGCAGTCTCTCTTCAGTATAGGGACAGGTTATCCAGTCTGTGCTGTAGGGGCAATCGCTCTGTTAATGTCCACAAAAGTCATTTAAAGTGCTGCAATGTCGTTATAGGGTTGATTACAGTCTCTTTAGTATAGGGGCAGGTATCCAGTGGTTGCTGTAGGGGCAGTGCCAAACTCCCTGGCCAATTTTTTCAACAACTGGTGTGATAGACCAGTGGCCCCCCAATACAACATATTGAAGTGGGGTGTTATTTAACAGTATACTTTTTTAAGGGTGTATTTTAGTCTTGCAAAAATGTGGCCTCTCTTGCTGTGTTGACTGTGCTACACACAGTTACTGCCCAATTATTTGTAGAACTGGTGTGATAAAACTGTGGCCCCCCAATACCACAGATTGAAGTGAGGTGTTATTTAACAGTATACTTTTCTAAGATTGTATTTTAGTCCTGCAAAAAATTGGCCTCTTTTGCTGTGTTAACTGTGCTACACACAGTGACAACAGTTACTGATCAATTATTTGTAGAACTGGTGTTCTAAACCTGTGGCCCCCCAATACCACAGATTGAAGCGGGGTGTTACAGTATATACCTTTTTCCAGATATACTCTAGAGACTTTTGTCACAGAGTAATTAAAAAAAAGATGACAGGCAGAGGTGGTAGGGGTAGGGCAGGAGCAGTAGGCGGAGCCTAACTGGGAAGTTTCAAAAGCCGCGTGCAATTACGTCAAAGGACCCACCAGACTTAGTTGAGTGGGTCACTCAGCCTTCCTCTTCTGCACCCTCCTCATCCTCTCTATCTGCACCCTCTTCACACTCTACTGTGTGCACCCCCAAAGACATCACCACCACCAGTGTTGGTAAAGTAACGGATTACAGTAACTACATTATTTTTTTTGGTAACTAAGTAACGTAACTAGTTACAATACAAATATTGGTAACTACACTACTTTACTAGGCTATAGGAGGTAACTACACTACTTTACTAGGCAATAGGAGGTAACTACACTACTTTACTAGGCTATAGGAACGTGCTTTCCTGCGATACAATCGTTATTTTGAAGAATAGAGAGGGATGAAGTTTTTTGACTTTTTGTTGCACTTTATGTTTTATTCTGTTTTTTCAGGTTTCGTTCTCATGTTTCCCAAAGCCTGTGTTTATACAATAAACTCTATGCAGAAAGAGTGTCATGTATCTTCTTCTACACGGTCAATTAAGAAAGAGGAAAGTAAAGTAATAAGTAGTGAAGTTACTTTTCAAATGCAGTAACTAGTAAAGTAATCTCGTTACAATTTGCAGAAGTAACTAGTAACTAGTAACCAGTGTTGGGGTAGTTACATAAAAAATGTAACTAGTTACTAGTTACTTCTATAAATTGTAATGAGATTACTTTACTAGTTACTGCATGTGAAAAGTAACTTCACTACTTATTACTTTACTTTACTCTTTCTTAATAGACCTCTCAGAGTGGAGAGTGGGCATGGGTAGAAGTGAGGGAAAATGATAAGAGAGTGGAGAGTGGGCATGGGCAGAAGTGAGGGAGAATGATCGGAGAGTGGGCATGGGTAGAAGTAAGGGAGAATTATCAGATAGTGGAGAGTGGGCATGGGTAGAAGTGAGGGAAAATGATAAGAGAGTGGAGAGTGGGCATGGGCAGAAGTGAGGGAGAATAATCGGAGAGTGGGCATGGGTAGAAGTAAGGGAGAATTATCAGAGAGTGGAGAGTGGGCATGGGCAGAAGTGAGGGAGAATGATCAGAGAGTGGAGAGTGGGCTGGGCATGGGTAGAAGTGAGGGAGAATGATCAGAGAGTGGAGAGTGGGCATGGGTAGAAGTGAGGGAGAATGATCAGAGAGTGGAGAGTGGGCATGGGTAGAAGTAAGGGAGAATGATCAGAGAGTGGAGAGTGGGCATGGGCAGAGGTGAGGGAGAATGATCAGAGAGTGGAGAGTGGGCTGGGCATGGGTAGAAGTGAGGGAGAATGATCAGAGAGTGGAGAGTGGGCATGGGCAGAAGTGAGGGAGAATGATCAGAGAGTGGAGAGTGGGCTGGGCATGGGTAGAAGTGAGGGAGAATGATCAGAGAGTGGAGAGTGTGCATGGGCAGAAGTAAGGGAGAATGATCAGAGAGTGGAGAGTGGGCATGGGCAGAAGTGAGGGAGAATGATCAGAGAGTGGAGAGTGGGCTGGGCATGGGTAGAAGTGAGGGAGAATGATCAGAGAGTGGAGAGTGTGCATGGGTAGAAGTAAAGGAGAATGATCAGAGAGTGGAGAGTGGGCATGGGCAGAAGTGAGGGAGAATGATCAGAGTGGAGAGTGGGCTGGGCATGGGTAGAAGTGAGGGAGAATGATCAGAGAGTGGAGAGTGGGCATGGGCAGAAGTGAGGGAGAATGATCAGAGAGTGGAGAGTGGGCTGGGCATGGGTAGAAGTGAGGGGGAATGATCAGAGAGTGGAGAGTGGGCATGGGTAGAAGTGAGGGAGAATGATCAGAGAGTGGAGAGTGGGCATGGGTAGAAGTAAAGGAGAATGATCAGAGAGTGGAGAGTGGGCACGGGCAGAAGTGAGGGAGAATGATCAGAGTGGAGAGTGGGCTGGGCAGAAGTAAGGTAGAATGATCAGAGAGTGGAGAGTGGGCATGGGCAGAAGTGAGGGAGAATGATCAGAGAGTGGAGAGTGGGCTGGGCATGGGTAGAAGTGAGGGAGAATGATCAGAGAGTGGAGAGTGTGCATGGGTAGAAGTAAAGGAGAATGATCAGAGAGTGGAGAGTGGGCACGGGCAGAAGTGAGGGAGAATGATCAGAGTGGAGAGTGGGCTGGGCATGGGCAGAAGTGAGGGAGAATGATCAGAGAGTGGAGAGTGGGCTGGGCATGGGTAGAAGTGAGGGAGAATGATCAGAGAGTGGAGAGTGGGCATAGGCAGAAGTGAGGGAGAATGATCAGAGAGTGGAGAGTGGGCTGGGCATGGGTAGAAGTGAGGGAGAATGAAGTCAGGGACAATGATCAGAGAGTGGAGAGTGGGCTGGGCATGGGTAGAAGTGAGGGAGAATGATCAGAGAGTGGAGAGTGGGCATAGGCAGAAGTGAGGGAGAATGATCAGAGAGTGGAGAGTGGGCTGGGCATGGGTAGAAGTGAGGGAGAATGAAGTGAGGGACAATGATCAGAGAGTGGAGAGTGGGCTGGGCATGGGTAGAAGTGAGGGAGAATGATCAGAGAGTGGAGAGTGGGAGCAAGCGCATTGAACACATCACACATGGGTCTTCAATTATGAAGCCGAGTGCTCATTCCTGCGAAACTGGGGGCATGGCTGAGCATCCTTCCATCTAGGAACGAGGGGCTGTCACGACGCTTACCTAGTAGGGACAGACTCTTGCTCTGTGTGTGTGTCTGTGCTAAAAAAATCGGAGCGCCGCCAGCCCGCCACCTCACTTCTTCTCCCTCACTGTCTGTCTCCGTCTCTCCGAGTCCACGCCCACGGCTCCTGCGGCGGGAGAGGAGAATCACTCCGCTGACGAGGAGGGCAGAGCCACAGAGCATAGGCTAGGCAGGCAGTGGGCTGTCCGGCCGGCGCCCAGCCGGAACTTCATGTTCGCCTCCTAGGAAACTTATTTAAGGTAAAGCCCCTGGGAATAAAGCTGCCCTGATGATTGTATGATCGCACGGCTTGAGTAACGCAGGAAAGCGCGTTCCTCAAGCCGTGTAAAGTAATTTAGTTACCAATCTTACCAATGTAACTCGTTACATTACTACGTTACCAAAAAAAGTAACGTAGTTACTGTAATCCGTTACATTGTAACTTGTTACCCCCAACACTGCTAGTAACTAGTTACTTTTTTTGAGTAACTACCCCAACACTGACCACCACCACCACATACCCTCCGCTTGAGTCACTGGAATTATTTTCCGATCCATCACAAGACGTTTGCAATGCGCAGCCATTGTTTGCATCAGATCAGGAAGAGGAGGTAGCAACAGCCACCACTCAGCAGTCTGACGACAGAACCCAGATCAGCCCAAGGAGGTTGGTCCCCGCTGTTGCTGCCTACTCCGAGATCTCAAATGTTAATAGTGGGGAAGGTGATGTGGATGATGACGAGTCTATGGACGTCATGTGGGAGTCCACAAGACAGGAAGAGGAAGGAAGTGCAGAGGGAGAGACGGACCGGCAGATAGGGAGGAGAGGCAGGCAGAACTTGCTTTGCAGAAGAGGTAGAAAGCAGACTGCAAATGTATCAGGAGCGAGCCATCAACCATGTACAGTCACATCTGGCGCTGCCGGCACATGGCTCCGCAGTGTGGGCTTTTTTTAATGTGTCCGTTGCTGACAATAGTGTTGCCATCTGCAGCCTTTGCAGTCAAGCATAAGTAGGTAAGCCCAACACTCACCTAGGGGCGACCGCCTTAAGAAGGCACCTGAACTCCCATCACCGAGCCCAGTGGGAGCAACACCATCAGAACACACAAAGCCACACTTCAGGCTCTCACCGTCCAGCATCTTCTCCTTCTCCTCTGTCCTCACATTTGCCCTCCACTCCACCTTCCATGATGCCGTTGTCATTGTTCTGGAAAAAGGCAGGCTTCTGTAGTCCAAATGTTGGAGCGGAAAAAAATGATGACGCCGGATAACCCTCTTGCCCAACGTTTGACTGCTGGCTTGTCGGAACTGATAGCCCGCCAACTACTGCCATATCAACTGGTGGACTCGGAGGCCTTTCGTAAATTTGTGGCCATTGGAACACCACAATGGAAGGTCCCAGGCAGGAAATATTTCTCGCAAAAGGGCATTCCAGAGCTGTATGGCAATGTTCAGTGGCAAGTGCATATATCTCTGGCACACAGTGTTTGTGCCAAGATACATCTGACCACAGACACATGGTTTGGCAAAAACGGGCAGGGAAGGTATATCACTTTTACTGCCCACTGGGTGAACCTTCTGACGGCGGCCAAGCATGTAAATCCTCCTCCTCCTCCTCCTCCTCTTCCATCCTCCCTCACCTCCTCGGCTGACTCCTCCTCTTCCGCTGCTACCGTCTCTTCCACTGCACTACCCAAGATCCCCAGAACCTATTCCACATGCCAGGTGAGATGTTGCCAAGCTGTGCTGCGTCTGTTGTGCCTGGAAGCCAAGAGCCACACTGGTCCTGCACTCCTTTCAGCTTCGCGTTCACAGGCAGATCAGTGGCTGACACCGCTGAATTTGACAGTTGGTAACGTGGTGGGCAACAACGGTGCCAATCTGCTGAGCGTGCTGAAACAGGGCAAAATAACACACGTGCCATGCATGGCACACGTCCTGAACTTGGTCGCGCAGCGATTTGTTGGCAAATACCCTGGGGTCCAGGACATCTTGCAGCAGGCCAGGAAAATCTCGGGCCATTTCCGAAGATCTTACACAGCCATGGCTCGCCTTGCTGACATTCAGCGGCGACACAACCTGCCCCTCAGGCGTCTTATTTGTGACTGCCCGACGCAATGGAATTCAACGTTGCATATGCTTGATAGGCTTGATAAACGTGCAGTTAATGACTACCTGTTCGAACTCGGCGGCAGGACAGGTTCTGGGGAGCTTGGGTTTTTTAATTTACATCTATCAACATTGAACCTCATCTGCCATGTAGTTGCCCACCCCATAATTTTGTTCAGGTCCGCTTGTAAGGTTTCCACATCCTGCACAGAAAATATTGGCATGCTTAGTTTAGTATCATCCGCAAATACTGAGATTTTACTCGATATCCCCTCCTCTAGATCATTTATGAATAAATTAAACAGGATTGGCCCCAGGACAGAACCCTGGGGGACCCCGCTTTCCACACCCTCCACATCTGAGTACTCCCCATTAATCACCACCCTTTGCAACCTCCCCTGGAGCCAGTTCTCTATCCAGGTACTCACCTTATGGTCCATACCTACCATCCTTAGTTTGAACAGTAAGCGTTTGTGGGGAACGGTGTCAAAGGCCTTTGCGAAGTCCAGGTACACCACATCCGCAGGCTTACCTTTATCTAGGTGGCAGCTCACTTCATCATAGAAGGTTATTAGATTGGTTTGGCAAGAACGATTTTTCATGAATCCATGCTGATTACTACTAATAATACCGTTTTCATTACTAAAGTCTGTATGTGGTCCCTTAACATCCCCTCCAAAATCTTGCAGACTACTGATGTTAGGCTGACCGGCCTATAGTTACCTGGGATATATCTCGGCCCCTTTTTAAATATTGGTACCATGTTGGCTTTTTTCCAATCAGCTGGCACCATACCTGTCTGTAAACTATCCTTAAAGATCAAGAATAATGGTCTGGCAATCACCTGGCTGAGCTCTTTAAGAACCCTCGGGTGCAAGCCATCCGGTCCCGGTGATTTATTTATGTTAAGTTTCTCTAGTTTAGTTCTAAGTCTATCTTCTGTTAGCCATGGCGGTATTTCCCGAGGTGTGTTGTTTAGTTTGGCCTTACAAGCTGGGTTAGTGTAGCCCCCCGATTCTTTTGTGAAGACTGAAGAGAAGAAATTATTTAACACTGCCGCCTTTTCCTTGTCCTCTGTGGCCAAAACTCCCTTATCGTCTTTTATGGGGCCAATGTGTTCTGGCCTCGCTTTCTTACTGTTTATATATTTAAAGAATTTCTTGGGGTTCTTTTTACTCTCTTCCACTATATGTCTCTCGTGTTCTATTTTAGCCGCCCTGATTTCGTCTTTACATTTCATGTGAGCTAATTTTTGCAGCCTATAGAGGCCGACACTTCTGTATACTGTGTGAATGCCTACTGTACCTCTAGCCATCAAAAACGAAGTTCTTTGCTGTCAGTTCAACCCATGTGAGCTAATTTTTGGAGCCTATACAGTCCGACACTTACTTCTGTATACTGTGAATGCCTAATGTACCTATAGCCATCAAATACTAAGTTCTTTGCTGTCAGTTCAACCCATGTGAGCTAATTTTTGGGGCCTATACAGGCCGATACTTCTGTATCCTGTGAAAGCCTACTGTACCTCTAGCCATCAAAAACTAAGTTCTTTGCTGTCAGTTAAACCCATGTGAGCTATTTTTTGGAGCCTATACAAGCCAACACTTACTTCTGTATACTGTGTGAATGCCTAATGTTACATAGTTACATAGTAGGTGAGGTTGAAAAAAGACAATAGTCCATCCAGTTCAACCTGTGTAGGTGTGTGTGGCTGTAATCATCTCACATAGCCCTGAATGTTCTGATCCTTGAGATGTACATCTAAGAGTCTTTTGAAAGCCACCATACTTCCCGCAGAAACCACCTCTTGTGGTAGAGAATTCCACAATCTTGTAGCCCTAACAGTAAAGAACCCCCCACGTTGCCTGAGGTTAAAACGCTTCTCCTCTAATCGCATTGTATGCCCTCGAGTCCTCATGCAATCCCTTCGACTGAATAGCTGTTTTTCTAAGCTGAGATCCCCATGCTATCATGTCCCCCCTCAGGCGTCTCTTCTCCTTGGAGAATAAATCAAGCCATTGCAGATGCTCATCATAATTAAGGTCCTCCAATCCCCTAATCAGTTTAGTTGCCCTTCTCTGGACTCTCTCCAGCTCCAACACATCCCTCCTGAGGACTGGCGACCAGAACTGGACAGAATACTCCAGATGCGGTCGGACCAGAGTTTTATAAAGTGGAAGGATTATAGTCTTATCTCTGGAATACATCCCTTTCTTTATGCATGCTAATATTCTGCTGGTTTTGGCATCTGCCGCTTGACATTGCATGCTATTGCCTAATCTATCATCAACCAAGACTCTCAGATCTTTCTCCATTTTTGATTCCTCCAAGGGTTCCCCTCCTAACGTGTATTGTGCTTTTATGTTTTTAGTCCCCAAGTGCAAAACCTTACACTTCTCCACATTAAACCTCATTTGCCATGTCGTTGCCCACTCCGTTATTTTGTCCACGTCATTCTGTAGGATATCTGCTTCATACTGTGCAGTTATTGCCCTGCCCAATTTGGTGTCATCTGCAAAAACTGATATCGAACTACTGATCCCGTCCTCAATGCTGTTTATGAATAAATTGAACAAGGTTGGTCCCAGGACTGAGCCTTGGGGGACCCTGCTTACCACCTCAGACCAGTCTGAGTATGCGCTGTTTATTACCACCCTTTGGACACGCCCTTTTAGCCAGTTCCGTATCCAAAAGCAAACCCTGCTGTCGATACCTGCAGACCTTATTTTATAAATTAAGCACTTGTGGGGAACTGTATCAAGCGCCTTAGCGAAATCCAGGTACACCCCATCCACCGGTCTGCCCCTATCTAGCTCACAGCTCACCTCCTCTTAGAATGTTAAGAGATTGGTTTGACAAGAACGCCCATTTGTAAACCCATGCTGATTACTGCTGATGATGTTGTTGTTGATATAGTCCCTATCATCCCCTCCAGAAGTTTACATACTATCGATGTCAAACTGACAGGCCTATAATTTCCCGGGATATGCCTCTGCCCCTTTTTGAATATTGGAATCACGTTAGCTTTCCTCCAATCCCCTGGTACATCTCCTGTCCTAATACTGTCAGCGAAGATCAGGAACAGTGGTCTAGATATAACCTTACTGAGTTCCTTGAGTACTCTCAGATGTACGCCATCAGGGCCTGGTGATTTGTTTATGTTAAGTTTATCCAGCCTTTCCCTGATTTCACCCTCTGTTAGCCATAGTGGCAAGTCCTGTGTATTACTACTAACCATACAGTCATGGTCAGTGTACCCCTTCGTTTCCTGTGTAAAGACTGACGAGAAAAAAGCATTCAGCACGGTTGCTTTTTCAGTGTCCTCTGTAACCATCCTCCCATCATCGTTAATTATGTGTGCAATATGCTCTGCCCTAATTTTTTTGCTGTTGATATATTTAAAGAATTTCTTTTACTATCCTCCGCTATATGTCTCTCAAAGTTGATTTTAGCCATTTTGATTTCGTGTTTACTTTTCTTATTTGCCTCCTTATATTGCTCGAAAGCCGATACTGTGCCCTCTGATTTATATTTCTTGAAGGCCAATTTTTTTCCCCTAATAAGTTTTTTAATGCTACGGTTTAGCCAGCCAGGTTTGGCTTTGTCTCTTCTAAATTTATTTCCCATAGGAATGCACTGCAAGATGCATTTGCTTAATATGTTCCTAAAGCATTCCCATTTTTCCTCTGTGGTCAGTGATCCCAGGGTTTGGTCCCAGTTTACCCTTTCCATCAAAGAGTACAATTTTGGAAAGTTTGCCCTTCTGAAGTTTAGGGTTCTTATGTTCCCCACTTGCCGTGTTATATTGTTATTTACACTAAATGTGATCATCCTGTGATCGCTAGAGCCCAGGTTGTCCTGGACTCCTACCTTCGAGATTAGGTCTGGATCATTAGTGATCAATAGATCCAGGACTGCGTTACCTCTAGCCATCATGTACTACGTTCTTTGCTGTCAGATAAACCCATGTGAGCTCATTTTTGGAGCCTATACAGGCTGACACTTACTTCTGTATACTGTGAACGCATACTGTACCTCTAGCCATCAAAAACTAAGTTCTTTGCTGTCAGTTCAACCCATGTGAGCTAATTTTTGGAGCGTATACAGGCCGACACTTACTTCTGTATACTGTGAATGCCTAATGTATTTTGTACCTCTAGCCATCAAAAACTAAGTTGTTTGCTGTCAGTTCAAGCCATATGAGCTAATTTTTGGAGCCTTTACAGGCCGACACTTACTTCTGTATACTCTGAACGCCTACTGTACCTCTAGCCATCAAAAACGAAGTTCTTTGCTGTCAGTTCAACTCATGTGAGCTATTTTTTGGGGCCTATACAGGCCAACACTTACTTCTGTATCCTGTGAAAGCCTACTGTACCTCTAGCCATCAAATACTAAGTTCTTTGTTGTCAGTTCAACCCATGGAAGCTAATTTTTTCAGCCTATACAGGCCGACACTTCTGTATACTGTGTGAATGTCTAATGTACCTCTATCCATCAAATACTAAGTTCTTTGCTGTCAGTTAAACCCAGGTGGGCTAATTTTTGGGGCCTTTTATGGCCGACACTTACTTCTGTATCATGTGAATGCCTAATGTACCTTCAGCCACAGAATACTATGTTCTTAGCTGTCAGGTAAACACATGTGGGCTAATTTTTGGGGCCTGGAATGGCCGACACTTACTTCTTTATCCTGTGAATGCCTAATTTTTCAGACTGGAAATTAAAAACAATGGTCTGTAAAGGTTCTGCCAAATTGTGGAATGGATGCGGACCCATTTTACAGATGTGTGAATGGACCCTATATGTATTAGACATATATTTACCGGCTTCTGTCAGTTCTGCCTGATTTATGAAAAAAAATATATATATATTTTTTGCTGTAAAAAAAAAAAAAATTTAGGGCAACTTTTTCAATTGCAATACTTCTGTTATCACACTGTCCATGTGCTGGGACTATTTGTGCACAGTTAGTATGTCTTTTGTGGCTGCAAATATGACCTAAAGGTTTTTAAAGTTTGCCTCCCATTAAAGTCAATTGGGCCCGCCGCGAACTCGCGGTTTGCGGACATTGCGGCTGACGTTCGTACCGCCCCGGCCGATGTTCGTCCATCACTAGTCACTGGTATATCACACCAGTTGTTCAAAAAACTGGCCAGTGAGTTTGGCAGTTAACACAGCAAGAGGCCACATTTTTGCAAGACTAAAATACTCTTAGAAAATTATACTGTTAACCACTTCCATACAGAGCAGTTAGACCCCCTACTCTCTTTTATCATTTTTTTCACACAAATAGAGCTTTCTTTTGGTGGTATTTGATCACAACTGGGTTTTTTTCATGATATAAGCAAAAAAAGAGCAACATTTTTGAAAAAAAAAACACTTTTTTTAGTTTCTATTATAAAATTTTGCAAAAAATGTATTTTTCTTCATACATTTGGGCCAAAATATATACTGCTACATATCTCTGGTAAAATTAACCCAAATTAGTGTATATTATTTAGTCTGTGTGAAAGTTATTGAGTCTAGAAGCTATGGTACCAATTACTGAAAATTGATCACACCAGATGTACTGAAGGCCTATCTCCTTTCTTGAGGCCCTGAAATGTCAGGACAGTACAAATACACCCCAAATGACCCCTTTTTGTAAAGTAGACAGTCCAAGGTATTTATTTAGAGGCATTGTGAGTTTTTTGAAGTTATAATTTTTTCCCACAATTCTTGGGAAAATGAAGAAAAAAAATGTTTTTTCTTTTTTTTCCCACAAAGTTGTCAATTTATAAGCCATTTCTAACACATAGCATGTACACAGCAAAAATCACACCCCAAAATACATTATGCTACTCCTTCTGAGTATGGTGATACCACGTGTGAGACTTTTACACAGCCTGGCCACAAAAAGAGACTCCACATCCAAGTAGCACCTTCAGGCGTTCTAGGAGCATAAATACACATAAAACTTTCTTACTACCTATCACACTTTTGAAGGCCCTAGAGCACCAATACAATGGAAAAGCTCACAAAATGACCCCATTTTGGAAAGCAAACACTCCAACGTATATTCTATGAGGCATTATGGGTCGTTTGAACATGTCATTTTTTTCCACAAGTTTTTGGAAAATGTGGGAAAAAATGAAAACCTATTTTTTTTTTACACAAAGTTGTCAATTTATAGGATATTTTTAACACATAGCATGTAAATAGCAAAAATGACACCCCAAAATACATTCTGCTACTCCTCCTGAGTATGGCGATACCACATGTGTGAGACTTTTACACAGCCTGGCCACATAAAGAGACTCCACATCCAAGTAGCACCTTCAGGCGTTCTAGGAGCAGAAATTACACACATCATTTTCGGACTACCTATCACTAGGGATGATCGAACTTTTGAAAAGTTCGGTTCGACCAGAACACCCGAACTTCACGAAAGTTCGGCCCGGATTTCAGAACCCCATTGAAATCAATGGGACCCGAACTTCTGTAATCAAAAAACACCATTTTTAAGCCCTAAAACCCAATAAATGCCCCTAAAAAGTGCCTAGGGTTCTGGGTCATGTCCCATTAACTATTAATCACACAAAAAAAAGTTCTTAAAAATTGTCATTTTTGATAAAAAAGCCAATTATTGAAAAATTAAAAAAAAAAAAAAGAGATTTTTTTGATTTTTACTTTGGATTTAGTATCTGGGGGGTCTAAAAGGTGTGCATGTGAAGTTTCAGCTCTGTAGAATGTCCAGAACCATGAAAAAAAAAAAGATAATTTTTCAGTAGAACAGGGATGTGTTTCGGGAGCCTTCTTTAACTTTAACACCTATATGATCTTTTTTTCTGGTTCTGGACATGCTACAGAGCTGAAACTTCACAGGTACACCTTTTAGACCCACCAGACACAAAATCACACAAAAAAAAGTTCTTAAAAATTGTCATTTTTGATAAAAAAGCCAATTATTGAAAAATTAAAAAAAAAAAAAAAAAAGAGATTTTTTGATTTTTACTTTGGATTTAGTATCTGGGGGGTCTAAAAAGTGTACATGTGAAGTTTCAGGTCTGTAGCATGTCCAGAACCAGAAAAAAAAAGATCGTTTGTATTAGAAAACTTTAAGCACAGGAATATGGCTTCTCTGCTGTAACACCTTGCCGGTTTAATAGCAGGCATTTTTTTGGGTTCTTTGCAGTCAGGAAAAACATCTGAACTTGTGTATAGTGGTACTGTGCACAAGTTCTGATGTTTTGCCTGCCTCCAAAACCCTCCAAAAAATGCCAGCAAAAACACACCTGGGCATTTTTTTTTTTGACGCTAGCGTTTTTTTGGCATTTTTTGGGGTTCTTTTGAGGCAGGCAAAACATCTGAACATGTGTATAGGGGAGATATATAGACATATATGTCTGAATATATACCCCTAGACATATATAGGTGTGATAGTAGCAGAAATAAATGCTTGCGCTAATGAAATCATTTACAGTAATATATTTCTGCTACTATCACACCTATATATGTCTAGGGGTATATATTCAGACATATATGCCTATATATACACCCTATACACATGTTCAGATGTTTTGCCTGCCTCAAAAGAACCCCAAAAAATGCCAAAAAAACGCTAGCGTCAAAAAAAAAATGCCCAGGTGTGTTTTTGCTGGCATTTTTTGGGGGGTTTTGGAGGCAGGCAAAACATCAGAACTTGTGCACAGTACCACTATACACAAGTTCAGATGTTTTGCCTGCCTCAAAAGAACCCCAAAAAATGCCAAAAAAAACGCTAGCGTCAAAAAAAAAAAATGCCCAGGTGTGTTTTTGCTGGCATTTTTTGGGGGGTTTTGGAGGCAGGCAAAACATCAGAACTTGTGCACAGTACCACTATACACAAGTTCAGATGTTTTGCCTGCCTCAAAAGAACCCCAAAAAATGCCAAAAAAAACGCTAGCGTCAAAAAAAAAAAATGCCCAGGTGTGTTTTTGCTGGCATTTTTTGGGGAATTTTGGAGGCAGGCAAAACATCAGAACTTGTGCACAGTACTACTATACACAAGTACAGATGTTTTTCCTGACTGCAAAGAACCCAAAAAAATGCCTGCTATTAAACCGGCAAGGTGTTACAGCAGAGAAGCCATATTCCTGTGCTTAAAGTTTTCTAATACAAACGATCTTTTTTTTTTATGGTTCTGGACATGCTACAGAGCTGAAACTTCACATGTACACTTTTTAGACCCCCCAGATACTAAATCCAAAGTAAAAATCAAAAAATCTCTCTTTTTTTTTTTTTTTTTAATTTTTCAATAATTGGCTTTTTTATCAAAAATGACAATTTTTAAGAACTTTTTTTTGTGTGATTTTGTGTCTGGGAGGTCTAAAAGGTGTACCTGTGAAGTTTCAGCTCTGTAGCATGTCCAGAACCCCAAAAAAACCTCATATAAGTGTAAAAGAGGGGTCCCACCATCCCTGCTCTACTGAAAAATTATCTTTTTTCTGGTTCTGGACATGCTACAGAGCTGAAACTTCACAGGTACACTTTTTAGACCCCCCAGACACTAAATCCAAAAAAAGTCATGCCTGCCTCCAAAAATGCCCGATAAATGCAAGAAAAAGCGCCGTAGAGAAGCCGTATACCTGTTCTAATAAAAATTATAAGAAAATGCTAATTTTTGGGGGGTTCTGGACATGCTACAGAGCTGAAACCTCACATGTACAATTTTTAGACCCCCCAGATACTAAATCCAAAGTAAAAATCAAAAAATCTCTTTTTTTTTTTTTTTTTTTTTAAATTTTTCAATAATTGGCTTTTTTATCAAAAATGACAATTTTTAAGAACTTTTTTTTGTGTGATTTTGTGTCTGGGGGGTCTAAAAGGTGTACCTGTGAAGTTTCAGCTCTGTAGCATGTCCAGAACCATAAAAAAAAGATTGTTTGTATTAGAAAACTTTAAGCACAGGAATATGGCTTCTCTGCTGTAACACCTTGCCGGTTTAATAGCAGGCATTTTTTGGGTTCTTTGCAGTCAGGAAAAACATCTGAACTTGTGTATAGTGGTACTGTGCACAAGTTCTGATGTTTTGCCTGCCTCCAAAACCCCCCAAAAAATGCCAGCAAAAACACACCTGGGCATTTTTTTTTTGACGCTAGCGTTTTTTTTGGCATTTTTGGGGGTTCTTTTGAGGCAGGCAAAACATCTGAACTTGTGTATAGTGGTACTGTGCACAAGTTCTGATGTTTTGCCTGCCTCCAAAACCCCCCAAAAAATGCCAGCAAAAACACACCTGGGCATCTTTTTTTTTTGACGCTAGCGTTCTTTTGGCATTTTTTGGGGTTCTTTTGAGGCAGGCAAAACATCTGAACATGTGTATAGGGGGTATATATAGGCATATATGTCTGAATATATACCCCTAGACATATATAGGTGTGATAGTAGCAGAAATATATTACTGTAAATGATTTCATTAGCGCAAGCATTTATTTCTGCTACTATCACACCTATATATGTCTAGGGGTATATATTCAGACATATATGTCTATATATTCCCCCTATACACATATTCAGATGTCATGTCTGACATCAAACATGTCCTCAAAAAAGCACTGGCAGTGGCAGCCCCTGCAGCATTAAAAAATGCTTGCTGGTGAGAAGCCACATGCCTGTGCCGAAGCAACACAGAGAAATGATCATTTCTCTATAGCGGTCACCCTGCTATGGAAGGGTTTTGTCACCCTGCCATAGCAGTCACTGTCAGTTAACCCTACACTACACTACGGTCCCCTGACACTTAACACTTTCCCTACAGAAACTAAATTTTTGAAGCTAACTTAAGTGTAAAGGAGCACTCTAACTACACTAGATATCCCTTTCCTCACACTAAAAATAGCTAAATGACACTTTTAAAGTAAAATTAACAGAACTGCTTCCACTCTCTTCCATGTCCAGTATAACAATGCTGGGAATATGGCGGGGGCGATCTTATATACTGGGGGGCGTATTCACTAATGATTGGTCTAGGGACCCCCTAGTCACTCCAATCACATTCCTAGCATTCTCCTGCCCCCTCAATTGGCTTTTGCTAATGGTTCTGGTCCAATCACGGGCTTTTAAAGCCCATTTCCTGAAGCATTGCATTTTGGGCGGTTCTGGTTGCCGAATTCCGAACTTTTTGGGCAAAAAGTTCTAAATTCGGCCGAACCTCGAACACCCAATGTTCGGGCCGAACCGATGGTGGACCCGAACCGTTCGATCATCCCTACCTATCACACTTCTGAAGGACCTAGAGCACCAAGACAATGGAAAAGCCCACAAAATGACCCCATTTTGGAAAGCAAACACTCCAACGTATATTCTATGAGGCATTATGGGTCTTTTGAATGTGTCATTTTTTTCCACAAGTTTTGGGAAAATGTGGGAAAAAAATTAAAACCTTTTTTTTTACACAAAGTTGTCAATTTATAGGATATTTCTAACCCATAGCATGTAAATAGCAAAAATGACACCCAAAATACATTCTGCTACTCCTCCTGAGTATGGCGATACCACATGTGTGAGACTTTTACACAGAAAATCCAAGAAAAGAAGACCGCACTCAGGGTATGTAAGATGAAAACAATCAAAACTCCTTTATTCTTCTTCGGTACAGCAGACAGACAGTGCAATGCACAGGACAGACGTGTCGGGTTGACGCGTTTCACGATAAAAATCGCTTACTCATAACCACACGCTATGGAACCGTGGACGCCGGCACACATTTGTAAGTAAACCAAAAGGGAGGTGACCGAGGAATGTAATTGCGTACACCTTGAATTGATTGATGAGAAACAGATGCAGGTTCAGCAAGTCCACAGTTCCATAGTGAAGACAATTAGATACAAAAAAACTCCTTCTCCACATGGGGAAATGGAGGAATACATACAAACAATGTAAAACCATATGTGTAACTGATACAAAAATATAAATAGAAAAATTGGAACCACTAAATAAACCATATGTAAATAGATAAAAAAAACCCTAATCATTATTTTTTTTGTATACAAACTTTTATTGAAAGGAAACAGAGGATGGTGGTACAAAGAGAATTGGTACAATAATATGACAAAAATTGGTATCACATAGAGTAAACAGAGATATAACAATCTTAAGTCATTTCAATTTAACTCTATTCAAAATGGGAATTTGACATCAAAATAACAACAAGGATATCGAGAATATAATTCCTGGATATAGGTACAGAGCAGAAAGAGATTCCAATAACACTAAGCGTTAGGCCGGAGACACGGTGTCAAATAAAAGGGTTTTAAATAGTTAGTCACCTATACAGTAAATAGAAAAAAAAATATCTGAGTGTGTAATCCATGGGTCCCATTTATTAGTGTGAAATTTAATAGAGTTGTAAATAGTATGAAAATTTTTTTCCATAATATAGATCGAGTTTATTCTTGTTTTAAGTTGTGAAACCGGAAAAGAGTTTGATTTCCAATGTATAGCAATCAGCCATTGTATCGCAACTGAGATAGTGTGAATTAATCTAGTGTGAGGTATGGATAAATTAATAATTGGTGAAAAAAGTAAGCAATTAGATAGAGTGAGGGTGATGTTCGTATCAGCGATTTTTGAAGAAAAAATTTCCAACTGGCGCCAGATGAAAGAAATTTTATCACAATACCAAAATATGTGGGTAAGGGAGCCAGGAGAGGAGCAGCCTCTGAAACAATTTGAGGGAGCGGAAGGGAAAATAGCGTGTAGTTTAAGAGGTGTTAAATACCATCTCGTAAGCAATTTGATCGGTGTTTCTCTAATAGTGAGGGATCTTGTACATTTCCTGAGATTGTCAATATTCACACACCAATCTTCTATGGATAGAGTAAGCGAACATTCACTCTCCCATTTGAGCATATATGTGAGCTTGTTTGGAGGATTGGTATCAATTAAGTTATTATAAATTAAAGAAATAAGGCCTTTGCCTCTAGGGTCTTTGAGGCATATATTTTCATAAAAGGTAGGGGAATCTAGGTTGGAAAGTGGATAATATTTATGAAAAAAATGTCGAATTTGTAGAAAGTTGCAATGCTCCGAATTCGGAAGATTGTATTTTGAATGTAGGGAAGAGAAATCAACAAAACTCGAATCTGTGATGAATTTAGATAAGGTCATTAGGTTTCTACTAATCCAAGGAGAGAGGATACTCGTATCATAGAGACCTAATGGAAATTTTGGGTCACCAAGGAATGTGGCATTAATAGGAGTTGTAGAGGACAAATGGAATTTAGAAACATATGTTCTCCAGAGAGATAGTGACTGAGAGACGATTAAATTTAAAGATTTGAGCTTTGGTAATGGAATATTTTTAGACCATAGAATACCAGAGATATGATAAGGGAGAATAGACTGTTTTTCAAATTGTATCCAGGGAACTCTGGAGTTCGGGGTATGCCATTGGGCCATCTGAGAAAATCGAGATGATAAATAGTATAGCCAAAAGTCAGGTACTCCCAAACCACCCTTGTGTTGTGAAGTAAATAAAACAGTTTTAGAAAATCGGGGACGAGAATTTGACCATATGAACTTATTAATTTCTTTTTGGAACTTTATAATAAATTATTTGTTTATCCTAATTGGAATTGATCTGAATAAGTAAAGGACCTTTGGCAGGACAGTCATTTTGACCGCAGTGACTCTGCCCAAGAAGGAAATGCGAAAGACCTTCCACATTTTGAGGGTCCTTCTGATTTTTAAAAAGAGAGGTGTGAAATTTTTTGCAAAAAGGGAGTTAATGTCTGGGGTGAGTTGGACCCCTAAATAAGAGATAGCTGAAATGGACCACTTAAAATTAAAGGATTGTTGAAGAGCGCTAAGTTGTGAAGTGGGGATATTAAGTGGCATACCGATAGATTTCGAGACATTGACTGTAAGGCCTGAGAATGAGGAGAATATTTGTAAAGTCTTAAATAGGTTTGGTAGAGATGTTATAGGTTGGGATATAAAAAGAAGCATGTCATCAGCATACATACTAAGTTTATATTGTTTATTAGAGGAATTATATCCTTTAATATCAGGGTGGGACAGAATGGCTATGGCAAGAGGTTCAATGGCTAAGGCGAATAGTAATGGGGAAAGGGGACAACCTTGTCTGGTGCCTCTACCGAGTTGAAAAAATTGAGAATTGCAACCTGGAATACGAACTCTAGTTTGAGGATTTCTATATAACGCTTGGAAAGCGTGTAAAAATTCTCCATGTATCCCATATTTGGGGAGGATGTTATTCAGGTAGTCCCAGGAGACACTGTCAAATGCTTTATTTATGTCTAAACTTAGAAGAAGAAGGGGTTCAGATTTAATGTTCGCTTCTTGGATGATGTTAGTGGCGAGGCGTATATTATCGGTGATCTGACGGCCTGGGATGAAGCCTGATTGGAAAGGGGATATTAGTGGGGCAATAATAGAGGAGAGTCTATTCGCTAAAAGTCTAGAGAAGATCTTAAGGTCATTATTAATAACGGAAATCGGTCTGTAGTTTTGTGGGAGGGTGTGGTCTTTGTCTGGTTTAGGGATAAGGGACATATTTACCAATAACATTTCTTCGGGAAAGGAGCCTCCTTTGAGGATGTCATTATAAAGTTCAGATAATTTGGGTGAAAGTAGATGGGAGAATTGCTTATAGTAAAATGAGGTGAATCCGTCCGGGCCAGGGGCTGAGCCCCTTTTAAGGGATTTAATAATCTGTGAGATTTCGTCAGGGGTGCAAGGGGCATTTAGTATGTCCGTTTGAGAGGGCGATAAGGAGGGAAGCTGTAGGTTATCTAACCACGAGGGGTCTGTGGGGGCAGCGGCGGATGAAGATTTTGAGAGAAGATTCATATAGAAATCTTGAAAGATTGAAATGACATCCTTAGGATTCGTGACAATTTGGTTCGATCTGTTTTTAAGTTTATAAATATGTGGTGGTTTGATAGATTCGTTCAGTTTGCGGGCAAACATAGTGGAATACGAATTGCCAGAGAGGAAGAACTTTGCTTTGGACCACCTAAGGGCTTTCTCTGCTCTAAAAGAAAGGAGGGCATCCAATTCCTTACGTTTGTTTGAGATTAGTTCCAAGGTTTGTGGGTCATGTGAGTTCATGTGTGATTTGTAAATGTGGTGGAGGTCTTTTGTGAGTGTGAGTATTTTCTGCAACCTAAGTTTGTTTTGAGTAGAAGCCAATTGAATCAATTTACCTCGGAGAACTGCTTTATGTGCTACCCATAGCGTCTCAGCATTCATTTCAGGGGTGTTATTGAGAGTGAAATATTCTTCTATGGTGGAGGCGATCTCCTGTTGGAATGAGGGATCCGTAATCAGGGCTTCATTAAGTCGCCATGAGTAAGGAGTGTGAGACAGACCGATAAATCTCGTGGAGAAGGAGGTTATGTGATGATGGGACCATGATACAGGGTATATGTAAGCGGCGGTGGAATTAGATAAAATTATAGGAGTGCAAAATATATAATCTAATCGAGAGTATGATTGATGTGGGTGAGAGTAGAAAGTATACTCTTTGGCACCAATATTTAATGCTCTCCAAGAGTCGATGAGTTGTAAAGAATTTAGGTTGGAGTTTAAAGATTTGGAAAAGGCATTTGAAGAAGGGGAAATTTTGCTACGGTCTAAATGTGGCTGTGCAACAGAATTGAAATCTCCCCCTAAGATGATATGTGTGGAATGATATTTTTGTAAGACCTCAAAGAAACTGGTGAAAAAGGAGGCTTGTGCATCATTAGGGGCATAAATGTTGGCTATTGTGAGATCTCTACCTGCCAAACGGCCTTTTATAATAATGTAGCGACTTTCAGGGTGCTTATAAACATGTTGTACTTCCATTGGGAAAGTGTGGTGTAGAAATATTGCTACACCTTTAGTTTTGGAATCGGAAGCAGTGTAGAATGTCTGGTTGTAGGCTTTGTGGAAAAAGGTAGGGTGATTATCTGTTTTAAAATGTGTTTCTTGTAACAGGACGACCTTAGCATGAAGATTTTTATATTGGAAAAAAGCTTTTTTGCGTTTGATCGGGGAATTAAAGCCCTGTACATTATGGGAAACATTGACTATAGCCATATTAGTGTGTAAAAATACGATCGTTGGAATATTATTACTAAACTGAAAGGAATAGAGTGGGGTGATACAAATGTGTGGGCTGTAACAGGGCCCAAGTGTATGTGGATGAGTATACCAATTTTGGAATAACCAGTCAGAGTTAGTTCAGAGACATAAAACTTATACCGAAATATTGTACCATAACAAAGATGAACAGTATAGATTAGAATATCAAAAGTAATAGATGTAGACATCAGAGTGATAAGACTCATGAAATTCGATACAGGGTCCAGAGTAAAGAAAAACTCTGGACAACAAAACAAAAACCAGAGACTAATTTGTCTCAATCTCGGTCTGACCACAGACCTAGAGGGGACAAGGATCCACAGCCACAGGAAAAAGAGAAAAAAAAGAGAAACCGTTCCCTGTGTTGTGGAGTCCGGAACCCACCAGATCATGGGTGGAACCGAGTGGAGTGGAATCGTGTCGGCATAGAAAAGGGCAACCGCAATAGAGAAACAGATTAACCGTGAGAGATTAGATATAGTTGAGAATTGTTGAGGTCTTGAGTAAGGGGAGGCGCAGGGGGCTGTAAGGCACCAAATTGCATTTTACCTGCTTTTCACCTTTTCCACCTTTATCTGGGGAGAAAATTATAGGTAAACATATAAACTAGAGAGATGTATAATATCAGCTGAAAACCAGTAATGTCCATATTGGGAGAATGTTTGTTGACAGCTAAACGCATTGAGGTGATTAGAAGGATATCATAACATAGTGAGGTAACCTTATCGGTCTAGTGACTATATAGAAAAAACCTTCAATACATTACAATGCTCAAATAATTGGCTAGAAAAATATAACTCTGCAATAGTGGAATTTTAAGAAGAGTAAACAATATAAAAATTAGTGCAGGCTCCAAAAATGGTGCAATATTCAAAGGCGACCGTCGGTGTCCTTAGTGTAATAAATCAGTGAAATCTGTGGTGTAGACTTGGCACATAAAAGAGAGGCCAATATGCTGTAACTTTGTAAAGTCACCACAATATGTCCTCGGTGTAACATAGGGGTCCAAAACCGTAAAAGCTGAAAACCTGAAAATTAATTCTCATAGGCAAAATAGAAAAGATTTTACAGTGTTCAACCACTAATTTTTAACCTCAAAATCAATCTTGATAACGAGGGCCAGCTTCATGGCGGAGTCTGCGCCTATCCCTGCGTGGAGTTGGCTCATTCCAGATAGGGATGGGGCGTGGGGTGGAGGGGGAGCGAGGTACAGTACCTGGATCCAGAAGACCTAATTTAATTAGGATGTCTTTACCTTCAGGAATAGATGTTGCAATATAAGTTGAGCCATTATGTGGAACGATCAATTTAAAGGGAAAGCCCCAGCGATAACGGATTTTGGCTGAGGATAAGGCTGAAGTAATTTCTTTCATTTTCCTACTCCGATCCAAAGTAGCCTGTGAGACATCAGGGTAAATCTGGATAGGAAAACCGTCTAATTTGAGGTTGCGCGTGTTACGCAAGGCTCTCAAAATTTCCTCTTTGATAAGAAAGTCCTTCATGCAGAGTACAATGTCTCTGGGAGGTTTATCTGGGGGTGGTTTGGCTCTAAGGGCACGATGAATCCTATCGCAGGTAAAAGCTTGTGGGGTTTGATCCGGGAGAAGGCTCTGAAATAATCTAGTGGTGAATGTTATCAGATCAGTGACCGATTCAGGGGCACCTCTGATTCTGAGATTATTCCTCCTATTCCTATTATCGAGGTCCTCGACATGGGCTTGGAGCTGGTAAAAGGCAGAGGAAAGAGCATCATGTTCCCTGGATAAATCATTAAAAGCGATAGCTAATTCGTCATGCTTATTTTCAAGGAGGTCAGTACGAGAGCCAAGAGCTGCAATTTCTTGGGACAGTGTAGTGGTTGATTTCTGAATTTCTGTCTGGAATTTATTCAGTAATTTGGAGCAGAGATTCTCAAGACTGCTATCCAAGTCCTGTTTGGTGAGGTAGTTGTGCTCATTGTTAGCTGCAGAGCTGGCAGACAGTTGAGAAGGCTCTGGCATGAGTGGAATGGGAGCTGAAGTTTCTGCAGGGGAGGGTGAAGACGGGGCTCCATGATGTGCCATACTGTATTTTTCTTGTGATCTCAGGAGGTACTGTGTGAGTGTTTTCTGGGGTCCCCTCCGTTGTTTTTTGCGTGAGGTCGGCATACACGGTGTCTGAGATCCAGGGGTATGTATATAGTGAACAAACGGTGTTCGTCTGGCCCTGGTATAGCGGTTTTATGCCCTGTGCATAGCGGAGCTTACTTCAGATGCAGTCGCACTGCTTCTTGCATCGCATGTGCCCCTACATGATCACATCCAGTATGTAAATAGGAATGACTCAGGTTCCTTATAAGGAATAGAGTGAACTGCAGTTTGATTCTTATATTATTGAAACAGCTGTGCAGTGCTCTGCAGGACCAGTTACGCCGTGTGACAGGATCAATCTTTGAGTTGCTTCACACACCCTGCACAGCCCCCGCACAGCTCTGGATCGACTGTGCAATACTCTGCAGGACTAGCCAAGCTGTGTGACAGAATCAGTCTTTTAATTGCTTTGTATACCTTGCACAGCCCCTGTACTGCACTGGATCGACTGTGCAATACTCTGCAGGACTAGCCAAGCTGTGTGACAGGATCAGTCCTTTAATTGCTTTGTATACCTTGCATAGCCCCTGTACTGCACTGGATCGACTGTGCAATACTCTGCAGGACTAGCCAAGCTGTGTGACAGGATCAGTCCTTTAATTGCTTTGTATACCTTGCACAGCCCCTGTACTGCACAGGATCGACTGTGCAATACTCTGCAGGGCTAGCTAAGCTGTGCGACAGGGCGAGTCCAGTCTATAAAGCCCGAACAAATGTGACACTGCTTGAATTAAAAGTCCTGTATAGCCCATATGAGGAGAGGCTGCGCCTGGGAGAGACTAGGGAGCTGCCTGTGTCCCCTTAATCAGGTGCAATGGCGGGTGGTGCGGCCTATAGGGATCTGCAGGAACGTTGGTGGAGTGCCTGAGTGGAGCAAGGGACCCCTGTGGTGGGGCGGGATGCCCGAAAAACGGCCAGATGTACAGCCACCCCAGTCGGATGCGCCGGCCTTACCGGGTCCCGTAGCGCGATCGCGCTCGTTTTCAGGCGAGGCCGCGGCTTCAACTGCGGCTAGGCCGCAAGTACAGTGCTCCGCCAATCGGTGTCCTATCCAGTCCAAAAAGGGTCCGGCCGGATCGTGGGGGTCTGATGGTGCCCCCAGTGATGTTGTGGCGCCCGCAGGAGGTAAGTACTCGGAGGATGGAGGCCGATTCAAAAGTAATCTGGCGGAGCTCACCTCACACACGTCCGCTCTGAATGGCTGCCGGACACGCCCCCAAAAAACCCCAATCATTAAATGCTTTAACCTCTGGTGGCACAGACATAGTAAGATAGAAAAACAAATATATATAAAAACTGGTCGTCAGAATTGTAGAGAGGGTCTCTCAGATTAAGTCGGTGGCTGTATGGAGACTTAAAAGAGGGTATTAAACTATTATTTTTAACATTTTTTGACAATTAATAATAGTGACCATTGGAAGAGGGGGTCTTCCTTTTTTCTTTGACACCAATGCCGCCATGTTGTACATTTTTTCTATATTATATAGTACATTTACTATATACAAACTTTTCATATAGACTAAATTAATGTTCACCGTTTTTTTACCTTTATCCATTTGCAAAGTACTTTATTACATGTTCACATGTCCCATACACATTCACGGACACACTTGAATAAATGAGAACACGTCTTTACAGATTAGCTATTTTTTATTTATATTTATATATATATATGTGTTCCGATTTTCGAATGTGTCTTTAATTTATGCATTTGGTCGATACTAATTATTTACATTAGTTAACCTGTACATGGCAACATTGGTGCCAGTCTAGATACATCTATAAATTAGGAACCCACAGGCTTTTTTAATGCTTATCCTCTGGTGACACTCTTTATATGTGAGTCGTCTTTATTGACACGTCACACCCATATTTTTATTCTATTTCACTATTGTGGAGAAGGAGTTTTTTTGTATATAATTGTCTTCACTATGGAACTGTGGACTTGCTGAACCTGCATCTGTTTCTCATCAATCAATTCAAGGTGTAAGCAATTACATTCCTCGGTCACCTGCCTTTTGGTTTACTTACAAATGTGTGCCGGCGTCCACGGTTCCATAGTGTGTGGTTATGAGTAAGCGATTTTTATCGTGAAACACGTCAACCCGAAACGTCTGTCCTGTGCATTGCACTGTCTGTCTGCTGTACCGAAGAAGAATAAAGGAGTTTTGATTGTTTTCATCTTACATACCCTGAGTGCGGTCTTCTTTTCTTGGATTTTCTATTGCTTGGACGGCGGATCTGACCTGCACCAGGCATTGAACTGACACCTGAGCGGCTCTCCTCTTTGCTGCATCTCATCTCCATGAAATACAGCCAGCCCGGTGAGTTCTCTTCCTTGAATATCTCCTGTATATACATTCTTCAATTATATGGACTTGCATGCAGTACAGACAGATTGCACTTTATGACAGACAAGGAACTACCCCCTTCCAGTCGGACACTCAGACAGCTCAACAATAATCCTCTCAGACACGACGCACAAGCCACTTTAAAAAATACCAAGGATGACACCTCATGTTCGGTCAAAACCATTTTTCATAAATTAGAAAAATTGATGGTAAAAGAAGTGAAGGCATACTGGGAAAAGACCACCTTAAATGAATATATTGATGTTGCACGAATCCCCAGGGGTCTCCGAATTTAAAAATTCCCAACTTTTGATTTATACAATGAAGACCTTAAGCAACAATGGACTGACACGCTCTCAAAATGCTCATTTGATTTAATGAAACTTATCGTCAGTTCTAAATCCCTTGAATTGGACAAATTGCATGAGGATATCTCTAAATTACAAACGGATTTACTTCCATTCAAGGAAACGCCTTCGTTTATTGATTTTGACCAACACTTAAATGATAAAATTGACAAAATAGAAACAGACACCATTAAAGGCAAACAGTAAAAGCTACTCAGGGATCAGATCGACTATGAGACAAAAAACGTCTATACATGGAAAAAGGCTAACACCTGGTATCGGCAACATCCCAAAAAGAGAGTAAGCTTCTCAGACCCGGAGACAGGTGCAACTGATACATTTTTACCTCTCACATCGGATACATCCATGGAGTATCCACAGACATCACGATCAGGAAATAATGCTCACGCACAATCGGCACCAAAAAACGAGGTCCCCAAGAAAAACAGGAGATTCACCAGGAGAAAAGGAAAAAGGCAACCAGACAGGGAGGAAGGAGACACCGCGGGTTACTCAGATGGCCAACATCGATTAAGATCTCATCGGAAATAGAAGACATTTCTTCAGATTTATATCTGCCCACATCGAATGTTATTTATCTATCAAAAAGGCCACTCACCGCAGATGACATCAGCCTCTTGTCCAAAGGTTTAAATTTTTGTCCGCATGCCCATTTCGACCCATTTGAAACTGTCCTTAATGTCAATAGGTTCATCCGTAACTTAACTTTAAAGAGACATTTTTTCCATCAAGATGAACCTTCTTCCAGGGACGATGATTGGGTCCACACCAATAATTTGAATGATTCATATGGCTCTATATCCACATTTTGTGAAGTATGTGCCATTACTGAGTTGGAAGATTTGGCTAGAGAAAATCATGATTCTACACAAGACTATGGTCGAGATGGAATGAAGAAAATTTCTATAACTTCTTCTTCCAATTTCTACCCCATACAGATCTTCCAACATGGACCAATTTCAAAAATTGGTAGAAAAAATCGGATTTTTGTAAGATCTTACCGTAAAATCCTTTTCTCTTAGCTCATTGACAGACGTAGTCTTCTTGATTCACAAGAACTGGGTTATGTTGTCTCCGCAGGAGCAGGACTAGGCAGAAAGAAAAAACGTTCTGGCTCCACCTTAGGGGCAGTCCCTGAGGGTATATCCTCCCTCTCTCTGCTACAAGGCATCAGTTCTGTCACAAAGCAGCAACAGAGAATTTAACCCAACCCAACTCAATGATAGAGGGGCGGGTACTACGTCTGTCAATGAGCTAAGAGAAAAGGATTTTACGGTAAGATCTTACAAAAATCCGATTTTCTCTGTCGCTCATTGACAGACGTAGTCTTCTTGATTCACAAGAACTGGGACATCCAGAAGCAGTGCCACAAATGAGGGGTGGGATTGACCGAAATCAAAATCCAATCTAGAAGGCCCAACCGGTGCCAAACTAGAAGTTTTAAAGGCTCATTATAAACAAAGAATGAGACTCAAACGAAAATTTCCAACGGAAAAAAACCCTCGAGGCAGACCACTGGTCTCCTCAAATGGCGGCCTGCAAAACCTTGCGGCCAAACGAGGCATCAGACGATGCCATTACATCAACTTTATAATTTTTTGTAAAGGTATGCACCGACGACCAGGTAGCCGCCTTGCACACCTGGACCACTGACGCCTGATGGCGAAAGGCCCATGACGCACTAAGTGCCCGAGTGGAGTGCGCCTTAACAGGGAACGGGGGCTCCCGACCCTTAATAGAATAAGCCTGTACCACCGTCTGTCTGATCCATTTGGAAATAGTCGCGGCAGATGCAGGCAACCCCTTTTTGGGTCCATCCGGGATCACAAAAAGTGAATCCGTCTTGCGAAACGAGTCTGTCGTTTTCAAGTATACCCTGATCGCCCGGACCACATCCAAGGAGTGTAAAGCAAACTCCCGAGGATGACTGGGCTTAGGACACAGGGAAGGTAATACAATTTCTTAATTCAGATGAAATTCTGAAACCACTTTTGGTAGGAAGGATGGATTCGGACGAAGAACCACCTTATCTCTATGAACCACCAGATATGGGGAACGACAAGATAAAGCGGCCAGTTCTGACACCCTGCGTGCAGAAGTGATAGCCACCAAGAAGGCCACCTTCTGGGACAACGTAGGTAGAGGAATCTCCCTAATATCTTCAAAGGAAGGTTTCTGAAGAACCGACAATACTAAATTAAGATCCCAGGGTGGTAACGGCGCGCGCACTGGCGGAGCCAGATGTCGCACCCCCTGGATGAAATTCCGCACCAAGGAAAGAGTAGCCAAAGGCTTCTGAAAGAAGATAGCTAATGCTGAGACCTGACCCTTGATAGTGCTCAAGGCCAGTTTCTGCTCAACCCCTTGTTGCAGAAAAGCTAATATTCGACTAACCGAATAAGACCGTGGACGGAACCCCAGAGGTTCACACCATGCAATGTAGGACTTCCATGTACGATGATAAATCTTTCTGGAAGTCGCTTTCCTTGCTTTAACTAGAGTAGGAATAACTGAAGCTGACAATCCCTTGTCCTTCAGCACCTGGGTCTCAATAGCCAGGCCGTTAAAGCCAGCGATCGTAAAGCAGGATGGAAGATCGGTCCCTGAGACAGTAGGTCCTCCCTGAGAGGAAGTCTCCACGGGACGTCCGCCACCAGTCTGACCACGTCGGCGTACCACGCTCGGCGAGGCCAGTCCGGAGCTACCAGGATTACTGGAATTCCTTCCTCCTCTATCCTGCGAAGAAGTCTTGGCAGTAACCCGAGAGGAGGGAAGGCATACATTAGCTGGTATTGCCCCCACGGGGCGATCAGTGCGTCTGCGGTCTCTGCTAGAGGATCGAGGGAGCGAGCCACGAATCTCTGTACTTTCCTGTTGAATCGTGATGCCAACAGATCCACATCCGGGGTGCCCCACCGTAGGCACAACTGGTGGAAAACTTCTGGATGGAGGGACCATTCCCCCTCATCCAGAGTCTGACGGCTGAGATAATCTGCCTGCCAATTCTCCACCCCCGGAATGAACACCGCAGAGATAGCTGGAACAAATCGTTCCGCCCAGCAAAGAATGCAAGCCACTTCTTTGGCCGCTCGGACACTCTTGGTGCCCCCCTGGTGATTGACATAAGCCACGGCCGTGGCGTTGTCCGACTGGATCCGAACCGGGCTGCCCTGGAGCTGCTCGGTCCAGTGAATCAGACAAAGTCTGATCGCTCTCAGTTCCAATACATTTATCGGCAACCTGGATTCTTCCAGGGACCAAAGTCCCTGGACAGATAACTGACCGAGAATTCCTCCCCATCCGGATAGACTGGCATCCGTGGTCACTATCATCCAATATATTGGCAGAAATGACTTTCCCTGGCTGAGCATCGGAGACCGAAGCCACCAGACCAGAGACTCTCTGGTCTGTTTGCTCAATCGGATCCGATTGTCCAGGGATTCCGGATTCCGATTCCATCTGAGAAGAATCTCTTGCTGAAGAATTCGGGTATGGGACTGGGCAAATGGGACTGCTTCGAAGGAAGCCACCATCAACCCCAGAACCCTCATGCAAGTTCGAAGAGAAGACCAGCTGTTGGATAGTAACAACTGGACTGCTGATTGAATCTTCCGGAGTTTCCCTACTGGAAGGAAAACTCTTGACCTGACTGTGTCTAGAATTAGACCCAGATATTCGAGCCTCTGGGTGGGAACCAGAAATGACTTTTGCTGGTTCACCAGCCACCCGAATTCCTGTAAAGAAATTATAGTAATTTCTATGTTTTGTAGCAGGGTCTGAGGAGACTCTGCATGAAGCAGGAGATCGTCTAGGTAACCTAGAATCGATATGCCTCTTTGGCGCAGTAGTGCCAACATAGGGGCCAACACCTTCGTGAAGACCCGAGGAGCCGTGGCGAGACCGAAAGGTAACGCCACAAACTGATAGTGGTTCTCTTCTACGGAAAAGCGTAGAAACCGCTGATGTCCTGCGAAAATGGGAATGTGAAGATAGGCGTCCTTGATGTCTATGGACGCTAGGACATCCCCTGGATGCAGGAAGGCTGCTACTGTGCGAATGGATTCCATCTTGAATTTCTTTATGTTGAGAAAGGAATTGAGTGCCCTTAAGTCCAGAATTGGACGCACTTTGCCCTCTTTCCTGGGTATTGTAAATAGGTTTGAATAAAACCCTTGAAAACGTTCTGTCCAAGGAACGGGGACTACCACTCCTTGTTGTAGTAAATCCGTGACTGCTCTCCGCAGATCTTCTAAACGATCAGGGGGTTAGTCAGATATTGGAAGGGAAGAATCGCGCCGGTGGGAGAGATCGAAACTCGATCTTGTACCCTGACCTTATGACTTCGCAAACCCACTTGTCCGGGATTCTGGAAAGCCATGGATCCGGGAACCGGCGAAGACGTCCCCCCACCCCAATTATGGGTGGGGGCGCACCTTCAGGCTTTGGACGATTTATCTTCAGGTCTGGAGGGGGCGGGCTTTTGCTTGCCCGACCAACGTCCCCTGAAGCTTCCTGAAGGAGCTTTGGAGGACTTAATTTTTTCACCCGCGGGACGAAAAAACTTTTTGTGAGCAGAGAAAGAAGGCCCTCGTCTTTGACGAGTTCCTTTACCCTTAACATTTTGCGGTAAAAAGGTGCTCTTTCCACCCGTGAGATCCTTAATGATCTCATCTAAGTTGGCTCCAAATAGCCGCTCTCCTAAAAAGGGGATATTAGCCAATGCTTTTTTGGAACCTTGGTCGGCTAACCAACCTTTTAGCCACAGTGTACGCCTGAGAACCACTGCTGAAACTGATGCTCGCGCCAATAATGGAGTGGCGTCTAACGCCGCATCACACACAAACTGTAACCCCTGTATCATTTGTTCCAACAAATCTGATACCGCCTGAGGGACCTCTTCTAAGTCCCGGCGTAACCACTTGGTCCATTCAGTTACAGTCTGCGAAACCAGACCAATAGCAATTATTGGTCTGAAAGCTGATCCAATCAAGGAAAACATGGTGCGAGACATAGCTTCTATCTTGCGATCCACTGGATCTTTAAAAGACGGAGCGTCTTCTAAAGAAATAACCGTGGCTTTATTCAATCTAGCAATTGGTGAATCCACCACAGGTGGTTCTGTCCATTTCTTAATGAGGGTTTCCTCAAACGGATAACGCCTGTTAATGCGTTTAGAAATAGCAGAGGTGCGTTTTGGCAGACTCCATTCTTCTTTGATTGGATTGCCAAAACATTTGGGCAATGGAAAAACCTTCGCCACTTTGATGCGTTTTTTAGTCCCAAAAGGGATTTCAGTTTCAGCTATTTCCGACGGAATACCCTGTAATCTTAAGGTTTCTTGAACAGATACAATGAGTGCGTTTACCAACGCTTCCTCTCGGGCTATGGCTGATGCCGAAACATCCTCCTCACTGTCTGAAGAGACAGTACCCGAGACACCAATCCCAGATGAAGTACCTGCAACTGCAGAAATAGGCTCAGATTCTGAATCCGAAGTTTCAGATAATAAGGGGTTAGGCGGGGGTCGCTTTCTTGCGCCCTGTCCCTAACAAGCCACTTCCACCCGGGACACAAAAGTTTCCATAATAGCTGACAATGATTCAACCGTCAGTGGGGTGCTGGAGGATCCTGCAGACACCTCGAGGGGATCCGGTGGAGATACATGAGTGGCAGGGTCCATGTTAATTCAGGACACCTCTGCCAGAAAAAACAAAAAACTTTTTTTTTTTTAAATAAAAAAATACCTCTTTTTTTTTCTTTTTAATGTGTCTCCCCCTAGCGCAATAGCGCCCCTCAGAGTACCTGCTTCTCGATCCCCACAGAGAGAGAGAGGGACCCCCAAGGCTCACCACCCGATGCAGAGAAGTTTCCAACCAACTGCAGTCAGCGTCTGTCTTTTACAGACTGGAAAGAGCTGTGTTCGTTTTCCGGGTAGAAGGACGTGGCTCCGCCCCCTGTGTACGCCTTCCGGCGTTCCCCGCTCTCCACGAGGTAGCTGGGCTCATCAAACATGGCCGCCCCCATACGGGAGACAATAGACTCCAAAAACATGGCGGCCGGCGTGACCTGAGGACATTCATGCACCCGGTCTACGGCAAAATGGCGGCGGACTGCCGAAATCGTTTTTCCCAGCACATCCACCTGCATCTCTGCTAAATGGCGGTTTATCGATCTGCAGGAGGTACACTACAATTAAGGTAGGATTATACCTCCTATGTCTGCTGTAATACTACAGTCTGGTGGGTAGAGTGTTAGCTCTCAAACCAAGTCCACTTCCCACCAAACACATGCTGTATTTACAAGGGGGACTTTTAGTGTCAGACAGATACTGACCATGTATGGAGGGGCCCATAATTCATACTGCCTCATAACGAGGAAAAAAGGGAACGTTTACTCACCATACCGAACCGACAGGCACCCTCTCTTCACAATACCCTCTCCACCGGGGTGGGGGGTTGTGGACCACTCCGGACGCCTCGACTCTTTGGTTCCTGGCGTCCAAGCGAGACTTTTAACTCGCAAGGTCAGTCCCTCCAATGGGACTCCGTCGCGGCCGACCCAGCGCGGAGCTCTGGTCTGCACGCGCTCGTAGGCAGAAACCGGGGTGACCACTGGATCTCAACATCCAGCCCGTCGCCCGGCCCCGCATACTTACTTGAATGTGTCGCGGCCGACCAAGCGCAATGCAATGGTCTGCGCGCGCTCGTAGGCCGGCTGGGGTGACCACTAGTGTCGCCCAGTCCGGCGTATTTGCTTGAAGATCTCACAGGAAAAAAACACTGGAGAAAACTACCTAAAAAATATTTTTTCTAAAGAAAAAATCTTGCCAGGACCAAAAAGATCCCAGCAAGGAACCTAGGTCCTTACTCCTGACTAGACAGAAAAAAACTGATGCCTTGTAGCAGAGAGAGGGAGGATATACCCTCAGGGACTGCCCCTAAGGTGGAGCCAGAACGTTTTTTCTTTCTGCCTAGTCCTGCTCCTGCGGAGACAACATAACCCAGTTCTTGTGAATCAAGAAGACTACGTCTGTCAATGAGCGACAGAGAAAGATCTATTTACACTAGCAGCCACTGCCCCCTCCGTAGTGACCAAATCTCAAGATAATCTCACCAAACAAGAAAGAGAATCATTGAAATCTTTAAAAGAGGATACCTCTATTGTCATCAGAAATGCTGATAAAGGGGGGGGCGGTTGTTGTATTAGATAGTGATATTTACAAACAAGAGGCACTTAGACAGCTCGGGGATACATGCACTTACCAATCTCTAAAACATGACCCCACCAATACATTCAGAAAACAACTTATAACTTTGATAGACAAAGGAGCTGCCTTAGGTGTTTTTTCTACCAAAGAAAGGGAAAAATTAGTCCCCATTTCTCCTATTATGCCTATATTCCACCATCTCCCCAAGGTCCACAAGGGTTTAGACCCAATTTTGGGAAGACCTATTGTTTCAGGTATTGGGTCCCTTTGTGAGAGACTTGGGGAGTGGTTGGATGGGCAACTACAAGGTCTAGTACAAAATCTTCCTGGCTATCTTAAAGATACCACACATTTACTTAATATCATGGACGATTTTGTCTGGAAAGACAATTATGTGTGGATCACGTGTGACGTCACTAGCCTTTATTCCTCAATACCCCATGATTTGGCACTATTAGCCATAAAAACCATGTTGCTACATAACACAAACTTATCTGCTGATTTTCAATCATATATTCTTGAAGCTTTACATTTCTTGTTGACACATAACTACTTTACTTTTGATGGGGATTTCTACCTCCAAAGATGTGGGGCAGCGATGGGGGCTAAGTTTTCCCCCTCTCTCGCCAACCTATATATGGGTTGGTGGGAGAGACCCCACATCTTTGGAGGTGGAAATCCCTTCAGAGATCAGATCGCACTGTTTTTTCGATACATTGACGATCTGATCTTTGTTTGCCACCACGATGTTAATCTAAATGCATTTTTAGAGTATCTCAACAACAATTCAGTTAATCTAAAATTTACGGGACATAGGAGCCCAGACAGGATTGAATTTCTAGATGTTTCTTTGAGTCATTTGGGCGACAGAGTTGTCTCCAATCTATATAGGAAACCACTGTCAGGCAACAGCCGTTTACATGCAAAATCCAGTCACCCAATGCATATATTGAAAGGCATACCTGTTGGGCAGTTCTTGAGATTGCGCAGAATATGCAGCAACATTGCAGATTTTAAACAAGAATCACTCTCCTTACGATCTAGATTCCTCGCCAGAGGATATCCGCAATGGATGATCAACAGGGCCTATGTTATCGCCCTTAATAGAGATCGCACTAAGCTCTTGGATATACAACAACGCACCAACACCAATAATACCCAAATCAAGTCTACTAGTCAGGGCCCCAAAGGGAGCAACAAATATATACACAATCGTACTTCACATACTCATACCAAAAATGTTAGACCCATGCCTTCTATCACGCTGTCTCTCCCATACAGTTTAGAGTTCCACAAAGTCAAAACAATCATTCAGAAACATTTACCACTTCTTAGCACTGATGATATATGTGCCGATATCCTTAACGAGGGAGTAAATATAGTTGCCAAAAGGGCTACCACCTTGGGCAACGTTTTATCACCCAGCCTTTATCTTTCTAAAAAAACAAAAACAATCTCCAACCTGGCTATACTGTAGGGATAATTTTAAATGTGGCATGATTGACTGTGTCACTTGTCCACATATCCTTCATGGAAATACTTTTAGGTCTTCGGTCAATGAAAAAACTTTTCATTTAGACAAGTTCCTTAACTGTAATTCACAATATGTTTTATATCTCATAACCTGCAAAGCCTGCTTGATACAATATGTAGGTAGAACTACTCGCAGGCTCAAAGATAGGTTTAGGGAGCACCTAAGCGATATTAGGCTATCAAAATCAACCAATGTGGCACGCCACTTCAACAACGACCATGGAGGTGACATGTCCCTAGTACAGGTACAGGTTATAGAGCGTATTATAAAACCAATCAGAGGAGGGGACATTTTTCATTTACTTTGCAAAAAAGAGGTCTCTTGGATTTTTAGGCTTCAAACTTGTATTCCACAGGGACTCAACTTTGAGTGGGATGTCACTCATTTCTTTGAGTGAATCCTTCCCCCAATGTTATAATCCCCGTATCCCTCCTCCTTTTGGTTTTTGGTTTTCAGTTTTTTAGCTTTTTGGGCTCTTGGTCATGACTTTTCCAGCCATTTATAGTTGTGGGTTAAGACCTGGGTGCCATCTAGTATGGTTTAAGGACTCTGCTATGTAGCTTCATATAGTTTTTGAGATTCTTTCTTCTCTTCTTCTCCGACAAAAAACAAAAAAAGTTTTTTCTGGGTCCTTTGTCCCACGTCAAGTTATTGCCATTCTTCTTGTTTAAGGGTTTATTCGAGGCTTTTAGAGTTTCTTTGAGCCTTCTTTCTTTTGTCATGTTCTGCGCATTAGTCACTTTTTTTGTATTGTCATATATCGCTATTTACTAATGGGCATTCATTTAAGGTCAATATGCTGTCTGAGTGTCTAAATGACTATAAGTTAAAACTATTATTTTTAACATTTTTTGACAATTAATAATAGTGACCATTGGAAGAGGGGGTCTTCCTTTTTTCTTTGACACCAATGCCGCCATGTTGTACATTTTTTCTATATTATATAGTACATTTACTATATACAAACTTTTCATATAGACTAAATTAATGTTGACCGGTTTTTTACCTTTATCCATTTGCAAAGTACTTTATTACATGTTCACATGTCCCATACACATTCACGGACACACTTGAATAAATGAGAACACGTCTTTACAGATTAGCTATTTTTTATTATATATGTGTTCCGATTTTCGAATGTGTCTTTAATTTATGCATTTGGTCGATACTAATTATTTACATTAGTTAACCTGTACATGGCGACATTGGTGCCAGTCTAGATACATCTATAAATTAGGAACCCACAGGCTTTTTTAATGCTTATCCTCTGGTGACACTCTTTATATGTGAGTCGTCTTTATTGACACGTCACACCCATATTTTTATTCTATTTCACTATTGTTTACACCAGGTTCACACTATATTAGGTTTCATTCCGTTTCCCCCCCTTTTTTCTTACATGGATCAACTTTGATTGATCACGAAATACACTGGACGGTATGTTATCTGTTCTTACTTTATTTTCACCTGGTCACTAATACCATACACTATCATTAATAATTTTTCCTTCATTTTATATTTTCTTACGTAATTTTATATCTATGCAGGTATATATACCTACATACATATATTTTTTCACTATTAATATGTGTCTTCACTTACCTTGATTTTACACATTTTATTCATTTTTTTACACACTTTTTTTCACATATTTTTTCACACGTTTTTAAATTTTCACATATTCAATATGTTTATATTGTATATTCCATATATAACATTTTTCACACATGTGGGTGTTATCTTTTTACTGGATTAATATCAGTATAAGATCTGGCATGTTGATTAAAGAATTATCTTTTTTCACCCTCTTTTAAGTCTCCATACAGCCACCGACTTAATCTGAGAGACCCTCTCTACAATTCTGACGACCAGTTTTTATATATATATTTGTTTTTCTATCTTACTACGTCTGTGCCACCAGAGGTTAAAGCATTTAATGATTGGGGTTTTTTATCTATTTACATATGGTTTATTTAGTGGTTCCAATTTTTCTATTTATATTTTTGTATCAGTTACACATATGGTTTTACATTGTTTGTATGTATTCCTCCATTTCCCCATGTGGAGAAGGAGTTTTTTTTGTATCTAATTGTCTTCACTATGGAACTGTGGACTTGCTGAACCTGCATCTGTTTCTCATCAATCAATTCAAGGTGTACGCAATTACATTCCTCGGTCACCTCCCTTTTGGTTTACTTACAAATGTGTGCCGGCCTCCACGGTTCCATAGTGTGTGGTTATGAGTAAGCGATTTTTATCGTGAAACGCGTCAACCCGACACGTCTGTCCTGTGCATTGCACTGTCTGTCTGCTGTACCGAATAAGAATAAAGGAGTTTTGATTGTTTTCATCTTACATACCCTGAGTGCGGTCTTCTTTTCTTGGATTTTCTATTGCTTGGACGACGGATCTGACCTGCACCAGGCATTGAACTGACACCTGAGCGGCTCTCCTCTTTGTTGCATGAGACTTTTACACAGCCTGGCCACATAAAGAGACTCCGCATCCAAGTAGCACCTTCAGGCGTTCTAGGAGCATAAATTAAACACATCATTTTCGGATTACCTATCACACTTCTCTAGGCCCTAGAGCACCAAGACAATGGAAAAGCCCACAAAATGACCCCATTTTGGAAAGCAAACACTCCAACGTATATTCTATGAGGCATTATGGGTCTTTTGAACGTGTCATTTTTTTCCACAAGTTTTTGGAAAATGTGGGTAAAAAAATTAAAACCTTTTTTTTCTACACAAAGTTGTCAATTTATAGGATATTCCTAACACATAGCATGTACACAGCAAAAATGACACCCCAAAATACATTCTGCCACTCCTCCTGAGTATGGCAATACCACATGTGTGAGACTTTTTCACAGCCTAGCCATATAGAGGGGCCCAACATCCAAGGAGCACCATCATGCATCCTAGCCACTTGCCTAGGCCTATTTTTGACATTTGGTATTTACAAGCTAAAATCAGTTGTTCTTGCAAGAAAACTATTTAGAACCCCCACACATTATATATTTTTTTTTAGCAGAGACCATAGAGAATAAAATGGAGATTATTGCAATCCTTTTTATCACACCGTATTTGCACAGCGGTCTTCCAAACGCAATTTTTTGGGAAAAAATCACTTTTTTGAATTAAAAAATAAGAAACCAGTAAAGTTAGCCCCAATTTTTTTCCATAATGTGAAAGATAATGTTACGCCGAGTAAATAGATACCCAACATGTCATGCTTCAAAATTGTGCACGCTCACGGAATGGTGACTGTAGCGGCCGCCCCCATAGAAAGAGGGGTTTCACCGCCAGAGATGTTCTCTTCCCCCTAGTGGGAGGGATGCTGTAGAGTAGAGCAGGAACCGCTCTTACCAGAGCTAGGGATTTAGCGATCCAAGCCGAAGGGAGATAGAGCTGGTATAGCCTTCTCCCACAAACATGAGATGACACTGTATGTTGTGAGTCTAAGCAAGAACTGTTTATTAAACCCACACAAACACATTATATACACTATCAGGTAATGTGAGTCTGATTGCATTAGCATATGCAGATAGATTTGTAAACCATCACAAAATAACCCTAAACTAAATATCTAGCCACCTGGCCAGAACAATGCAAGGTCATTAACATGTAAGAATGGAACAGAAATACTTAGCACAATACACATTCCATCTCAAAACACAGACAGTATTAACATATTTAACAATGTGTGGACGACAAGTAGCTGAGCCGATGACATTAGCAGTCTAGAACAGTCTAAGTCTCCCAGTGTAGGATTAAAACCTTCACATCTCTATATGAAGACATTGCTGACATTGCAGTACAATACACGTTAGCATCACTTGTAAATACAGGCCCCATTTGAAGCAATCCAAACCACCAAGTATATGATTTTTTTTAAAATCATAGTGACGGTTAGTACCGTCACAGCGACAAACTTTGGTACTTAAAAATCCCCATAGGCGACAATTTAAAAATGTCTACAGGTTGCCAAATTAGAGTTACAGAGGAGTCTAGGGCTCAAATTATTGCTCTTGCTCTAACGATCGCGGCGTTGCCTCACATGTGTGGTTTGAACACTGTTTACATATGTGGGTGGGGTTTCCATATGCATTCACTTCTGCACGCGAGCTAACGGGGACAGGGTCTTTTTTTTTTTTTTACTATTTATTTTATTTATTATTTTTTATTTTTACACCGTTTTTAAAAAAAAATGATCATTTTTATTTCTATTACAAGGAATGTAAACATTCCTTGTAATAGAAAGAGGCACGACAGGACCTCTTTTTTGTGAGATCTGGGGTCACAAAGTCCTCATATCTCACAAGTACACTAAAAGATAGAAAAATAAATAAATAAATAAAAAATAAAAATAAAATAAAATGAAAAAAAAGGACCTTTAAACCGGTTGCTAGGCAACGACGTTTGCCATAGCTCCGGTCCTCCAAGACCATACTCGACATCCTGTCTGTGAGGATTCCGGGACCGGATCATTTTCCCCCGCTGCCGGCTGGTCCGGTAAGCGGGGAAAAGGACCGGGACGCAGCGGGCACCTCTTACGCCATCCCGGAAGGGTGATCCCGCGGCGAATCTGCCGCTGGGACCACCCTTATCGGAAAGCCAACCGTCCACCGTTTAAAAAAATACCAGGGTTATGGCACCTATCTGCTGCCATAACACCGTTATTTAGGTTTAAACGGAGGACATATATATATATATACATTGGCCAGTTGGCAAGTGGCTAGGGACATAAATCACAAACATAAATTCCTGACAACCTATTACATTGTTGAAGGCCCCTAACACATAGCATAATACATACCAAAATACATTCTGCTGAGCAAAGGATAAACAAAAATTTACCTGTGGTTTTAGCAGTGCAGTGGTCCAGGCAGCAGGCAGGAACATAGACAGCGACAGTGAAAGGATGGTCCAGACAGCAGGCAGGAATACGGTCCATAGTCAGTACAGGCAGAGATATTGTCAGCACAGCCAAAGCATTGGTCCAGGTAGTAGGCAGGGATATGGTCAGCAGCAGAAAAAGGATTGTCCATGCAGCAGGCAGGAATACTGTCCATAATTAGTACAGGCAGCAGGCAGAGATATGGTCAGTACAGCCCAAGTATTGGTCCAAGCAACAGGCACATGTTCCATAAAAAGTCCTGGGTCAGTGCAGGCAGGGATATGATCAGCACAGCCAAAGTATTGGTCCAGGCAGCAGGCAGGACCATCAAGCTTAGGGCCTCGGTCGGGAAAGAATGGGGACAGGGGTAGAGGCTTCTCTCTCCCAAATCGCATTGAAGCCTACGGACTCCAGACCCTGTTCCGAGATTACAAACCCAGAGAAAACCAAAAACTGGTTTTCTCATATCAGAACACTATATTCTGAAGCCCCTCACAAAAGTGAGACCCCTGTGTCATTTTGAATCCCACTACTACAGTAGCAGGGCGAAAGATCAGTCTAAGTGGCAGGCAAAAAAACATGGTCGTAACAGGCCGAGGTCAGTGCAGGTAAAAGGCAGAACTAGACGGTAGGCTAAGGCATAATCAATAAACAGTCCAGGGTCAGTTCACTTGAAAGGCAGAAACATGGCGGAAAACAATGCAGACGGCAGGCAGAGGCATAGTCAATAAACAGTCCAGGGTCAGTTCACTTGAAAGGCAGAAACATGGCAGATAAACAATGCAGACGGCAGGCAGAGGCATGGTCGATACACAGGCCAGGGTCGGTTCACAAGGAAGGCAGTGTTATGGTTGGTTGAGGCAGCAGGAAAATATTCAGCACAAAAAATGAAAAAGGGAAAATGACAGTCTGATTGAAATATGGGCTAAAAGTTTAGGGCAGTGTGATATATTTTGAAGCATTCTCCAATGCATAGGCCACTTTGGGAGGGACAATCGGTACACTGAAAACCGGTGTCTTTCCTAATCCTTCTTTTGCTACACACCCAAAACTTTTTTTGGCGTCTTCTTCCGGTTTCTGATGGTGGGATATGGAAAGGGAAATGGCGCTCATGAAGTCTGCTGACACAATCTGAACTAATGATTTCTGGGGGGGGGGATCCTTGCTGGTAAATCAGGGCAGTGGCAATATCTTCAATAAACTGGAGGAAGGGGATTGGTGTTATTGTGGACTTTTTATAGCTGACATATGCGTTGCACATGGCCAAATGGAAAAAGTACACTGCAACTTTTTTGTACCAAAAGATGGTCTTTCGTGTCGGGAGATAGGGCTGCAAGGGCTGCAGCATTTGATAGTTTAAATCCACCCCCCCCCCCCATGTACTTATTGTACTCGTGGATACAAGCAGGCTTTTGAAAGGGACTTTGAACGGGACCGCGTTGTCTTCTAATTTCCACTGAGGTGTCATCGTGGATAGTGGACATGATGTAAACGTCCTTACTATCCCTCCACTTCAAAGCCATTACTTCCTAGTTCCTTAGGCTTGCGGATTCCCCAATTTGTAATGGAGTGGGGACAAAACTCTGCGGGAAGCCTTTCCATTTTTTTTCTTACTGTACCGCAGGCCAAGGTTTTCTTCAGGTACAAGTGGCGGAAAAGGGGCAAACTGGTATAATAGTTGTCCATATAAATGTGGTACCCCTTTTGCAACAGTGGGAAGGCTAGGTCCCAAACAATCTTCCCACTTACTCCTATGTACGTTGGGCACTCAGGGGGCTGGAGCTGGGAGTCTCTGCCTTGGTACACGTGAAAGGCGTAAACATATCCCGTTTTGCTTTCGCAGAGCTTGTTTCGTTTTAAGCCGTACCTAGCCCTCTTGCTGGGAATGTACTGCTTAAATGCCAGCCGGCCTGTGAAATGGACCAGTGATTCGTCCACAGCAATCTTTTGGTCAGGGACATAAACTTCGGGGAACCGTCTGGAAAAGAAATCAATTAGGGGGAGAATTTTATAGAGTTTATCAAAATTGGGATAATCTCGGAGAGGGCACTGGGAATTATCATTAAAATGCAGGAAGCGCATTATAATTTCATAGCGGGACCTGGACATGACTGATGAATAAATTGGCATATGGTGGATGGGTTTGGTGGACCAATAAGAATGCAGCTCGTTTTTTTTTTGTAACCCCCATATTGATGGTAATGCCGAAAAACACTTTGAACTCTTCTACTGTTAGGGGTCTCCATTCAAAAGGAACATAAAAAACAAAACACAGAGCGCTACGAAGACCTCCAGCATATGAAGGGTGGATGAACAGAACTAATAAGCAGCTGAATCCAGGGAGGGGGGGTGAGGGGAGGGAAGAAAAAAGAGAAAAGGAAAAAATAAACACAGGCAATAAAAAGGGTTGTAGCTGCAAATGGACATAGGCATTAAATGGTACCATACAATAGGGGACAATGGGATATCATAAATAGGTTGATGATCCTAAAAGGGATAAAGTCCGTGGGCACTGAGCTGCTCTTCCACAGATGAGGAGGAAGACTCTGTATAGACAAAAAGAAAAGGGGAGAAGCGCTCTAAGTGCAGACAATTTATTGCAGATAACAAGGCAGGTAATATACACTCACTAGACATGAAGACTGAAAAGCTGTATGTGTCAAAGCAATCCTGCAGCCATCCTCTGGAGGGTGTCCTCTGGTCACAGGAAGCCGTATGCAGTACTGTCACTGGCGGTGGGAGGGAAGAAAGCCGGCTGTCTCCCACAACATCAGAGGTGAGCGGTCAAGCGGCTCGGATCTGCGGCTCCGTGTTACGAGTGATGGATGGAGGCACTCTCACCCACAGGGATGGTGGGATCTGTCCGATGTGTTACAGCATGCACGACGCGTTTCTGAGCATGCGTGGGGTCCTCTACACCCAGCGCGCTCTTTCATCAGGTGCTAGAGTGCCGTAGTCTCTGTGGGGCTTTATGTAGTGCTGAACAAGAGGATAATTAGGCACAGCTGAAGTAAGGGGATGGCAACCGCCCACAGCACTGAGCAATGACCTAACCAATCAAACATTTTTGTAGCAATGGGAGAGATTAAAAACAACTTAGAAGTGGAGTGTGATCGGTCGGCTGCCCTTAAATACACATGTATGTGGGCTAGACAACCGCTTATCACAGTGATAGCAAACAATTAGGCAATACAAAACATATAATAAATGTAAAATAGGGATAAGCCCGGGTTCATCAAGGCTTATGAAGAACATGTAAAAACGTTCCAGGTTTAAAACGATACAATTATAAAAATATAAAAGTTGATAAAAAGCATCTTTAAAAGGTATATTTTAAGAGCTAATGCATAATACCTATACAGGCTGTGGTATGGAGAAACATATAAGCAAATGAAACAATAAAAAGAGGGGGGGGGAGGGGGGAGTAAAAAAGCCTTATATATTGGATAAGAAATGGAGGATGGATATAACCCATATATAGGTGTACATATGTATATCCTAATAATTATATTTTCTGTATAAAGGATTTTTATATGGATTACCAACTACGGTACCACATGTATGATATATAGGGAAATAAGCCTTCTGATTGCTCAGTAGGTAAGACCTTATAAAATTTGTATAAAAGATTTATATACCAGAACCAGGGCCAAAGTGTATATATTAAAAAATCATCTAATATGATGTGATGAAAAAATAATAAATAAAGACCAACAGAAAACCCTGATAATAATTATAAGATAGTGTGCACGTCTAATTCTTCATTTAACCCTCGAGGAGCGAGAACATCTAACGTGTAGATCCAGAAAGTCTCTCGCATACATAATTTGGAAAATCGTTCTCCCTCCGGCAAGTCTTTGGGAATGGATTCGATAACCCAAATTTTTAGTCCCTCGGTGGATTTTCCATGGACTTCTGAAAAATGTCGAGGGACACTATGAAGGTCACATCCACCTTCAATAAGACGGCAATGTTTGCCGAATCGTTGTCTGACTGGTCTGATGGTTCGACCTACATAGAGCAACTGGCAGGGACATATCAGACAATACACCACATAGTCTGTGGAACAGTTGAAAAAATTGTCCAAGACATAGGTTTTGTCATTATGTGTAAAGTTCTTTTGGCCATGTCGCACAAAACTACACATTTTGCATAACTTTTTACGGCAGGCATACATGCCTTTCAGGGGGATCATCCATGACAGATGATTAGTGGCCTTGATGTTCTTTAATTTGCTGGGTGCTATTTTGTTTTTCAAGGTGGTAGCCCTCCTATAAGTCACTTTTGGCTTGTCCAAAATGACTGAGTTCAAGTGGGGGTCTTGTTTTAGGATATCCCAGTGTTTTGATAGAATGTTTTCCATTTTTCTATACTGACAATGGAACTTGGTGACAAAACGAACAGGATGATATTCGCTCTTGGCCCTAGAGCTAGGATGTTTTCCTGGAAGATAGGCCTCATAGGCTGAGTTTACCAAATCATCGGGGTAGCCCTTCTCTGAAATTTTTTTCTTTAAGTGTTCACTTTGAGTTAGATAATCTCCATCTCTGGTACAGTTCTGTCTAAGTCGACAGAACTGGCCTTTTGGTATATTTTTCGTCCATTGGGGGTGATGGCAACTCTTATAATGGAGATATGAATTACCTCCCGTGGGTTTGATATAATTTTTGGCATGTATCTGATGTAGCTCATGTCCCAATTCCAGATCTAAAAAAGGCATAGAATCTGGATGTGAGGCTGACGTGAACGATAGACCCAAAGAGTTGTTATTGCAGTGGCTGACAAAACCGTCGATGCGGAACCATCCCAGATGACGATAATGTCGTCAATATACCGCCCAAAAAAAACGATGTGTTGAGCAAATGGATTGTTCTGCCAAATGTATCTAAGTTCCCAATAGCCCATGGTCAGATTCGCATATGAAGGAGCAAAGTTAGCTCCCATGGCTGTGCCATTTATCTGCAGATAAAACGTGTCCTCAAACTGAAAATAGTTGTGGGTTAGGCAGAAATGTGTCGCCTCCAAAATAAAGGAAACTTGGTCATGATGTAGGGAAGAATCTAGTAGGAGAAAATGTTGTAATGCTTGTAAGCCTATACTATGGGGAATAGATGTATACAAGGAGCTAACATCTAAGGATAGCCACGAGTAAATATCTTCCCATCTATATGGCATAATCTGCTCCAATAGGTGGCCCGAGTCTCGTATGTAGGATTGCAGACTTTGGGCCAAGGGCTGTAAAAAGACATCAATAAACTGTGAGAGGCCACTGGTGACGCTATTCATTGCTGCAACGATAGGTCTCCCTGGGGGATGAAGGGGGTCTTTATGGACCTTTGGCAGGTGGTAGAAATATGGAGTATTATAATACTCCTTTTTCAAAAAGGCCGCCTCATCCTTATTAATCACTTTTTTGGATAGTGCAGAACCTACCAGTTGTTCGACCTCAATTTTATATATGGGCAATGGGTCTTTTGAGAGCCTCAAGTATGTTTTTTGGTCACTTAATAGTCGAAGGGCTTCGTTCACATAATCTGTTTTATTCTGTAGGACAATGCCCCCACCTTTGTCTGCAGATTTAATAATAAGATCAGGGTTATCAGAGAATCTCTTAAGGGCCTGGGATTCGCCATGATGGAGATTAAGGTGGGAGTATTTGCTCTGTTTTGATGTATCTGAACTAGAGTTGAGCGGACACCTAGATGTCCGTGTTCGACGGGTTCGGCCGAACTTTAAAAAAAAGTCCGGGTCCGTGTCCCGGACTTTTACCGAACTTTTCCCGGACACCGAACCCCATTGAAGTCAATGGGGACCCGAACTTTAAGGCACTAAAATGGCTCTAAAACACCAAAGGAAAGGGCTAGAGTGCTGCAAATGGCAGCAAAACGTAATTAAGAGCATGGCAAGTGCTCTGCAAACAAATGTGGATAGGGAAATAACTTAAAACAACAAAAAACAGAAAAATAAAACAATGTTCTTCTTCATCTCTGAAGGACGAGGCCCATATGGAGTAGGAGGGAGGTTGAGGTGGTGGTGGATGTGGCGGTGACATAGGCATGCGCACAGGGTGTGCCGGGTGTGCCTGGGCACACCCTAATCACCTAGGGCACATAGCATTGCCAGTAAGGAGATGGGAAAGATCTCCCTCGGACTTGATCTGCTCTATTTCTCTTTGCCTACAGGTACATGGCCCCGATACATTACTCTCCCTGCTGGCAAACACATGCATGTGTATTTCAACTTTGGGGTGCACACCTTAATGCAATAGGCTGCGCACACCTATGGGCGGTGTAGGTGGAAGCGGCGGTGGAGGAGGACCAGGGCCGGATTAAGAGCATCATGGGCTTGGTGCTGAGGATTTTGAAGGGCCTTAAGGGCCGTGCCTTGCCATGCACCCAGAGGAGGAAGGGTGCAGCCATGCATGCCTAATTCAACATGGGATGCTGTCTCTGAAGCCCATAAACACATCCATGCATCGGCAACTGTCCCTCCTTGTTTGGCCTTCGCGCTGTGTGGGGAGGTTCTGAGGGTGCTGCCTGGGGAAGCGAGCATAGAAGCCAGACTTCTGTGTTTACAAGTGACAGAAGAGCGGTAACAGTGAATATGGCCAACCCGGGGCCTATATAAAAGGTAGGGGCCTGGAGCTGCAGCTCCAATAGCCCCTACGTTAATCTGGCCCTGAGGAGGAGGACGAGGTAGCCAACACTGCTTCTTTTCACAAATTTTAAATGAGGGTACACCCCAAAAGAGTGAGAAAGAGCAAAAATGGAACAATGGGTGGGTAAGGTCGGTATCCATTGCTATTCTGCATAAGGTACGGAAAAGTCCCGTGGGATCCATGCCTGGTTCATTTTAATGAACGTGAGCTTGTCCACATTGTCTCTGGACAGGCGGCTGCGCTTGTCTGTTATAACGCCCCCAGCCGTGCTAAATACCCGTTCAGATAATACACTGGCTGCAGGGCACGCCAGCACCTCCAAGGCGTAAAGGGCAAGCTCAGGCCATGTGCCCAATTTGGAGACCCAGAAGTTGAAGGGGGCAGACCCCTCATTCACTACATGTAGGCGTGTGCACACATACTGCTCCACCATGTTGGTAAAATGCTGCCTCCTGCTAAGACGTTCCATCTGAGCTGCTGGTGCTGCTGTTTGTTGTGGCGTGCTGACAAAGCTTTTCCACATTTCGGCCATGCTAACCCTGCCTTCTGAGGTGCTGGCGGTGCCCTGGTTGCGTTGGCAACCTCCTCCTCCTCCTCCTCCTCTGCCTTGTGCTTCCACTGCGGCCCCGCTGTCAGATGGGAATGCCAGCAGCATGGCGTCTACAAGCGTGCGCTTGTACTCGCGCATCTTGCGATCGCGCTCCAGTGAGTGAATTAAGGACGGTACGTTGTCCTTGTAACGGGGATCCAGCAGCGTGGCCACCCAGTAATCAACACAAGTTAGAATGTGGGCAACTCGGCGGTCGTTGTGGAGACACTGCAGCATGTAATCGCTCATGTGTGCCAGGCTGCCCAGAGGCAACGAAAGGCTGTCCTCTGTGGGAGGTGTATCGTCCGTGTCCTCTGTATCCCCCCAGCCACGCACCAGTGATGGCCATGAGCTGGCCTGGGTGCCACCCTGCTGTGAACATGGTTCCATCTCCTCCTCCAGCTCCTCCTCCTCCTCATCCTCCTCATCCTCCAGAACTGTGCCCCTGCTGGACAATTGTGTCCCTGGCGTTTGAGTGTGCAGGAACCCACCCTCGGAGCCCCTTGCGAATGACTGCCCTGAAAGCCTTGGAAATGTTACCTCTTCATCCTCCTCCTCCTCCTCATCCTGTGCCACATCCTCTTCCATCATCGCCCGAATTGTTTTTTCAAGGAGGCATAGAAATGGGATAGTTAAGCTGAGAACGGCGTCATTGCCACTGGCCATGTTGGTGGAGTACTCAAAACAGCGCAACAAGGCACACAGGTCTCGCATGGAGGCCCAGTTATTGGTGGTGAAGTGGTGCTGTTCCGCAGAGCGACTCACGCGTGCGTGCTGCAGCTGAAACTCCACTATGGCCTGCTGCTGCTCGCACAGTCTTTCCAGCATGTGCAAGGTGGAGTTCCACCTTGTGGGCACGTCACATATGAGGCGGTGAGCGGGAAGGCCTAAGTTACGCTGCAGCGCTGCCAGGCGAGCAGCAGCAGGGTGAGAACGCCGAAAGTGCGCACAAACGGCCCGCACTTTTTGCAGCAGCTCTGACATATCGGGGTAGTTTTTAAGGAACCTCTGCACCACCAAATTCAGCACATGCGCCAGGCAAGGGATGTGCGTCAAACCGGCTAGGCCCAGAGCTGCTATGAGATTTCGCCCGTTATCGCACACCACCAGGCCGGGCTTGAGGCTCGCTGGCAGCAACCACTCATTTGTCTGCTGTTCCATGCTCCTCCACAACTCCTGCGCGGTGTGTGGTTTGTCCCCCAAACAGGCAAGTTGTAAAACTGCCTGCTGTCGTTTACCCCTGGCCGTGCTGAAGTTGGTGGTGAAGGTGTTACACTGTCCGGATGAGGAGGCGGTAGAGGATGAGGAAGCGGAGTAGGAGGAGTTAGGAACAGGAGGCACACTGAAGCGCCCTGCAATCCTCGGTGGTGGAAGGACATGCGCCAAATTGCTATCCGCCTCAGGCCCATCCGCCACTGCATTTACCCAGTGTGCCGTTAGGGAGATATAACGCCCCTGACCGTGCTTACTGGTCCACGTATCGGTAGTTAGGTGGACCTTGGCACAGATGGCGTTGCGCAGTGCACACCTGATTTTTTCCCCCACTTGGTTGTGCAGGGAAGGGATGGCTTGCCTGGAAAAGTAGTGGCGGCTGGGCACGATGTACTGTGGGACAGCCACCGACATAAGGTTTTTAAAACTGTGCGTCTCCACCAGACGGAATGACAGCATTTCAAAGGCCAATAATTTTGAAATGCTGGCATTCAGGGCCAGGGATCGCGGGTGGGTAGGGGGGTACTTCCTCTTCCTCTCAAGTGTTTGGGAGATGGAAAGCTGAACGCTTCCACGGGACATTGTGGAGATGGTTGTTGGTTACCCAGGTGGTGGTGTTGCTGACAGATCGTCTGTTTGCGGGGTGGCAGGTGCCGGTATCACTACAGATGTGGCTGGAGCGGCCGAGACTGCAGCAGAAGAGGAAGCAGGATGAGCCAGAGACGTTTCTTGGTTTTGAAGGTGTGTACTCCACTGCGGCTCGTGCTTCGCACTTAGATGTCTGATCATGCAGGTTGTGCTCAGGTTGAGAAGGTTTATGCCTCGCTTCAAGCTCTGATTGCACAGGGTGCAAACCACTCGTGTCCTGTCATCAGCACATTTTCTAAAGAACTTCCACGCTAGAGAACTCCTTTGAGCTGACTTTGGTGCGCTCGTTCCCTTGCTGCGTTGGGCAGTAGCAGGCGTAGTGTCTAGGGCATGGCCGCTCCGCTTCTGCACCCTGCTCCCTCTTCTGCTGTGCTGGTGGCTCTGTGCGACCACCGCCTCTTCCTCCAAACTACTCAGGTCACCTGCATGACGTTCATTCCATGTGGGGTCGAGGACCTCATCGTCCTCCACATCATCTTCCACCCAGTCTTCACCCCTGCCCTCCTTGTCGGTCTCCACAATGCTGAACGCCGCAGCAGTTGGCACCTGCGTTTCGTCATCATCGGAGACGTGCTGCGATGATCCTTGCATGTACTCATCTTGAGAAATAAGTGGTTGGGCATCGCTGCACTCAATCTCTTCCACTTCTGGGGCAGGGCTAGGTGGATGGCCCTGGGAAACCCTGCTGACAGAGTCATCAAAAAGAAGAAGAGACTGCTGTATGGCTTGGGGCTCAGACTGCTTGCCTGATTTGCAAGGGGGTGAGGTGAAAGACGGTTGGACATCGGCTGCAGGTGCCAACTGTGACCTTTCTGCAGTAGACTGGGTGGGAGACAATGTGAAGGAACTGGAGGCACTGTCAGCAGCAAACCAATCTACTATCGCCTCCACTTGTTCTGGCCTCATCACTTCTAGGGGCGTATGATGCCCTACCAAATACTGATGCAGGTTCTGTCGCCTACTCACACTTGAGGAAGGTGTTTCACTTGTGCGTGTAGCTGGCACAGATCGACCACGTCCTCTCCTTGCAACAGGAGCTCTACCAGCAGCACCACGACCCAGGCCACGGCCCTTATTTGACGGTCTCCTCATATTTCTGTAATTTAAGATCTTGCCCTAGAAAGGTTTTTATTGAATAGCGGAATAGGAAATATGATCCAAAAAAGTGTATGTATCTCACACGTACAAAACCACACTAGGCCCCAATTACTATTGTTTCTACCCCTAAAAGGATGGATGAGGAGTAGGAGGAGTATGGAACAGACAGCACCCTCAAATCTTCAGAAGTATGAGATGAACCTCAAAAACTTGGAAAGGTGGATCTCACACGTACCGACACAGACTATCCCGCAATTCAATTGATCCTCAAAGGTTTTTATTGAATAGCGGAATAGGAAATATGATCAAAAAAAGTGTATGTATCTCGCACGTACACCACCACACTAGGCCCCAATTACTATTGTTTGTACCCCTAAAAGGATGGTTGAGCAGTAGGAGGAGGAGTATGGAACTGGCAGCACCCTCAAATCTTCAGAAGTATGAGATGAACCCCAAAAACTTGGAAAGGTGGATCTCACACGTACCGACACAGACTATCACGCAATTTAATTGATCCCCAAAGGTTTTAATTGAATAGCGGAATAGAAAATATGATCAAAAAGAAAGTGTATGTATCTCACACGTACACCACCACACTAGGCCCCAATTACTATTGTTTGTACCCCTAAAAGGATGGTTGAGCAGTAGGAGGAGGAGTATGGAACAGGCAGCACCCTCAAATCTTCAGAAGTATGAGATGAACCCCAAAAACTTGGAAAGGTGGATCTCACACGTACCGACACAGACTATCACGCAATTTAATTGATCCCCAAAGGTTTTAATTGAATAGCGGAATAGAAAATATGATCAAAAAGAAAGTGTATGTATCTCACACGTACACCACCACACTAGGCCCCAATTACTATTGTTTGTACCCCTAAAAGGATGGTTGAGCAGTAGGAGGAGGAGTATGGAACAGGCAGCACCCTCAAATCTTCAGAAGTATGAGATGAACCCCAAAAACTTGGAAAGGTGGATCTCACACGTACCGACACAGACTATCACGCAATTTAATTGATCCCCAAAGGATTTAATTGAATAGCGGAATAGAAAATATGATCAAAAAGAAAGTGTATGTATCTCACACGTACACCACCACACTAGGCCCCAATTACTATTGTTTGTACCCCTAAAAGGATGGTTGAGCAGTAGGAGGAGGAGTATGGAACAGGCAGCACCCTCAAATGTTCTCAAGTATGAGATTGTGTTCACTGTACCCCACAAAGATTGTGTTCACTGCACCCCACAAAGATTGTGTTCACTGCACCTCAAAAAGGATTTTGTTCACTGCACCCCACAAAGATTGTGTTCACTGCACCCTAAAAGGATTTTGTTCACTGCACCCCAAAAAGATTGTGTTCACTGTACCCCCCAAAGATTGTGTTCACTGCACCCCACAAAGATTCTGTTCCCTGTACCCCACAAAGATTGTGTTCACTGCACCCCACAAAGGATTTTGTTCACTGCACCCCAAAAAGATTGTGTTCACTGCACCCCAAAAAGGATGTTGTTCACTGCACCCCAAAAAGGATTTTGTTCACTGCACCCCAAAAAGATTGTGTTCACTGCACCCCACAAAGATTGTGTTCACTGCACCCCACAAGGGATTTTGTTCACTGCACCCCAAAAAGATTGTGTTCACTGTACCCCCCAAAGATTGTGTTCACTGCACCCCACAAAGGATTTTGTTCACTGCACCCCAAAAAGATTGTGTTCACTGTACCCCCCAAAGATTGTGTTCACTGCACCCCACAAAGATTCTGTTCACTGTACCCCACAAAGATTGTGTTCACTGCACCCCACAAAGGATTTTGTTTACTGCACCCCAAAAAGATTGTGTTCACTGCACCCCAAAAAGGATGTTGTTCACTGCACCCCAAAAAAGGATTTTGTTCACTGCACCCCACAAAGATTGTGTTCACTGCACCCCACAAAGGATTTTGTTCACTGCACCCCAAAAAGATTGTGTTCACTGTACCCCCTAAAGATTGTGTTCACTGCACCCCACAAAGCATTTTGTTCACTGCACCCCAAAAAGATTGTGTTCACTGTACCCCCCAAAGATTGTGTTCACTGCACCCCACAAAGATTCTGTTCACTGTACCCCACAAAGATTGTGTTCACTGCACCCCACAAAGGATTTTGTTCACTGCACCCCAAAAAGGATGTTGTTCACTGCACCCCAAAAAGGATTTTGTTCACTGCACCCCAAAAAGATTGTGTTCACTGCACCCCACAAAGATTGTGTTCACTGCACCCCAAAAAGATTGTGTTCACTGCACCCCAAAAAGGATTTTGTTCACTGCACCCCAAAAAGGATTTTGTTCACTCCACCCCAAAAAGATTGTGTTCACTGCACCCCACAAAGATTGTGTTCACTGCACCCCAAAAAGGATTTTGTTCACTGCACCCCAAAAAGATTGTGTTCACTGCACCCCACAAAGATTGTGTTCACTGCACCCCACAAAGGATTTTGTTCACTGCACCCCAAAAAGATTGTGTTCACTGCACCCCACAAAGGATTTTGTTCACTGCACCCCAAAAATATTGTGTTCACTGTACCCCCCAAAGATTGTGTTCACTGCACCCCACAAAGATTCTGTTCACTGTACCCCACAAAGATTGTGTTCACTGCACCCTAAAAGGATTTTGTTCACTGCACCCCAAAAAGGATGTTGTTCACTGCACCCCAAAAAGGATTTTGGTCACTGCACCCCCAAAAAGGATGTTGTTCACTGCACCCCAAAAAGGATTTTGTTCACTGCACCCCAAAAAGATTGTGTTCACTGCACCCCACAAAGGATTTTGTTCACTGCACCCCAAAAAGATTGTGTTCACTGCACCCCAAAAAGGATTTTGTTCACTGCACCCCAAAAAGGATGTTGTTCACTGCACCCCAAAAAGATTGTGTTCATTGCACCCCACAAAGATTGTGTTCACTGCACCCCACAAAGGATTTTGTTCACTGCACCCCAAAAAGATTGTGTTCACTGCACCCCAAAAAGGATGTTGTTCACTGCACCCCAAAAAGGATTTTGTTCACTGCACCCCAAAAAGATTTCGTTCACTGCACCCCAAAAAGGACGTTGTTCACTGCACCCCAAAAAGATTGTGTTCACTGCAGCCCAAAAAGATTGTGTTCACTGCAGCTCACACACAGAAAAATGGATGTGGATCACTGACACCTGCCTATCTCCTATCCCACACCACACAGCAATATCGATCGTAGTTTGTAGAACACAGTTTCCCTAAAATTCAGCAGCAGCAGCCTCTCCCTAACAGGATTGAGAAGAGATCGTAGATCAGGATTGAGTGCAGAGTCACCCCACCCCCCACACAGCAATATCGATTGTACTTTGTAGAAGACACTGACCCTATAATTCAGCAGACTCTATCCCTAAAATGCCTACAACTCGCCCTGCCTAAACACTCCGACCTGTCCCTCAATTCTATCCGGACACAAATGGTTTTTTCCTGCCTGTCTTTCCCTAATCAGCAGCCAGCACGTTGATGTGTGCTCTGTCCCTGATCTAAGCAGCAGAATGAAGACGCTGCGGCTGCCTGGAACTTATAAAGACTTGGTCACATGCTTCAAACGGCCAATCACAGCTACTGAGACATTTGCAGGTATGGCTGGGATGGCTTAAGGCACACCAGTTAAACGATTGTTGATTGGCTGTTGAAAGCCCGCCATGAAAAGAGCGCCAAAGCATGCAAAACCCGGAAATAAAACGACCGAACACGGATTTTTACCCGAACATACAGGGTACAAAAAATCCAATTATTCGGTACGAACACGAATAATACAGTCCGTGTTCGCTCAACACTAATCTGAACACATGGCTTGCAGGTCAGCAAAGACTGTCCTATAATAAGTTTCTAGGTACGGGCCTTTTGAGCGTATGGGGTAAAACACGGATTTAGGCCGTAAGTCCGTATGGGTATAGTGTGGCGACTCCGGGAGATGCTGAGTATATAACAGTATATCAGGGTCCAGATCGTCATCCTCACAGGGATCATAAGTGCTAAAGGGACTGCCAGGAAAAATCTCATCAGTTGGGGTAGGGGCATTGGTGTCTACATTGTCAGTGAGGGAGCTGGTATCAGCCTGTTTGGCCTTTATATTGAAATAACGCTTCAATGTAAGGTTGCGTATAAACTTATTTAAATCACGAAATAGTAAAAAGGAGTTAGGGAAGGAGGTAGGGGCAAAACTTAGGCCTTTATGTAATAAGGACATATCGTCCTGATTTAACTGGACGGAGGAAAGATTAAAAATCTTTATAGTCTCCGTTGTTTGGAGTTTATTTTTGGTAATTCGTTTACCTCCTCTACATCCTCGTCTATAATTTTTCTTTTTTTCTTTCTGGTATTGGTCAGTGGGCCCTCCTCTAAAAAAGACACTGGAGGGGGGACCATTGTAGAGGGAACCGTGTCAAGTTCATTGATCATGACAGGAAAAGATATATTTTGGCTCAAGCCAAGTGACTTTGTTGTTACTGGTATTTGACTGACTATAGGGGGACTAATGAACTCTTCCCGGTTGGCGGGTAAGTTTGGGAGGGTCTGAACCGAAGTGGGGACAGATGACTTACCAGTGGTAACTCGGGCGTTGGTGGTACTGGAAAGTCTATTTTTAGTAATATTATTATAGGTGGCAGAAATGCTCTCAATCTTACTAACTTTACCTATATCTGTCTTGGTTTGGTTTTTATTTTTATTTTTATTATTACACTTATTAGAATGGTTGGGTGGAATTCTGGTTGGACAACTAGAGGGAATATTACTCTTATTATGTTGGTCAGAGTCTATCTACCTTAGTGGTCTGATTCTTGGCTATGGGTATGAGTCTATGGTTGTACATGGGCCGTGTATCACTGCCACCACTAAGGGGTTGGACTGGGTGAATCTCCAGGGACATTAGTGGAGGTATGTGGTGATTTTGTTTCCACAGGAAAACCTTATCGTTGCTGTAATCATCTAGGTCTCTCCTAAATTTATCCAATTTAGTATGTATGAGTTGGTCCTCCTTTCTTTTTGTATTCCTTTTTAGAGTGTCAAACCACCCAAGAGGGATATGCGTATGAAAACTCTCAATGTCCTGAATCAATATTTGGATGTTGTGTACTAATGAATCGTATTTAATATGTCGCTGAGTGGCGAGAAGCCCTAGCCACTTAGTGGTGCAGAACTCTGCAATACCGCGCCACTCTTTCAGGTGGGCGGGATCTAAAAAGGAGCAGGTCTGCGTAATCCTAAGGCCCCTGGGGGAGATTTTGGCAGATAAATATTTATTGAGAAAAAATTCATCCCACCACTGAGTGTTGGCGGAGTGCATAAGTCTCTCTAGTTTTTTGAACATACCACATAAAACATGGCGGTCTGTACGTTTTCTGATAGGCTCATCAGAAAACAAATCATTAGAAAAAATGGAATATAAGGTATCTAAAATGTCATATTTGTGTAATTCCACATCACTGATTAGATCCATGATCACGCAGGTCAGAGTGGAATGTACAAATATGCAGAAAATTGTATAAAATGTGTGTAAAATGTAACAATTATTGTTATAAAATGGTGAATATCAGTGTATATGCGTGTATATACACCCAACCAAGGACCAAATTCCAAGGTACACTGGTTGGTATACTGACAACTAGATGAGTGGTGTCAAGTAACCCAGGGGACAACTCCACATCTATAGTTAATAAGTACAAAACAATTATCAATAACTGGAACGGGGAAAAAAAAAAAAAAAACAACTAACAATATGTTGATGAGTGATGATACATATATCTGTGATGTGTATAAACCTTTGTAAGAGATAGGTGCATCTAAACCCATAGATATTAGGCTTGTATCAAAGACAGGGTCATCAAAAATAGAATCATCTACAATCATCTAGGAACACATGCTGGGTCAATCAAGCTGCTCTAGAGGAACCTCTCAAAAAAGCACATAAAAAACAAAACACAGAGCGCTACGAAGACCTCCAGCATATGAAGGGTGGATGAACAGAACTAATAAGCAGCTGAATCCAGGGAGGGGGGGGAGGGGAGGGAAGGAAAAAAGAGAAAAGGAAAAAATAAACACAGGCAATAAAAAGGGTTGTAGCTGCAAATGGACATAGGCATTAAATGGTACCATACAATAGGGGACAATGGGATATCATAAATAGGTTGATGATCCTAAAAGGGATAAAGTCCGTGGGCACTGAGCTGCTCTTCCACAGATGAGGAGGAAGAATCTGTATAGACAAAAAGAAGAGGGGAGAAGCGCTCTAAGTGCAGACAATTTATTGCAGATAACAAGGCAGGTAATATACACTCACTAGACATGAAGACTGAAAAGCTGTATGTGTCAAAGCAATCCTGCAGCCATCCTCTGGAGGGTGTCCTCTGGTCACAGGAAGCCGTATGCAGTACTGTCACTGGCGGTGGGAGGGAAGAAAGCCGGCTGTCTCCCACAACATCAGCGGTGAGCGGTCAAGCGGCTCGGATCTGCGGCTCCGTGTTACGAGTGATGGGTGGAGGCACTCTCACCCACAGGGATGGTGGGATCTGTCCGATGTGTTACGGCATGCACGACGCGTTTCTGAGCATGCGCGGGGTCCTCTACACCCGGCGCGCTCTTTCATCAGGTGCTAGAGTGCCGTAGTCTCTGTGGGGCTTTATGTAGTGTCTTTTTTAGAGGAGGGCCCACTGACCAATACCAGAAAGAAAAAAAGAAAAATTATAGACGAGGATGTAGAGGAGGTAAACGAATTACCAAAAATAAACTCCAAACAACGGAGACTATAAAGATTTTTAATCTTTCCTCCGTCCAGTTAAATCAGGACGATATGTCCTTATTACATAAAGGCCTAAGTTTTGCCCCTACCTCCTTCCCTAACTCCTTTTTACTATTTCGTGATTTAAATAAGTTTATACGCAACCTTACATTGAAGCGTTATTTCAATATAAAGGCCAAACAGGCTGATACCAGCTCCCTCACTGACAATGTAGACACCAATGCCCCTACCCCAACTGATGAGATTTTTCCTGGCAGTCCCTTTAGCACTTATGATCCCTGTGAGGATGACGATCTGGACCCTGATATACTGTTATATACTCAGCATCTCCCGGAGTCGCCACACTATACCCATACAGACTTACGGCTTAAATCCGTGTTTTACCCCATACGCTCAAAAGGCCCGTACCTAGAAACTTATTATAGGACAGTCTTTGCTGACCTGCAAGCCATGTGTTCAGATATATCAAAACAGAGCAAATACTCCCACCTTAATCTCCATCATGGCGAATCCCAGGCCCTTAAGAGATTCTCGGATAACCCTGATCTTATTATTAAATCTGCAGACAAAGGTGGGGGCATTGTCCTACAGAATAAAACTGATTATGTGAACGAAGCCCTTCGACTATTAAGTGACCAAAAAACATACTTAAGGCTCTCAAAAGACCCATTGCCCATATATAAAATTGAGGTCGAACAACTGGTAGGTTCTGCACTATCCAAAAAAGTGATTAATAAGGATGAGGCGGCTTTTTTGAAAAAGGAGTATTATAATACTCCATATTTCTACCACCTGCCAAAGGTCCATAAAGACCCCCTTCATCCCCCAGGGAGACCTATCGTTGCAGCAATGAATAGCGTCACCAGTGGCCTCTCACAGTTTATTGATGTCTTTTTACAGCCCTTGGCCCAAAGTCTGCAATCCTACATACAAGACTCGGGCCACCTATTGGAGCAGATTACGCCATATAGATGGGAAGATAGTTACTCGTGGCTATCCTTAGATGTTAGCTCCTTGTATACATCTATCCCCCATAGTATAGGCTTACAAGCATTACAACATTTTCTCCTACTAGATTCTTCCCTACATCATGACCAAGTTTCCTTTATTTTGGAGGCGACACATTTCTGCCTAACCCACAACTATTTTCAGTTTGAGGACACGTTTTATCTGCAGATAAATGGCACAGCCATGGGAGCTAACTTTGCTCCTTCATATGCGAATCTGACCATGGGCTATTGGGAACAGATACATTTGGCAGAACAATCCATTTGCTCAACACATCGTTTTTTTTGGGCGGTATATTGATGACATTATCGTCATCTGGGATGGTTCCGCATCCCAGATCGACGGTTTTGTCAGCCACTGCAATAACAACTCTTTGGGTCTATCGTTCACGTCAGCCTCACATCCAGATTCTATGCCTTTTTTAGATCTGGAATTGGGACATGAGCTACATCAGATACATGCCAAAAATTATATCAAACCCACGGGAGGTAATTCATATCTCCATTATAAGAGTTGCCATCACCCCCAATGGACGAAAAATATACCAAAAGGCCAGTTCTGTCGACTTAGACAGAACTGTACCAGAGATGGAGATTATCTAACTCAAAGTGAACACTTAAAGAAAAAAATTTCAGAGAAGGGCTACGCCGATGATTTGGTAAACTCAGCCTATGAGGCCTATCTTCCAGGAAAACATCCTAGCTCTAGGGCCAAGAGCGAATATCATCCTGTTCGTTTTGTCACCAAGTTCCATTGTCAGTATAGAAAAATGGAAAACATTCTATCAAAACACTGGGATATCCTAAAACAAGACCCCCACTTGAACTCAGTCATTTTGGACAAGCCAAAAGTGACTTATAGGAGGGCTACCACCTTGAAAAACAAAATAGCACCCAGCAAATTAAAGAACATCAAGGCCACTAATCATCTGTCATGGATGATCCCCCTGAAAGGCATGTATGCCTGCCGTAAAAAGTTATGCAAAATGTGTAGTTTTGTGCGACATGGCCAAAAGAACTTTACACATAATGACAAAACCTATGTCTTGGACAATTTTTTCAACTGTTCCACAGACTATGTGGTGTATTGTCTGATATGTCCCTGCCAGTTGCTCTATGTAGGTCGAACCATCAGACCAGTCAGACAACGATTCGGCAAACATCGCCGTCTTATTGAAGGTGGATGTGACCTTCATAGTGTCCCTCGACATTTTTCAGAAGTCCATGGAAAATCCACCGAGGGACTAAAAATTTGGGTTATCGAATCCATTCACAAAGACTTGCCGGAGGGAGGACGATTTTCCAAATTATGTATGCGAGAGACTTTCTGGATCTACACGTTAGATGTTCTCGCTCCTCGAGGGTTAAATGAAGAATTAGACGTGCACACTATCTTATAATTATTATCAGGGTTTTCTGTTGGTCTTTATTTATTATTTTTTCATCACATCATATTAGATGATTTTTTAATATATACACTTTGGCCCTGGTTCTGGTATATAAATCTTTTATACAAACTTTATAAGGTCTTACCTACTAAGCAATCAGAAGGCTTATTTCCCTATATACCATACAAGTGGTACCGTAGTTGGTAATCCATATAAAAATCCTTTATACAGAAAATATAATTATTAGGATATACATATGTACACCTATATATGGGTTATATCCATCCTCCATTTCTTATCCAATATATAAGGCTTTTTTACTCCCCCCTCCCCCCCCTCTTTTTATTGTTTCATTTGCTTATATGTTTCTCCATACCACAGCCTGTATAGGTATTATGCATTAGCTCTTAAAATATACCTTTTAAAGATGCTTTTAATCAACTTTTATATTTTTATAATTGTATCGTTTTAAACCTGGAACGTTTTTACATGTTCTTCATAAGCCTTGATGAACCCGGGCTTATCCCTATTTTACATTTATTATATGTTTTGTATTGCCTAATTGTTTGCTATCACTGTGATAAGCGGTTGTCTAGCCCACATACATGTGTATTTAAGGGCAGCCGACCGATCACACTCCACTTCTAAGTTGTTTTTAATCTCTCCCATTGCTACAAAAATGTTTGATTGGTTAGGTCATTGCTCAGTGCTGTGGGCGGTTGCCATCCCCTTACTTCAGCTGTGCCTAATTATCCTCTTGTTCAGCACTACATAAAGCCCCACAGAGACTACAGCACTCTAGCACCTGATGAAAGAGCGCACCGGGTGTAGAGGACCCCGCGCATGCTCAGAAACGCGTCGTGCATGCCGTAACACATCGGACAGATCCCACCATCCCTGTGGGTGAGAGTGCCTCCATCCATCACTCGTAACACGGAGCCGCAGATCCGAGCCGCTTGACCGCTCACCACTGATGTTGTGGGAGACAGCCGGCTTTCTTCCCTCCCACCGCCAGTGACAGTACTGCATACGGCTTCCTGTGACCAGAGGACACCCTCCAGAGGATGGCTGCAGGATTGCTTTGACACATACAGCTTTTCAGTCTTCATGTCTAGTGAGTGTATATTACCTGCCTTGTTATCTGCAATAAATTGTCTGCACTTAGAGCGCTTCTCCCCTCTTCTTTCCATTCAAAAGGAAGGGCATGATATGAGGTGGGGTTGTTCTCTATGAACTGTTGGGCAAAAAGATTTGTTTGGTCGACGATGCTTTGAAGGAACTCCATAGGGAAAAATAAATTAAAAAAATCAATTAGAACAAAATTTTGGGTGTTGACCTGCAAACCTGGCTGTGTTGTGAAGGGGGGGGATTGTAGCTGACCCAAAGCTAGAAGGCAGCCACAATGGGTTTGCCAAGGCATCCGGAAGCTGCATTTGGGCTCTGCTTCTTTGGGGCTGGTGTGAAATTCCAGTGCTTGTACTGGGCATTTCCTCCTGGGGTCCAGCACCGTTGACGTTTGCCGATTGGCCATTGGCGCTGCTGGTATCTGCCTGGTTTTCAGTGCGGCGTCTTTTAGGCCGAACTTCTTCCTCCAGTGCCGGATGTAAAGCCTTCAAAGGGCTCAAATTCTGAACCAGATTCAGAAAGGGTTTCGGCATCGGAAAGTGAGAGCTCCCCACTGCTCTCATCCATCAGGGATAATAATTGACAGGCCTCTTCGGCAGTGAAAACCTTTTTGGACTTGGACATGGTAGCTGTATGAAGGGTGACAGGTACTCGGGTACTTTGCTGGGCAGGTGACAGGTACTCTTGTTCTGATGAGCAGATGGCAGGTACTCGGGTACTCCGATAGGCAGGTGACAGGTACTCGGGTACTCTGATGGGCAGGTGACAGGCAGATGATAGGTACTGATGAGTAGTACTGATACTTATACTGTACTGATGGGTACTGATGATCAGTACTGATACTGATAGGTACTGATGGTTACTGATGAGTACTGATGAGTAGTCATGGGTACTGATGAGCAGGTGGCAAGTACTCGGTACTTCAGGCGGAAGGTACTCTGATGAGCAGGTGGAAGGTACTCAGGTACTCTGATGGGTAGGTGACAGGTACTCGGGTACTCTGATGGGTAGGTGACAGGTACTCGGGTACTCTGATGGGCAGGGGACAGGTACTCGGGTACTCTGACGGGCAGGTGACAGGTACTCAGATGGGCAGGTGACAGGTCCTCTTTATTTGTTGGGGGCAATCAGGGCACAGTAATTCCACAATACTCTGGTAATGCTCTGGTAATTCACTGTTTGCAGATCTCCTCACACTGGATCGGTGTGTGAGGAGAAGAGCCTGGTAACAGTGAGTTACCCTCATCTTTGTTTACATTTGTGACCGGCTGTGATTGGACACAGCCGGTCACATGGTAAAAAGCCAATTTCATTGGCTCTTTACCTAGATCGTGGATTGGCTGTGTCCAAGGGACGTGCCTCGTCCCCGATCGCTGCTCTGCGCGCCCCTGGGGGCGTGCATTGCAGAGAGAATGAGCGGCTCGGGCTGGAGCCGCTCATGTGATCGGCTGTGATTGACACAGCCGATCATGTGGTAAACAGCCAATTTCTATTTACCTTGATCAGGGATGGGCTATGTCCGAGGGACGAGCCTCATCCCTGATCGGGGCGCGCAGTAGCAGCTAGAACGGGCGGGCGTCATATGACGTCCGCCCGGAATGGTAAAGCCATCCTGCCGGCGTCATTTTACTATGCGCCGGTATGGATGTGGTTAAATAACACCCCACTTCAATATGTGGTATTGGGGGGGCCACTGGTCTATCACACCAGTTGTTCAAAAAATTGGCCAGGGAGTTTGGCACTGTGTGTACCAGACTTAACTCAGCAAAAGAGGCAATATTGTTGCAGGACACAAATACACTTGTAAAAGTATACTCAGATAACACCCCGCTTCAATCTGTGGTATTGGGGGCCACAGGTTTATTACAACAGTTCTACAAATAATTGGCCAGTAACTGTTGTCACTGTGTGTAGCACAGTTAACACAGCAAGAGGCCAAATATTTGCAGGACTAAAATACACTCTTTGAAAATTATTCTGTTAAATAACACCCCACTTCAATATGTGGTATTGGGGGGGCCACTGGTCTATCACACCAGTTGTTCAAAAAATTGGCCAGGAGTTTGGCGCTGTGTGTATCAGAGTTAACCCAGTTAAAGATGCAATATTGTTGCAGGACACAATTACAATTATGAAAGTATACTCAGATAACACCACGCTTCAATCTGTGGTATTGGGGGCCACAGGTTTATTACAACAGTTCTACAAATAATTGGCCAGTAACTATTGTCACTGCGTGTAGCACAGTTAACACAGCAAGAGGCCACATTTTTGCAGGACTTAAATACACTCTTAGAAAATTATACTGTTAACAGCTTAAGCCCCTGAGGATTTTCCGGCTCAAAGACCAGAGCCCTTTTTTCAACTTGGCACTGCGTGAATTTAACTGACAATTGCGCGGTCATGCAATGTTGTACCCAAACGAAATTTACGTCCTTTTTCTTCCACAAACAGAGCTTTCTTTTGGTGGCATTTGATCACCTCTGTGCTTTTTATTTTTTGCGATATTAATAAAAAATAAGCGAACATTTTGAGAAAAAATGACATTTTCAACTTTGTCTTTTAAAAAATATCCAATATACTCAATTTATGTCATATTTTTTGGCCAAAATGTATTTAGCTACATGTCTTTGACAAAAAAAATCTCAATGAGCGTACTTTTATTGGTTTGCGCAAAAGTTATAGCTTCTACAAACTATGGTGTAAATACTGGGATTTACGCAGCTTTAATTTCTGATTGAATTTCATGAAGTACTAAAATGGCAGGGCAGTACAAACCCCCCAAAATTACCACTTTTTGGAAAGTAGACATCCTAAGGAATGTCCTGAGAGGCAGTGAATATTTCATTTTTTTGTCACAGGTGTTTGAAAAATGACAAAAAAAAAAAATAATTTTTTTTTTTCTTACACAAAGTTGACATTGAAATGATATATTGCTCACACATGCCATGGGTATATGTGTAATTACACCCCAAAAAGAGCCTAGCTGTGTACGGGACCCCGAAAACCAATCCCCACCATCAAAATTTCAAAGGGCGTACATTTTTCATTGCATTTCCTCACTACCTATAACAGTTTAGGAGGCCCTGAAATGTCAAGATACCACAAACCCCCCCCAAATGACCCCATTTTGGAAAGTGGACACCAAGCTATTTGCTGAGAGGCATGGTGAATCCATGGAATATTTCATATTTTTCCACAAGTTTTGGGAAAATTACAATTTGTTATTTTATTTTTTTAACACAAAGTTGTCACTAAAAGATAAATTTATCACACATGACATGGGTATATGTGGAATGACAGCCTAAAATACATTCTTCCGCTGCTCCTGAGTATGGGGATACCCCATGTGTGAGACTTTTTTGGAGCCTAGCTGTGTACGGGACCCCGAAAATCAATCACCATCTTCAGGTTTTCAAATGGCGTAAATGTTTGATTTTACTGCTCACTACCCATCACAGTTTCGGAGGCCCTGAAATTTCAAGATAGCACAAACCCCCCCCCAAATAACCCCATTTTGGAAAGTAGACACCCCAAGCTATTTTCTGAGAGGCATGGTGAGTCCATGGAATATTTTATATTTTGCCACAAGTTCCGGGAAATATATTATTTTTTTTTTGTTTTTTTACACAAAGTCGTCACTAAATGATATATTGCCCCCACATGCCATGGGTATATGTGAAATGACAACCCAAAATACATTCTGCTGCTTCTCCTGTGTACAGGGATACCCCATGTGTGAGACTTTTTTGTAGTCTAGCTGAGTACAGGACCCCGAAAACCAATCCCCACTTTCAGGCTTTCCAAGGGCGTTAATTGTTGATTTCACTCCTGACTACCTATCACAGTTTCGGAGGCCATGAAATGCCAAGACAGCACAAACCGCCCCCCCCCCCAAATGACCCCCTTTTCGGAAAGTAGACACCCTGAGCTATATGCAGAGAGGCATGTTGAGTGTTTTGCAGATCTCACTTTTTGTCACAAAGTTTTGAAATTTGAAAAAAGTGGAAAAAAATTAAATTTTTTGTCTTTTCTTCATTTTCCAAAAAAATGAGAGCTGCAAAATACTCACCATGCCCCTCAGCAAATAGATTGGAGTGTCTACTTTGCAAAATGGGGTCATTTTTGGGGGGGGGGGGGGGTTGTGCCATCTTGGCATTTCATGGCCTTCAAAAATGTGTAAGTAGTGAGATCAACAATTTACGCCCTTAGAAAGCCAGAAGTTGCGGATTGGTTTTCGGGGTCCTGTACGCGGCTAGACTGCAAAAAAGTCTCACACATGGGGTATCCCTGTACTCAGGAGAAGCAGCGGAATGTATTTTGGGGTGTCATTTCACATATACCCATGGCATGTGTAATCATTATATCATTTACTGACAACTTTGTGTAAAAAAAAAACAAAAAATAAATAAATAATTATTGATTTCCCTAAACTTGTGGCAAAATATAAACTATTCCATGGACTCACCATGCCTCTCAGCTAATAGCTGGGAGTGTCTACTTTGCAAAATTGAGTCATTTGGGGGGGGGGGGTTTTGTGCTATCTTGAAATTTCAGGGTCTCTGAAACTGTGACAGGTAGTGCAGAGGTAAAAAAAGCAATTTACGCCTGTAGAAAACCTGAAGATGGGGATTGGTTTTCGGGGTCCCGTACACAGCTAGGCTCCCAAAAAGTCTCACACATGTGGTATCCCTGTACTCAAGAGAAGCAGCAGAATGTATTTTGGGGTGTCATTTCACATATACCCATGGCATGCGTTAGCAATATATCATTTAGTGACAACTTTCTGTAAAAAACAAAAACAAAAAAAAAACAAATTGTCACCTTCCCGAAACTTAGGGCAAAATATAAAATACTCCATTGACTCAATATGCCTTTCAGCAAATAGCTTTGGGTGTCTACTTTTCAAAAAGGGGTCATTTGGGGGGTGTTTGAACTATCCTGGCATTTTATGCTCAATCTTATCCACACATCACCCACTCTTCTAACCACTTGAAAACCAAGCCTTTTCTGTGACTTTTTGTTTACATAAAAAAATATTTTTTTTTTACTAGAAAATTACTTTGAACCCCCAAACATTATATATTTATTTAAAGCAGAGGCCCTATAGAACAAAATGGTGAATGTCGCAAATGTTTTTGTCACACAGTATTTGCGCACAGATTTTCCAAATGCAATTTCTGCGAAAAAAAAATACATTTTTTTTAATTTAATGCACAAATACACTATATAATTCCAAATTGTTTGGATAAATTTAAAAGATGATCTTATGCCGAGTACATAGATACCAAACATGACATGATTTAAAAATTGCGCACGCCTGTGCAGCGGCAACAAACTACATACATTTTTAAAAGCCTTTAAAAGTCTTTACAGGTTACCACTTTAGACTTACAGAGGATGTCTACTGCAAGAATTACTGCTCTCGACCTGGCGTTCGCGGCGATACCTCACATGAATGCTGCAATTGCGGTTTACATATGACACTAGACCAACGCTTGCGTGCACCTTTGCGCGCAAGCACGGGGGGACAGGAGGGGCTTGATTTTTTTTTTTATATTATATTGACACCTTTCCTTTATTTATTTTTTTTAAATCATTTTTAATGTTATCACACTTAATTTAAATATCCCCTATGATAGCAATCTGTAGTGACAGGTACTCTTTTTTTAAAAAAAATTGGGGTCTTTTAGACTCTAGATCTCTCCTCTGACCTTAACGCATCTGACCACACCAAAATTGGTGTGATAAAATACTTTCCCAATTTCCCAATGGCGCTGTTTATTTCTGGCGAAACAGAAGTCATAAAAATGCTCGTAGCTTCCGGTATCTTAGGCCATAGAGATGATTGGAGCCATTCTCATCTCCAATCACCTCTATGGTTAGATAATTGAACCACCGGCTGCACTCTCGGGTTAACCGGTGGGACAAGAGAGCCCGAGAAAAAACAGGCGGCGGAAGGCGGAGGGAGGGGGGGGGGTAGTTCCCTCCCACTGCATGTAAAAGCAGTCTAGTGGCCAATTATCCGCTAGGATTGCTTTTACATGTAAGCAGACCGCTGGCTGTAAAAAACGATACCAAGATGATGCCTAAATCTGCAGTCATCATCCTGGTATGACCACTCAAAGTCAAGCAACGTACCAGTATATTGCTGGTCTTTGTTTGGCATATAGTGTAGGTTTTTTTTTTCCATGCAGCCTGTGGGCTCAACGAAAAAAAAGAGAACCTAAGAGAAATCACCACAGGAATATTGTGTAGTATTACACACCATTAACCGCCCAACAGCCAAACACACTGATTTAATGGTGGGTATACATGACAATATTCCACGTATACCTAAAGGTATTTTAACTGCAGTGGTGAAATCAGCCTACCACAGCTGCTGCCATCAGAGGTATCCATATATGCTGAGCGCAAACGCAGTTTGTGTCAGAATATATAAAATCAATGTGGCAGCCGACGGGTACCTGCAAGAGAAACAGGTTAACAAAAGAATGAAAAACAAACAAAGTACAGTAAAAGTACAGTAGGAAGAGTAGAAGAACATAAAAATAACTGACACAGCAACTGTTTTTGGTTTTTTATTTCATATTTTTTTTTTTGTGGGCTGCAATTTTCCAGTTTGGGTCTCTCAAAATGTTGATAGCCATCGAACATCTTTCGAGACCCTGTGTTGGTGTGCCCTACACTTTGTCGTGCTGTACCCTACACTAAAACTCCAATAGTGTATGGTAGCAACGGAAACAGTCCCCGATGCAGAGACCAAGTTGGTCAGGACAGGTGGGACAATAATAACGGGTGTCACGCCTAAATCCGCGCCTGCTACAGACACGACATCTTCTTTGGGGGGGTGTTTGGGTAGGGGTACGTGGGAGGACATTCGGAAAATGCCTCTCATGCAGCCGGCTCACTGAATCTGGAAGGGGAAGTTGGGCAGGCATACCTCCTGGGTACAGGTAGGCTTCGATGATCACTTCCTGGAATTCTCTGAAGGATCCAGTTTGTCCTGACGCCCTGTATAGGACAAAGGCGTTCAGCATAGCCAATTGGAATAAATAAACACACACTTTTGTGTACCAGCATCTGGCTTCACGGGCAACTAAATACGGTGCCAAAAGCTGGTCATTAAGGTCCACCCCTCCCATATTAAGGTTGTAGTCGTGCACAGAGAGGGGTTTCTCTGTAACGCCAGTTGCCGTAGAAATTTGGACTGTCGTGTCTGGGTGAATGGAGGACAGAACTAAAACATCTTGTGTATCCCTCCACTTCACTGCAAGCAATTTGTCTGTTTTCAAGCAGGCTCTCGCCCCCCGACTAAGACGAGAATTTACAAGCCGTTGAGGGAAGCCCCGGCGATTAGGTCACGCGGTGCCACATGCGCCAATTTGTAAATCGAGAAGGTGACTAAATAGTGGCACGCTTGTGTAAAAGTTGTCCACGTACAAATGGTACCTGTTTCCCGGATAAGGGTGACACCAAGTCCCAAACTATCTTGCCGCTGCTCCCTATGTAGTCTGGGCAGTTGGGGGGCTCCACACAGCTATCTTTTCCCTCATAGACCCGAAAACGAACTGTATAGCCTGTGGCCCTGTCACAGAGCTTGTACAGCTTGACCCCGTACTTGGCACGCTTGCTGGGGAGGTACTGTTTCATAGCAAGGCGGCCAGTAAATTTAAGCAGGGACTCGTCAACGCAGACAACTTGTTCGGGCGTAAACAAGGCTGCAAACCGCTGATTGAAGTGGTCTATGAGGGGCCAAATTTTGTTGAGCCGATCATATTCAGGGTCTCCCCGAGGACGACAGATTTCATTGTCGCTGAAATGCATAAATCGCAGAATTTGCTCGTATCTCACCCTGGACATGGAGGCAGAGTACACGCGCATATGATGAAGTGGGCTAGTGGACTTATATAGCCGCAATACACTCTTTTTGGTTATGCCCATGTTGAGGGAAAGGCCCAGAAAGATTTTAAAATCGGGAACATTTATAGGTTTCCAGGTGAATTGTCTGGCAAGGGGCGAATTTGGGTTGGCGGCGATGAATTGTTGTGCATATAAATTTGATTGATCCACAATAGATCCGAAAAGATCTTCCGTGAAGAACAGCTCAAAAAAGTTCAGGGGCGTAAAACCAGCTGTCTCTACGTGGATTCCAGGTTGGGCAGTGAATGGGGGAAGTACTGGCGCTGTAGAATCAGTGGGTTGCCAATTGGCATATGCCAGCGCATCAGGGAGGGCACTATGGGCTCTACGGGCCTGTCTTAGAATACGCGGTGGATGCGGGCCACTACTTGTGCTAGCCACCGCACCAGCTTCAACTGCACTTATGGGACTCGCCACGTCACCAAGTGTTACTGCAGTGCTGGTTGTACTAGGTCCAGGGTGTACTAGGCCGCAAGTGCTTGCCAGGCCGACAGTTAGATGTGCTCTCTCCTCTCAATGAATCCAAAAAGGATCATGGGAGGGGAGAGCAGGTCTTTCTGAGCCTGTGTTTACATTACACAGGCTCAGCATAGAATCTGATTGGGCAGGACCGATCAACAGGTCCAGACCAAAAATCATTGGTGGCAGCGGTGGGAATGAGCGACGTAGCCCTACGTCGGTTTCCCTTTAGGGAGCTGACTGCCGCAGTAAATAGTCGTGCGGCGGTCAGCAAGTGGTTAAATAACACCCCACTTCAATATGTGGTATTGTGGGGGCCACTGGTCTATCACACCAGTTGTTCAAAAAATTGACCAGTGAGTTTGGCACTGTTTGTAGTATTGCTGCAGCAAAGTGTCACCACACCTGTCACAATGCACAGTGCACAATAATACTACTAATCCACTATAATATGCTTTCTACAAAGTATATTATACTGTGGTTTTACCCCCCCCCCCCCCATATAGTGCACTGCACAGCAATACCAAAAAAAATGCAGCCCTTTAAATGACTTTTGTGGACATTAACAGAGTGATTTGTGTGACTGCTGCCGATCTCTAACTGCCCCTAAAGCACAGACTGGATACCTGTCCCTAACCTGAAAAGAGACTGGACCTATACCAAAAATTGCAGCCCTTTAAATGACTTTTGTGGACATTAATAGAGTGATTTGTGTGACTGCTGCCGATCTCTAACTGCCCCTAAGGATTAGACTGGATACCTGTCCCTAACCTGAAAAGAGACTAGATCTATACCGAAATACCAGCCCTGAAAAGGACTTTTGTGGACATTAACTGAGCGAATGTGTGTGACTGCTGCCGATCTCAAACTGCCCCTAAAGCACCGACTGGATACCTGCCCCTAACATGAAAAGATACTAGTAAACCTATACCGAAATACCAGCCCTGAAAAGGACTTTTGTGGATCTTAACAGAGCTATTTGTGTCTGGCAATCTCTCCTGATACATACAGCAGAATGTGAAATGGCCGACAGCTCAGGTCTATTTATAGAGTAGGGGGCATGTCCATGTGCTGAAATGTTTTAATTGGCTGTCCCGTTCCACCTGACGGCTGTGTCATGGGTCAAAGTTCTCCCTAATGTAAACTAATATGGCCTCCGCGAACAACGCCATGTGTTCGCAAATTTGGCGGGTAGCGGACAACAGCAAAATTCGCCGCGAACCGACCGCTTGGCAAACCGCAAGGCCATCTCGACTACACTACACTGACCACTACACTACACTGTCTACTATAATACCCAGTACACTACAGTGACCATTACACTACACTACCCACTACACTACACTGTTCACTAAACTGACCATTACACTACACTACCCATTACACTACACTGACCACTACTGTACACTACACTACCGACTACACTACACTGTCCACTACACTACCCACTACACTGACCACTACTGTCCACTACACTACCCACTACACTGAACACTACACTACCCACTACACTAAACTGCCCACTATACTACCCACCCACTACACTACACTACCCACTACACTACACTGACTACTACTGTCCACTACACTACACTGACCACTATACTACACTGTCCACTACACTGATCACTAAACTACACTGTCAACTATACTACCCACTACACTACACTGTCCACTACACTATCTACTACACTGACCACTACACTATTAACTAAACTACACTGACCACTACACTACACTGTCCACTACACTACACTGACCACTACACTACACTGACCACTACACTACACTGACCACTACACTATCCACTACACTACAGTGACCATTACACTACACTACCCACTACACTACACTGTCCACTCAACTACACTGACCACTACACTACACTGTCCACTACACTATCCACTACACTACCAACTACACTACCCACCACACTACACTGTCCTACCTACAGTATTCCTATACTGATCCCTACACAGCATGACCCTAACTGCCCTCCCCTAACTCACCCTGTCTGTCTATCGCTCTGGCTGCTGCCTCTGACACACTGCTAGACTGGGAATGGGACGTACCTGAGATCCAGGAGAGGAGGAGGAGAAGAAGATGGTGGAGGTTCACTGTCAGCAAGCTGGAGGCGGGACTCCGGTGCGCGTGGCATGTACCACCCAGAGGAGAGGAAAAGGAGAAGAAGATGCAAGGGGCGCCGATGAGTGACACACGGGCGCGGGATTCCGCCCCCTAAATTTTGCTCCTGGTGCCGCCGGCCCCCCCAGCACCCCCCACGCTGCGCCACTGCTTTGCTACAATATAAAGTAGTGAATGTACAGCTTGTATAACAGTGTATATTTGCTGCTCCGTCAAAATAACTCAACACACAGCCAATAATGTCTAAACCGCTGGCAACAAAAGTGAATACACCCCTAAGTGGAAATGTCCAAATTAGGCCCAAAGTGTCAATATTTTGTGTGGCCACCATTATTTTCCAGCACTGCCTTAACCCTCTTGGGCATGGAGTTCACCAGAGCTTCACAGGTTGCCACTGGAGTCCTCTTCCACTCCTCCATGATGACATCACGGAGCTGGTGAATGTTAGATACCTTGCATTCCTCCACCTTCTGTTTGAGGATGCCCCACAGATGCTCAATAGGGTTTAGGTCTAGAGACATGCTTGGCCAGTCCATCGCCTTTACCCTCAGCTTCTTTAATAAGGCAGTGGTTGTCTTGGCGGTGGGTTTGAGATCATTATCATGTTGGAATACTGCCCTGCGGTCCAGTCTCTAAAGGGAGAGGATCATGATCTGCTTCAGTATGTCACAGTACATGTTGGCATTCATGGTTCCCTCAATGAACTGTAGGTCTCCAGTGCCGGCTGCACTCATGCAACCCCTGGCCATGACACTCCTACCACAATGCTTGACTGTAGGTAAGACACACTTGTCTTTGTACTCCTCACCTGATTGCCGCCAAACACCATTGACACCATCTGAACCAAATAAGTTTATCTTGGTCTCATCAGACCACAGGATATGGTTCCAGTGTAGACCATGTCCTTAGTCTGCTTGTCGTCAGCAAACTGTTTGTGGGCTTTCTTGTGATTCATCTTTAATTATCCAGATATAGACTGGGCAGAAGGAACCGCACATTCAGCCAAGGCTCGGCAGTTCCTAAATGTTTTGCAGGACAATTTCATGGGTCAGATGGTGAACGCACCGACAAGAAACAATGCGGTACTTGACCTACTGATTACCAACAATACAGACCTGCTCAAGGATATAGAAATACGGGGCAACTTAGGAAACAGTGACCATAGGTCAATAAGTTTCCGTATTAATTACAGTAATAGAAAACACAAGGGTAATATAAGGACACTGAATTTCAAAAGAGCCAATTTCCCAAAACTGTGCTAGGAAATATCAAATGAGATAGAACCCTGGGAACAAAGAACACAGAGGAAAAATGGGAGTGCTTCAAGAGCATACTTAACAAAGGGATTGGCCAGTGCATTCCAAAGGGAAATACATTTAAAAGAGCAAAACTAAACCCTGGGTGGCTAAACTCCAACATAAAAATGCATATTAATACTAAAGAAAAGGCCTTCAAAAAATACAAGGCTTAGGGGTCATTGGCAGCATTCAAGCATTACAAAGAGTGTAATAATAAATGTAAAGATGAAATCAAGGTGGCTAAAATAGCTAACGAGAGACATATAGCAGAAGAGAGTAAAAAGAACCCCAAGAAATTCTTTAAGTATATAAACAGTAAGAAAATGAGGCTAGAACACATTGCCCCCATAAAAGACGACAAAGGAAATTTGGCCACTGAGGACAGAGAAAAGGCGGAAGTGTTAAATAATTTCTTCTCTTCAGTCTTCACAAAAGAATCAGGGGGCTATACTAACCCAGCTTGTAATGCTAAACTAAATAATACACCTCAGGAAGTACCCCCATGGCTTAGAGAGGATAGACTTAGAACTAAACTAGAGAAACTCAACATAAATAAATCACCAGGAATGGATGGCTTGCACCCGAGGGTTCCTAAAGAGCTCAGTCAGGTAATTGCCAGACCATTATTCTTGATCTTTAAGGATAGTCTACAGATGGTTATGGTGCCAGCTGATTGGAAAATAGCCAACGTGGTACCAATATTTAAAAAAGGGCAATATCCCGGGTAAATATAGGCCGGTCAGCCTAACATCTGTAGTCTGCAAGATTTTGGAGGGGATGTTAAGGGACCACATACAAGACTTTAGTAATGAAAACGGTATTATTAGTAGTAATCAGCATGGATTCGTGAAAAATCGTTCTTGCCAAACCAATCTATTAGCCTTCTACGATGAAGTGAGCTTCCCCCTAGGTAAAGGTAAGCCTGTGGATGTTGTGTATCTGGACTTTGCAAAGGCCTTTGACACCGTTCCATACAAACGCTTACTGTACAAACTAAGGAACGTAGGTATGGACCATAGGGCGAGTACCTAGATAGAGAACTGGCTCCAGGGGAGAGTCCAGAGGGTGGTGATAAATGGGGAATACTCATATTGGGCAGGTGTGGAAACTGGGATCTCCAAAGGTTCTGTCCTGGGACCAATCCTGTTTAATTTATTTATAAATGATCTAGAGGAGGGGATATCTAGTACAATCTCAGTATTTGCGGATGATACTAAACTAAGCAGGCCAATATCTTCTATGCAGGATGTGGAAACCTTACAAGCGGACCTGAACAAAATAATGGGGTGGGCAACTACATGGTAGATGAGGTTTAATGTTGAAAAATGTAAAGTAATGCACTTGGGCGTCAGGAACACGAAAGTAAGCTACTCACTGGGGGGGAAACCTCTGGGTGAGTCTAGGATGGAAAAGGACCTGGGGGTACTGGTGGACAACAGGCGGGAAGTGGCATGCAATGCCAAGCCGCTGCAAGCAAAGCCAACAGAATACTGGCATGTATAAAAAAGGGGATTCACTCCAGAAATAAAGAGATTATTCTCCCACTCTACAAGACTCTGGTCTGGCAACATCTGGAGCATTCCGTCAAGTTCTGGGCACCGGTCCTCAGGAAGAATGTGCTGGAACTGGAGAGAGTCCAGAGAAGGGCAACAAAAATAATTAGGGGAATGGTGGGCATCGGCTATGAGGAAAGACTACAAGCACTGAACTTATTCTCTCTGGAGAAGAGACGATTGAGGGGGGATATGATATCAATGTACAAATACTGTACTGGTGATGACCCTAGCATAAGGAACAAACTTTTGAGAGAAAGGGAATATAATAAGACACGTGGCCACTCACTAAAACTAGAGGAGAAACGGTTTAACCTTAAAACACATAAGGGGTTCTTCACTGTCAGAGCAGTAAGGATGTGGAATTCTCTTCCACAAGCAGTCGTATCAGCAGGGAGCATCAATAGTTTAAAAAAACTATTAGATGGGCACCTTAAAGACCTCAACATACAGGGGTATTCAATGTATAGTTAACAGCAAACACACACGCACATCATAGGTTGAACTGGATGGACTGATGTATTTTTTCAACCTCACAAACTACAGTATGTAACTATATCTTCAGAAGAGGCTTATTTCTGGGACAACAGCCATGCAGACCAATTTGATGCAGTGTGCGGCATATGGTCTGAGCACTGACAGGCTGACCCTCCACCCTTAAACCTCTGCAGCAATGCTGGCAACACTCTATTTCCCAAAGATAACCTCTAGATATAACCCTGAGCATGTGCACTCAACTTCTTTCATTGACCATGGTGAGGCCTGTGCTGAGAGGAACCTGTCCTGTCAAACTGCTGTATGGACTTGGTCGCTGTGCTGCAGCTCTGTTTCAGGGTCTTGGCAAACTTCTTATAGCCTATGCCATCCTCATGTAGACCAACAATTCTTTTTTTCCAATCCTCAGGGAGTTTTTTGCCATGAGGTGCCATGCTGAAATTCCAGTGACCAGCATGAGAGAGAGTGAGAGCGATAACACCAAATTTAACACACTTGCTCCCCATTCACACCTGAGACCTTGTAACTCTAATGAGTCACATGACACCGGGAAGGGAAACTGGCCAATTGGGCCCAATTTGGACATTTTAACTTAGGGGTGTACTCACTTTTGTTGCAAACTGTTTAGACATTAATGGCTGTGTGTTGAGTTGTTTTGAGTGTACATCAAATTTTACACTGTTATACAAGCTGTACACTCACTACTTTACATTGTAGCAGTGTAATTTAATTTAATGTAATTACAGTGCAGCAAGTGTAATTTCTTCAGTGTTGTCACATGAAAAGACATAATAAAATATTTAAAAAAATGTCTATATACAGTATCTCACAAAAGTGAGTACACCCCTCACATTTTTGTAAATATTTTATTATATTTTTTCATGTGCCAACACTGAAGAAATTACACTTTGCTACAATGTAAAGTAGTGAGTGTACAGCTTGTATAACAGAGTCAATTTGCTGTCCCTTCAAAAATTAGCTCACATGGTTTGAACTGACAGCAAAGAACTTAGTATTTGGTGGCTGGAGGTACATTAGGCATTCGCAGAAAAAATAATTGTCGGCCCTGAAAGGCCCCAAAAATTTGCCATTCAATGAACATGAAATGCCTTTTATGCCGCTGTATGTATTGAAGCCAAGGACCAGGAATTGTTGTGGGTGGAGGAATTTCGATGAAACCTGGTCTACTGGTCACATGTGTTGAATTCCTCAGAGATCCATGCCTCATTCATTTTTATAAATGTGAGGTAGTCTACACTGTCATGAGCTAGGCGAGTGCGCTTATCGGTCACGATCCCCCCTGCTGCGCTGAACGTCCTTTCAGACAGGACACTGGATGGGCGGCAAGCCAACATTTCCATTGCAAATTGTGCAAGCTCTGGCCAGAGGTCAAGCCTGCCCACCCAGTAGTCCAGGGGTTCATCACTCCTCAGAGCGTCCACATCGGCCGTTAACCCGATGCAGTCGGACACCTGTCGGTCTAGGCGTTCCCTCATGCTGGATCCAGAGTACAGCTGTCGATGGTTCGGCTGAAAGAAGGATCTCATATCTGAAGTGACCAAGATATCTTCCAATCGCCCTCTTCTTGCAGGCGCTGTTGGATTGCTACCCGCAACTGTCTCTTTGTGACTGGAAATTCCTCTGCCAGCACACAGAAAAGCAGAATGCAGCATTTCCCTCAGCAAGGCCTGGAAGTGCTGCATTCTGACAGCCCTCTGTGATTGTAGTAACATTTCTGCCATTTTGTGTTTGTACCGGGGGTCTAAGTACGTTGCCACCCACTACTGGTCCTTGGCCTTTATGCGTTTTATACGGGGGTCCCCCTTAAAACACTGCAGCATGTAGGCCCCCATTCCCACTAAACTAGAAGCGGTATAGTGGCCTGCTTCCAGCTCATCATTCAGGATAATGTCGTCCTTGTTCTCCTCCCCCCATTCACGGATAACACCAGGGATCCCAGAAAGGTTTAAAGCATGCTCTTCTTGATCCTCCTCATCCCCCCCAGCACCATCCTCCTCCTCTTCAGACATCTGCTGTTGATTTGTCTCAGATGGAGTTGCACCCCCTGGGAATTCATCCAACATTGTGACTTCCTGATCTTCCTGCTCCAGCTCCTCGACGGCTTGATCAATGACACGGCGCAATGCACGCTCCAGAAAGAAGGCATAAGGTATGATGTCACTTATGGCGCCCTGGCCGTGACTGACCAGTTTGGTAATCTCATCGAATGGCCGCAGAAGTCTGCATGCGTCCCGCATGAGCAGCCACTGGCGAGGTGAAAAAAACCCAAGCTCTCCAGAACCTGTCCTGCCGCCGAGTTCGAACACATAGTCATTAACTGCACGTTTCTGCTGGAGCAGCCTATCGAGCATATGCAACGTTGAGTTCCATCGCGTCAGGCGGTCACAAATAAGACGCCTGAGGGGCAGGTTGTGTCGCTGCTGAATCTCAGCAAGGCGAGCCATGGCTGTGTAAGATCTTAGGAAATGGCCCAAGATTTTCCTGGCCTGCCGCAAGACATCCTGGACCCCAGGGTATTTGCCAATGAATCGCTGCACCACCAAGTTCAGGACATGTGCCATGCATGGCACGTGTGTTATTTTGCCCTGTTTCAGCGCGCTCAGCAGACTGGCACCGTTGTCGCACACCACTTTACCAACTGACAAATTCAGCGGTCTCAGCCACTGATCTGCCTGTGAACGCAAAGCTGAAAGGAGTGTGGGACCAGTGTGGCTCTTGGCTTCCAGGCACAACAGACACAGCACAGCATGGCAACGTCTCACCTGGCATGTGGAATAGGTTCTGGGGATCTTGGGCGGCGCAGGAGAAGAGACGGTAGCAGCCGAAGAGGAGGAGTCAGCCAAGGAGGAGAGGGAGGATGGAGGAGGAGGAGAAGAAGAGGCAGACCTGCTTGCAATCCGTGGTGGTACAACTAAATCTACACGGGTGCCACAGGTTACATGCTTAACGGACGTCAGAAGGTTCACCCAGTGGGCAGTAAAAGTGATATACCTTCCCTGCCCGTGTCTGTGTAGATAACACCCCACTTCGGACTGTGGTATTGGGGGGCCACAGGTTTATCACACCAGTTCTACAAATAATTGGCCAGTATCTGTTGTCAATGTGTGTAGCACAGTTAACACAGCAAAAGAGGCCAAATTTTTGCAGGACTAAAATACAATCTTAGAAAAGTATACTGTTAAATAACACCCCGCTTCAATATGTGCTATTGGGGGGCCACTGGTCTATCACACCAGTTGTTCAAAAAATTGGCCAGTGAGTTTGGCACTGTGTGTATCCGACCTCACTCAGCAAAAGAGGCAATATTGTTGCAGGACACAAATACACTTGTAAAAGTATACTCAGATAACACCCCACATCAATATGTGGTATTGGGGGGCCACTGGTTTATCACACCAGTTGTTCAAAAAATTGGCCAGTGAGTTTGGTGCTGTGTGTACCAGACTTCACTCTGCAAACTAGGCAATATTGTTGCATGACACAAATACACTTGAAAAAGTTTACTCAGATAACACCCCACTTCAATATGTGGCATTGGGGGGGGGGCATTGGTGTAGCACACCAGTTAAAAAAATTGGCCAGTGAGTTAGGCGCTGTGTGTACCAGACTTCATTCAGCAAACTAGGCAATATTATTGCATGACACAAATACACTTGAAAAAGTTTAATCAGATAATACCCACTTCAAATTGGGGGGGGGGGCAAAAGTATACCCAGATAGGCTCCAAAAATTAGCTCACATGGTTTGAACTGACAGCAAAGAACATATTATGTGATGGCTAGAGGTACAGTAGGCATTCACAGTATACAGAAGTAGGTGGCGGGCTGTATAGGCCGCAAGAATGAGCTCACATGGGTTGAACTGACAGCAAAGAACGTAGTATATGATGGCTAGAGGTACAGTAGGCGTTCACAGTATACATGAGTTGGTGGCAGGCTGTATAGGCCGCAAAAATGAGCTCACATGGGTTGAACTGACAGCAAAGAACATCGTATATGATGGCTAGAGGTACAGTAGGCGTTCACAGTATACACAAGTTGGTGGCGGGCTGTATAGGCCACAAAAATGAGCTCACATGGGTTGAACTGACAGCAAAGAACACAGTATATGATGGCTAGAGGTACAGTAGGCGTTCACAGTATACACAAGTTGGTGGCGGGCTGTATAGGCCGCAAAAATGAGCTCACTTGGGTTGAACTGACAGCAAAGAACGTAGTATATGATGGCTAGAGGTACAGTAGGTGTTCACAGTATACACAAGTAGGTGGTGGCCTCTATAGGCCACATAAATGAGCTCACATGGGTTGAACTGACAGCAAAGAACGTAGTATATGATGGCTAGAGGTACAGTAGGCGTTCACAGTATACACAAGTTGGTGGCGGGCTGTATAGGCCACAAAAATGAGCTCACATGGGTTGAACTGACAGCAAAGAACGTAGTATATGATGGCTAGAGGTACAGTAGGCATTCAAAGTACACAGAACAGTAAGTGTCGGCCTGTATAGGCTGCAAAAATTAGCCATTCAATGGACATGAAATGCATTTTATGCCGCTGTATTTAGCGAAGCCAAGGACCAGGAATTGTTGTGGGTGGATGGCGGTCTTTCGGATATTTGTGGCCTGGCATGAGGAATTTCGATGAAACCTGGTTTACTGGTCACATGTGTTGAATTCCTCAGAGAGTCCAAAGAAGCAAAGAAACAAATCACCGCTCAAAGGGCTGACAGCTGGGCCAGTAGGATTCCCAAGTAAACTGTAGTAGTCCTGCAAGACTGGGTGCTCACCAAGGTCCGCAACCTAAGAAGTCCATATGCCTGTTGAAAGAAAGCGGCACTTCCAGTCTCAGGAAAGAAGAAACTTGAGTTTTATTTCTTCAAATCAAAAAGTCCAACATCGACATGTAGCAAGACAAACAGGATAGCAGCAAACGCGTTTCACACCATGTGCTTATTCATTGCTGATTGCAAGCAGACATGTGTCCTCATTTATGAGCCAGGCAGCATTACCTTGTCCAATCAAACAAGTGGTTTCCAGAACATAGACACCTGGCTCGAATAGATGAAGACCGATTAGTCTGGCTGCATAAAAGAGGACATACATATTCAATCCAATTGTTCAAATCGTTGTTCAAATATGTGCAAAAAAAACTTTTTTACTCCAAGAAAAAACAATAATTCCATGAACAACATATAGATTGAATGTGTATGCAAAGACCCACAATATTCCATATATAAACAGACAAACATAGTATCAAACATTCAATATAAAATCTTAGAAAAATACAAAAAACTACCTATAACCAAATAAATGGATACATGTATATAGATACAAAAGGAAGGGGAGGAATAAATACACATAATGCGCAATATGGAAAAAGAACTCTTCCTCACATAAAAATGAAAAAAGATCAATTCACTATTTAGACAAAAAATATATAATAATTATGCGCACCACATATATCGACTCCTATTCAGAACCAGCTGAAAAATGCTCTAAATAAAAGGAGGGAGGGGGGAAGAGGAGACAGAAAAGGAGGAGGGGGGGGAGAGGAGGGAGGGGGAAAGATGGTGGAGGGAAGGAGGAGGGGGGGAAAACGAGGGGGGAAAAGGGGAGGGGGGTGAAATAGTATTTTCCTTTATTCAAAATAGTGGGAAACATCCCATTCATAATTCATTCCACTTGGAATGCGAGTACCTAGATGAAATATCCAGTATACCTCTCTTTTACATAAACTCCTAAACAGATACCCACCTCTAAAGGGGAGTTTGACTACTTTTGCCGTTTGAAGAAGAGACAACCGTTTGGCCCCCTAGTATATGGGGACAACTACAACAGTCATTACCACCACATTTGTGGTTGCCCTTAAAATATAGCCATGTGGTCTGGGGTTTACCTCCTGGACAAAAAAGACTTGGCGAGAGGGAAGTACCTAAAGAGCGTGCTCGTCTAGGAATGACATTGATCCCATTCTCTAATATTTTATTTGTATTTCATCCTCAAATAAAGTTGGCAAGTACTTATTGATTATGTTTCTCACTTGATGAAAATCTTGACTAAAGGTAGTTACCAATGCTGGCTTATCCATCTGTTTATTTCTACACCTCTGATGTTCAGAAAGGAGCTGGCACCTGTCTTTGGTTTCTGCAATCTTTTTTGCCCGTTTGACCATCCAAACAGGATACCCTCTTTGTCTGAAACGCAAAAACAACTCATTTGACTCCCGTTCAAAGTCAATGTCTTCGCTGCATATGCGGCGCAATTGGATAAATTGGCCGATTGGTATACCTCTAATAGCATGGATTGGATGGTTAGATTGGGCCAAAAGAAGAGTGTTCCCAGACAGAGGCTTTCTATATAGTGATGACCCAGCCATTAGAGGAGGTGAGAAGAACATCAAGAAAGCATATTTGATGATCATTACTGCAACCAGTAAAAGTCAAGTTTTTTTCATTAAGGTTCAAATAATTCAAAAAAGAATCCAAACTGCCCATTTTGCTGTCGCAAATAAACAACAAATCGTCTATATAGCGGAAAACGAAATGTATGTATTGCCTAAATGGATTTCTATCTCCAAAGATGTGGGACCACTCCCACCAACCCATGAAGAGGTTGACGAGTGAGGGCGAAAAACTTCGCCCCCATCGCAGCCCCACACCTCTGGAGATAGAAAGAGCCATCAAACGAAAAGTAGTTATGCGACTACAAAAACTCCAGTACCTCCAAAATATAGGCACTGTGGGTAGGAGGCAAAGCTGAAAAATGCTCTAAATAAAAGGACACCGCAGATATGGCCAGATGATGTGGAATGCATGAGTACAAACTGGTCACATCACAAGTGACCCATACATATTCCTGCTTCCACACCACCTCCTGCATGATGGACAATAAGTGTTTTGTGTCTTTTAAAAAACTGGGTAAAGACTTGACTAGTGGCTGTAACTGGCCATCCAGCCATTGTCCCAACTTTTCATTTAAGGACCCTATACCTGCCACAATGGGTCTACCATATAGGGGATCTAGTCCTTTATGCGTCTTTGGTAGGTGGTGGAAAATGGAAATAAAAACAGCTGGCACACAACGGGCAATGAAAGTATCACCAGGGACTTCACAAGTGTCACTAAAAACACAACAACCAATTGGAATGGTTGTCAATAGAAATTAAAAGGACAATACATAAGTCCATATATAAAAGGTCCTTAAGAAAGTCCATAAAAGAAGTCCATAAAAAATCCCAAGGTGGCATGTGCGTCAGCTCCGATATGGACGTCTGACCCCGGAGCTCTGCGCCGCCTCAGCCACTAAAGCCCGCACAAGTGAGCATTCTAGATCAATAGCGGCTCACCCACCGCCAATACCGGTACCGGAACGCCTCCTCCGCCTCCCCAGATGTCCGGGATCCCCGCCAGACGGGACCTCACGCCGCAATTAGATTCTTGCCTCTGGACGCCTGGGACCTCCAAGATGGTGGAGCCGGACCCACGAGGAGGAACAACAGCGGGGGAGCCTGACTCTATTGCTGATCAGGATCAAGCTGCATTTTCTCCACAACCACTGCTATCAGGCACAGTGAGTAAGGGGGCCATGCCCTTCCCATCCCCTGCATCCACCGAATCCCTGCTAGAGAGATCACTGGGAGGCTTTGCACTAACTCCATTAAAGGACTTAACACCTAGCCCCATTCTGGCTGCTGCAGATGCACAAGCATTCTCTCCATGTCCTGCAGACTTTACCTCTCTGCTGTCTTCCTTCTCTAAAATGCTGGAGAGGGGTCTTGCCAGCAATGCAACTCAAATCACTAACTCAATCCATAAGGATATCCTACAACTGGGCAGCCGTATTGAGTTGATGGAAAAGAAAACTGACCAGACCATAGCTCGTATGAATCAAAATTCTACCCGCATTCAAGAGCTCCAGGACCAACTTGACTTTGCCACCTCTAAATTGGATGATCTGGAGAATAGATCACGACATGAAAACTTCAGGATTAGGGGACTACCTGAATCTGTTAAAGATGTCAACACAGCGGTCCGCACATTCCTCAAGGACCTTATCCCTAACATCGCTGATAACCGCCTGGAACTGGATAGAGCTCATAGAGCCCGCCAACCGCCACGTGCTGATGGTCTTCCTAGAGACATCATTGTCAAGCCCCATTTTTACGCTGTGAAAGAGGAAGTAATGCGTCTCTCTCGCACGGCGGATCAGCTTGCTATTCAAGGATCCCCCGTTCAAGTCTTTGCGGACCTTTCCCCCTACACCATACAGCGGAGAAGATCTCTGAAACCGCTTCTCCTAATCCTGACTCAGAAGAATGTATCCTTTCGCTGGTCCTTTCCGTTTCGTCTGAACTTTTCCCTTCACAACAAATCCTATGGTTTCTCGTCGTTTCAAGATGGTGAAAAAATTCTACTACAATTGGGTCTCATCTCTCAAGATCATCTGCCTTCTTCTCAACTGAGGGGCCCGACTACGTCGAAACGCCCTTCGCCTCCGAGCCCTTTGACCCCCCTGTGGGTTAAGCAACAATCCAAGAGATCTAGAGAAGCAAGACCACCCTGACTGGACCCCCCTGCCCCCCTTTTTTTTTTCCCCTGTCTTTCCTGTTTTTGCCCCATCCCGATTCACTGCTGCTATACGCACGGAGGGGGATAACGTTACCCCCGTGCACCCGCTATTGCAGCTAATCACCTACTCAATACCGGTCACCGTACTGTGTTTCTAATTCATTGCAATGCGATGTTTCATACACTACATTTAATGTAGGCAAAGTCTGTTCTTATCTGTTTGAAAAGTTTTTTTTTTTTTTTTCGGGTGCTTTTTCATAGGGCGGCTGAGGTGGTTGCCATGCGCCTCAATTGGTCTTTGCGCGGAATATTAGATCTGCACTTAGACTCCTTGTCACTCTATTTTCTGGAGGACACCCCTCTCTCCTCTTTTTTGGGACTCCAGGAAAATAGTTGGACCGGCTTCTCTATCCCGTCAGGGACCTGGGAACTTGGTCTCCTTGTTTGTCTTGTATGTTTTTTTTGTATATTTTGCTATTACGGGCCACCAAGATTCTTGGTGCGTTCTATTTACTCCAATGGTACTCATGATATTTGTTCTCTTCTTCTTCTTCCCTCTCTTCTCCCCTCTTTATTCTTCTGATTTCTCTGCATGTCTCCGATGGGGTTTCCCCATTCCACAGTCATCCTACCTCTCCTGGCTTCCCACGCGTTTCCACACCAGACGACCTGGCCGGGGTCTCCTACTCATCTGGCGGGGTAAGTACTCTTTAGTTTGGGATATAGCTCACCTCTCTGATCCATCATGACGACACCACCCACACCCTCACACCTTAAAATAGCCTCGCACAACACGCAGGGTCTTAACTCTCCTGTCAAGCGACGGAAAATTTTTCAGATGTATCACTCCCAAAAACTTGAAGTTGTCCTTCTGCAGGAGACACATTTCCCTGATAGCTACCGCCCCTCTTTCCTACATCATAAATACGACAAATTCTACCTTGCCAATTCTGACAACAAAACCAAAGGGGTTGCAATCTGCCTTGCTAGACATCTTCACTTTTCCCTCTCCAAACTGGTCACGGACCCTGATGGTCGCTACATTCTTGTCTCGGGCACTATAGATGGGTCTAGCTATACCTTCATCTCATATTATGCCCTGAATAGGGGCCAAGCACAGTTTTTTTCTGAATTAATACTTAAACTCTCACCCCTCTTTGAGGGCTTTGTAGTTCTAGGCGGTGACACGAACCTAGCATTGGACCGCACAGTGGATAACTCGGCACCTAGGGCCCTTAAAAATAAACATCTCCCTAGATAAAGCACGAAACTTGCTAAATCTATCTACGACTCTAACCTCACTGATATTTGGAGAGAGTTAAACCCCAAAACTAAGGACTATACTCACTACTCGGCACCACATCGTACATACTCGCGTATTGACCATATCTTCATTAAAACTTCTACCATCCCTCTTGCTGTGAATTCCACTATCAGAGACACGGCACTTTCGGACCATGCACTAGTTACGCTCACCATATCCAAGACACGGTACTCTGACAACACTTTTCGGTTGAGCAATCAGTCCCATTGCACACTTATTGATAATTCCCTTCGAGACTACTTTCTCACTAACGATACTGAGGACGTATCCCCCACAGTCCTATGGGCGGCACACAAACCCTCTATCAGGGGTCACATAATCCAACTCTCATCACGACTCAAACGGGAGCGTAAACAGCAGGTATCTACTCTAAACTCTGCCTTTTTGGCCTTGTCAAAGCAACATAAAGCCCACCCCTCTGCAGCCACCCTTACCCAACTAGATTCTGCCCGCCTAGAGCTGAATCTAGCGCTCACTACTGAAGCTGAGAAGCAGATTAGATGGTCGGGGGCTCGCCTCTACCATCAACGAGACAAAATAGGTTCAAAACTTGCTGCTAAAATTACCCCTAAACACCACGCCACTTCTATTCCCAAAATCCGCACTAAACTGGGAGACCTTACACAACATCCCGATAAGGTCCTGACTGCATTTCAGGAATTCTATTCTGACCTCTACTCTGCTTCTGATACACCCTTTGGGCTTCTGGAGACCTTCCTGGATGATATTCCGCTCCCCACACTGTCCCCTGATCACTCTAAATCCTTAGAAAAACCTATCTCGGAATCAGAGATCCTTATGGTTATAAAATCCCTGAAACTCCGATCTGCACCAGGCCCTGATGGATTCTCTAACCTTTATTATAAAAAATTTGGCATGGTCCTCGCCCCCTATATGGCCCGGTTTTTTAACTCTCTCCGCGATGGTCACAGCCTAGATAAGGACTTAAACTCTGCTATCATTTCATTGATCCCTAAACCGGGCAAGGACCCGAGCGAAGTCGGTAATTATCGACCCATTTCCTTGATTAACAACGATCTTAAGATCCTTACTAAAGTTTTGGCCAATCGGCTATCCTCTTTTATTGCTCGTTATGTCCACATAGACCAAGCTGGATTCATCCCGGGCCGTCAGGGCACTGATCAGATCCGGAGGGCCATAGACATAATTTCTTTACTCCAATCTCAATGGGATGGGGGTAGCAAACAGAAAGGCTACCTCCTTTCAATTGACCTACACAAGGCATTCGATTCGGTCAGGTGGCCGTATCTTTTTGAGATATTGAAAAGATGGGGCTTTGGTCCAAATTTCAGCAACTTGCTTCAGTCGCTTTACTCCTCACCTGTGGCCCAGATTCGTATGGCTAATCAGTACTCTACTCCCTTTCCCATCCGGCGGGGTACGCGGCAAGGCTGCCCGTTATCTCCGATTATCTTCGCTATTGCGATAGAGACGTTAGCCATCGCGATTCGGAGGCACCAGGATATTAAAGGGGTCATGTGCGGACACTTGGAACACAAATGCGCTCTCTTCGCGGACGATCTCCTACTGTTCATCACCTCCCCCCTCACCTCCACGCCCAACTCAAACTTCTACAGGATTTTGGACATATCTCAGGACTTCAGGTGAATATGCCCAAATCTACGGCTCTAAATATCTCCGTCCCCAACAGCCTTGTAGATAACCTTCGTTCATACTTCCCATTTACTTGGACTACTCATTCTATTCCTTACCTGGGCGTTAATCTTCCTAATACTATTGACAGGCTTTATTCAGTGAACTATCCCGGGATGTTCAAAAAATTGGAAGCAGACCTCAGAACATGGGCTAAAATGGAACTTTCCTGGATAGGCAGAATCAACACTGTCAAAATGACACTACTGCCCCGCATCCTCTATCTCTTCAGGTCGTTACCTATCCCTCTTAAAAAATCGCAACTCGCGCACTTGCAATCCGAAATTGTACGCTATTCCTGGGGGAATAAAGGTCATCGTTGCGCGAAATCTATCCTATTCCGTAGGAAAGAAGATGGAGGACTTGGTCTTCCGAACTTGTGGTGGTACTACCAGGCGGCTCAACTCTCCCAAATATCTATGGTATACGTTAAAGGCCCAAAACCGGACTGGGTCCAAATGGAACGCCAAGCGGTTCCACACAATACTATTGATTATCTTTTATGGTGTATTCCTAAACACAGACCTCCCGTTCTTGCCCCAACACTATCTCACTCTATTCATCTCTGTGATACACTATATAAGCAACCCTCTCTGGTCTCAGTTCTGAGACCTTTAACTCACTTATTCCACAATCCAAATTTTCCCCCTGGCATGGACATTGGAGCCTTCAAGTGGTGGCTCAATAAGGGCCTCTTTAGAATCGGACACTTCTTCAACAGACTAGGCCCCCTCACGCAAGGTCATTGCACTAAACTGCTTAAAATGCCCCCTTCTGAAATTTTTAGATATTCACAAATCTCTAATTTCCTACACTCCCTGTGGCACGACAAAAACAAACCCCCTGCCCTGACACCCTACGAAAATTGGTGCTCTAATATAATGGATCAGAGAGGTGGGATCTCCATCATTTATGCTTCCTTGGCGGAAGCCACAGATGAACCTTCCTATGTCCGCTCGTGGGAATCTGATCTAGGATCAGAGGCCACCCAGGATATATGGTCCCTAAACTTCCGACGCTCCTTTACGGGCGTCATCAATGTCTCCCTGATTGAGGCTAATGTGAAAGTTTTTCTTAGATGGTACAGGGTCCCGGCCAGGTTGGCTTCCATGTTCCCCAATGCGTCCCCCTTATGCTTCCGAAACTGCGGCTTGGTGGGCTCCATGTTTCACACGTGGTGGTCCTGCCCAAGAATTAGATCTTTCTGGAACAAGATTTTCTACCTGTTGCGGAAAATCTCAGGATTAGCTATACCCCAGGACCCCAAGATTGCTCTTCTCAACTTTAAAATTGACAAGGCCCCTAAACATATGTCTAGGCTCCTCTTTTTCATTTTGTTAGGAGCCAAAATGACACTTGCTAAGTCTTGGAAGCGGGAGGATATTTCGATTCATGCAGTAAAACGTAAAGTCTCATGGATTATGACGCAAGAAAAACTAGCCAGTATCCTTCTCGACAAGGAACATCTATTTGAAGCAGTTTGGGAGCCTTGGGCTGTCTACACTAAGACCCCACTCTTCCCAGGACAATTTACATCCACCCGCGGAGACCCCTGAGGAGACTTGCCCTACCTTCTTCTCCTGCTCGCCTCTTTCCTCTCTCTATTTCCTTCTCTTTATTCACCCTATTTCCTCCCTCCTCAACATTCTTTCCTCCTCTTTCTCTACAATACCCCTGTTCTGAATTTATAACACTTCTGGATTTTTGATATTTCAACTCACTCAGCCGCAGATGTCTGCAATCTACACGGCTCCGCTGGCCCCACTAAGGGGCTGCCGGGGGCTTTTTCAATTGCCTCTCACGGCTGCTTCCTTTACTGTTATGGCGTACAGCTTCCAGGCACGGAATATTCCAACCTTCATGGACATTGAGAGGACTACTTTATTAGTCTCCTGGCACAGTTAGTCCCCAATAGGGGTGCCTGGATCGTTAGAGGGTTTGTTACTTACGTTGTATGTCTTCCTCAATCTCTTAGGTTTGCGGGACTTCACAGTCCAAATTCCTTTTGTTATGCTGTACACGCCATGTTTATACCATGTTATACCTTATTGTTATTCTCAACCTGCTGTGCATTTTGATGCTTTGCTGTTCATTTCTATCTGAAACTAATAAAAATCTTTGACAACTAAAAAATCCCAAGGTGCACTCCTGAGGCAGCTCTAGTGACAAGTAGAAGATTGCTTGGAGCCAACTAGGGAGGAAACACAGGTGCCACTCTGAGTGCAGTAACTTGAGATTTATTGAATAAGATCAATGGAAAAAGGGGTACTCACAAAGGTGATTAATACAAAGGCTCATAACAACACTCTGGTCAGATCAGGATGGCTGGAGCGGTAACAGTCGACAGGCTGTAAGCGATAGCTGGCTGCTCTTCCTGGTCCCGGGGACACTCAGAAGCTGATCCGTCGTCACTTCGGGTAGCATGATGACGTCATGGCGCTGGAGATGCGTTCTCGGAGCATGCGCTCCTTCCTCAGGCCTGGTGGCTGAATTGCGGCTGGAACGCTCCCTGCGTTCCAGCCATCTCCTTCCTGCTCCTCCTTCCGCACAGTCCAGTGGATGCCTGCGCAGTGAGTGATTGGAGCTCCGTTCCCGGCTCGCGCATGCGCAGTTTGCCGCGATCGAAAGCGAGGCCTGGTTCGCGCATGCGCACTCGCGATCGCGGCCAGGTCACCGCTGACATCATCCTGGCGCAAAATGTAAGCGGCTGTCAGCCCCAGTGCCCTTATCCTGCGTGATCCAGGTATGTGGGGACTGGGGGGGCCGGATGCTGTACACAATGGTGGTGTGGAGAAGGGGGGGGGGGCAGATGGATGGATGGTTGAGGAGACACCTTATGGTTCTCTGTACCTTGTCATGATCCATTGTATGCTTTTCTTCCCTTGTCAGTTGTGGTTTTGCCTGAAGCATGGATCCTGCGTCACTGCCCCCTTGTGGCCAGCCCACTCACAACAGGTGAGTGCTGGTACATTTTAGGGGGACATGGAGGGGGGATGCTGGCTCACGATTCATGGCTAAGTCCTGTGTCTCCCTGGATTTCTCTTTCTCCCAGCTCCTCCAGGTCTGGTCAAGAAAGAGACCCTGTCAGGCTTGAAGAGAATCTTCTTCAAGGTCAAGGCGCCATGAGTCTCCATCAGGGAGCAGGCTTCAAAGGAGACACTCAAATTCCTCCTCCAGACACCGCACACACCGCCACAGTAGCCATACGGCCCAGAGAGCCTGCTGGGGTTGTGGGGAGCATGTCCCGGAGGACAAGTCCCTTTGTGAGCCCTGTTTTGCTTGTGCATTCGGTGAGAGGGAGTCTGAAGATCAGAGATTGGAATGCCTTGTGAAACGGGTTGTTCAACAATCCCTGAAAGAGTGGGGTGCTAGTCCCATACCTGGGCCATCTACTTCCAGCTCTCCTGCTGAGGCCCCTGAAGACCAAGACTGAGCTTCACTTCCGGAAAGTCTTCAGAAAGTGATTCGGAAGAAGAGGAAGGTGCAGTTGGGGGCTTTGATTTTGCTCTCGTTCCACCTCTTATCAGAGCAGTCAAGGAGGCTCTAAAATGGGAAGATCCCATCACCCCACAGACGAAACAACGTAGGTTTTGCAAACACTTGGGGAAAGAGCGGCTAAACTTCCCACTCCTTTCAGAATTAAAGGATGTCATCTTGGAAGAATGGAGCAGAGGGGACGGCAAGGCCTCCCTATCCTCTAAATTAGCAAAGCTGTATCCTTTTAAATCAGAAGAGGTCAGTCACCTGGAATCGGCTCCTCTGGTTGATGCCGCAGTCACCAGACTGGCAAAGCACGTTACCCTACCGCTGAACGATGCGGTTTCTTTTAAAGACCCACTAGACAGGAAGATGGATCTAGATTTGAAAATAATCTATATCACTGCCGGGGCGGCTTGTAAGCCTGCGCTAGCATTAGAGGCTATGTCTAAAGCCATGGAAACCTGGGTTTCTGACGTGGAGCTGAAGCTGAGAAGTGTTTCTGAAGATGCAGTGGAGAATTCTCCCATTCAAGAACTCAAGCTGGCTTCTGTTTTTCTTGGAGAAGCGTCCATTGATGTGCTACGTCTCCTATCCAGGACAATGCTGTCCTCTGTCACAGCCAAACGGGCCCTGTGGTTGCGCCCTTAGCTGGCAGACCCAGCCTCCAAGTAGGCTTGATGCAAGATCCCTTTTGAAGGTTCTTCTTTGTTTAGGAACAAATTGGATAGCGCCATTACTAGAGCAAAGGGTGGAAAATCAGGTTTTCGTCCCCAAGATAGGCGGGTCTTTGGCTCTAAGAAGCAGCAACCAAGAAAACAGTTTGCAGAGCGTTCAAGAGATGCCCGCTCATACAGGTCTGGGCGAGACTACAGGAGAAACTGGAAAGGAGGTCAATCATCCTCCCGTAAGACGGTCAGAGGCTCAGAACCTTCCGGGCAAGAAACCTCAAAGTCTTTTTGAGATTGGGCCCGTTCAGACATGGTGGGGGCGCGCCTGCTCCACTTTCAGCAAGTCTGGGTGACCTCAATCTCCGACTTCTGGACCATCAAGACAGTGTCCATAGGACACACATGGACTTTCTCAACAGATCCCATTCCCAGGTTCATTCCCACCCGCTTGCCTTATCAAGACGAGAAAAGAAGTGTTTTGCTCGACTATGTAAGCACTTTGGTGGCTCAGGGCGCAATAGTTCCGCTGCCCGTGCAAGAAAGATTCCAAGGCGTATATTCGTCCCTCTTTCTAGTACAGAAAAAGAATGGATCATGGAGACCGGTGATAGACCTCACCTATCTCAGCAAATTCATAAAGAACGAAAAGTTCAAGATGGAAACCTTATCTACCATTCAGAAAGCAGTGCTTCCAGGAGATTGGCTGGCGTCAATAGATCTCAAAGACGCGTATTTCCACGTGCCTGTAGCAGTGAATTTCCACAAATACCTTCGTTTCGCGATAGAGCTTCGGCACTTCCAGTTCATCTGCCTCCCTTTTGGCCTGTCTACATCCCCAAGGGTGTTTTCCAAGGTCCTTGTGGCTGTGGTAGCTCTAATCAGAACAAAAGTCTACATCACTACGATCTCCTACTGTTGTCCCAAGACAAGGATCAACTTCTGTCCCACAGGGATCTGGTTACTGCGACTCTCATGGAGTTCGGATGGTTGTTGAATCTACAAAAGAGTCATCTGGAACCTACTCAACATCTGGTCTATCTAGGGGCTCAATTCAACACCATTCAAAATACACTTTCTCTGCCTCTAGACAAAATCCCGGTGGTACAGGAGAGGATCCGTCAGGCCCTCTCCTCCTCTTTTCTGACAGCATCCCAGTGTCTCAAGATCATCGGCACTATGGTCTCAACGGCCCCTATGGTCAAGTGGGCACTATGGCGAACACAGCCTTTTCAAAGGGGCTTCCTTCTTCAGTGGAATCCGGAAGAACACGAGCAGCGTATCATTATTTCCCACAGCATGAGAAACAGCCTGTTATGGTGGCTCCAAAGCAAGAACCTGCTCAATTGCCATTCCCTAGTTCCAATTTCTTGGGTTATCATTACAACAGACGCCAGCAACTCTGGTTGTGGAGCCCATTGCATGGCAGAAGTGGCTCAAGGGAAGTAGCTTCCACAAGCCCACTCCCTGGTCTCCAATATCCTGGAGCTCCGTGCTGCTTTTCTAGCTCTTCAAGCTTTCCGTCATCTTATAGAAGGCAAATCTGTGCTTCTCCTAATGGATAACACCACAGCAGTGGCTTATGTGAAGAGACAGGGCGGAACCAGAAGTCTCTCCCTTCTTCAAGAGTTAGACCCAATCATGACATGGGCCCAGGCCCATCTGTCCAACATCTCGGCGGCCTACATTCCAGGGCCACAGAATGTCCAGGCAGATTTCCGATTTCCTTTCCAGAGTCCAGTTCAATCACAACGAGTGGTCTCTCCACATCGACTCATTCAAGTGGATTCTGTCTCTAGGGGTCTCACCCGAAGTAGACCTGTTTGCATCTCCATGCAACCACAAACTGGACCAGTACTTCACACGCAGCAGGTGTCACCAATCATGCGGAACAGATGCTCTGACCGAGAGCTCCAGGACCAACTTGACTTTGCCACCTCTAAATTGGATGATCTGGAGAATAGATCACGACATGAAAACTTCAGGATTAGGGGACTACCTGAATCTGTTAAAGATGTCCACACAGCGGTCCGCACATTCCTCAAGGACCTTATCCCTAACATCGCTGATAACCGCCTGGAACTGGATAGAGCTCATAGAGCCCGCCAACCGCCACGTGCTGATGGTCTTCCTAGAGACATCATTGTCAAGCCCCATTTTTACGCTGTGAAAGAGGAAGTAATGCGTCTCTCTCGCACGGCGGATCAGCTTGCTATTCAAGGACAACAATTTTTCAAAGGTGCGGTCAGACTCAGACCTCAGAGGAAACCAAGATTTCCGAAATGGGACCTTCCTCTTGTCCTTAACATCTTTTCAAGACCTAGCTCAATGGATTCCATCTCTATCAGAGAACTTACCATTAAGACAGCCTTTCTGGTGGCAATCACTTCAGCCAAGAGGGTCTCTGAGATCAGTTCCCTTGGTCATAAAGAACCTTTCCTTATGTTCTTTCCGGATCGAGTGGTCCTAATTCCGATGCTCAATTCCAATCCGAAAGTGACATTGGTTTTTCATGAAAACCAGGAGATTGATCTTCCTACCTTTCGGTCCTCTGAAGATAATGAACCTCATCCCTTGGATGTAGGGAAGACTCTAAGGGACTACCTCCAGTCAACAGCTTCTTTTAGGCAATCAGATAACCTCTTCGTCCTCTTCTCAGGCAGAAATAGAGGAAAGCGGGCTTCGTCAAGGTCTATTGCAGCCTGGATTGTGTCTGCTATTCAGCGAGCTTACAGTGTAGAGGGTTTGGCTCCTCCGGAGGCGGTGAGAGCTCACTCAACGAGGAGCATCTCGATGGCCTGGGCGGCTTCACATCATGTTGCGCCAGAAGTAGTCTGCAGAGCGGCTTCCTGGTCTTCAGTTAATACGTTTATGACACATTATTGTGTGGAGCCAGCCTCCTTAACTTCAGTTAATTTTGGCTTGACTGTTTTGTCTGCTAATAATTTGAAGTAAAATTTTCTTTGATAAAGCATTCCCACCCGTCTGGCTTGGGCTAGTTATTTCCCACACATAGGCTGCCATGGAGACTGTCAGGAAAACGGAAAATTCCTATCAGATACTTACCGTAATTTTCCTTTCCTGATGGTCTCCATGGCAGTCGGAGTTCCCACCCTCTGGTCTTGGATTCGGCTAAGATATGGAACACTGGCTGTACCTGCAAGCTGAAATTTATAGAGGGGGGTCCTATACCATTGGAGAGGAGGCGGGGTTAACCCACACGTAGGCTGCCATGGAGACCATCAGGAAAGGAAAATTACGGTAAGTATCTGATAGGAATTTTCAGTTTTTTTTCATTTTTATGTGAGGAAGAGTTCTTTTTCCATAATGCGCATTATGTGTATTTATTCCTCCCCTTCCTTTTGTATCTATATACATGTATCCATTTATTTGGTTATAGATAGTTTTTTGTATTTTTCTGCTAAAGATTTTATATTGAATGTTTGATACTATGTTTGTCTGTTTATATATGGAATATTGTGGGTCTTTGCATACACATTCAGACCCGGTCCACACTAGCGCGACTTGTCAGGCGTCCATTGACAGCTACAGGACCCGTTCTAATAGGAGCGACACAAGTCACTCCGACTTAGAAAAAGGGTCCTGTACTACTTCGGGGCGACCTCTGAGCAACTTGCATAGACTTCCATTATGTGAAGTCCATGCAAGTCGCTCCGAAGTCGTGGTGCATGGCAATGCACATGTCGCCCCCGAAGTAGTACAGAGTCGTGTCGCCTTAGTGTGAACTGACTCTTAATCTATATGCTGTTCATGGAATTATTGTTTTTTATTGGAGTAAAAAAGTTTTTTCTGCACATATTTGAACAACGATTTGAACAATCGGATTGAATATGTATGTCCTCTTTTATGCAGCCAGACTAATCGATCTTCATCTATTTGAGCCAGGTGTCTATGTTCTGGAAACCACTTATTTGATTGGACAAGGTAATGCTGCCTGGCTCATAAATGAGGACACATGTCTGCTTGCAATCAGCAATGAATAAGCACATGGTGTGAAACGTGTTTGCTGCTATCCTGTTTTTCTTGCTACATGTCGATGTTGGACTTTTTGATTTGAAGAAATAAAACTCAAGTTTCTACTTTCCTGAGACTGGAAGTGACGCTTTCTTTCTACATGCATATGGACTTCTTAGGTTGCGGACCTTGGAGACACCCAGTCTTGCAAGACTACTACAGTTTACTTGGGAATCCTACTGGCCCAGCTGTCAGCCCTTTGAGCGGTGATTTGTTTGTTTGCTTCTTTGGACTCTCCGTCTTCACCAGCCCGGTCTGCAGTCTGATACTATCGTCACTGGACGTCTAACAGTGAGTGCACCAGGAATCATTTTCTTTTCTGAATACGTTTGAAAAACTTTATTTTTTACTTTTATTGAACCCTGGTGTAGTGTATGCTATCACATACACTCACGGACCAGGGTATCAGTGCTATATCAACACTGTAGTAATAGTGATAGTGCTATTACATATATCTTTTGTCCAACACCATGAGCATTCAAGACACTCAGGGATATACCAGCTGTACGTTTCGTACCCCTAATGACAACCCACTGAGAGCCAACATACAAGATACCCTCCATACAAACAATGAGGATGATATGGGGATTCTAAGAACACTTTTTCATAAACTGTAACACAAACTCGACAAAGAGATGCAAGCCTACTGGGATAAGACAACATTGTCCAAATACCTGACCTTGGGACGTATCCCACGAGGTCTCTGCATAAAGAAATTTCCCACTTTTGACCTTTTTAGTGAAGATTTAAAAATCAGGTGGACGGATGCCTTGTCCCTGTGTTCACGCACCTTAATGGGCGTGATTGTGGAATCCAAAAGCAAGGAGATTGAAAAATTACAAAAAGAAATACAGGATATACAAAAAGATCTTTTACCCTTGAAATCACTGTTGCAGTTTGCGACTTTGGATAAAAAGCTGGATGAGAAGATGTCACATTTGGAGAAAAACATAGTAGCCGGTAAGAAAGAAAAAATGCTGAGGGACAAGTGTGATTATGACACGGATAATGTTTACACCTGGAAAAGCTATAAGTCATGGAATAAATACCATCGTACCAACACTAAAAAATGAGTTAGTTTTTCAGATACAGATAATGAGTATTTCGATGACACTATGGCAGTCACAATATCTGATAACTCTGTGGAACAGCCTGATCGACAAACAGTTTCTAACACCAGTACCCCGGCCCATCCAAAAAACGGGAAACAGAGGCCCAAATGGGGACGCAGAAGGGGTGGAAAAAAACAAGGAGAGGAGGTCAGAAGAGAAGATCTGGGAAGTGGAGGGGGAGGAGCCTATTCCCTGAGACCCCAGACATTCAAATCGTAAGGAATTTGTAATCAATGTGTCACATCGCACTTTAACCCCAGGAGAGACATCCCTTTTGTCCAAGGGTTTAGGATTCTGTCCTTCTCAGCATTTTGACCTTTTTGGAACACTACTTGACGTCAATAAATTTATCAGAAACATTACCAAAAAAAGACATTTTTTTAAGGAAAATAATGACTCTGAGGTTTCTTCTGTTCCGGAATTGACATATGAAGAACAACTAGATTGCTTTTCTTTCCAGGAAACATGTTCTCTCATGGATCTAACAGAGCTGGCCTTGGAGAGCAATGAGACTGGGCGCATTGGCAACATAATTAATGAAGATATTATTAAAGTGGAGATGAAAAACAAATGGGATTTTTATCCAGTCAATGCACGCACAGACAGTATGGACAGATTTAAAAAATGCATAGAAAGGGATCTGACACAGTTGAGCTATCACTTCAATCCCGGTGCAGGTGGCGCACATATAGACAACCTAACACGGGTAGAAAGGTCTGCCCTCCATAGTTTACAAAAAGATGACTCTATAGACATAAAAAATTCTGACAAAGGAGGGGCAGTAGTCGTTATGGACGCCGCCATGTACCGGGAAGAGGCTTTGAGGCAACTCTCAGATAATAACACCTATAAAATCCTATGTAATGATCCCACATTGCTGTTCAGGGGTGCTCTGAGTAATTTAATCCAGAAGGGCATTTATTTAGGCATATTTAGTGTCAAGGAGGCAGGAGCATTGATACCTACACATCCCATCATACCCATTTTCCACCACCTACCAAAGACGCATAAAGGACTAGATCCCCTATATGGTAGACCCATTGTGGCAGGTATAGGGTCCTTAAATGAAAAGTTGGGACAATGGCTGGATGGCCAGTTACAGCCACTAGTCAAGTCAGTTTTTTAAAAGACACAAAACACTTATTGTCCATCATGCAGGAGGTGGTGTGGAAGCAGGAATATGTATGGGTCACTTGTGATGTGGCCAGTTTGTACTCATTGTGAGGGGTTAGCTCGGTACCAAGAGAGAGGGTGACCCCTTGGGGGGGTTCGTTACACAGAGAGATAGCCGAGGAGTAGTTGAAAACAACAGTCTATGGTTTATTCTTGCAATTTTCTTCACACAAGTGCAAGCATCAAAAACAGCTTAATTCAAAACAAACATAAAATAAAATAAACCCTGGCCACTGTGGACGTCTACCTTCACACACAGGAACCTACCTAGGGAGTCTGTCCCAACCTACTGCTGGGCAGACACTGCTGGTCATACAGCAGACAATCAATAGTCCATTTGTTTTCTTTTCACACAGAAAAAGTCCATGACCTCACCTTGAGAAGTCTTCAGCTGACTGCTCTCCTCAGCGCACATCGCTTCAGGAGGCAGCAATCAGTAGTCATCCTCTGACTAACTTATAGAGGCCTTAATTGCCTCATCCTGAATAGCTGAAGCCTTTTCATCGTCCTTACACCTTTCTGGCTACCTCTGCAGCCGACACCCTATAGTAATTGGTGAATTTTCTAGACAAGGTGGAAATGTATCTCCTGTCTGTGACAACACCCACAGATTTACCTGACTTCCTGTCTCATATCCCCCCCCTTGTTTCAACCCTAGGGTTGGGACACAGGTTGCCAGGCACGCATGTGTCAGGCACTGCTCTTGACTCTCACTGATAAGCCTCCTAGTATCTTCCCACGTAATGTTCAGTCCATTCAATTCTTTGTCTGCTTTAGCTGCCAGAGATAAATCCTTCTGAGCAATCTGCTTTGCTCTGTCCATCAGCCACTGTCTTTCATGCTGATATGATTTAATTTCCTCCTCCAGTTCATTAACAAATATTAACCTTTGTTGAAATGTTTGTAGGGTTGGCTCTTTCTTTAAGTCTGTTAGCTTGTCTATATACACTTGTTTTGGCTGATCCTCTCCATCTTCATATAGCCAATTCTCTGTATCTTCAAGCTTCCGGATGAAACTGTTTCTGTCATCTTCATTGACAAATTTTTCATAAATGCCACACAGCTTGTCCCTCATCTCATATACATATTCTTCAACTGAATTTTTGGCATCATTTCGCTCCTTCTCAAGTTTGTCTTGCATAACCATCTTTCCCTCATTTTCCAAAAACAAGTTCAACGTATCCAGTCCTATCCGCCATGGAGGATAGTGTATTGATCACTATAACTAGCAACTCAATTGTGCTAGTCTTAAATTTAATGTCTTCAACAGTCTTGAGCCGCCTTTTTACTGCAATCAATAAATGGTTTCCACAAAGTTTCAAGAACCTCTGCTTTACTTGACACAAGCCGGAGCTGTCTGTAGCATCATACTGTAACTGGAAGCTGCGAGTGATCCACAGCACACACACAGCGAGGGGAGCTGTGAGCTGTGTGTGTGTGGAGGAGGAGCGGAGGAGGAGCCACGAGCCGCACGTGTGGGGGGAGCGGGGGAAGCCGCACTAAGAAGCCGGGGGCCTGGTGCAGGAGTCTCGAACCAGGGAGACAGGACGGGGACAGAGCAGCAGCGGCGACAGAGAAGAGCAGGGAGACAGTGCGGGGACAGAGCAGCAGCGGCGACAGAGCGGGGACAGAGCAGCAGCGGCGGAGACAAGGACCTGACAGGACCTGGACCTGACCGAGACCGAGGGACGTAAGTAGGAGCAACTGATCTGCTGGTAGGGGGTGGGCTGGTGGGGGAATACAAGTACTAACTACATACAAGTACAAAAACTACAAGCAATACAGGTTACTAAGGGGCTACTATAGACTGAGAGGTGCTCTGCGACTGGCTGAGTATCTTGCGACTGGTGGGTATCTTGCGACTGGTGAGTATCTTGTGACTGGTGAGTATCTTTGCGACTGGTGGGTGAGTATCTTTGGGACTGGTGAGCATCTTTGCGACTGGTAAGTATCCGGGCGACTGGTGAGTATCTTGCGACTGGTAAGTATCTTTGCGACTGGTGAGTATCTTGCGACTGGTGAGTATCTTGCGACTGGTGAGTATCTTTGCGACTGGAGAGGATCTTCGCAACTGGTGAGGATCTTCGCGACTGGGATCTTTGCGACTGTTAATATCTTTGCGACTGGTAAGTATCTGTGCGACTGGTAAGTATCTTAGCAACTGGTTAGTATATTAGCGACTGGTGAGTACCCCAGGTTTAATACCAGGGGAGTTAGAGGTAGTGTAGGTAAGGAAGAGCAGGTCGTTAACATTATCCCCATGGAGTAGTGGGTAATAATGTCCGACAGTGGCCGATGCCACTCAGTGCACTTCTTGCTGCATGTATGCGTTCATTGATGAACAAAATCTTTGCGACTGGTGAGTATCTTGCGACTAAGGGACGTAAGTAGGAAGCAACTGATCTGCTGGTAGGGGGATGGGCTGGTGGGGGAATACAAGTACTAACTACATACAAGTACAAAAACTACAAGCAATACAGATTACTAAGGGGCTACTATAGAATCAGAGGTGCTCTGCGACTGGCTGAGTATCTTGCGACTGGTGAGTATCTTGCGACTGGTGAGTATCTGCGACTGGTGAGTATCTTTGCGACTGGCGAGTATCTTTGCGACTGGTGGGTGAGTATCTTTGCGACTGGTGAGCATCTTTGCGACTGGTAAGTATCCGGGTGACTGGTGAGTATCTTGCGACTGGTAAGTATCTTTGCAACTGGTGAGTATCTTGCGACTGGTGAGTATCTTGCGACTGGTGAGTATCTTTGCGACTGGAGAGTATCTTGTGACTGGTGAGGATCTTTGCGACTGGTGAGGATCTTCATGGTGAGGATCTTTGCGACTGTTAGTATCTTTGCGACTGGTAAGTATCTGTGCGACTGGTAAGTATCTTAGCGACTGGTTAGTATATTAGCGACTGGTGAGTACCCCAGGTTTAATACCAGGGGAGTTAGAGGTAGTGTAGGTAAGGAAGAGCAGGTCGTTAACATTATCCCCATAGAGTAGTGGGTAATAATGTCCGACAGGATTGCGGATGCCACTCAGTGCACTTCTTGCTGCATGTATGCGTTCCTTGATGAACAAATCGAGGGCGAATACTGCTGTGCAAGATGTGAGCGACTTGTTGCTCTGGAAGACCAGATCCTGGATCTAGAGAACACAGTAGCAAGACTGCGTTGCATCAACAACCTGGAAAGGAGCTTGGACATTACCCATCAGGCGCTGGCAGGGGCCAGCATAGAGGAGGATGGAGTAGAGGAGACGCAAGGAGCAGAGGTACGCAGCTGGGTGACCGTTAGGAAGGGTAGTGGGAAGAGCGTTAGGAAGGCCAGCCCTGAGTTGGTACACCCTAACAACTTTGCCGAGTTGCAGGTTGAGGGGCATATCAGCTCAGGGGTGGCAGGGCTGGAGCAGGCGCCCCCCCGGCTACCAGGGGAGGGGCGGCTCCAGGAAGAAGGGGGGCCGTGACTCAGGAAAGGTTAGACAGGTTGTGGTAGTTGGGGACTCAATTATCAAGAGGACAGAGAGGGCAATCTGTAAAAAAGATCTCGGTAGCCGAACAGTATGTTGTTTACCGGGCGCCCTAGTTCGGCACATCGCAGATCTGGCAGATAGATTATTGTGCGGGGCTGGGGATGACCCAGCGGTCATGGTGCATGTGGGCACTAATGACAAAGTAAAAGGAAGGTGGAGGAATCCGAAAGAACAATTTCAGGGACTTAGGTAATAGATTGAGGAATAGGACCTCCAAGGTGGTTTTCTCTGAAATACTGCCTGTACCTCGAGCCACACAAGAGAGGCAGAAGGAGATTAGGGAACTTAACAAGTGGCTGAGGAATTGGTGTAGGAAGGAGGGGTTTGGGTTCCTGGAGAACTGGGCTGACTTCTCAGTCGGCTATCGGCTCTTTAGTAGGGATGGGCTGCACCTTAATGCGGACGGTACAGCTCTTTTGGGGAGAAAGATGGCCACCAAGTTGGAGGGGCTTTTAAACTAGGAGACGGGGGAGGGCTCAGAAGTAGAGTCAGTCAGGAGGGAGCAAAGGACAGAAGGTAGTATGGGCTACTGTGATGGTGTTCACCGTCACTGGAATTTAAGGACAGATGGGTGACCAGGAGGGTGGTGAACACTGAAAATATGGTTTGGACTACTACAAATGGGACAGTCATATTCAGGAATAATGTCTCCCGTGTAAAATGACGATTTTATTCCCTGTACAGTATGAGGTCTCTGACCAGGAAGTCCAACTCCTAATATGGTCATTCCAGGAAGTTCAATGGGGAGATGGGCTGGCTAACAATGTTGCTTTTTGTCTGAGGTGGCTTTCCATTCACCTATTGTCAGGTGTGCTAATGACCTCACCTGTTGTCTGCTAAGGGATGTATTGACACTCAGAGTAATGTGTATTGAGGGCTCGTTAGGGAACCATTGTTCTGTGTCCGACTATTGTGTACACTGATTGCCCCCTGGGGCTTCTGTCTCCTTGCACATGGCAGTCCTTCTGGTCAAGCTATCTGACCAATCACTGTTGACTCATTTTCAAGCCCTCATTTGCATGGCTGGAGAGGACCTTATGGGGAACTGCATGTACTGTGCAATTGACCAATGGGAAGGCGGTTGTTGGGGGAAGGATGTTCCAAATTCTGTATAAAAGTGTGCTGTGTTCTTCCAATAAAGGATCTTCCTGTTTGAACTTACATACAGCTTGCTTGGTGTTTGTTCTAATGGATTCCAGACGGCACATAGCTGTAGTTCGGATCCCGGATCCTTGGTTGACCAAACCATCAGACGTTGCGATCTGCGACTGGTGAGTATCTGCGACTGGTGAGTATCTTTGCGACTGGTGGGTGAGTATCTTTGTGACTGGTGAGCATCTTTGCGACTGGTAAGTATCCGGGCGACTGGTGAGTATCTTGCGACTGGTAAGTATCTTTGCGACTGGTGAATATCTTTGCGACTGGTGAGTATCTTGCGACTGAGGGACGTAAGTAGGAAGCAACTGATCTAAGGCTGCCTGTTGTCAATTACTGCAATTAGTCTACACTAGGTTAACCCTTAAATGGCAGATTCATGACAGCACTTCAGTGTGCACAGGGAGCGTTTTAACATTGCCCCCACCCTTTAAGGGCAACCTCCGGGTGCCCAATAGGTTTCTCTTTTGTGGATGACTGCGAAAGAAAGCGTAGATCAGTTCTTTAGCATGGATATTCCGTTCCGGTTCCCAGGAATTTTCTTCCAGGCCGTAACCTTTCCACTTGATGAGAAACTGTAATTGATTTCTCCTCCTCCTGCAATCCAAAATAGCCTCCACCTCATATTCTTCCTCCCCATTGACAATCACAGGTTCGGGTGGTTCCGAGCTTCTGTCCGGGACGGAGTTAGGGACTGTAGGTTTTAACAAGGAGACGTGAAACACTGGATGAATTCTAAGCGAATCAGGTAAGTGTAATTCATATGAGACCTCGTTGAGTTTCCTCTTGACCGGGAAGGGTCCAATAAACTTGGGTGCCAATTTCTTTAAGGGACAGGCTAGGCGGAGGTTGCATGTAGATAGCCATACTTGGTCACCTGGTTGAAGGATTAGTTCCCCTCTCCTCTTCCTCTCAAAAATCTTTTTAGAGGCTGCTTGTGCCTTTATTATAGCCAGTGTTGGTAGTAACTGCGTTTAAGTAAACGGCGTTACTTAACGCAGTTACTTTTGAGGGTAACGAGTAATCTATCAGATTACTCGTCCTGTCCCTGTAACGCCGTTGCCGCTACTTTCGGCTGCGTTACCGCAATTACATCTACCGCCACTAGAGGCAGTAGATGTAATTGTATTCCCCCAGGGTCGGCAAGGTGTCTGCACACGGACACTGGTGTCCGTGAGCGGTCCTTGCAGTGTCCGCCGCGCCGAAACTAGTCTCACTCTGCCCAGTGCCGTCTGCTGAAATCGGATCAATCCTCCTTGATGCGATCGCTCGGGGGCGGAGCCTCAGGCCTCCCTCGGGTTGTCCGCTCCCGCCTCCTGTTCAGCTCTAGCTCTTAGCAGTGGCACCGCCCACAAAGTCGAGTGGTGGTGGAGACTGGAGAGAGACCTGCGTGCGCGGCTGCGCAGTGATCTCTCTGTGACTGACTGTCCAGCGCGGGAGAAGAACAGGAGGACTGTAACGGTAGGTAAGGTTGTGGTGGACTCACTGGACTGGAGGTCTGGGAACCCTGCTTGCCCTGCTTTAAGGGGGAATGTCACCCTGACCTGCTGTAAGGGGGATCTAGGGGGGACCTGGGATGGCTGACCTGTCTGATATTGCCTGATCTAAAGGGGTATTTACAAATATGGGGGACCCTCACCCTGTCCTAAGCCTGCTCTAATTGGGGATCTAGGGGGTTGCCTGCTCTAAAGGGGTATTTATAAATATGGGAGACCCTCACCCTGGCCTAGGCCTGCTCTAAAGGGGCCCCCCCTAGATCCCCCTTTAGAGCAGGCCTAGGCCAGGGTGAGGGTCCCCCATATTTATAAATACCCCTTTAGAGCCCCCTAGATCCCCCTTTAGAGCAGGCCTAGGCCAGGGTGAGGGTCCCCCATATTTATAAATACCCCTTTAGAGCAGGCAATGGCAGGCAGGTCAGCCATCCCAGGTCCCCCCTAGATCCCCCTTTAGAGCAGGCCTAGGCCAGGGTGAGGGTCCCCCATATTTATAAATACCCCTTTAGAGCAGGCAATGGCAGGCAGGTCAGCCATCCCAGGTCCCCCCTAGATCCCCCTTTAGAGCAGGCCTAGGCCAGGGTGAGGGTCCCCCATATTTATAAATACCCCTTTAGAGCAGGCAATGGCAGGCAGGTCAGCCATCCCAGGTCCCCCCTAGATCCCCCTTTAGAGCAGGCCTAGGCCAGGGTGAGGGTCTCCCATGTTTAAAAATCCCCCTTTAGAGCAGACAGGTCAGCCATCCCAGGTTCCCCACCGATCCCCCTTTAGAGCAGGCCAGGGTGAGGGTCCCCCATATTTATACATCCCCCTTTAGAGAAGGCAAGGGAGTCCTATGGGGGAACCTGCCTGCACTAAAGGGGGATCTATGGGGGATAAATATGGGGGACCCTCACCCTGGTCAGGCCTGCTCTAAAGGGGGATCTATGGGGGACCTACCTGCATTACAGTGGGATCTATGGGGACCTGCCTGATCTAAAGGGGGATCTACGGGAGACCTGCCCTGGCCTGCACTAAAGGGGGATCTATGGGGGACCTGCCTGCGCTAAAGTGGGGATTTATGGGGGGACCTGCCCTGGCCTGCACTAAAGGGGGACCAATGGGGGACCTGCCCTGGCCTGCACTAAAGGGGGATCTATGGGGGACCTGCCCTGGCCTGCACTAAAGGGGGATCTATGGGGGACCTGCCCTGGCCTGCACTAAAAGGGGATCTATGGGGGACCTGCCCTGGCCTGCACTAAAAGGGGATCTATGGGGGATCTGCCCTGGCCTGCACTAAAGGGGATCTACAGGAGACCTGCCCTGGCCTGCACTGAAGGGGGATCTAAGGGGGACCTTACTTTTGCCAGACTGGCAAAATATATATAAAACAACCAGTGGCAGTTACTTACAAAACAATATAGTCCAGGAGACTCCCCCCACCACCACAGGGCACTGGGCAGCAGGAAGTCCACCACCACCAGTCCACCAATGGTGCAACGCACACAGCCAGCCCAGAAGAGGAGAGAGGCACAGACAGGCAGGCCTGAGGCCTGCAGGAGGACGGAGCCAGAGGGACCCGGACAACAGTGTGCCTACCAGGCCAGAGGCCACACCACCACCAGCAAGCCCAGCACAGCAGGTACCAAAAAAAAAAAAAAAACTCACAGTCAGTCACAGTCAGGAGTCAGGTCTCAGACACCCACCAGCCACCACCCACCACACCACCACCAGCAGCGTGCCACACCACCAGTGTGCCACACCGCCGCCACCACCAGTGTTCCACACCGGCACAACCACCACCAGTGTGCCACACCGCCACCACCACCAGTGTGCCACACTGCCACCACCAGTGTGCCACACTGCCACCACTCGTGTGCCACACCACCAACAGCCAGCCACTCCAGGCAGCAGGTACCAAAAAACAAAACAAAATACAGTTACTCACAGTCAGGAGGACTCAGGACTTAGACCCCCACAGTGTGCCACACCGCCACAACTATTAAAGATCTCATAGAACGTAATTGCATTATAGAATAGTAAAAAAAAGTCACAGTTACTTTGCTGAGTAACTAATTACTTTTTCAATGTGGTAACTGAGTCAGTAACTCAATTACTTTTTGGGAAAAGTAATTTGTAACTGTAACTAATTACTTTTTTAAAGTAAGATGACCAACACTGATTATAGCATCCTGCAGCAGTTTACAATTGAGGCTGAGGAAACGAATGATATCCTGTACTGCTGGAACTGTGGGTTCAGCGGGAACATCCGGTAAGAAGGACGGTTGGAAACCATAGTTTGCAAAGAACCGAGATTGCCCCGTAGCAGAATGTTTAGCATTGTTGTATGCAAACTCTGCCAATGGTAGTAGGGCCACCCAGTCACCCTGGACAAATGTGGTGAAACAACGGATATACTGTTCCAACGTCTGGTTTGTCCTTTCGGTTTGTCCATTAGTCTGAGGATGGTAGGCGGAAGACAAGGACAGCTCAATCTTCAACGCGTCGCACAAAGCTTTCCAGAAGCGGGAGGTAAACTGGACCCCTCTATCTGAAACAACATTTGCAGGAACCCCATGAAGCCTAATGATCTCTTTAATAAAAACTTATGTGGTCTCCTTGGCTGTGGACTTATTCCTGAATAGCAAGAAATGGGCCATCTTAGATAGACGGTCAACGACCACAAAAATGGCGGAACAGCCTTCTGAGGGGGGAAGCTCCACTATGAAGTCCATGGCGACCATCTTCTAAGGCCTGTCAGGGACTGGTAGTGGCCTGAGCAGGCCCCACTCCTTGTTTCTTACAGACTTGCTCCGGGTACAGACGGTACAAGACTTCATGTACTCCCTGCAACTCTGTTCCAGATCTGGCCACCAAAATGTTCGTTGTAATAGATCCAGGGTCTTAGGAGTACCAAAATGGCCCACCAGAGGGTGGTCGTGGCATAACCCTAAAACTCGGACCTCTTCAGGGACAAAGATCTTGTCTTCAAACCATAATAACCCATCTCTGGGTACCAGGGACACCTCAGGGAGACAGAGATTCTTTGCAGAAGCTTGCTTTATTTGGGCCATCAGGTTGGTCTGTAATAACAAGAAATTACCTGCAGAAAGAATGGTATCGGGTACTGGCACTTCCTTTGGATCATCAAACATGCGGGAGAGTGCATCTGGCTTGACAATTTTAGATCCCGGCCGGTAGGAAATATGGAAGGAGAATCTCGAGAAAAACAATGCCCAACGTGCCTGACGTGGCCGTTTAGCAGCTCTTAAATACTCAAGATTCTTGTGATTTGTGAATATGAGGATAGGATGCGTTGCCCCTTCCAACAAGTACCTCCACTCCTCAAGGGCAGCCTTAATGGCCAGAAGTTCTTGATTGCCAACGTCATAGTTCCTTTCTGCTAGGGAAAGTTTACGAGAGAAGAAGGCTATAGGATGTATGAGATCTTTAGTACCCTGCCTTTGCAAAATAACTGCCCCCACGGCCACTTCTGATGCATCTACTTTGAGAAGGTAAGGAAGGGCAGGATTCGGGTGACTCAGAATGGCAGCAGTTGTAAAGAGCCTTTTCAAGGTTAGAAAGGCAATCTGGGCTTCAGGAGACCAATTGAACCGGGTATTCTGCTTCGTGAGCTGTGTACAGGGGAAATGATGTAAGAGAATCCCTTAATAAACCTCCTGTAAAAGTTGCCAAAACCTACGAAGCTCTGGACTCCCTTCTTGTCTGACGGGGGTGGCCAGTCCAAGATGGCTGAGACCTTCTGGGGATCCATCTTCATTCCTTCAGTGGAAATTATGAGACCTTGGAACTGAATACTCTGACGTTCAAATTCGCACTTCTCAGGCTTGGCATATAATCCGTGTTGGCGGAGTCGGCCGAGGACATTTTTGACATGTCCCCGATGTTAATCCAGGGATGAAGAGAAAATCAAGATATTGTCCAGGTAGACAATAACAAGGATATCTAACCAGTCTCTGAAAATATAATTTACAAAATGTTGAAAGGTTGCTGGGGCGTTGCACAAGCCAAAGGGCATCACCAGATATTCAAAATGCCCAAACCTGGTGCGAAACGCTGTTTTCCATTCATCCCCTTCACGAATATGGACCAAATTATATGCCCCACGTAAGTCTAACTTAGTGAAAATGGAGGCTGATCTCAGTCTTTGGAAAAGTTCTGGTACCAGGGGAAGAGGGTAACGGTTCTTGACCGTGATCTTATTTAGTTCCCAGTAGTCCACACAGGGGCGGAGAGAGTACTGTAGTCCTTTTTCTCCACAAAGAAGATTCCTGCCCCTGCTGGGGATGTTGATGGACGAATGAACCCCTTCTTTAGATTTTCATCCACGTATTCTTTCAGAGCCTCCAATTCCCGTTCTGACAAAGGGAAGATCCGACCAAATGGAATCTCTGCCCCAGGAAGTAACTCGATCGGACAGTCGTATGTGCGATGAGGAGGAAGGGTCTCGCCCCCCGTTTACTAAAAACGTCCAGGTAGCCATGATAAGGCTTAGGCACAGCAGAAAGCAGATCTGTGTCAGAGTCCAAACAGAGCAGGGTACTGGCAGGGCTGAGAGAGACCGGTAAACAGGAGTTTAAGCAGTAATCAGACTGAAACTTGATAGTTCCTGTCATCCAATCAATTTGCGGGTTGTGGGCCTGCAGCCACGGAAATCCCAGGATGACCGGAAATAAAGGGGTAGCAATAGCATCCAGGCTGAGTAGCTCTTTGTGACCTGAAGAAGTGACCATAGGAAGTGGAGGGGGTCTCCTGAGTCACAGGTCCAGACTTAATATGAGACCCATCTGCAAGAAAAATGGAAAGTCCTTGAGTGTTGGTTTGAAGAGGGATGTGTTGTTGGATGGCGAACGTGAGATCAATGAAACAGCAGCACGCTCCAGAATCAATAATTGCAGTGACTGGTAAGTTCCTCCCGGGAGCTGAAATGAAACAGGGAGAGCTAAGTGAGTAGCACTGGCCGCGGATGCTGGATAACTTGAAGGAGAGATGGAGAGAAACTTACGTAACTTTGCTGGGCAAGAACGTACGTAATGGCCGGCTTCACCACAGTATAGGCACAGGTTGTTCTTTTGCTGGTGGTGCCGCTCTTCAGCGGTTAGGGTAGACCGCATAACTCCAAGCTGCATGGGTTCTGGGACATCTGGTGTGAAGTTAGCAGGAGCCGGGTTGGCCGGAATGGGCCTGGTGGAGGTGACATGAGCCGGAGTTGCGAACCGCGGCATCATCTAGACCGGGCGGGGGTGCTGGGCAGACCTTTCCGCACGGCGCTCATGAAGCCAGCGATCTATCTGGATAGCCAGCGAGATCAATGCCTCTAGAGAGTCTGGAACGCCAACTTGGGCTAGCTCATCCTTCAGACCCTCAGATAGGCCTGAGCGGAAATGGTGACGTAGAGCTGCGTCGTTCCACTGGGTATCAGTGCTCCACCATCTAAAATCCGTGACATACTCCCCTACTGCTCTGCGGCCTTGCTGGAGTGCATGAAGAGCAGCTTCCGCTGTGGAAGTAGGCTGTGGATCATCGTATAATTGAGCCATGGCACCAAAAAAAGAAGACAAGGAGTCTAGGTGTGGGCTGCGCTCTTCAAGAAGTCGGTGTGCCCAAGACTGGGGTTCATCCAAGAGTAGGGAGATGACAAATCCAACCTTGGTGGCTTCCAAGGAGAAAGTCCGGGGCTGCAGTGAGAAAAAGTTTGCATGCGTTACGGAACACCCTAAATTTGCCCCGATCTCCTGAAAATCTCTCTGCTGTAGGAACCTTGGGTTCAGGTGGTAGCATCACCACTGTGGGCCCTGAGACAGAACCGGTTGGTGTCGTGGAAGTTGGGGGTACCGAAGAAACAGGAGGGTTCCCAGGGTTAGTCACAGAGCGCAACTGTTCCTCCAAGTGCACGTAGCCGTCCTGGAGCGACTTGACTCTTTGCGACAATGCCGCCAAGTGCTGGCAAATCTCGTCCAGAGAAGAGGCCCCTCTTGCAGGCCCCGACATGGCTGTCTTGTACTGTAATGGTGCTGGTGGCTGAGCCTGACGTGCAGAGGTAGCCTCATGGGGTCCGGTAAAACAGGAACACGGATGGGTCACACTGGTGGTAGATACAGGCTAGCCCGAGGTGCAGAGTCTAAGTGACAGCAGGTCTTCACCAGAGCCTCTGATGGTGAGGATGGATTTAGCTGCGTGCTGAACACCAGGTCGCGGTCCTCAGGGTTGCCCCACCAGGAGGTGAACAAGTCCAGAACCGGAAGCAGATAAGCCGACAGATAAGGCAGGAGAGTGGTCACGGGAACGAGCCAAGGTCAGGGCGGGCAGCAAGCAGACGAAATAGTGGACAAGCCGGGAGGAAGTCAACAGGAAACAGGAAGTTCAGGATCAGGAAGTACAGGTAAAGCTGCAGACAAGACAGCAAAGACACAGTGCTGCTGAGGTGTTTAAATAAGGCTGCCTGTTGTCAATTACAGCAATTAGTCTGCACTAGGTTAACCCTTAAGTGGCAGATTCATGACAGCACTTCAGTGTGCACAGGGAGCATTCCTAACAGGTTGGCTATTCCTACGGCGGCCCCTGGAGCCCATCCTGCCTCGTTGGAGTTGTGCCTCCCCCCCCTCACTTTCCTCCTCTATCCTGTCCAGGTACCCAAGTATAGTCAGTGACCTCATTATCCCCTCTCTTCTCGTTAATGGAGCAAACTTGGCAGTATGGTGCCGCTGTGGCAACATGACTACTAGTTTCTTGTCCATCATTGTCAGCCCCTCTCTCTAGGCTCACGTTATTCCCTTCATAAATCTGGGAACCAACATCACAGCATTTAAATTTCTGCGCATCCTCCAGCAGCATGTCACTGACACTATGATCGAATAGTTCAGGGGACTCCTCCGTGCATGATGGTGGGGTGACAGAAGGAGTAGCTGTGGAGAAGGAGCCTGTGGAACAGGCCACTTTGGCAGCTGCAGTGGAAGGCAAACTAGTATGAGCCTGGGTGTCAGAGGACGAGGAGGATGAGGACGGCTTATTTCTCCACTCCACCAACTCTTCTACATGTTGTGGCTGAATAACACGGCCAGCACCGGCAAAAAAGGATGGGTGTGCCCCGCCTGCAGCGAATGAACCATGTCTGTGACCACCACTTTTCACTGTGGACACAGGGGCTGCTTGCCCTCTTTTCATGGCCTGTGAGCGTCTGCCTCTCCTTGTCAATGTACAACAGCTTCAACTTGAAGCTCATCCCTATGTAGCAGGTTTTCCAGGCATTGGGCCTGATGTGGGTCTGCCATTGTTACCGGTTACCTCTCCAGCCCATGTGAGCTGCGACCCTGGATGTGAGAACTGAGACATGGACAACTCCGGCATCTTTGTTTGGTTGTTTTATTGTATTTTTAGGGGATGGGAGAAGGGAATGAGTGGAATACTCTTTTGGCTCGACTATATACAATTCTGGGACTTTATAGCAAAAATGCCCTTTAGCGCGGTCTTGACGCCAGCCGACGCTAGCCAACGCTTACTGGCACTTGGAACACACTGCATCTCTGAAAGCTGTGCTGGAACTCCGACTTAAGTCCAAAAGATCCAGGATGGTAGAGTACTGAACTTCTAACAATACTCACACTCAAAAGTCACTGACTACTCCCTCCTGCCTTGCACTGGCTTAACCACTTGCCGACCAGTCACTGGGACTGTACTGCGGCAAAGTGGTTCGATTCCGTCCAGCGACGTAGACCTCCGTCGCTGGACTCCTCCCCTTGTGGGCGGCACTCGCGCGCCGCCGGAGGCTCGCTCCCGCTGTTTTCAGTCACAGCGGGAGTCGGGCCAGGGGAGGAGCAGCGGTGATCACCGCCGCTCTTCCCCGATCGTCGGGGAATCGAGTCTGGAGATCCGCCCGCTTGTGTAAACAAAGCATAGCTGAACATGCGATCTGTCCCTGTGTCACTCAGTCACCTCCCCCCACACACATTAGTAAGCACCAGGCATACATTAACCCCTCCCTCTCCAATAAAATGAACCCCTTCCCTGCCAGTGTCATTTTTACAATAACAGTGCATATTTATAGCACTGATTACTGTAGAAATGTCACTGGTACCCCCAAAAATGTCAGTCAAGGGTCCGATCTGTCCGCTGCAATGTCGCAGTCCCGCAAAAAAAAATCGCAGATCGCCGCCATTACTCGTTAAAAAAAAAACACCAAAAATGACAGAAATCTTTTTCTTAGTTAGTAAACGCAATAGCTTTTGCGCAAACCAATCAAAATACGCTTATTGTGATTTTTTTTACCAAACATATGTAGCAGAAAACAAATTGGCCAAAAATTTAAAAAAATTTAATTTTTACATTTTTTTGGGGGGGAATTTCTTATAAAAAAATGTGAAAAATATTGTTATTTTTTCAAAATGTACGCTCTTTTTTGTTTATAACGCAAAAAGTAAAAATCGCACAGGTGATCAAATACCACCAAAAGAAATCTCTGTTTGTGGGAAAATAGGGACGTAAATTTTGTTTGGGTACGGCGTCGCACGACCGCGCAATTGTCAGTTAAAATTCGCACAGTGCCGAATCGCAAAAAGTGGCCTGGACGTAAGACAGCAAAATCCTCCGGTGGTAAAGTGGTTAAGGTAGCTTGTTGTGAAGTCCTGTATGGCTGCAACACTTAACTGATGCACTACACACTGTGCACTGACTTTTCAGGGCCCCAAACTGCAGGCGCCCCCTTTGACTCTTTAGGGTCCCCTGACCAGGTACCCCCTCTGTCACTTCAGGGTCCTCTACCTAGGCACCCCCTTTACAACGAGCTGACACTTTGATCCTAGAACCTTCTCTGGAGTGGTCCCCACTGACACTATACAGACCCCCAGGGGCAATCCTCAGTACTCACGACCTGTGTAGGCTTTCCTGGGACTGGACCCCTCTTTCCCTCGGCTGGTTCTCGGCACACCGGATCCCCGCAGCTCAACTCAGCATCCTCTGGATTCTCAGACAGCACCCCGAGACATCCACTTCCTCAACAGGAGGAGAGATAGTCGTTCTCTCCCTCCTGGGACTCTGCTCCCGCCAAAGACGCTGAGTCACGCACTCCCCTCTGACTTATACCCACTCCGGAATCCTTTGCAGCAGAATCTGCCTTCTGCGGTAGTTACAAGCCTGAATGTATCCCTGATTGGGTTTCCTCCAATGCCCTATGAGAAGCCTCTCACAGAGCCAGTGGGGAGACTCCCCTCTCAGCAGGCACACCTGGAAGCCATGTCACCCTAACCAAAAAAACAATGTGGCCCCGCTGTTAGGCAGGCAAGGCCCACTATGCATTTACCTAGCACCTACCTGTAGGGTGCTACACCTATTTGTTACATTAAGAGCCCTTTCACACTGAGGCACTTCAAAACTGCCCATAAAAACATTTTTGCGGCGTTAGCGGTGCACTTTTTTTAAGGACACGTGACTCGAAAACTGCTTCAAGAATCCATTTTGAGGGGCTTTTGAAGCGCTTTCAGGCACTATTGAGGCACTTTTCATTCATTTCAATGGAGAGGGGCACGATTATGCTGCTTGCAGAATTTTTTGTCACCGCCCCACCAGCACACCGCTACAGTGTGAAAGCATTAATTGATTTTAATGGGAATAGGTTTTCATTAGCTCTTCAGGTGCTTTTTTTGTGCCAAAGCGCTTGAAATGCACCTCAGAGTGAAAGTGCTCTAAAGATCATTTAACAAAAAATAAAGGTGGAGTGGAGGACACGTTTCCTGTGGACAGTGGAGCTACAGCTACAGCCATTCACTGTTTGTTACAATAAAGTTCAATACATCTCAAACATTGAGCTCCACTTCACAGCCAGACCCCTCTTGCATTTCTGGAGCGGTGGTGCTGGCGTGCGTTCCAATGGTAGAAACAGAGACAGTGACCTTGATTAAGGCAAGGACTGGTCTTTTTAAATACATTTAACTGATTCAGAGTATAAAAGCTCACTGATGAAAAGAGGATTGAGGCAACATAAGCTGGACATTGCTTTGATACTTGTTCAAAAAATAAAATGCACTAAGCACAAATACAAGTGCAGGTACATAGACATGCCACACCACACATGCTTGGAAATGAATCTGTCCCTTTGATATGTACAAATATCATTTACAGTGTCCATTAGGGCTGGCCCAATCCATGCGGTCCTAGAAATACACTGCATATTGTACAGGTTTTTATAATCATAATTTTAAGGTTTTATGCAATTATTAAATGTATATGCTTTTTGTATGTACACTATATATCTTTGTTGTATGAAAGAGCTTATCCCGCTCACATTGGAGAACTTGCCGTGTCATTTTGCTATATAAGAGGGATGTAAGTAGCAGTCTTTTTGGCTCTAAAGAAGAGGCTAGTCCTTAAAACGCGTTAACCTAATGGATCTTTACTTCCTGCCACATGTTTTGATGTACTGTGGACTGAACATTGCTGTACTAGGTGCCTGGCTTTAATGCAATAGCTAATTTGTGAGTATAATACTTACCACTTTTTATAATAATAAAAACTATAGTTTTAGAATAATCCAATAAGGAAGAACCTGGGCAAAATTCCAATGGCTTCTACAGGAGTAAGCACTGCACATGTGTTGACAATCATTTTGTTTGTTGCATTAAAATATCTAAATGATTAAGCCTATTAACCTCCCTGGCGGTCTGATTATGTCAGGATTTCTGTGCTAAAAGCTGTACATTGTTTTGCATGGAAATCTGTTGTTTTATATTTTAAAACTCACCTTCCCCTGCGAACTCCTGCCCTCCCGCTGTGTGCTCGGCCGATGCCAGCACCTGTCTTTCGGTTCCCTTCCCTGCGATCGGATTACACTGTATCATGCCATTTCAGCACAGGATTTCACCTGGTGGCTTTTCCAGTGCCCTACCTGTGCTTTTCCAGTTCTTTGTGCCTGGAAAATAGAAAATGACCATGGTGTCCAAAAAGCGTTCTTTTTGCGCAAAAGCGCTTTTAGACGAACTGGAAAACAGCGACAGCGATTTGGAGTTACTTGAAAAACTAAGTGATAGGGAGTCGTGGGAAAATTCGTCATCAGGTACGGAAAGTGTCGACAGCGATGATTCTGATGTCTCTTTCTGGCACATAGCTCCGTTGGAAATTCTGAAGAATCATTCAATATACTTCCCAAACTCCACAAGCTATGTGCCAGAAAGAGACATCAGAATAGTCGCTGACGTCACTCTCCGTACCTTATGACGAATTTTCCCAGGAATCGCTATCGCTCAGTTCTTCAAGTAACTCAGTTTCGCTGTCAATGTTTTCCGGTTCGTTTAAAAGTGCTTTTGCGCAAAAAGAACGTTTTTTGGATGCCATGGTCATTCTCTATTTTCAGGCACAAAGCACAGGAAAAACACAGGCATGGCACTGGAAAAGTCACTAGGTGCAATCCTGTGGTGAAATGGCATGATACAGTGTAATCCGTTAGGATCACAGCTTTGTATTATGTCATTTAGTGTATTTGCATTTTCGAATTTTCCGCCGGTTCCACCCCCCTGCGTTGCAATGCTCACAGGGAAGGGAACCGGAAGACAAGTGTCGGCATCTGCCGAGCACAGAGTGGGGAGAGACTGTGAGGAGAACGGGGAGGGCGGCGGGGGATCGCAGGGAAGGTGAGTAACATTCTGGGGTAATCCCGAGTGTGGCTCAGGGTTTTTTGCTTTTGGTACTGAAAGTTAACCCCCAAGCCACACTCGGGAATACCGCCAGGGAGGTTAATTAGTTAAGAAATTTTGGGGGGGGGGCGTGGCCGGCAGCGGAACGAGGCGGACGGAAGAGAGAGGAGCTCCGTCGAATGAAAAAGAAATCCGTCTCAATCCTCCTCTATCCTGCGGATAAACGGACCATGCACACCAGGATCGGCTTCCTGAAGCCATGGGGGACCCTTTCCACCTATTATTTGTTAAAACAGAGCTCCGGGAGAAAAATCCAGATCGAGGCCTAGGTAGGCCCAAAAGCCGCGGTCTTGCCTGAATAGCGGCATCCGGCCGCGATCCGGACACCGGTAAGTCTGCTGCTGTCTTTTATTCTCCCATACTGCCTTACCCAGCCGCACACATGAAGATGTAACACCCCTGCACAGCCATCCGACCCCCTTCTCATTAGAACAACCTGTGCCAATTGCAGCTGCATTGACAGATTCACAACAGTGCTGTGTCAAGCTAAAACCATGGGCAAATCTGACAGGACCCCCTCCTCATCCCGCTCCCGATCCCCGAGGGACCCAGGGGCTCACACTTCACCACAAGTACCTGAGATGTTCAGGAAGGGGCTAAATGACACTATCCCACAGGCCTCCATTTCATCACAGGCTGCGTCATCCACAAAAGAAACAGGTGAACAGGCTTATCAAGTAGCATCTGGCCCACTAAGGTCGGACACCCCTCTTCAACTACCATCTGCCCCGTCGGTGTCCCTAAAGGACTTAAAAGAAGTAGCGGATGATATAAAGAAAAACCCTGTCAGCGGCAATAGAGGATCTTAAAAAAGAGATGCACAGCATGTCATCCAGGTTGGAGGAGGTTGAAGATCTGACCGATAGGCATGATACTGAAATATTGGATGCCCAGAGAGAACTATCGTCTCACAATACTCAATTGAGAGAGTTACAGAGACACGTGGAGGACCTAGAGAACAGGGGCCGCAGGCATAATATACTGTATGCATAACTGGCCTGCCAGAATCTATCTAGCAGCCACAACATACTCAATCCGCTCTAGCAATTTTTAATGATCTTTTGGGGTGACCCCTGGATACCCCAATTGAAATCGAGAGATTACACAGAGCTTTGAGGCCGAAAGGCAGAGAGAATGATCCCCCCAGAGACATAATTGGATGCCTTGTAAACTTTAAACTGAAAGAAGAAATTTTACACAATGCAAGGATCAGGTGAAGAATTTTGTTTCAAGGTGCTGAGGTAAAGCTCTTCCAGGATCTTTCTCAAATAACATTGCAGAAACGGAAAGAACTTTGCCCTTTGCTATCAGTGTTGAGGGAGAGAGAGATCCCGTATAAATGGAAGTTCCCATTCAGTCTCTTTGCCGGCTCCAGGGGCCGTTTTGCTTCGCTTAGATACCCGGAAGACACAGCAGCATTTTGTGACACCCTGGGCCTGCCGCCAATGGAAATCCCGGGCTGGTCTCACATTGATAGATCATCTCGTTCACACCAAGTCGAAGAAATGGATATACATCAATCAAGCAACTTTATGAGTCCAAGACGACGTAACTTATCTCCTTACCACCCCTCTACCTCACGTGAGGGACTTCCATCGGGACAAGGTAGTGCACCTACCTCCCCCGCTCACAGGAAACCCCGCAGAGATTGAGATATAACGTCTAACGTTATAAGACTGTGCTTTACTCCTGCTGTAATCTCCTAATAAAGTTGCCCTATCATAAGATCCACACGATAGTCCTTACCATATTCATCTCAAGAAAAGACAATTTGTAGAACTCACTACATCACATCCTATTGCTCGGTATTTTTGCCCCTCTTCTCCACAATTCCCATCTCAGACGGGCGAGACATACCATATCAGTGCTGTCTTGAATGGTGATAAATTTATGACGGAAGCCTTTCCACCACACCAGAATGAAGAGGACAACTGCCAGCATTGAGCCACTCTTGTTTTAAAACTTTGGTTAGATTACTTCTTATGGAAATATGTTAGCTTTCCTCTGTTAAGCCGCTAGATGGCGCTCTATTCCTTCAGGGAGAGGATGTGGAGAAAGGTAACAGTAGAGAGAGTAGTGTGTGATAGCAGGCTCTGTTACAGATTTTCTTGTTAAATAACACTTCCACATAAGTTTCTGATTGATTACTCTTTTATATGTGGTTCCTCTGGTTCTTCGGTTCAGAGAAAAGTTGATATTCTTCTTAAATGGTTTCTCTCTCATAAATTTAGATATAAGAAACGCCTTCCAGTCACTTTTAATATACACCGGCCTGGTTAATTACGTTTAATTGCACTTCATCTAACTATTCACGCATAGAGTTATTGCATGAGGTTCCTAATTAACTTTAGTGCTTTAGTAAGGGATTGTCGGTTGGCGCTTTTCAATGACTCTAGTCATACTTTACTATTTTTGTTCTACTGTTTAGAACTAGTTTTTTACATTTTGACCGCAGATACTTGCCACAAACCCACACAGTACAATTCTTGTACTGACACTTACCAACAACTTACTCCTAGAACAGTGGCGGCAGGTTCCTCACTGTAGTTGGTTACGCCTAACCTACCTATCCTCCCCCTTTTTTCTCTCCCTCCCCTCCTCTCCCACTTATTACCCTAGTTAGATAATAGATATATCTTGGATAACAGCACATACGGATATTTTAGTGTCCCCAAAGAAATCATTCTCATCAATACTACTATTGAGGGACATATTCTCACCATGCAACAAAACGTACAAGTTTATGATTCCAAACCGTTAAAGATTGTCTCATTAAATGCCAAAGGTCTAAACCTACCTGAAAAGAGATCCAAACTAATATTGTATTTACTCTCTCTCTCAAAGCAGATATTGCCTTCATACAGGAAACTCACTTCAAGACGGACCACGTTCCAATATGGAAGACCAAAGAATATCCAGTGATGATCCACTCTTCCAACAGTCTGGCAAAAACAAAAGGTACCTTAATCCTTATCTCAAAGCGCATTTCCTTTGACATATCAGATTCTCTAACTGATGAAGATGGAAGGTTTGTGGCCCTCAAGGGAAAATTATGGAACACACCTTTCACATTTATTAACATTTATAGTCCAAACTCTGCCCAAGTCACTTTTTTCAGACACATTGCCTCAACACTAGCAGCATTTCAAGAGGGTTGTGCCATTTGTGGTGGAGACTTTAACGTCGCACTTATCCCTTGGAGGACACCTCAACTGGTCATTCTTCTATGCCCTTTAAGGCATTAAAACAAATACAAATCCAATTACAAGACCTATCATTACATGACACATGGCGCCTCCTGCACCCAGGCACGAGAGATTACACCTTTTTCTCAACACCACACAACCGCTACTCAAGAATAGATTATCTATTCATATCAAAAAAAGATATCCCACTTCTGGAATCGGCCACAATTGAGCCAATGTGCTTATCTGATCACAATGCAATCTCTTTATCTCTAAGTATCCCACACGAGGGCACACATGAAAAAATCTGGCGGTTAGATTCGTCATTGATTATGAACCCTCAGAATGCGAAACAGCTAGAACAAGAACTTAAAGATTATTTCATGCTAAATAACACCCCAGAAATAGGACTTACCTCTCTATTGGAAGCGCATAAATGCGTGATCAGGGGCTCCTTGCTCAAGATGGCTGCTACCAGAAAACGATTATCCCAAAAAACCATTGCTGACTTATACACACGAGCCAAAAAAATTGGAGCTCACTCACAAATCATCCCTTGCCCATACACATTTAACAGAGTTGGAGGAAATAAGAGGTGAAATTCGGGATATAATCGGTAAAAAAATTAAGAAACGATATGTGCTTTCCAAAAAATTATTTTACGAGTTCAGTAATAAGAGTGGGAGGTTTCTGGCCAGAGCCCTTGCTACTCAAAAAAGTCAAAATACTATCCATCACATTATTGATCCAACCGAAAAAAAAAAAAAAACAGTCAAATTCGGACATTGCTCATGAATTCACTACATAGTACGAAAAATTATGCAATCTCCCCCCTGAGCAGAACCCGTTCCCCAAATCCAGCTCTAGATCCAAAATTATTGAAGAATATATCAGAAATAATGGTCTCAAACCCTTATCAAAACAACAATCAGACAGAATAGACGGCCCACTTACGAAAGAAGAATTCCTCACTGCATTACAACAAATGAAACCCGGGAAAAGTCCAGGACCTGATGGTTTCTTATTAGCATACTACAGATTGTTCTCTACCATTCTGACTGAGCCATTCTTACGAACATTTAACAATTTAAATAATCGTGATTCGAATCATGCGAGTCTACTGGAGGCACACATTTCGGTGATACCGAAACCGGGGAAAGATCCCACACTAGTACAAAATTATCACCCAATATCCTTACTTTTTTTTTTTTTTTAATCTTTTTTATTGAGTTTTCAACAGAAAGAACAACAAAAAACGAACCACGGTGCCAGGGTCCACACTGACCCGAACTACTAGGCATTACAGACATTAAGGCACGGTACCCACGCAGGGGTCCAAATGGGAAACATTAGCAGCAAATACAACATAAAGGGCAAACACTTCCATCCCATGAAACCCGTCATCTGCTCAGGGGGCCATCCAGAGACAAGATATGCTGCAGAGGCACAGGGGGGTGACACCTCAAATTAGACCGATGCGAGCGTCCCCGGACGCCCTAGGGCGAGGGGCGAGGCCCGCATCAGCTGCTCGCAGCCGTGGAGGGATCGGAGAGCCACATCTTCCACACCCTGTCATGCTTCTTCGGGCAGCCTCTATGCGTATACGTGTCTTTGTAAAGAGGAAGTACCGAGTTCACTAGTATCTTCCATTGTAGTACCGTGGGTGGAGATCGTCGTCGACCAATGCAAAACAATGGATTTCCTGGCATAATAAAGCAGAAGACCCAGCAACGTCCGATCAGCCACCCGGGGCACCAGGTCGTCAAGCAAACCCAATATGCAGATCCTGGGGCTCGGGTCAAGTTTAACCTGAGAAACCTTTTCAATCAGTTGAAGCACCCCGGACCAAAAGTCAGAGACATGGGGGCAGGTCCAGAATATGTGAAGTCCCCCAGAGTCTGGGCGCACCGCCAGCACTCCGGGGAATGAGATGCATGCATCTTGTGGAGACGGTATGGGGTGAGATAGGCTCTATGGACTATTTTAAATTGGATGAGTCTGTCCCTAAGAGAGACCAGCATCTTAAAGGGGACCTCCCACACATTGATCCAATCCTCCGAGTCCAAGTCCGAAACGTCCCGGGCCCAGCGATCATGGAGGCCAGAGAGCTCTGGAGAGCGGACTCGGAGAAGGTGCGCATACAGAACCGACACCGCTCGCTCCGAGCAGTCGTGTCGCAGAACCCGTTCCAGGTCCGGTTGCACCAGCTGAGCACTATTGGGCGGGAACTGGGCTTTGAAGGCATGAGAGAACTGCAGGTATCTGAACACTAGGGATTGCGGGACATTAAACATATAGACAAAGTGGGACAGTGGAGGGAAGGTGAGATCAGGCGACACATCCGAGAGTTTCTTTATGTTGAATTTAGTCCACACCACCGGGTCAGGAAGGGTGTAGAGATGCGGCAAATCAGGATTGTGCCACAGAGGCGCATTGGGGGAGACCGCCGTGCTCGGATAACCCTCGAGCTGCAACCCGAGTTTCCAGGCTCGCAGTACCGTGGACATGGAGGTAGTGAGCCCGTGCGGGGCCTCGGGGCCCCTAAACAGCATGTGAGTGAGTGCCTCCACAGATCCGAGCACCGCTGCCTCCACCACAACCGCTGAGTTGTACAGATCAGGATTCAGCCACCAAACGGCCGTGACTAGTTGAGATGCTAGGAAGTATTTGTGGCAATCCGGAAATGCCAGCCCCCCCTGGGAAAGGTGGCGCATAAGGGTGGAAAATTAATACCTAGGCGGTCGCGACCCCCACAAGAAAGAGGAAAATAGCCTATTCAGTGCTGTGAAAAAGGACTTAGGTATCCACTGCGGGGAGTGGCGAAAGAGGTACGTAAATTTAGGCAATACCTTCATCTTCACTAGATTAATACGACCTAAAAGGGAAAGGGGTAGGTTCTCCCATGCCTTCAATCTCGCCCTAACTGCGGTGACCACCGGGTCCAGGTTAAGTGAAATAAAGGCGTCGACATCCCGAGACACCCGCACTCCCAGGTACACCATGTCCTCTACCCATTGCAACAGAACATCCGGCGGTGCCGAGTGTCTGGCCCCCTGGTCAATCGCCAACAGCTGCGACTTAGACCAGTTGACCCTCAACCCGGTCACCTTGAAGAAGGTGTCCAGAACATGCAGCGCCCCCCGTAGGGAAGAGTCAGCATCATTCAGGAACAGTAGGAGGTCGTCCGCATACAGGGCCACCCTCTCCTCCAACCTGGCAATCCGCAGGCCCCTGACATGCGGGGAAATGCGGAGGGCCTCCGCCACTGGCTCCATGGCAATGGCAAACAAGGCCGGAGAGAGAGGGCAGCCCTGTCTCGTGCCCCTGGAAAGGTTGAACCTAGAGGACAACTGTCCACCCAAACGAATAGCAGCCACTGGTGCACTGTAAATGGTTTGTAATCAACGGATAAAGATTAGGGGGAACCCCATTCTCCGGAGAGTCTCCCACAGGAAAGGCCACTCCACCGAATCAAATGCCTTTTCTATGTCAAGTGAGGCAACCACTCTAGTCCCTACGTTAAGATGCTGTGCTTGTAAGTTGGTGTACAGTCTGCGAAGGTTAACGTCTGTTGACCTATGAGCCATAAAGCCTGTTTGGTCCTGATCCACTACCGAGGGAAGTAAGGGCTGGAGTCGAGTAGCTAGCAACTTGGTCAGAATTTTCAGGTCATTGTTGAGTAGCGCGATAGGCCTGTAAGAGGCGCAGAGCTTGGGGTCCTTAGGGGGCTTGTAAATAAGGATGACATGGGCTTCCGCCATCGAGGAGGGCAAGGATCCTTCCTCGAGGCATCTGGTAAAGGTCGCGGCCAGCAGCGGGGCCAGAAGTCCCGAGTGTGTCTTGTAAAATTCTATAGGCAGACCGTCCGGGCCTGGGGCCTTGCCGCCTGGTATGGTCGAAATTATGGCCAAAACCTCGTCAGTTGTGACCAGACGCACCAGCCAATCTCTCTCCAGGTCCCAGAGCCAGCCCAGGGCCACTGGGTCCAGGAGGGAGTGTAAGTCAGTCGGGCTAAAGTCCGGGGGAAGAGTGGTAGTGTAGCCCAATATCCTTACTTAATGTTGACCTGAATATTTTTGCTAAAATGTTGGCCAACAGAATAATTGACTTTATACCTTCTTTAATTGACAAGGACCAGGTGGGCTTTGTTCTGGGGCGGGAGGCCAGGGACAACACAATTAAAGCCTTGAACATACACCATCTTATCTCATCGAAAAAACAGAAAGGCTTCATGCTCTCTCTTGATGCTGAAAAAGCCTTTGACAGGCTAGCATGGGATTATTTAGGAGCAATCCTCGAATCCATAGGCATGGGACCCAGACTGATTGGCCTTGTGTTGTTCCTGTACTCCCGCCCTTCTGATAGGGTCCGGATTAATGGTTCACTTTCCAAATCCTTTACAATCGGCAATGGAACTCGCCAGGGTTTCCCCCTTTCTCCCCTTTTATTCATCCTCACACTAGAACCACTTCTAAATTCTATAAGGAAAAACCCTGACATATCGGGCATCAAAACCTCTTCACAGCACTTCAAATTAGCGGCATACGCTGATGATATTCTAGTATTTCTCTCCAATCCGGCTATCTCCCTCCCAAATTTACAAAAAGAACTTCAAATCTTCCAGTATATTGCTAACTTCAAGATTAACAAATCGAAATGTGAAGCTCTTAATATTTCTCTTTCTGACTCACAAGTTAACCAGTGCAAAAAGTAATTTCCCTTCACATGGAAACCAAATTCCATCACCTATTTAGGAATAGAAATCCCACACAAACTACAAGACCTATATAAAATGAATCACTTAGTCAAATTACAAACAATTCTTCAAGATCTCAAAAAGTGGCATCAAGCGCATTTCTCGTGGTTTAGCAGGGCTGCCATAGTAAAAATAAATATTTTACCTTGCATACTTTACTTGTTTCAAACCATTGCCATCCAACTCCCCGCTAGTTTCTTCTTATTCATCAAGAAAGCAACTAGATCATTCATTTGGCAACATAAATCCCCACGCATAAAATATACCACTCTAACCAGACCCAAAACAAAGGGAGGTATGGGAATCCCTGATTTCCTTCTTTACTACAGAGCATCGCACCTCCTACGTGTTGTCGACTGGCACACACAAATACATAAAAAAGACTGGGTAGCATTGGAGAACTCCTTTTCCGACCTTCCGATACAGAGTCTACCGTGGATCCCATCCCCCGATTTAACAAACTCATTAAAACGGCACCCTCTCATCGGCCCTACCCTACGCTGCTTCCATTCCTCCAACTCTGACCAATCTCTAACTAGACAACTTGGCCCCTTGACCCCGATTCTACATAACCCTCTATTTCCTCCAGGCCAAACACGTCATTCTCTTCTCAAAACTCCTTGTGAAATGGGCTTAAGGATATTCCATCTGTTACACAACGGGAAATTGTTATCACACCTTGAGCTAAAAGAAAAACTCCACAATAACTCCTTATCATTCTGGGAATATGCCCAATTACATCACTTCATCACCCCTATTATCAACAAATCAAAACCCCTCCCATCAATCATCACGAAGTTTGAAAAGTTGTGCACTGCAGCTTCTCCGCAACAGCACCTACTCTTCAAAATTCACGCTCTTTTGTGGGACACGTGTCCTGCACACCTTGGCAAACTGAGTGATGATTGGAATAAAACATTAAACATAGAAATCCAAGAACACCATTGGGAAAAAATATACAGAAACGTCCTCAGAGGCTCAATTAATGTGTCCATACAGGAAAACAATTACAAAATTCTCACAAAGTGGTACCGCACCCCCCATCTATTAAATAAATTTGATAGCAAGGTGCCCGATTTATGCTGGCGATGTAAAACACATTCTGCAGATATGATTCACATTTGGTGGGAGTGTCCGTCCATCAAACCATTCTGGAACGTGGTCCGTCAACACATTGAAAAAATTACGAAGCAAACAATAGATTTACTACCCGCTCATTTCCTTCTGCATCATTTTGCTACTCCGCCACCTAAATACTTTAGATCATTACCTATGATAATGATTAATGCAGCAAAGATGTGTATCCCCAGATTTTGGGGTACCTCTAAAATACCCTCTTTGCAAAATTGGTTGCTCCAAATCGAGCGGATTTCCGAAAATGGAGGAATTGATTGCCACCGCTCATGATAATCCTACCCGCTATTCGAATATCTGGAAAGATTGGATCTCTTTTCGTAATTCTCCTGATTTTCAAAAATTGACTGATGTATCTCTGCATTGATTAATCTTCTGCCAAATGGTTACTGTACTAACATAAACTGACTGTTTACCCTTATCCTTGTCTTATTACTTGAAATATCCAACTCTAGGAATGTCAGATTTTGCACTGTTTTCCACCAACCTCTCCCTTCCCCCTCTTCCCCCCTTTGTGCTGGACACAAAGGAGTAACTTCGTTCCCCTCTACCCCTCCCTCTTTACTCTATCTTACTCTGGAAGTTGTAATCTGCAACGTTATTATTATTATTTTTCGACATGTATCAAGTGTTATTACCTGTACTTCCATGAACGATGTCTACTGTACTTACTACAATGCTCACACTGTAATGTTTTAATATTGTTGTACCATGTTCCTTCAATAAACTTTTTGGAAAAAAAAAAAAAAAAATTTAGATTAAATATCCTAAAATAATACTGCTTCCCCTGTGTTTTCTGCACATTAAAATGGAGGATGGTAATCTCTTAGCAGAGCCATTGGGATTTTATGGCACATTTACTAAATGTGGAACATGGTTCTTAGTCTTTTGCAAACCCTGAAGCAACTGGGGTAGTAAAAGGGGCATATTTTGATATCCTAGTTGGTTGATACTAATGCAACTTTGCTTTATAGGAGTTCTCAAGGGAAAAAATGTTTACTGAGTTTTATGCTACTGTATATTGAACAAGTAGTCTGATTATTGTTTTCTGGTTCTTTTTTCTGAGAGGATATAGGGGGAATTTAGCGTTGTTGGTCTTGTAAAATTTGGTAGGGGGAGAATAAAGTATTTTTTTTTATGTTAAGGTATAGTTTCAGAACTTTTTTTCATTTCAAAAGCATGTGGCATCTTATTATTTTATTCCCTTCTTGAAATGTAGTAAAAATATTATTATGCTTATTTTAAAGTCACCTTTATAAAAGCATATCCAGCTCCATTATCTGTGATTGTAAGACCCAGAGCATCTTCTGTCTTGGTGATTTCCACCTCTTTTGTCTCTCCTCTAATATGTGCAAAGATAAAGTCTTCCAGACCAATCTGACCACCAAGAAGCTTCTGCATGTCCACTTTGTGCGTATTCAATGTACAAAACAAGATCTGTGCAAGAAAAAAAGATATCCTGAAACCTTAACAGATATAATATAATATGAAAATAAGAATATTAAACTGACATTCAATACAAAATCTGGCAAAGCTTGCCCATTAGTTAGTTTAAAATTCTGTCTAGCCAGTTTTCCATTTATGCTGTCCTTGTCAGTCAGCAGCAATGACTCTTCACTGAATTCATTAGAATACCTTTGTATTTGGTAACATTGTCAGAATTAGTGGGGGAGATTAAATAAAAGAAAAATGGAAATGTCATATTTTGTTTTATATAGAAATATTAAGCAGTAACATCCATTTTTGTTAAGGTTACTGAAAGGTTAAATCTCCTTTAACAAAAAGTGTCTATTCATGAGATGTTTAAAAGGTTTACACAGACATGCTGTTAAATAAATAGATAGCCTGTTGACTTTCTTTAGATAAAGTCTAGCTGACACTATACCAAGGTAATCTTATCTGTGTGTGGGACCATAAAACACTGGTTAAATATGCTGTGTTTAACCCTCCTATTGTGTTAGGATCAGAACCGACCCGTTTTCAGGTTTTGAATGCCTATAAATATCACATAAATTTGTTTATTGCATCAAGATTTTTTTACTTTGTCAGGAACCTCTATTTAAACAATGTAATACAAAAAGAATCCTTTTCACTAAATTATAAAATACTGTGGTGAAAATTAAGACGTTTATGGTGTTAGGGTCAATTCTGACCCAGTTATAATATAGGATACACTAATAAGTGCCAAAACTGAAATCATAAACACTCTCTCTGCTTAGTAACACTGACAGCCAATCACCTCTCAACCCTGTGAGCTGTAGTAAGGGAGGGGCCTATCTCTTTGCCTGCTTGTCTGCTTCTCTAAAAAAAAGTAAAGAAACATAGGACCAATACATTTCAGAGTTGCTGATTTATTTTACCATTTTTTAAATTTGAAAATGAGAGGTATTCTATCAAAAGAAAGGTCTAAGGGGTCACACCAAAAATATTAAAACCAATCTTTTCAAGGATAAAGAAGCCTAACAAGGTAACCAAGAGGTAAGAAACAATTTGGATGATAAATAATTGTTCAGAGGGTATTTTATGGCTGATTTAAGACACGGGTCAAAACCGACCCGTTAACATCATGGATAGTAACAGAAAGCTAACATAAGAGGAGGGTTAAACCCATTTAAAAATAAGATTTACAGATATATTATAATTAGAGTTGAGCGGACACCTGGATGTCCGTGTTCGGCGGGTTCGGCCGAACTTGAAAAAAAAGTCCGGGTCCGTGTCCCGGACTTTTTCCGAACTTTACCCGGACACTGAACCCCATTGAAGTCAATGGGGACCCGAACTTTCAGGCACTAAAATGGCTCTAAAAACCAATGGAAAGGGCTAGAGTGCTGCAAATAGCAACAAAATGTAGTTAAGAGCATGGCAAGTGCTCTGCAAACAAATGTGGATAGGGAAATAACTTAAAACAACAAAAAAAAACAGAAAAATAAAACAATTTTCTTCATCTGTGAAGGACGAGGTCCATATGGAGTAGGAGGGAGGTTGAGGTGGTGGTGTAGGTGGAAGCGGCGGTGGAGGGGGACGAGGTAGCCAACACTGCTATTTTTTAGTCATTTAAAATTAGGGTACACCCCAAAAGAGTGAGAAAGATCAAAAATATAACAATGACTGGGTAAGGTCGGTATCCCTCTCTATTCTGCACAAGGTACGGAAAAGTCCTGTGGGATCCATGCCTGGTTCATTTTAATGAACGTGAGCTTGTCCACATTGTCTCTGGACAGGCGGCTGCGCTTGTCAGTGATAACGCACCCAGCCGTGCTAAATACACGTTCAGATAATACACTGGCTGCAGGGCACGCCAGCACCTCCAAGGCGTAAAGGGCAAGCTCAGGCCATGTGCCCAATTTGGAGACCCAGAAGTTGAAGGGGGCAGACCCGTCATTCACTACATGTAGGCGTGTGCACACATACTGCTCCACCATGTTGGTGAAATGCTGCCTCCTGCTAAGATGTTCCATATGAGCTGCTGGTGCTGCTGTTTGTTGTGGCGTGCTGACAAAGCTTTTCCACATTTCTGCCATGCTAACCCGGCCTTCTGAGGTGCTGGCGGTGCCCTGGTTGCGTTGCCAACCTCTTCCTCCTCTGCCTTGGCCTTGTGCTTCCACTGTGGCCCCGCTGTCAGGTGGGAATGCCAGCAGGATCGCGTCTACCAGCGTGCGCTTGTACTCCCGCATCTTGCGATCATGCTCCAGTGAGTGAATTAAGGACAGGACGTTGTCCTTGTAACGGGGATCCAGCAGCGTGGCCACCCAGTAATCAGCACAAGATAGAATGTGGGCAACTTGGCGGTCGTTGTGGAGACACTGCAGCATGTAATCGCTCATGTGTGCCAGGCTGTCCAGAGGCAACGAAAGGCTGTCCTCTGTGGGAGGTGTATCGTCTGTATCCCCCCAGCCACGCACCAGTGATGGCCATGAGCTGGCCTGGGTGCCACCCTGCTGTGAACATGGTTCCATATCCTCCTCCATCTCCTCCTCCTCATCCTCCAGAACTGTGCCCCTGCTGGACAATTGTGTACCTGGCGTTTGTGGGTGCAGGAGCCGACCCTCGGAGACACTTGTGAATGACTGCTCTGAAATCCTTGGAAATTATCCCTCTTCCTCCTCCTCCTCCTCCTGTGCCACATCCTCTTCCATCATCGCCCGAATCGTTTTTTTGAAGGAGGCATAGAAGTGGGATAGTTAAGCTGACAACGGCGTCATCGGCACTGGCCATGTTGGTGGAGTACTCAAAACAGCGCAACAAGGCACACAGGTCTCGCATGGAGGCCCAGTTATTGGTGGTGAAGTGGTGCTGTTCCGCAGAGCGACTCACGCGTGCATGCTGCAGCTGAAACTCCACTAAGGCCTGCTGCTGCTCGCACAGTCTTTCCAGCATGTGCAAGGTGGAGTTCCACCTTGTGGGCACGTCACATATGAGGCGGTGAGCGGGAAGGCCGAAGTTACGCTGCAGCGCTGACAGGCGAGCAGCAGCAGGATGAGAACGCCGAAAGTGCGCACAGACAGCCCGCACTTTCTGCAGCAGCTCCAACATATCGGGGTCATTTTTAAGGAACCTCTGCACCACCAAATTCAGCACATGCACCAGGCAAGGGATGTGCGTCAAACCGCCTAGGCCCAGAGCTGCTATGAGATTTCGCCCGTTATCGCACACCACCAGGCCGGGCTTGAGGCTCGCTGGCAGCAACCACTCATCGGTCTGCTGTTCCATGCTCCTCCACAACTCCTGCGCAGTGTGTGATTTTTCCCCCAAACAGGCAAGTTTTAAAACTACCTGCTGTCGTTTACCCCTGGCTGTGCTGAAGTTGGTGGTGAAGGTGTTACGCTGACGGGATGAGGAGGCGGTAGAGGATGAGGAAGCAGAGTAGGAGGAGTCAGGAACAGGAGGCAAACTGAAGCGCCCTGCAATCCTCGGTGGTGGAAGGACATTCGCCAAATTGCCATCCACCTCAGGCCCATCTGCCACTGCATTTACCCAGTGTGCCATTAGGGAGATTATAATGCCCCTGACCGTGCTTACTGGTCCACGTATCGGTAGTTAGGTGGACCTTGCCACAGATGGCGTTGCACAGTGCACACCTGATTTTTTCCCCCACTTGATTGTGCAGGGAAGGGATGGCTTGCCTGGAAAAGTAGTGTCGGCTGGGCATGACGTACTGTGGGACAGCCACCGACATAAGGCTTTTAAAACTGTGCGTCTCCACCAGACGGAATGACAGCATTTCAAAGGCCAAGAATTTTGAAATGCTGGCATTCAGGGCCAGGGATCGCAGGTGGGTAGGGGGGTAGTTCCTCTTCCTCTCAAGTGTTTGGGTGATGGAAAGCTGAACGCTTCCACGGGACATTGTGGAGATGGTTGGTGACCCAGGTGGGGGTGTTGCTGACAGATCCTCTGTTTGCGGGGTGGCAGGTGCCAGTATCACTACAGAGGTGGATGAAGAGGCAGAGACTGCAGCAGAAGAGGAAGCAGGAGGAGCCAGATACCTTTCTTGGTTTTGAAGGTGTCTACTCCACTGCAGCTCGTGCTTTGCACTTAGATGCCTGATCATGCAGGTTGTGCTCAGGTTGAGAAGGTTTATGCCTCGCTTCAGGCTCTGATTTCACAGGGTGCAAACCACTCGTGTCCTGTCATCAGCACATTTTCTGAAGAACTTCCACGCTAGACAACTCCTTTGAGCTGACTTTGGTGCGCTCGGTCCCTTGCTGCATTGGGCAGTAGCAGGCGTAGTGTCTAGGGCACGGCCGCTCCGCTTCTGCACCCTGCTCCCTCTTCTGCTGTGCTGGTGGCTCTGGCGACCACCGCCTCTTCCTCCAAACTACTCAGGTCACCTGCATGACCTTCATTCCATGTGGGGTCGAGGACCTCATCGTCCTCCACATCATCTTCCACCCAGTCTTCACCTCTGCCCTCCTTGTTGGTCTCCACAATTCTGAGTGCCGCAGCAGTTGGCACCTGCGTTTCGTCATCATCGGAGACGGAGATGGTCCTTCCATGTACTCATCTTGAGAAATAAGTGGTTGGGCATCGCTGCACTCAATCTCTTCCACTTCTGGGGCAGGACTAGGTGGATGGCCCTGGGAAACCCTGCTGACAGAGTAATCAAAAAGAAGAAGAGACTGCTGCATGACTTGGGGCTCAGATTGCTTGCCTGATTTGCGAGGGGGTGAGGTGAAAGACGGTTGGACATCAGCTGCAGGTGCCAACTCTGACCTTTCTGCAGTAGACTGGGTGGGAGACAATGTGAAGGAACTGGAGGCACTGTCAGCAGCAAACCAATCTACTGTCGCCTCTACTTGTTCTTGCCTCAACACTTGTAGAGGCGCATGATGCCCTACCAAATACTGCTGCAGGTTCTGTCGCCTACTCACACTTGAGGAAGGTGTTTCACTTGTGAGTGTAGCTGGAACAGATCGACCACGTCCTCTCCTTGCAACAGGAGCTCTACCAGCAGCACCACGACCCAGGCCACGGCCCCTATTTGACGTTCTCCTCATATTTCTGTAATTTATGATCTTGCCCTAGAAAGGTGTTTATTGAATAGCGGAACAAAACAACAACAGTATCGCACGGGTGTATCTCACAGTCAAATATGCAAACTATGCCACAATTTAATTTTTTTTACCCCAAAAGGGTGTTTATTAAATAGCGGAATAGAAAAACAGTATACAAATACAACGGGTGTATCTCACAGTCAAATATGCAAAGTATGCCGCAATTTAATTTTTTTCACCCCAAAAGGGTGTGTATTGAATAGCGGAACAGAAAAAAGGATATAAAACGGTGTATCTCACACGTACAAACACAGACTAGGCCCCGATTACAATTTTTTGTACCCTAAAGGGAGGATGAGGAAGAGGAGTAGGAGGAGTTCGGAACAGGAGGCAAACTGAAGCACCCTGCAATCCTTTGTGGTGGAAGGAGATGCGCCAAACAAATTTAAAAGGTGTATCTCACACTTACCGATACAGACTATGCCGTAATTTAATTTTTTTCACCCCAAAAGGGTGTATATTGAATAGCGGAATAGAAAAAATTTTATAAAACGGTGTATCTCACACGTACAAACACAGAATAGGCCCCGATTACAATTTTTTGTACCCTAAAGGGAGGATGAGGAAGAGGAGTAGGAGGAGTTCGGAACAGGAGGCAAACTGAAGCGCCCTGCAATCCTCGGCGGTGGAAGGAGATGCGCCAAACAAATTTAAAAGGTGTATCTCACACGTACCGATACAGACTATGCCGTAATTTTATTTTTTTCACTCCAAAAGGGTGTATATTGAATAGCGGAATAGAAATTTTTTTATAAAACGGCGTATCTCACACGTACAAACACAGATTAGGCCCCGATTACATTTTTTTGTACCCTAAAGGAAGGATGAGGATGAGGAGTAGGAGGAGTTCGGAACAGGAGGCAAACTGAAGCACCCTGCAATCCTTGGCGGTGTAAGATGCGCCCAAAAAATTTGAAAGGCGTATCTCACACGTACCGATACAGACTATGCCGCAATTTAATTTTTTTTACCCCAAAAGGGTGTAGATTGAATAGCGGAATAGAAAATATGATATAAAAAAGTGTATCTCACATGTACAAACCCAGACTAAGCCCCGATTACAATTTTTTGTACCCTAAAGGCAGGATGAGGATGAGGAGTAGGAGGAGTTCGGAACAGGAGGCAAACTGAAGCACCCTGCAATCCTCGGCGGTGTAAGATGTGCCTAAAAATTTTAAAGGTGTATCTCACACGTACCGATATAGACTATGCCGCAATTTAATTCTTTTTACCCCAAAAGGGTGTAGATTGAATAGCGGAATAGAAAAAAGTATATAAAATTGGTGATTTTTCAATAGCATATGTGAACACAGCAGTGCCTTATGTTTTATGTCACAGTCAGCAGCAGGCTATGAAGGGAAAAAAAATTCCCCTTTAAATTTGTAATTTTTAAATAGCAGATTAGTAAAGACTATGCCTCAATTTAATTTTTTTTTACCCCAAAAGGGTGTATATTGAATAGTGGAATAGAAAAAAGTATATAAAATTGGTGATTTTTCAATAGCACATGTGAACACAGCAGTGCCTTATGTTTTATGTCACGGTCAGCAGCAGGCTATGAAGGGAAAAAAAAATTCCCCTTTAAATTTGTAATTTTTAAATAGCAGATTAGAACAGCAATCTGTAGTAAAATATAGCTGAACGCTGCACACAACAGACTGATAAAAATATTTTTTTTCTCCCTCCTCCTCCTCCTCCTCCTCAGTGGGCTCAAGTGAGGGCAAAAAGATCGTTCACTGCACCACCCCCCACACAGCAAAATCGATGTAGATCGCTAACGGACGATTGTTCTGTCCTGTGTCTCCTATCTGTCCCTGGCTAATCTCTCCAGCCTGTCCCTAAAATGCTCAAATATCTTTCCCTGCCAACACTACTACCTGTCCCTGCATTCTTTTCGGGCACAATGTTGTTTTTCCCTGTCTGTCCCTAATCAGCAGCAGCCAGCACGTATGATGTGTGCTCTCTCCCTACACTACAGCAGACTGACGCACCTCACTGTGTCTCTCGAGCTTATAAAGACATGGGTCACATGCTTCAGATGGCCAATCACAGCTACTAATACATTAGTAGGCATGGCTGGGATGGCTTAAGGCACACCAGTTAAACGCTTGTTGATTGGCTGTTGAAAGCCCGCCATTAAAAGCGCGCCATTACATACAAAACAGGAAATAAAATTACCGAACACGGATTTTAAACCCGAACATACAGTAAAGTTTTCGGGTCCGTGTCCGGGTAGCAAAAATCCAATTATCCGGTATGGACCCGAATAGTACAGTCCATGTTCGCTCAACACTAATTATAATCCTATGTGTAAAAGAATATTAACAATTAAATATATATATATATGAATAACATATATAGATATGTAGGAAAACGTTATATATGATATTTTGTTTCATTCTTGCTAAATTCTAGCTTTAACTGATTTTTTTTTTCAATCAATAATTTTTATTAAATTTCAAATACAGATGAAAAACAGAAAATCACATTAACAGAATGTGAAATAAGAAAAGAAAATAACCACAACAAGGTAGAACATTATCCAAAAGTAGATGGTACAGTGTTCAAACATTAGTATAAACTTTGTACAAGTGCATAGGCATCATGCATGTAAATGTCAACACAGTTTATTCTGATGCAGGGAGGAGATGAGAGGCGTTGAACCACCCCGACTCAGAACCCCTAGGGGAACAATGTCACCAAGCCACGGGTCGTCCTCACCTCCCATCATCCTCAGGACCAAAACAAGTAGAACTAAGCTAAGTAAAGGGTTACATTATAAGCTTCTAGTATCAGCTTTAACTGATTTTGATGACTCATCATTGCATGTTAAGAAAGACTTCATGTTAAACCTTTGTAAGTTGTAGAAAGTAGTCATAAAACTTTTCTGTCCTTGCCAGAGTCTAGAGGGTCTGGGATTGTAAGCTCTGTGTCAATATAAGGTTTAAAGTTTATTTGTAGGTAAATAATGCTGTTATACTGAATAGAGTTGAGCGGACACCTGGATGTCCGTGTTCGGCGGGTTCGGCCGAACTTGAAAACTTTACCCGGACACCGAACCCCATTGAAGTCAATGGGGACCCAAACTTTCAGGCACTAAAATGGCTCTAAAACACCAATGGAAAGGGCTAGAGTGCTGCAAATGGCAGCAAAACGTAGTTAAGAGCATGGCAAGTGCTCTGCAAACAAATGTGGATAGGGAAATAACTTAAAACAACAAAAAAAACCCAGAAAAATAAAACAATTTTCTTCATCTGTGAAGGACGAGGCCCATATGGAGTAGGAGGGAAGTTGAGGTGGCGGTGGATGTAGCGGTGTAGGTGGAAGCGGCGGTGGAGGGGGACGAGGTAGCCAACACTGCTTTTTTTTTGTCATTTTAAATTAGGGTACACCCCAAAAGAGTGAGAAAGATCAAAAATATAACAATGGCTGGGTAAGGCCGGTATCCATCTCTATTCTGCACAAGGTACGGAAAAGTCCTGTGGGATCCATGCCTGGTTCTTTTTTTTTTTTTGAAAATCTTTTTATTATTTCAAACAGAGAAAAACAACAACATACAAACAATAGGTGCAAAAGGTTCACTTAGCAGCCTTGCAACACATGGTCATCAATATGGCAAGCATGTAGAAAAAAAGGGGAAAGAGAAGCCCACGCAGGGGCGGAATGACCTTGACATCAAGAAATATAACATCAAGCGGTATACAGCATGAGACAGACAGTACAGCCCGGGCAGCATCCCGGCCAACCCCCAGACAGTGGCTATGGAACCCCTGGGCCACCCCCACCAAGGCAGGTGGCAAGCAGCAGAAGAGTCCGCCAACCATTTGGCCCAAACCCTGTCGTGCTTCTTGGGGCATTTCCTGTGGAAGTACGTGTCCCTGTACAACGGTATCACCGAGTCCACCAGTGCCCTCCACTGCTGAAGCGGGGGGGGGGGGACCGCTGTCTCCAGTGAAGCACTATATTCTTCCTGGTGAAGAAAAGAAGGAGACCCATGAGAGTGCGGTCCGCCACCCTAGGGAATAGGTCATCCAGGAGGCCCAATAGGGCTGTTTTGGGCGAGGGGTCAATTGAAACCTGCAACACTCCGTTTGCAGCCGCAAAAACCTGCGACCAATAATCAGACAGATCCGGGCAGGTCCAGAAAATGTGGATGAAGTTCCCGGGAGTGTGGCCGCACCGCCAGCACTCCGGGGAGTGGGACCCATGTATCTTATGTAGGCGATGGGGGGTGAGGTATGCCCAGTGAGCAATCTTATATTGCACCATGCGGTCCCTGAGAGAGACCAGGATCTTAAAGGGGGAGTCCCACATCTGCCGCCAGTCCTCCGCGTCCATGTCCGGGACATCCCGAGTACACCGATCTCGGAGACCCGAGAGCTCCGGAGAGAACACCCGAAGGAGATGGGCGTGCACGACCGAGGCGGCGCGGGCGGAGCAGTCAAATCGGAGAACCCGCTCCAGATCCGACTGCACCACCCCCGCCCCCCCCTACAGGAACTGGGCCCTGAAAGCATGGGACAACTGGAGATAACGGAATAAGTGGGACGTGGGCACTCCGTGGGAAGCCAGAAGTTGATCAAACGTAGGGAGGGAGAGGTCCGAGGACAGATCAGAAATTACTTTTATGCCAAATTTGGTCCAGGCCGCTGGGTCAGGGAGGGAGTACAGATGGGGCAGGGTAGGGTTGATCCACAGTGGCGCATTGGGGGGGATCGCGGTGCTCGGGTACGCCTCCAACGCCAGGCCCTGACGCCAGGCCCTGAGCGTCGTTCGCATGGAAGAAGTCAAGGGATACGGAGCCGCAGGGCCCTGGAACAACAGATGTGACAGCGCTTCCACAGACCCCAACACCGCCGCCTTTGTCACCACTGCGGAGTTGGAGGCATCAGGAGACAACTACCATACCGCGGAGACCAACTGGGAGGCCAAAAAATATTTATGACAGTCCGGGAAGGCCAGGCCCCCCTGGGACTGAGGTCTCATCAGCGTGGAGAACTTGTAACGGGGGGGGCGGGAGCCCCACAAAAAGGAGGAGAAGATTTTGTTCAAATTGGTGAAGAAGGATTTGGGGATCCATTGGGGCGAGTGGCGAAAGAGGTGAGTCAATTTAGGGAGGATCTTCATTTTTACCAGGTTCACCCGGCCCAATAAGGAGAGGGGAAGGTTCTCTCATGCCTTCAGCTTGGCCCGAACATCTCTTATCACCGGGTCCAGATTAAGGGATATGAACTCTGTGGGATCCTTGGACACCCTCACCCCCAAATACATAAAGCTGTCAACCCACTGTAGCGAGAGATCTGACGGGGCAGCACTCCTGGCCGCCCCATCGATCGCAAGCAATTGGGATTTGGTCCAGTTCACCCTCAGACCCGTCACCCTGGAGAAACCGTCCAGTATGTCCAGAGCCCCCGAAGGGAGGGACCCGCATCGTGCAAAAACAAGAGGAGGTCGCCCGCGTACAGTGCCACCCTCTCCTCCGGAGCCACCCGAAGCCCCCAAACCTCTGGCGAGGTCCGGAGCGCCTCGGCCAAGGGCTCCATGGCGATGGCAAAAAGGGCCGGAGAGAGAGAGGACAGCCCTGCCCCGTGCCTCTGGACAACAGGAACGAAGGGGATAGTCTGCCCCCCAATCGAATGGCCGCCACCGGAGACCTATATATGGTTTGCAACCACGTATAAACAGGAGGGGGAACCCCATCCGTCTAAGGACCTCCCACAGGAAGAGCCATTCCACTGAATCAAAAGCCTTCTCTATATCTAAGGAGGCAATCACCCTTGTACCGGAGTTCAAATGTTGAGTTTGCAAATTAGTAAAAAGCCTACGCAGATTGACGTCAGTGGATCTGTTGGCCATAAACCCCATTTGATCCTGGTCGATCACGGAGGGGAGGATGGGGCGGAGTCTAGAGGCAAGGATTTTGGTGAGAATCTTGAGGTCGTTATTAAGTAGGGCTATCGGGCGGTAGGAAGCACACAGTTTGGGGTCCTTTGGTGGTTTAGGGATCAGGATAATATGAGCCTCCGCCATAGAGGGTGGCAGGGAGCCCATCTCCAGGCAGTCGTTATACAGCGCCGCTAGAAGGGGGGCCAGCACACCGGAGTGTGTTTTGTAAAATTCAATGGGTAGCCCATCTGGGCCAGGGGCCTTGCCTCCAGGAATAGAACGTATCACAATCTCTACCTCCTCCACCGTGACCGGCCGAACCAAGTCGGAGCGTTCAGCATCTGACAACCAACCCAGGGCAACCAGATCAAGGAGCTGCTGCAGGTCCTCCGGCCGGAGGTCAGCAGGCAGGGTAGTAGCATATAATTGGGAGTAGAAGTCCCCGAAGAGCCCCAAGATCTCCTCCGGGGAAGTGACAGCCTCCCCAGTGGGGGATGTGAGCTTCGGTACCAGGGTGAGGGGGGCATCATGATTAGACATAACTGCCAACAGTTTCCAGTTCCGATCCCCGTGTTCAAAAAATCTTTGCTTAGATTGGTACATGGACAGCCTGGTGACCTCAGACAGGTGGAGATGTAAATCCCTCTTGCCCGCCTGCATACCCTCGAAGTTAGCGTCCGAGGGGTCCCGAGTATATCGGCCAGAGGCCACCTCGACCGCCGCCTCCAAGGCAGACACCGCAGCCGCCTGTTGAACCCGGACGGCTTTAATAGCCGAAATGTAGTGGCCTCTAGTAACCGCCTTAAAAGAATCCCACACCAGTCCGGGAGAGGACGTACCTGCATTAATATTCCAATAATCCCTAATCACAGAAGGAGTCTGAGCCACAATCTCGGGCTGGTCGACCCACTGGGCGCCAAGACGCCACATGGAGCTGCTACGATCACAGCCCGAGCGAATGACGACCTGCAGGGGACTATGGTCCGACAAGCCACTGGGAAGGTAGGAGACATCCTCCACATCAGACAACATGTGCGGGTTAGCGAAGCCATAGTCTATCCTGGAGGACGTCTTGTGGGTAGCAGAGAAACAGGAGTAAACCTTCTCCTGGGGGTGTTTCCAATGCCAAACCTCCTGTAGCCCGGCAGCCGTGAACCAATGAAGAAGGTCCCTGGAGAAAGCCTTGGGAGGCGTGGGCCTATCAAGATCCGGGGAGAGGATGGCATTGAAGTCCCCCAGGAGAAGCAGCTTGGCCGGACAGTAATTGGAGACCCTCTCCAGGACGGTGTATAGGACCTCAGCCTTAAATGGTGGGGGCACATAAATGCCTGCCACCACATACCTCTGCTGCCACATAGAGAGCACCAGTACAACATATCTACCGGAGGGGTCAGTGTGTACCGCCTCCACCACGCAGGGCAAGGACTTGTGGATCAATATGGAGACACCTCTGGCATATGTAGAGTAAGAGGCGTGGAAGGTCCTCTGCACCCACGGCTTTTTAAGAGACAGGAGCTTGCTGCCCACCAGGTGGGTTTCTTGCAGAATCAGTATGGAGGGGCTTTAACGCTGCACATACTGAAAGAGCAATGCCCGCTTAAATTTGGAATTTAGACCCCGTACATTCCAGGATAGCACGGAAAAAGTAGGTGACTTACGTGATGCCATCATGGAAGGTTACAAGAATGAACACCCCAGAAGAATCACGCGTAGGTACATTCACCTGGGGAGCAGCAAGGCAGAGCAAACCCATGCACCCAACAAAAACACAAATGGACAAAGTAAGCTCTCCTGGAGGGAGAGCACAACACCCCAAACACATAGTTCTTACCCTACTGTACCCCGACACCCCCAAAAACATAATGGGGAGGGCCCAGGGACAGTTTGAACCCAAAACTGAGAAGAAAAAAAAAAGCGGTTAGGCACCGGCCGTCCGACCGTCTGGGCCTACCACTACAGTCTGTCCAAAAAGTGGTCCGCCCGCCACCAACAGGGCCGGCGAGCAGCACAAAGCAGGGAGTCGTCCAAAAAAAAAAACAAATATTCGTCAAAAATAAAACGGAGAGGGAAGAAAAGAAAAAAGCACAGTCCACCCGAGCTCCGTGGTAAGTCAAATGGGACATAAGGGCCAAAGTAGGATATAGGGTAAGCATCTTCCACGGGGAAGAAGGGACAAGGGTCCAGGAGTCCTGAGAAACACATCCAGGAGAGGCAGAGTAGAAGCAAAAGGAGAGCATGAGGGGCAGTAAAAGAGGCAAACAGGGCAGGAGTCAGTGCAGGAGTCCACTTACAAAATCCAAGATATCACGCAGCCGAAGGGACCCAGGGAGTAGATAGCAATCAGGCAGCAGCACCCAGGGTGTCGATCCAAAAACTTGCATCTGGAGGGGTCTCGAAGAATCGCACCGTGCCCCGATGGGCCACCCGCAGCCGATTGGGATACAGCATACTATACTTGATATTTCTCTCCCTCAGGCGATGTCTCACATCATTGAAGGATCTGTGGCGTCTCTGCACCTCAGCAGAAAAGTCCAGGAATAACATCACCCTGGTGTTCTCGTAGGGCAGCTCCTCTTGCTTCCTAGCCGCAGCAAGGATCATATCCCGGTCCCGGTGATTCAGCAGCCGGACCAGGAACGGTCTGGGGGGAACCCCCTGAGGGGCGCTTGCCAGTGGGCACCCGGTGTGCCCGTTCAACCACGTTGGTGGCGGTAAGGTTGTGCAGGTGTAGCAGGGATTTGAAGAAGCCCTCTGCAAAGGTCTCAGGGTGGTCACCTTCCGCTCCCTCCGGCAAGCCCACCACACGTGCGTTGTTGCGGTGCTGCCTGTTCTCAGCATTGTCCACTTTATTTGTGAGCGCGGCGACCAAGGCCTGCAGGTCTGCTAGCTGGGCTGAGGGGGATCCCTGACGGTCCTCCACCTCACTGCCTTCGTCATCCTGCCCCTGATCTTGTCAAAGTCGTGGCGAATCAGAGTGCATTCTGAGGCCACACTGTCTATGCGGAGCATGAGGGACGCTTTGCAGCCTTCAATGGCTGCGAGGATAGGCGCAGTGATCGCCGCCGCCTCCACCGCCACTTCCACTGGTGCAGGGGAGCTCCGCACCGGTGTCCGCGAGCCCGATGGCTGCGAGCCAGGGGTAGAAGACATCCCCGCCGAGGCCCCGGAGCCGCGGCCTACCTGGATGCTATCAGAGACTGGCAAGATGGCGCCGGGAGGACACGTGACCCGTCCTTTTCCAGGGCGCTGAGGCTTCGGGTCCTTAGGCAGCTTACCCTTTGGCTTGGTCGACATGGCAAAGGGACCAGGACAATCCAGGAGAGCAGGGCAAGCTGGCCAGCCAACTAGCAAGGACAGAATTGCCCTATAAAGGAAGGATTACCACGGATGACCACGGAGCTCTGCAGCCACACGTCCGCTCAGACTCACATCCCGGCCACGCCCCCTCATGCCTGGTTCATTTTAATGAACGTGAGCTTGTCCACATTGTCTCTGGACAGGCGGCTGCGCTTGTCTGTGATAACACCCCCAGCCATGCTAAATACACGTTCAGATAATACAATGGCTGCAGGGCACGCCAGCACCTCCAAGGCGTAAAGGGCAAGCTCAGGCCATGTGCCCAATTTGGAGACCCAGAAGTTGAAGGGGGCAGACCCGTCATTCACTACATGTAGGCGTGTGCACACATACTGCTCCACCATGTTGGTGAAATATGGGTGAAAAAAGGGTGTATATTGAATAGCGGAATAGAAAAAAATTTACAAAACGGTGTATCTCACACGTACAAACACAGACTAGGCCCCGATTACAATTTTTTGTACCCTAAAGGCAGGATGAGGATGAGGAGTAGGAGGAGTTCAGAACAGGAGGCAAACTGAAGCGCCCTGCAATCCTCGGCGGTGGAAGGAGATGCGCAAAACAAATTTAAAAGGTGTATCTCACACGTACCGATACAGACTATGCCGTAATTTAATTTTTTACACTCCAAAAGGGTGTATATTGAATAGCGGAATAGGAAAAATTTTATAATACGGTGTATCTCACACGTACAAACACAGACTAGGCCCGATTACTATTTTTTGAACCCCAAAGGCAGGATGAGGAGTAGGAGGAGTTCGGAACAGGCAGGAGGCAAACTGAAGCACCCTGCAATCCTCGGCGGTGGAAGATGCGCCCCAAAAATTTGGAAGGTGTATCTCACACGTACCGATAGAGACTATGCCGCAATTTAATTCTTTTTACCCCAAAGGGTGTAGATTGAATAGCGGAATAGAAAATATGATATCAAAAGGTGTATCTATCTCACACGTACAGACCCAGACTAGGCCCGATTACAATTTTTTGTACCCTAAAGGCAGGATGAGGAGTAGGAGGAGTTCAGAACAGGAGGCAAACTGAAGCACCCTGCAATCCTCGGCGGTGGAAGATGCGCCCCAAAAATTTGGAAGGTGTATCTCACACGTACCGATACAGACTATGCCTCAATTTAATTCTTTTTACCCCAAAGGGTGTCGATTGAATAGCGGAATAGATAATATGATATCAAAAGGTGTATCTCACACATACAAACCCAGATTAGGCCCCGATTACAATTTTTTGTACCCTAAAGGCAGGATGAGGATGAGGAGTAGGAGGAGTTCGGAAAAGGCAGGAGGCAAACTGAAACACCCTGCAATCCTTGGTGGTGTAAGATGTGCCCAAAAAATTGGAAAGGTGTATCTCACACGTACCGATACAGACTATGCCGCAATTCAATTCTTTTTACCCCAAAGGGTGTAGATTGAATAGCGGAATAGAAAATATGATATCAAAAGGTGTATCTATCTCACACGTACAGACCCAGACTAGGCCCCGATTACAATTTTTTGTACCCTAAAGGCAGGATGAGGAGTAGGAGGAGTTCGGAACAGGAGGCAAACTGAAGCACCCTGCAATCCTCGGCGGTGGAAGATGCGCCCCAAAAATTTGGAAGGTGTATCTCACACGTACCGATACAGACTATGCCTCAATTTAATTCTTTTTACCCCAAAGGGTGTCGATTGAATAGCGGAATAGATAATATGATATCAAAAGGTGTATCTCACACATACAAACCCAGATTAGGCCCCGATTACAATTTTTTGTACCCTAAAGGCAGGATGAGGATGAGGAGTAGGAGGAGTTCGGAAAAGGCAGGAGGCAAACTGAAACACCCTGCAATCCTTGGTGGTGTAAGATGCGCCCAAAAAATTGGAAAGGTGTATCTCACACGTACCGATACAGACTATGCCGCAATTCAATTCTTTTTACCCCAAAGGGTGTAGATTGAATAGCGGAATAGAAAATATGATATCAAAAGGTGTATCTATCTCACACGTACAGACCCAGACTAGGCCCCGATTACAATTTTTTGTACCCTAAAGGCAGGATGAGGAGTAGGAGGAGTTCGGAACAGGAGGCAAACTGAAGCACCCTGCAATCCTCGGCGGTGGAAGATGCGCCCCAAAAATTTGGAAGGTGTATCTCACACGTACCGATACAGACTATGCCTCAATTTAATTCTTTTTACCCCAAAGGGTGTCGATTGAATAGCGGAATAGATAATATGATATCAAAAGGTGTATCTCACACATACAAACCCAGATTAGGCCCCGATTACAATTTTTTGTACCCTAAAGGCAGGATGAGGATGAGGAGTAGGAGGAGTTCGGAAAAGGCAGGAGGCAAACTGAAACACCCTGCAATCCTTGGTGGTGTAAGATGCGCCCAAAAAATTGGAAAGGTGTATCTCACACGTACCGATACAGACTATGCCGCAATTCAATTCTTTTTACCCCAAAGGGTGTAGATTGAATAGCGGAATAGAAAATATGATATCAAAAGGTGTATCTATCTCACACGTACAGACCCAGACTAGGCCCCGATTACAATTTTTTGTACCCTAAAGGCAGGATGAGGAGTAGGAGGAGTTCGGAACAGGAGGCAAACTGAAGAACCCTGCAATCCTCGGCGGTGGAAGATGCGCCCCAAAAATTTGGAAGGTGTATCTCACACGTACCGATACAGACTATGCCTCAATTTAATTCTTTTTACCCCAAAGGGTGTCGATTGAATAGCGGAATAGATAATATGATATCAAAAGGTGTATCTCACACATACAAACCCAGATTAGGCCCCGATTACAATTTTTTGTACCCTAAAGGCAGGATGAGGATGAGGAGTAGGAGGAGTTCGGAAAAGGCAGGAGGCAAACTGAAACACCCTGCAATCCTTGGTGGTGTAAGATGCGCCCAAAAAATTGGAAAGGTGTATCTCACACGTACCGATACAGACTATGCCGCAATTCAATTCTTTTTACCCCAAAGGGTGTAGATTGAATAGCGGAATAGAAAATATGATATCAAAAGGTGTATCTATCTCACACGTACAGACCCAGACTAGGCCCCGATTACAATTTTTTGTACCCTAAAGGCAGGATGAGGAGTAGGACGAGTTCGGAACAGGAGGGAAACTGAAGCACCCTGCAATCCTCGGTGGTGGAAGATGCGCCCCAAAAATTTGGAAGGTGTATCTCACACATACCGATACAGACTATGCCGCAATTTAATTATTTTTACCCCAAAGGGTGCAGATTGAATAGCAGAATAGAATTTTTTTTATAAAACGGTGTATCTCACACGTACAAACACAGACTAGTCCCCGATTACAATTTGTTGTACCCTAAAGGCAGGATGAGGAGCAGGAGGAGTTCGGAACAGGAGGCAAACTGAAGCACCCTGCAATCCTTGGCGGTGGAAGATGCGCCCCAAAAATTGGAAAGGTGTATCTCACACGTACCGATACAGACTATGCCGCAATTTAATTTTTTTACCCCAAGGGTGTAGATTGAATAGCGGAATAGAAAATATGATATCAAAAGGTGTATCTATCTCACACTTACAGACCCAGACTAGGCCCCAATTACTATTTTTTGTACCCTAAAGGCAGGATGAGGAGTAGGAGGAGTTCGGAACAGGCAGGAGGCAAACTGAAGCACCCTGCAATCCTCGGCGGTGGAAGATGCGCCCCAAAAATTTGGAAGGTGTATCTCACACGTACCGATACAGACTATGCCGCAATTTAATTCTTTTTACCCCAAAGGGTATAGATTGAATAGCGGAATAGAAAATATGATATCAAAAGGTGTATCTATCTCACACGTACAGACCCAGACTAGGCCCCGATTACAATTTTTTGTACCCTAAAGGCAGGATGAGGAGCAGGAGGAGTTCGAAACAGGAGGCAAACTGAAGCACCCCGCAATCCTTGGCGGTGGAAGATGCGCCCCAAAAATTGGAAAGGTGTATCTCACACGTACCGATACAGACTATGCCGCAATTTAATTTTTTTACCCCAAGGGTGTAGATTGAATAGCGGAATAGAAAATATGATATCAAAAGGTGTATCTATCTCACACGTACAGACCCAGACTAGGCCCTGATTACTATTTTTTGTACCCTAAAGGCAGGATGAGGAGTAGGAGGAGTTTGGAACAGGCAGGAGGCAAACTGAAGCACCCTGCAATCCTCGGCGGTGTAAGATGCACCCCAAAAATTGGAAAGGTGTATCTCACACGTACTGATACAGACTATGCCGCAATTCAATTCTTTTTACCCCATAGGGTGTAGATTGAATAGCGGAATAGAAAATATGATATCAAAAGGTGTATCTTTCTCACACGTACAGACCCAGACAAGGCCCCGATTACTATTTTTTTACCCTAAAGGCAGGATGAGGAGTAGGAGGAGTTCGGAACAGGCAGGAGGCAAACTGAAGCACCCTGCAATCCTCGGCGGTGTAAGATGCGCCCCAAAAATTGGAAAGGTGTATCTCACACGTACCGATACAGACTATGCCGCAATTTAATTATTTTTACCCCAAAGGGTTTAGATTGAATAGCGGAATAGAAAATATGGTATAAAATTGGTGATTTTTCAATAGCACATGTGAACACAGCAGTGTCTTATGTTTTATGTCTCAGTCAGCTCTGCAGTAGGCTATGAAGGGAAAAAAAAAAGAAAATTCCCCTTTAAGTTTGTAATTTTTAAATAGATTAGTACAGATTATGCCACAATTTAATTTATTTTTTAACCCAAAAGGGTGTATATTGAATAGTGGAATAGAAAAAAGTGTATAAAATTGAAAACCACTCAATAGCACATGTGAACACAGCAGTGTCTTATGTCACAGTCAGCTCAGAGTCAGCACTGCAGCAAACGGGCTATGAAGGGGGGAAAAAATCCCTTTTTACTTGTAGTAAAATATAGCTGATGAACTCTGCACACAACTGATTGATAAAAATAGATTTTTTTTTTCTCCCTCCTCCTCAGTGGGCTCAAGTGAGGGCAAAAAGATCGTTCACTGCACCACCCCCCACACAGCAAAATCGATGTAGACTGTCCCTGCCTAATTTCCAGCCTGGCCCTAATATGCTCAATAAGATCGTTCACTGCACCACCCCCCACACAGCAAAATCGATGTAGACTGACCCTGCCTAATCTAAAGCCTGGCCCTAATATGCTCAATAAGATCGTTCACTGCACCACCCCCCACACCGCAAAATCGATGTAGACTGTCCCTGCCTAATCTCCAGCCTGGCCCTAATATGCTCAATAAGATCTTTCACTGCACCACCCCCCACACAGCAAAATCGATGTAGACTGACCCTGCCTAATCTCCAGCCTGGCCCTAAAATGCTCTAATAACTTTTCCTGCCTGCACTCCGACCTGTCCCTGCATTCTTTTCGGACACAATTTTTCACAGAATCACTGTCTGTCCCTAATCAGCAGCCAGCAGGTATGATGTGTGCTCTGTCCCTAAACTACAGCAGAATGACGCGGCGCGCTGGGGCTCTCGAACTTGTAAAGACATGGTCACATGCTTCAGATGGCCAATCACAGCTACTAATACATTAGTAGGCATGGCTGGGATGGCTTAAGGCACACCAGTTAAACGCTTGTTGATTGGCTGTTGAAAGCCCGCCATTACATACAAAACAGGAAATAAAATGACCGAACACGGATTTTAAACCCGAACATACAGTAAAGTTTTCGGGTCCGTGTTCGGGTAACAAAAATTTAATTATTCGGTACGAACACGAATAATACAGCCCGTGTTCGCTCAACACTAATACTGAATCTAAAAGAGTCATACAATACTGCCATCTCTGGTGACTGACTGCTACTAATTGAAGTCTTAGATTAGACAGTCATTTCCAATATATATAAATATATATATATATATATATATATATATATATATATATATATATATATATATATTAATAATATATTATGGTGTTACCAGATTCATTCCTTACCTAGATGCATGATGGATATTATTAGATGGACATGTATATTAGATGAGAGTATGGATAAATTATTATGTTGTTTTTATGATAGTCTTAAATGGAGAAATCAACATTTAATATAAATATATTGGTTAGAGGTGTTTACCAATGACATCACCAGTTAATGGATAAGTTAGCCCAACCAATGGGGATGAAGTTACTCCCTCTGGGTTTAACTTATGGTAATTTTAATAGTCCATTGTTCAATACCATATAAAAAGGAGAACCCAGATGTAACACATTACATTACACAACATTCATTACACATACAACATACACGCTACTACAGCCATGCATACACTCATCTATACATACTCCATTTTGCTCCATCATGTATCTGAAACTTGGAAGGACGCCAAATGAAACTCCTCCCTATTTGGCCACCATTTTGGGAAGGCAGCCATCTTAAGGACTCTGGTAACGACCATTCTAAGCTAGCAGCCATTTTAAATATGGTAAATATACCTTGCTGTGTTATTTGATATTATTTACTATCATTTATTTTCTTCCTTATATGTTTTACATTTCATGCTAAAGGGTAACGAGATTACAGTCCCAGCCGTATTAACCACATGTAGATTTTTCTCTAAGAGCTGATTTTTGCTTTTTATACATTTTTATTAATATCAGATTTAATGCATATTGGCATATTAGTCTCTAGTTTTGCATGGCCTATTCTCGCTCCATCTGCAGTGGAGTGACTCTCGGCTGCGCAATTCGCAGAAAATTGTGGTCTGATTATATAGCACACTTAAATATGGTTTATGCTACTACATCTGGGAAAACGTAATCTTGCTTTATTTTTACTTTCATCATTAAGCTAAATATCAGATTGCATTTATCGTTTTTAGTTTGTATTTTATGTAAGGTTATCTTTTTGTGTCATCTCAAGTTTGATCATTTATTGTGAATACATGTCTTGTGAATAAATATTCTTATATATTCCATACTGTAGACCAGGACTTCCCAAACTGTCAGTCGCAACCCACTGGTGGGTCGCGAGCCGCATCTGAGTGGGTCGCCGGCAGTCGCCTAGCCAGGAGGGTGCATAGATGTCATCTTGCCGGGCCCGGCGGAAGCCGGGGCTGGCGCGGCTTCACCGGAATAGTGCTGTGATAGTGCTGTGTCTTCCGTGTCTGTGCTGTGCTGACCCTGAGACAGTGTGTGTGCATTGCTGCTGTGCAGGCCTCACGGTTTGTCCGGGCAGCACTGTCCGTGCATAGATACGATTGGTGGTGGTGACGCCCCTCCCTGTGGCCTTGCTGGCACTGTGTACTTGTCTGACTGTCGGGACACGGGTGCACAGCACGACATTCTATAGAGCGTGGGAAGTTTCACTCCCTGAGTGCAGGATATCGCCTGCTCTATATCGGCCTGGGGTTGGAGGATTTCTAAGGTCAGCAAGCGGCCTTATCCAGAGGCTTTGTTGTGGACACAAGAACTAACATCTCACCTAGGTCAGTAGTGTGGTATCATGCCTGTGTCTGTGAAGAGTATACAAGATGAGCTGATGGTCTTTGGGGTTGATTTTGAGGATGATGATGCTGGCATCTCTGCATTGAAAGGGAGTATGCTGGTATATCTGCATTGAAAGGGGGCATGCTGGCATCTCTGCATTGAAAGTGGTCATGCTGGCATCTCTGCATTGAAAGGGGACATGCTGGCATCTCTGCATTGAAAGGGGGCATGCTGGTATCTCTGCATTGAAAGGGGGCATGCTGGCATCTCTGCATTGAAAGGGGGCATGCTGGCATCTCTGCATTGAAAGAGGGCATGCTGGCATCTCTGCATTGAAAGAGGGCATGCTGGCATCTCTGCATTGAAAGGGGGCATGCTGGCATCCTTGCATTGAAAGGGGGCATGCTGGCATCCTTGCATTGAAAGGGGGCATGCTGGCATCTCTGAATTGAAGGGGGTCATGCTGGCATATCTGCATTGAAAGGGGGCATGCTGGCATCTCTGCATTGAAAGGGGGCATGCTGGCATCTCTGCATTGAAAGGGGGCATGCTGGCATATCTACATTGAAAGGGGGCATGCTGGCATATCTGCATTCAAAGGGGGCATGCTGGTAGCTCTGCATTGAAAAGGGGCATGCTGGTATCTCTGCATTGAAAGGGGGCATGCTGGCATCTCTGCATTGAAAGGGGGCATGCTGGCATCTCTGCACTGAAAGGGGGCATGCTGGCATCTCTGCATTGAAAGGGGGCAAGCTGGCATCTCTGCATTGAAAGGGGGCATGCTGGTACCTCTGCATTGAAAGGGGGCATGTTGGTATCTCTGCAGTGAAAGGGGGCATGCTGGTATCTCTGCATTGAAAGGGGGCTCTGCATTGAAAGGGGGCATGCTGGCATCTCTGCATTGAAAGGGGGCATACTGGCATCTCTGCATTGAAAGGGGGCATTCTGGTATCGCTGCATTGAAGGGGGCATGCTGGCATCTCAGCATTGAAAGGGGGCATGCTGGTATCTCTGCATTTAAAGGGGGCGTGCTGGCATCTCTGCATTGAAAGGGGGCATGCTGGCATCTCTGCATTGAAAGGGGGCATGCTGGCATCTCTGCATTGAAAGGAGACATGCTGGTATCTCTGCATTGAAGGGGGCATGCTGGCCTCTCTGCATTGAAAGGGGGCATGCTAGTATCTCAGCATTGAAAGGGGGCATGCTGGCATCTCTGCATTGAAAGGGGGCATGCTGGCATCTCTGCATTGAAAGGGAGCATGCTGGTATCTCTGCATTGAAAGGGGGCATGCTGGTAGCTCTGCATTGAAAGGGGGCATGCTGGCATCTCTGCATTGAAAGGGGGCATGCTGGCATCTCTGCATTGAAAGGAGGCACGCTGGCATCTCTGCATTGAAAGGGGGCACGCTGGCATCTCTGCATTGAAAGGGGGTACGCTGGTATCTCTGCATTGAAAGGGGGCATGCTGGCATCTCTGCATTGAAAGGGGGCATGCTGGCATCTCTGCATTGAAAGGGGGCATGCTGGTATCTCTGCATTGAAGGGGGCATGCTGGCATCTCTGCATTGAAAGGAGGCATGCTGGTATCTCTTCATTGAAAGGGGGCATGCTGGCATCTCTGCATTGAAAGGGGGCAGGCTGGCATCTCTGCATTGAAAGGGGGCATGCTGGCATCTCTGCATTGAAAGGGGGCATGCTGGTATCTCTGCATTGAAGGGGGCATGCTGGTCTCTCTGCATTGAAAGGGGGCACGCTATACCTTAATTCTGTAGCGCTTTACAATATTCAATTACAAGCAAGTGGGTCCCGAAAAAAAATCTGTATTCATAAGTGGGTCTCGGCCCAAAAAAGTATGGGTAGCCCTGCTGTAGACTGTTTTCACTAAGATTGGTATATGCTTTTAAAAAGAAATTAATCGATAAAAAGAATTTGCTACAAATTGATTTGTGGAAATAAGTGGAGATTCTCCTACCTTACAGATCTTTGCTTATTGACATAAATAGACACTGTTATATTCAGAGCAGTATAAATATTCTGACATAATGGAGGCCCCAGCGAGATATTATTAATTTCTTACATATGCCAATCATAATTTTGATCATGGTGACATAATTGAGCATGTTTGTGGAAAATCCCCTAGGGGTGGGACTTTATAGGTCACTCAAAAAAAGTTATATTAAGAGTATAATTATTTGAATATAATAAAGGTTTTATTAATAATCATGAAAATAAATATAGAAAAAACACATACAAAATACGTTCAAGAATACAATTAAAATTTGGCAAAACTGGTGTTTTATAAAAAGGTGTGCATATACACTCAACCGACTATTCCATGTATGATCCAACGTTTCGAGGTGGAGACCTCTTCTTCAGGGATTGTACTGGAAATAGTTATTTCTGCAAGTATTGGAGAGAGCAGATGTGTCATAACAGACAGCTGACAGTTTACAAAATACAGCAGAGAAATATAAATATATCATATTTTGTGTACATACTGTAACAGGAAGTCAGCTAAATCTGGGAATGTAGTCACAGGAAGGAGATACATTTCCAGCTGACTTAGAAAGTCCATTAATTAATTTAGGGTGTTGGCTACAGAGCTAGCCAGCAGGAAGTTGAAAGGCCTTCAGCTGTTCAGAATGAGGAGATCAAGGCCTCTATAATTTGTCCAGAGAAAATCTATTGAGTGCTGCCTCCAGAAGCTGCCTCCTGTCGCCGTGTAGGCTGGGAGAGGAGGACAGACATACGTGTACCTCCCGAAGCTGGTGGGCATGGGAGAAGGACTGCTGCCGCCTGTCGCCGTGTAGGCTGGGAGAGGGGGACAGTCGGATGTGTGCCTCCCGACAAGCTGGTGAGCATGGGAGAAGACCCCCTACAGCGATGTGAAGCTAAGGAGGGTAACCACGAGTGAAGACGTCTCAAAGGTGAGAAGACAAAGTGTTCCATGTGAAGAGTGTGAAGAGTAAAGGGACCTGTTAAATGAACTGTGTTCAATGTGAAGAATCTGAAGAGTAAAGGATCCTGTTATAAATGAACATGTGTTGATGTGAAAGAAACAAAGGGACATGTTCAATGGACAATGTTTGTGCTGTGTGAAAAGCAAACAAATGGACATTTGAGTGTCTGCTGTAGGATCAGCAGTGTCGGCCCAACAGTAGGTTGGAAAGACTTCTTAGGTAGGTTCCAGCGTGAGAAGGTAGCCGCCCACAGAGGCAAGGATTTATTTTGTCTTTTATTTTATTTTGGCTGTTTTGACGCTTGCAATTGTGTGAAGTAAATTGCATGAATAAATCAGTCTTGTTTTCAACCTCTGCTCGGCTATCTCTCTGTGAAAACGCACCCCCAAAGGGGTCACCCATACGCCTACCACCGAGCTAATCCCTCACATATGGTGGAGGATGCGGGCAGAAGCAGCAAGATCCCTGCAAGGAAGTGCAAATGTTTGATGAACTTTGTCTGGTGCATGAGATTGCACAATCTATGTGTGCAGGAGAGAAGATCCTGACAGAAAAAAAAAAAAAAAGTGTTTTAAAGAGACAGCGGTCTCAAAATTATTTGATGAACTTTGTTGTGTCTGGTGCAAGTGACTGCACAAACTGTGTGTGCAGGAAAAGAGATCCTGCAAGAGAGAGAAAAACTACATGTGTTGAAGAGACAGTGGTCTGAAAATTGTTTGCTGGACTGTGAAAAATTTGTTTGTGGAGTTATTGAAGATGGGGCGGTCCAAACGCCTGAAAAATGCAAAGATAGATGAAATGAGAGACCGGATTCTATGGATGGAGGGGATGTTGCCGTCTGAACCAGCCCCATCCATGCCTGAACGGAATCGGCTAAAGAGAAAAGTTGTTGTTCCTAGCAACACTGGGGCAAATGAAACTGCTTTGGAGACGCAGGGTTCTCAGATGAAAAGTAAACCCAAAATGGGGGAGATGCTGAAACAACGGAGCTTTGCAGCTCAACAAAAGGATCACCAAGAGAGCATGGCAGGCTGGAAACAGAGACGCCAGCAGCCAATGGAGGCCATCGGTTTGGAGGAAACCGAGTATGTGTGCAGGGCTGAGTTGGATGCCTTGCAACGGAAAATGGAAGAAAAGGAACAAGCCTTGGAATTGCTTAAAATGGAGCATAGAAACTTGCAGGAAATGAATGAACTACTCAAGTCTCATGTGTTACAGTGGGAAGAATCCACTGCTCTTCTTTTGGTCGAGTTGCAAAAACGCAGAGAGACTATAATGGAGAAAGATACCATCCTCATGGAAAAGGAAAGTGAAATTCAGACTTTGCAGAAGCAAAGTATGGCTGATATGTTGGAGTTGCGTAATCAGCTGGAAAAAAGTCTTCAGTCTTTGGGAGCTACAAAAATAGACCTGCAGGAGTCGCAGGAACAGAATGTCGCTCTGAAAACGACATTGTCTCTCAGCGACAACGAGAAAAGTGAAAGAGAGGCTAAATTACTGAGTACTGTGTATGAGCTCACTACTTTGAGCAATGTGGTAAATGAATGGCGTGCGGACTGTGAAAGTTGGAAAGGGGAAGCCCAACGTGTCCAGCAGCAGTTAAAGGAGAAAGAAGCCTGTGTGGCAGAATTACATTCTTATTCCCAGATGCTAGCCAATGAGGTGAAGGCTCTTATGCAGGGAAAAGGAGATTGTGAACATAAGAGGGAAAAAGTAGAGGCACAGCTTCTGGAATCGCAAGTCAAGGTGTCAGAAGGTGACCGATTGTGTGCTAAGCTGTCAGAGAAGGCAAACCGACTGCAGGTTGAGTTGGACAATGTTACAAATCAGCTTTCTCAAGCAGACAGAAAATCTAGAGAAATTGCGGAAGATTTTTCTATCTTGGAATCGCAGCTGCAAGACACGCAGGAACTCTTACAGGAAGAGAGGTGTCAAAGGCTGAGTTTTAGCACAAAGCTCAAACAAATGGAAGATGAGAAAAATGGCTTCCTGGAACAATTAAAAGAGGAGGCGGAAGCAAAGAAAAACCTATCAGAGCAAGTCGCAACATTGCAAGCTCAGATAGCGGATATGAAAAAACGCATGGAAGAAAGCGTTGGTTCATTACAGTGTGTTGAAGATGTGAAAAAGAAGTTTGATCAGATGCTTGGTGAAGAGAAGACTGTGTCTGCAAAATATGCAGAAGAACGCGACCGTGCAAAAACGGAGGCGCGTGATAACGAGAGCAAAGCCCTGTTCTTGGCTCGCTCTTTGGAGGAAGTTCTAGAGTGTAAGGCTGAACTAGAAAGTGTTAACAAACAGCTGCGTACAGAAATGGAAGAATTGGTCAGCTCCAAGGATGATGTTGTGAAAAGCGTTCAGGAGCTAGAAAAGTCTAAACGAGCCTTAGAACAGCAAGTAGAAGAGATGAAGATTCCGTTGCAGGAACTGGAAGAGGAATTCCAGGCAACAGAGGATCTGTCCCAAAGAGGGGATAGTGTGCCTGATGCAGTTTTTAAAAGGATCAGTGTTTTGGGGTCTGTCCTGAGTGAGCCTCAGAAATGTGATGACACGTGGCTTGAATCACCCCTTTGGAATAAACCGTTCCTTCAAAAACTTCAAGCATTGGAAAATGTATCATTAGAACTTCAGCAAATAAAGGAGTTGTGTAAGAAATGTGATGATTTCTCAGTTCAGGCTGAAAACCTAGTGGAGAAAACTAAAGCGGAGAAAACTAAAGCAAGTGATATAAATCTGGGAGGAAAAAGCAAACGCCACCTAGTGGAGAAAACTAAGGCTGTTGGTGAAAACGTGAAGCAAATGAATTTCAAGTGCCTTTCAGAGAATATTTCTAAAATGAAACTGGTAAAAGACGGGTGGCAGAAGTTTGATCGTGATCTTGAGATGCATTCCATGTGGAATTCAGATAGAGAAAAAGAACTAGGTGACCTTGAGCGGTCAAATAGTTCAGCAGAAAGTGCATTGAAGAAACCTGTAAAAGAATGTGTTGCAGTTCCATGCTTCTTCACTGATGCAGAGAGGAGGTCTATAATGGATACCACCCAGATCGCTGGGTTCAACTGTGTTGTTGCCTTTGACCCCTATGTTGGTGGAAGGAAAGTTGATGATGTTCTGGTTGGCTTCTTCTGTGAAGAGTTTGGCAAGAAATATAAACTGAATATCAAATCAAATAGTAGGCCTTTACTGCGACTCGCTCAGGAGGGCGAAAAGTTTAAGAAGTTGATGAGTGCAAATGCTTCAGATCTGCCTATGAATATGAAATGTTTGAATGATATTGATATCTCTGGGAAAAGGAACAGGGGTCACTTTGAAGAAATGTGTGACAGCCTGTTGTCTCAATTGGAAAATCCTCTGCACAGCATCTTAGAGCAAGCAAAGCTCAAGAAGGAAGATCATTCCCTTTTACAACAAAAAGTCAATGATTGTGTACAGATGTATGGAGAGGCAACTCAAGTCACAGAGGGATGTCAAGAGTCCCTACTTGGAACAAAGCTTAGTGAAGCAAAGGTTCTCAAAGTTTTGTGGAAAACATTTATGGATTGCAGAGAGAGGCGTCTTAAGAATGTTGAAGACATTAAGACTAGCCCAATTGAGTTGCCTATGGATCACGGTCCTCCATGGTGGATTGGACAGACGGTTATGAGGGACAAGCTGTCTGACATTTATGAGAAAGCTGTCAATGAAGATGACAGAAACGAGAAGGAGCAAAATGATGCCAAAAATGCAGTTGAAGAATGTGTATATGAGATGAGAGACAAACTGTGTGGCATTTATGAGAAATCCGTCAATGAAGATGACAAAACAGTTTCATCCGGAAGCTTGAGGATAATAGGAGGCTTATCAGTGAGTCAGCAGTGCTTGACACATGCGTGCCTGGAAATCTGTGTCCCAACCCTAGGGTTGAAACAAGAGGGGGGGGTATGTAACAGGAAGTCAGCTAAATCTGGGAATGTAGTCACAGGAAGGAGATACATTTCCAGCTGACTTAGAAAGTCCATTAATTAATTTAGGGTGTTGGCTACAGAGCTAGCCAGCAGGAAGTTGAAAGGCCTTCAGCTGTTCAGAATGAGGAGATCAAGGCCTCTATAATTTGTCCAGAGAAAATCTATTGAGTGCTGCCTCCAGAAGCTGCCTCCTGTCGCCGTGTAGGCTGGGAGAGGAGGACAGACATACGTGTACCTCCCGAAGCTGGTGGGCATGGGAGAAGGACTGCTGCCGCCTGTCGCCGTGTAGGCTGGGAGAGGGGGACAGTCGGATGTGTGCCTCCCGACAAGCTGGTGAGCATGGGAGAAGACCCCCTACAGCGATGTGAAGCTAAGGAGGGTAACCACGAGTGAAGACGTCTCAAAGGTGAGAAGACAAAGTGTTCCATGTGAAGAGTGTGAAGAGTAAAGGGACCTGTTAAATGAACTGTGTTCAATGTGAAGAATCTGAAGAGTAAAGGATCCTGTTATAAATGAACATGTGTTGATGTGAAAGAAACAAAGGGACATGTTCAATGGACAATGTTTGTGCTGTGTGAAAAGCAAACAAATGGACATTTGAGTGTCTGCTGTAGGATCAGCAGTGTCGGCCCAACAGTAGGTTGGAAAGACTTCTTAGGTAGGTTCCAGCGTGAGAAGGTAGCCGCCCACAGAGGCAAGGATTTATTTTGTCTTTTATTTTATTTTGGCTGTTTTGACGCTTGCAATTGTGTGAAGTAAATTGCATGAATAAATCAGTCTTGTTTTCAACCTCTGCTCGGCTATCTCTCTGTGAAAACGCACCCCCAAAGGGGTCACCCATACGCCTACCACCGAGCTAATCCCTCACAATACATATAGTTATTGTGTCATATAAGACAATTAGAAATAATGCAACTTACATGGTTGGTGGAGATATGAACATCAGTGAATTGTTTTGCCATCGGATAAAAACAAGGATTTTTTGACAGCACCCACAGGAACTAGTAGTTTTGTAGGAAAGGTTTAATGCAAGTATAAAGTCAAGGTAGTGCCAAAGGACATGCAACATATGGAATGTGCAAAACTGGGGACCAAGTGTCACAACTGGAGTCCAATTGTAGCCTGATCAGACGGGCAGAGGCCAATCACATTGTGCTGCAAAAGGTAAATGAAAATGGATATATGTCAACAGGCCATTGTTCTGTATACATGTCATGCATATGCATGCAGCAGAACAAATGAGTTAAGGCCCGTACACACGTACCGATCGTCGGCATACAAACGTCGTCGGACGAAAGATCTGCCGATTGTACGCTTGTTAGTATGGTGCCTCCGACAGCTGTCTGCGCACATTCTGAGGACAAGAGTCTTTCTTGCACGCATTTAAATTTTTGTATGCCGACACCAGAACGGACGATTGTTCGCTAGTCAGTACAGAATTCTGCCGACAGACCGCAGATTTGCAAGACTGGGCATGTTCAGAAAAGAAAATACACAGGGAAAGTTAACCATTACATGACATCACTTCTGCAGTCGGCTGTAGTCGGCAGACAAAATTCTTAGGCAGTCTTTGCACTTTTCAACAGACACCGACATCCCGGGGAGAAAAGACAAACGTTTGTATGCCGACGATTGAGGGGGATGTAGCCACAACAAGGCTTAAATATATCTTAGAGAGTTATCCCAATCATAGCTTTAATAAATTGCATCTATAAATTGCAATTACTTGTTCTTAAGGGAGATTGTCTCTGTACATTTGGGACCTAACTGAGCGCTGACTGCTATATCAAGTAGCCAGTGGTCAGTAGGTTTATTCCCATAATGGGCATAAATTGTTTAAGCATTAGAGGAGCAAAATAAACAAATCAAATAGTACTAAAATAGTATAGGGTGATATATGAGGCAAGAGGGTATTGAGACCAAAGGGTAATGTATACTGACCTTGAATTAGTACTTGTTCGGCAAACCTTCTCCCAGCAATGGATGTGCAGAGTGATCCATGCTGGGAGTGGTGCCTAAATAGGAAGTGTATTGGGTGAAAGCAATCACTATGATTGCGTCTCAGCCCCCTGACAGCTGTGGGCTCCCTGGGCGGTGCTCGCCAGACCCGCCCTCAGCACACCCCCGACGCGCACAGGACATGCGTCATCAGAGGGGGCGGGAGCGTGGCTGGCAGGGCGTCTCCCACCAGCACGGGATATGACGCCGTCACTGCGTGATGACGCAGGTGGCGGCGTACCCCGGAAGCTAGGAGGACATCAGATAGATGTCAGCAGTGGAGGACCTAGCCGCCGGAAGTAGCGGGGCCATGGAACTGGTCCCGAACCCCGTGCTGGGTTGGACACTAAGTTCCCAAGATGCACAAAAAGGAGTCGCAAGAACCTGCAAATAAATTGAAAAAGAGATTGTATAAAAATACAAAGGTTGTAAAAAACGGACAAAAGCACACATTGACTCTGTCCACAATGGGGCTTAATAATTATATAGCGGTGATAGTATTTATCAGCAGCCATATCGATATCTAAAAGATCAATATAGAAATAGTATATGATAATGAGCAAATCATTTGCAGGGCACTTTGCTTGAAAGATAGAGACATTCAATATGCAAAAATTTAAGGTGACTATTTATTTGTATTTTTGAGAAAGAAAAGGGGGGCTTGTTTAGACATCCAAGTATATCCACTGTGGGTGGTGTCAATCCCTGTTTTTTCACATGTTTTTACACACAAATATAAATGCATAGACATCGAAGACATTATGGCCATAAGGTGAAAACAGAAAGTCAATGTTAAGTAGGTAGCCGAATGAAGAATGAATTTGGATGAAGATGATAATATGGCCCGGAGTGACATCCTACACCTTGAATATTGGAGGATAGATAGAGTATTCACTTTTCCATGCCTCCAGATCAAAACCCTCCAAAAAGGGCCTAAATGAAATTAAATCATTGAGACCCGGAGGTTCCGTTGCTTTTAAGAGATGGATCCATCTCAGTTCCAGTTGGAGGGGGCGCTTGTTCCAGTCGCCTCCCCTGGGACTGGGATGGATCCGATCCAAAGCCAAAAATTTGATTTTGGGAAATTTTCCGCCATGTACTGTGGATACATGGCGGCCCAGATGTAACTCAGGGTCACATTTGCGCATACTCCTTATATGTTTGTACATTCGTCTCCACAGCTCTAATTTGGTCTTGCCCACATAAAAGCATTTACATTCACAGATTAAAAGGTAGACGATTCCGATAGTGCGGCAATTAACAAAGTGCTTGGCCTTGAATTTTATGCCATTAGGAAGGATAGGGTCCTGTCCGGTGTACATAAATTTACAATAATGGCACGCGCTGCACATAAAAGTGCCTTTGTATTTACATGGATCAAAATTAGACTGACTTTTTAGTTCGCTACGGACTAATTTGTCTTTTAGGGCCGGGGCCCGTCTGTATGTAATTTGAGGTCTCTGGGGGAGATGTGGGCTTAGAGCCGGGTCTAGGGCTAGGATGTGCCAATATTTGGTGACTATATTACGTAGATCCTGGTGTTGCTGAGAATAACCTGTAATTATTCAGAAAGGTAGCAAAGTGTGGGGCCAGGATGGGATTTTAAGGGTACCGTTATATAACTAATAAGAGAGATATATCTACAAAAATAGCTAAAAAGTATATAATTTTATTATATCACATAGAATGAGAAAGATACAAATACAAATACAAGGACATTACTGTTACAAGATAACATGAAACATCATCATAGTAACAACAGAATTAGTAAAATATCGTCAGAGATAATTTCCTTAAGATTGTGGACAGGACTCGGCAGAGGTCACAGTCAGTCTGGAGGTGCCAGAACTGGTGTGTGTCCCTCTAGTCGTTCCAAATACCACTACCCGACATGTTTCGCGGTAATACCGCTTCTTCAGGGGTACAAGGGATGTAACTTGATAAAAAGCCACTAAAGAATGACAAAAATAGATACATGATTATCATACATATATAAAAGCGTGTGTACATATACATGTTCGTTTTGCTGTTTCGAATATCGGTGTGTGTCAAGTATGGAGCAGTTGGCGATAAGCCCCTCCTACTTCTGACACTAGTACGTCATTTATTCGATCACATGGTAGACATTTTACTTACATGAGTATACAAGAAGAGTGATCTACACTGGCATGTAGGCCAAAGCATATATGTGATACTTCCAGTGGTGGAACTGATGGTTAATGGCAAACGGAGCATAGGCGTCGGTCACAAAAAATTGTCCCCCGGGCGGGCAAGGATGACCAATTGGCAAAAAAGCCTAGACAGTGGAAGATATAGAGAATGCTGGTATATAGAGTATTGTATTCATTTAAAGGCTGCAGAAATATATACTGCAGATTATATTGGTCACATTATTCAGATCATTAAATATGAATAGAAATTGGTGTTTGAAAAATTTAGAAATATAAATTGAAACGCCTCCAATCTTTATAGATAGGAAGGGGGTGAGGGGGGGGGGGGGAAATGCTCACCAAAAATGACATCAATAGAGTATATGAAAACCTACCAGACTCTATGCCAGGGCTTGTGTGATGGTCAGACGATGGAGAAAGGGTGGAGAGAATATGCGATCAGAGAGGCACAGAAATGATATCGCAAATCAAGCGAGACATCACATCTCAGTCTCCAATTCAGCCAGTATCGCTCTGTAATGTGTTCAAAAAAGAGGAAAGTAGCAAATAAGCAAAAAGGGAGCTTGAACAGGCTAGTTCTAAACATGCTCTGAGTCCATACATGGTCACAGAATGCTCAGTAAGTGCAGCTTAATGCCCATACCTAAACTCCAAGGGGGAGGGTACGTGGCTGAATTCAGAATGTGCAAGGTAAAAAAGATAGTAGATGATAAAGAGGCTGAAGCGTTATTACCGTTTAATGATCCATATGTCGGAGCTCCATCGTCTGTACACTAGCTGGCTACCATACCTGTCTTAAATAGATCATCAACTCCGCCGTCACACACAGGCGACGCTCGCCTCGGTGACGTCACGGAGTCAGATGTACAACAGCGCACGCGCGTCGGTAGACGCGGCGCGCAGCTGTCAAAGACACAGAGGGCCGTCCCTCCGTAGGTTGCCATGCAACCTGGGACGCCGAGGAGCAACACTAAACGGGTGCAGATGGAATGGCGTGAGGAAACGGATTACTCCGTGTAGACAAAGGGACTGTGTGTAATCAATGCACATCAAGAACCTCTGTACATCTCCTGCCCGCCCGTGGGACATCACAGATGACCAAAATAGCCCGCGCCGAACAGTCCACGCCACCAATGGGAGATCAGATGCCTAAATTGGAATGCATACCAATGTGTACATGGTTACATATATATATATACAAGGTTATTTGCACATATCAATACAAGAATGTTACTTTTACCATTTGTTAACACATTGTGTAGCCACCCACAACGTAATAGCAAAAACATCTATATTAGTTGAAAACTGCCATTAGCCGCCTGTCTATGGACATACCTCTCAACAGAAAAAAACGGCTATGGCCGACAAAGTAAGTACCCTGAGGGGTTGGTGTATGAGAAAAAGCCATGAAGGAAAGAATAGAAGGTGGGGAAAGGGGGGGAAGGGGGAGGGGAATGGGGAGGAGAGAGAAAGAGGAAAAACACAATAGAGGAGCAAAAATCTAATAGAGTAAAAAAGACGACAATAATATGGATCCAACGAGAAAAAAAGGGGGGGGGCATCAAATAGGTTCTATATACTATAATTTATAAAAAAGCTTTGAAAGTATGCATTTCGTTGAGACCCGGGGGATCGAGAGCATTAAGTCTCTCGATCCAGAGAGTCTCGGCCTGTAAGATCCGTTTGTCCCAGTCACCCCCTCTTGGGTCTGGGTGTATGACTTCAAGGACTTTTCCAGCGACGCATATGCTGAATATTTTCCGCATGTGTTGTGCTGGTTCAGATACATCGACGATCTATTCCTAATATGGACTGGCCCGCAAACACTGCTCAAAACAATGTTAGAAGAATTTAACAACAATCACTTTAATTTGAAATTTACATATAATTTCAGTTCAGTGATGATTCCATTTCTAGACATTGAAATCCGGCTATCCGATTCAGGTAGAATAACTACCAGTCTATATAGAAAACCGAATGCAGGCAATACCCTGTTACATGCCACAAGTGCGCATCCGAGTACATTGATAAGAGGTATCCCCTATGCACAGTACCTGCGAGTACGCAGGAACTGTACTGAAGATTTAGACTTCGAAATTGAAGCAGATAAATTGCAGAAACGCTTACTAATACGTGGATACTCAAAAACCACACTAAGAAAAGCATATAACAGGGTAAAAAGCCAATCGAGAACTGACCTATTATACAAACACAAAACGTTAAAAGAAACGTCCACGGTGAGATTAATCACTACTTTTTCTGACAACTCCACACAATTCAGAACTATTGTTAACAAACACTGGCATCTACTAGCAGACCATCCCATTTTATCGAAATATGTTAAAGATCGACCGGAATTAGTATATAGACGGGCAACCTCAATAAGAGATCGGCTAACTTCTAGCCATTATAGGGAGACCAAACAAACAACTACATTCGGCCCTAAAGGTACATACAGATGTGGGAGTTGTGCTCGATGCCCTTGGGTCCAGGAGGGCCCTATCACCCTTCTTCCCAATGGGGATAGACACAGATTACGGACATATACTGACTGCACTACGCAAGGCGTCATTTATTTAATGACATGCAAATGCAAGGCCTTTTACGTAGGCAAAACCATCCGTGAATTTGGTCTCCGGATACGGGACCATATCTACTGTTCTGGCAATGGTAAAATTTTAACACCAGTGACCAGACATATTGGTCTACACCATAAATTTAATAATACTGTGGTATCATTTCAAGTCCTTGAAGTCATACACCCAGACCCAAGAGGGGGTGACTGGGACAAACGGATCTTACAGGCCGAGACTCTCTGGATCGAGAGACTTAATGCTCTCGATCCCCCGGGTCTCAACGAAATGCATACTTTCAAAGCTTTTTTATAAATTATAGTATATAGAACCTATTTGATGCCCCCGCCCCCCCCCTTTTTTTCTCGTTGGATCCATATTATTGTCGTCTTTTTTACTCTATTAGATTTTTGCTCCTCTATTGTGTTTTTCCTCTTTCTCTCTCCTCCCCATTCCCCTCCCCCTTCCCCCACCTTCTATTCTTTCCTTCATGGCTTTTTCTCATACACCAACCCCTCAGGGTACTTACTTTGTCGGCCATAGCCGTTTTTTTCTGTTGAGAGGTATGTCCATAGACAGGCGGCTAATGGCAGTTTTCAACTAATATAGATGTTTTTGCTATTACGTTGTGGGTGGCTACACAATGTGTTAACAAATGGTAAAAGTAACATTCTTGTATTGATATGTGCAAATAACCTTGTATATATATATGTAACCATGTACACATTGGTATGCATTCCAATTTAGGCATCTGATCTCCCATTGGTGGCGTGGACCGTTCGGCGCGGGCTATTTCGGTCATCTGTGATGTCCCACGGGCGGGCAGGAGATGTACAGAGGTTCTTGATGTGCATTGATTACACACAGTCCCTTTGTCTACACGGAGTAATCCGTTTCCTCACGCCATTCCATCTGCACCCGTTTAGTGTTGCTCCTCGGCGTCCCAGGTTGCGTGGCAACCTACGGAGGGACGGCCCTCTGTGTCTTTGACAGCTGCGCGCCGCGTCTACCGACGCGCGTGCGCTGTTGTACATCTGACTCCGTGACGTCACCGAGGCGCGCGTCGCCTGTGTGTGACGGCGGAGTTGATGATCTATTTAAGACAGGTACGGTAGCCAGCTAGTGTGCAGACGATGGAGCTCCGACATATGGATCATTAAACGGTAATAACGCTTCAGCCTCTTTATCATCTACTATCTTTTTTACCTTGCACATTCTGAATTCAGCCACGTACCCTCCCCCTTGGAGTTTAGGTATGGGCATTAAGCTGCACTTACTGAGCATTCTGTGACCATGTATGGACTCAGAGCATGTTTAGAACTAGCCTGTTCAAGCTCCCCTTTTTGCTTATTTGCTACTTTCCTCTTTTTTGAACACATTACAGAGCGATACTGGCTGAATTGGAGACTGAGATGTGATGTCTCGCTTGATTTGCGATATCATTTCTGTGCCTCTCTGATCGCATATTCTCTCCACCCTTTCTCCATCGTCTGACCATCACACAAGCCCTGGCATAGAGTCTGGTAGGTTTTCATATACTCTATTGATGTCATTTTTGGTGAGCATTTCCCCCCCCCCCCCTCACCCCCTTTCTACCTATAAAGATTGGAGGCGTTTCAATTTATATTTCTAAATTTTTCAAACACCAATTTCTATTCATATTTAATGATCTGAATAATGTGACCAATATAATCTGCAGTATATATTTCTGCAGCCTTTAAATGAATACAATACTCTATATACCAGCATTCTCTATATCTTCCACTGTCTAGGCTTTTTTGCCAATTGGTCATCCTTGCCCGCCCGGGGGACAATTTTTTGTGACCGACGCCTATGCTCCGTTTGCCATTAACCATCAGTTCCACCACTGGAAGTATCACATATATGCTTTGGCCTACATGCCAGTGTAGATCACTCTTCTTGTATACTCATGTAAGTAAAATGTCTACCATGTGATCGAATAAATGACGTACTAGTGTCAGAAGTAGGAGGGGCTTATCGCCAACTGCTCCATACTTGACACACACCGATATTCGAAACAGCAAAACGAACATGTATATGTACACACGCTTTTATATATGTATGATAATCATGTATCTATTTTTGTCAGTCTTTAGTGGCTTTTTATCAAGTTACATCCCTTGTACCCCTGAAGAAGCGGTATTACCGCGAAACATGTCGGGTAGTGGTATTTGGAACGACTAGAGGGACACACACCAGTTCTGGCACCTCCAGACTGACTGTGACCTCTGACGAGTTCTGTCCACAATCTTAAGGAAATTATCTCTGACGATATTTTACTAATTCTGTTGTTACTATGATGATGTTTCATGTTATCTTGTAACAGTAATGTCCTTGTATTTGTATTTTTATCTTTCTCATTCTATGTGATATAATAAAATTATATACTTTTTAGCTATTTTTGTAGATATATCTCTCTTATTAGTTATATAACGGTACCCTTAAAATCCCATCCTGGCCCCACACTTTGCTACCTTTCCGAATTTGTCTAGGGATGAGGTACCTTAATACCTAATATCTAATTCAATGGGCTAACTTCTGCAACCTGTAATTATTCTCAACGTGTTATCATTTTTTCGTACCTTGGGGACAAGCAGTGACTCTCTATCACTGACAAGTGCCTTCCTATAGGCTGACTTAAGCAACTTGTGGGAGTAACCCCTTGCCAGTAGTCTGTCTCTCAGGCCAATAGCCGCTGTTTTGAAAGTGTCTAAGTCGGTACAATTCCGACGTAAACGCAGGTACTGGCCCTTTGGAATCGAACGAATAAGGGGTTGGGGATGAAAACTTGTGGCGTGGAAGATGGTGTTCCCGGCAGTGGGCTTCCGATAAAGCCCACTGCGGAGAACACAATCCCCATCTCAAAACACCTCAACATCCAAAAAAGTTATTTTTGCGGGGTCAGCATGCATAGTGAATTTCAAATTGAATTCATTTCGGTTTAATCTCTCTATGCATCTATCAAGAAGTTCTCTCGAACCATCCCATATTACAAATATATCATCGATATATCTCATCCATGTGCGGATACAATCCGTATACATCATAAGGCTATCATCTGCCAAAAAGGTTTGCTCCCACTCCCCCAGGTACAGATTGGCATAGGATGGGGCACAACATGTCCCCATCGCTACGCCCTGTACCTGGAGGAAGTGGGAGCCTTGAAAAGAAAACACATTGTGTGTTAGAATGAACTCCAACAAAGACAGCATGAACTCACCGTATGCATCGAGGCCAGAACTGGTGGCGATCGTGTGGCGTACAGCTGCGATCCCCCTGGAGTGGGGGATCGAGCTGTACAATGCCTCAACATCGATCGCCACCAGAAGACACCCAGGTGGAAGGGTGAGGTCACTGAGTTTTTGTAAAGTATAGTGTATTGTGTCACGCGCATATGATGAAAGTTTTGTGACATATGGCTTTAGAAATTTGTCAAGGACTTTGCTCGCATTATCAGTTATCGATCCACACCCAGAAATGATGGGCCTACCTGGGGGGTTCCTGGGGTCCTTATGGACCTTTGGGAGGGCATAGAAGGTTGGGACCGTCGGAAAAGCAGGGCGAATGTACTCCCATGTGTCTTTAGTGATGATATTATGCAGATAAGCAGTATCTACCAATTCATAAAATTGAGTATTATATTTGTTGATGATATCATTGGTGATGGGTCTATACCATTCAAGGTTTTGTAAAATTTTATGACATGTGGATGTACTGTATATCATCCATCAGGACGATATTGCCCCCTTTGTCCGATGGCTTAATAACAATAGATTGATTATTTGCAAGGGCGTTCACAGCTTGTCTTTGTTGGGACGTGATGTTAGATGCCTATAATGGCTTAGTTTTTAATTTGTCTACATCGTTGGAGACCATTTTGAGAAAAGCGTTTATATTGGAATTGAGAGACAGACTACTGGCAAGGGGTTACTCCCACAAGTTGCTTAAGTCAGCCTATAGGAAGGCACTAGTCAGTGATAGATAGTCACTGCTTGTCCCCAAGGTACGAAAAAATGATAACACGTTGAGAATAATTACAAGTTATTCTCAACAACACCAGGATCTACGTAATATAGTCACCAAATATTGGCACATCCTAGCCCTAGACCCGGCTCTAAGCCCACATCTCCCCCAGAGACCTCAAATTACATACAGACGGGCCCAGGCCCTAAAAGACAAATTAGTCCGTAGCGAACTAAAAAGTCAGTCTAATTTTGATCCATGTAAATACAAAGGCACTTTTATGTGCAGCGCGTGCCATTATTGTAAATTTATGTTCACCGGACAGGACCCTATCCTTCCTAATGGCATAAAATTCAAGGCCAAGCACTTTGTTAATTGCCGTCTACCTTTTAATCTGTGAATGTAAATGCTTTTATGTGGGCAAGACCAAATTAGAGCTGTGGAGATGAATGTACAAACATATAAGGAGTATGCGCAAATGTGACCCTGAGTTACCTCTGGGCCGCCATGTATCCACAGTACATGGCGGAAAATTTCCCAAAATCAAATTTTTGGCTTTGGATCGGATCCATCCCAGTCCCAGGGGAGGCGACTGGAACAAGCGCCTCCTCCAACTAAAACTGAGATGGATCCATCTCTTAAAAGCAACGGAACCTCCGGGTCTCAATGATTTAATTTCATTTAGGCCCTTTTTGGAGGGTTTTGCATCTGGAGGCATGGAAAAGTGAATACTCTATCTATCCTCCAATATTCCAGGTGTAGGATGTCACTCCGGGCCATATAGTTACATAGTTACATAGTAGGTGAGGTTGAATAAAGACAATAGTCCATCCAGTTCAACCTGTGTAGGTGTGTGTGGCTGTAATCATCTCACATACCCCTGAATGTTCTGATCCTTGAGATGTAAGTCTAAAAGTCTTTTGAAAGCCACCATACTACCCGCAGAAACCACCTCTTGTGGTAGAGAATTCCACAATCTTGTAGCCCTAACAGTAAAGAACCCCCCACGTTGCCTGTGGTTAAAACGCTTCTCCTCTAATCGCATTGTATGCCCTCGAGTCCTCACGCAATCCCTTCGAATGAACAGCTTTTTTTCTAAGCTGGGATCCCCATTAAGATATTTATAAATTGCTATCATGTCCCCCCTCAGACGTCTCTTCTCCAGGGAGAATAAATCGAGCGATTGTAGACGCTCTTCATAGTCAAGGTCCTCCAATCCCCTAATTAGTTTAGTTGCCCTTCTCTGGACTCTCTCCAGCTCCAACACATCCCTCCTGAGGACTCGCGACCAGAACTGGACAGAATACTCCAGATGCGGTCGGACCAGAGTTTTATAAAGTGGAAGGATTATAGCCTTATCTCTGGAATACATCCCTTTTTTTATGCATGCTAATATTCTGCTGGCTTTGGCAGCTGCCGCTTGACATTGCATGCTGTTGCCTAATCTATCATCAACCAAGACTCCCAGATCCTTCTCCATTTTTGATTCCCCCAAGGGTTCCCCTCCTAACGTGTATTGTGTTTTTATGTTTTTAGTCCCCAAGTGCAAAACCTTACACTTCTCCACGTTAAACCTCATTTGCCATTTGCCATGTCGTTGCCCACACTGTAATTTTGTCCAGGTCATTCTGTAGGATATCTGCTTCATGCTGTGCAGTTATTTCCCTGGCCAATTTTGTGTCCTCTGCAAAAACTGATATCGAACTACTGATCCCGACCTCAATGTTGTTTATGAATAAATTGAACAAGGTTGGTCCCAGGACTGAGCCCTGGGGCACCCCGCTTACAACCTCAGACCAGTCTGAGTATGCGCTGTTTATTACCACCCTTTGGACACGCCCTTTAAGCCAATTCCGTATCCAAGAGCAAACCCTGCTGTTGATACCTGCAGACCTTATTTTATAAATTAAGCGCTTGTGGGGAACTGTATCAAACGCCTTAGCGAAATCCAAGTACACCACATCCACTGGTCTCCCCCTATCTAGCTCACATCTCACCTCCTCGTAGAATGTTAATAGATTGGTTTGACAAGAACGCCCATTTGTAAACCCGTGCTGATTACTGCTGATGATGTTGTTGTCTTTAGCAAACTCTACGATATAGTCCCTTATCATCCCCTCCAGAAGTTTACATACTATTGATGTCAAACTGAGAGGCCTATAATTTCCCGGGATATGCCTCTGACCCTTTTTGTATATCGGAATCACGTTAGCTTTCTTCCAATCCCCTGGTACATCTCCTGTCCTAATACTGTCAGCAAAGATCAGGAACAGTGGTCTGGATATAACCTTACTGAGTACTCTCGGATGTATGCCATCCGGGCCTGGTGATTTGTTTGTGTTAAGTTTATCCAGCCTTTCCCTGATTTCACCCTCTGTTAGCCATAGTGGCAAGTCCTGTGTATTACTACTAACCATACAGTCATGGTCAGTGTACCCCTCCGTTTCCTGTGTAAAGACTGACGAGAAAAAAGCATTCAGCACGGTTGCTTTTTCAGTGTCCTCTGTAACCATCCTCCCATCATTGTTAATTATATATTTAAAGAATTTCTTTGGGTTTTTTTTTTACTATCCTCCGCTATTTGTCTCTCAAAGTTGATTTTAGCCATCTTGATTTCTTGTTTACTTTTCTTATTTGCCTCCTTGCTTGAAAGTCGATACTGTGCCCTCTGATTTATACTTCTTGAAGGCCAATTTTTTTCCCCTAATAAGTTTTTTGACGCTACGGTTTAACCAGCCAGGTTTGGCTTTGTCTCTTCTAAATTTATTTCCCATAGGAATGCACTGCAAGATGCCTTTGCCTAATATGTTCCTAAAGCATTCCCATTTTTCCTCTGTGGTCAGTGATCCCAGGGTTTGGTCCCAGTTTACCCTTTCCATCAATGAGTACAATTTTGGAAAGTTTGCCCTTCTGAAGTTTAGGGTTCTTATGTTCCCCACCTGCCTTGTTATATTGTTATTTATACTAAATGTGATCATCCTTAGATCGCTAGAGCCCAGGTTGTCCTGGACTCCTACCTCCGAGATTAGGTCTGGGTCATTAGTGATCAATAGATCCAGGACTGCATTTTCTCTAGTCGGAGAATCCACCAACTGTGACATGTAATTATCCAGTAAGGTTTCCGTGAATAGGCGGGCCTTCTGTGAGTGTGTAGTCCCCTCGTCCCAGTCAATGTCGGGATAATTGAAGTCCCCCAATATGATGACTGATCCCAATTTTGCCACTTTACTCATTAGTGCTAAGAATTCCAGCTCTACCTGTTTCCCTTGGTTAGGTGGCCTATAGCAAACCCCCACAATTACTTTCCCATTTTCTCCTTCCCTATGGAGTTCAACCCACACAGATTCTAAATCCATGCTCATCCCATCCGTAATGTCACTCCTTTCTATCACCTTTATATTGTTCTTGACATAGAGACATACCCCTCCCCCTCTTTTTCCTACCCTGTCCTTCCGGTACACCGAATACCCTTGGATATTGGCCAGCCAGTCATGTGAGGGGTCGAACCAAGTCTCTGTTATTCCCACAAGGTCTATGTCCTCCTCATGTACTAATATTTCCAACTCATCCATTTTATTAGCTAGGCTCCTGGCATTAGCATATACCCCTCTTAGTTTTACGGAAGTTAAGCGCAATTGGCGGTTATGTTTATTCCTGTTTGGTCTGAGATTTTCCCGCACAGACCTGCCAATTGACATTGTGGACCTACTGTCGCTGCTGACCCTACAGCTGCCTTCAGTCCTCTGCTCCCTCCTGACTGACTCTACTTCTGAGCCCTCCCCCCCCGTCTCCTAGTTTAAAAGCCCCTCCAACTTGGTGGCCATCTTTCTCCCCAAAAGAGCTGTACCGTCCCCATTAAGGTGCAGCCCATCATCCAAATTCATTCTTCATTCGGCTACCTACTTAACATTGACTTTCTGTTTTCACCTTATGCCCATAATGTCTTCGATGTCTATGCATTTATATTTGTGTGTAAAAACATGTGAAAAAACAGGGATTGACACCACCCACAGTGGATATACTTGGATGTCTAAACAAGCCCCCCTTTTCTTTCTCAAAAATACAAATAAATAGTCACCTTAAATTTTTGCATATTGAATGTCTCTATCTTTCAAGCAAAGTGCCCTGCAAATGATTTGCTCATTATCATATACTATTTCTATATTGATCTTTTAGATATCGATATGGCTGCTGATAAATACTATCACCGCTATATAATTATTAAGCCCCATTGTGGACAGAGTCAATGTGTGCTTTTGTCCGTTTTTTACAACCTTTGTATTTTTATACAATCTCTTTTTCAATTTATTTGCAGGTTCTTGCGACTCCTTTTTGTGCATCTTGGGAACTTAGTGTCCAACCCAGCACGGGGTTCTGGACCAGTTCCATGGCCCAGCTACTTCCGGCGGCTAGGTCCTCCACTGCTGACATCTATCTGATGTCCTCCTAGCTTCCGGGGTACGCCGCCACCTGCGTCATCACGCAGTGACGGTGTCATATCCCGTGCTGGTGGGAGACGCCCTGCCGGCCACGCTCCCGCCCCCTCTGATGACGCACGTCCTGTGCGCGTCGGGGGGGTGCTGAGGGCGGGTCTGGCGAGCACCGCCCAGGGAGCCCACAGCTGTCAGGGGGCTGAGACGCAATCATAGTGATTGCTTTCACCCAATACACTTCCTATTTAGGCACCACTCCCAGCATGGATCACTCTGCACATCCATTGCTGGGAGAAGGTTTGCCGAACAAGTACTAATTCAAGGTCAGTATACATTACCCTTTGGTCTCAATACCCTCTTGCCTCATATATCACCCTATACTATTTTAGTACTATTTGATTTGTTTGTTTTGTTCCTCTAATGCTTAAACAATTTATGCCCATTATGGGAATAAACCTACTGACCACCGGCTACTTGATATAGCAGTCAGCGCTCAGTTAGGTCCCAAATGTACAGAGACAATCTCCCTTAAGAACAAGTAATTGCAATTTATAGATGCAATTTATTAAAGCTATGATTGGGATAACTCTCTAAAATATATTTAAGCCTTGTTGTGGCTACATCCCCCTCTGCTTACTCATTTGTTCTGCTGCATGCATATGCATGACATGTATACAGAACAATGGCCTGTTGACATATATCCATTTTCATTTACCTTTTGCAGCACAATGTGATTGGCCTCTGCCCGTCTGATCAGGCTACAATTGGACTCCAGTTGTGACACTTGGTCCCCAGTTTTGCACATTCCATCTGTTGCATGTCCATTGGCACTACCTTGACTTTATACTTGCATTAAACCTTTCCTACAAAACTACTAGTTCCTGTGGGTGCTGTCAAAAAATCCTTGTTTTTATCCGATGGCAAAACAATTCACTGATGTTCATATCTCCACCAACCATGTAAGTTCACCATGCATTATTTCTAATTGTCTTATATGACACAATAACTATATGTATGTACACAAAATATGATATATTTATATTTCTCTGCTGTATTTTGTAAACTGTCAGCTGTCTGTTATGACACATCTGCTCTCTCCAATACTTGCAGAAATAACTATTTCCAGTACATTCCCTGAAGAAGAGGTCTCCACCTCAAAACGTTGGATCATACATGGAATTGGTTGAGTGTATATGCACACCTTTTTATAAAACACCAGTTTTGCCAAATTTTAATTGTATTCTTGAACGTATTTTGTATGTGTTTTTTCTATATTTATTTTCATGATTATTAATAAAACCTTTATTATATTCAAATAATTATACTCTTAATATAACTTTTTTTGAGTGACCTATAAAGTCCCACCCCTAGGGGATTTTCCACAAACATGCTCTATTAACCGGGATGTGGCACTCACTTTCAGGAACATAGCGGGAACACACCTACAAAATGGTGACATAATTAATAACTTTGCAAAAAAAAATATATATTTTTTTTTATTTTTTTTTATTAATTGTGATATTGATAGAAACGCCATAAAAATGTCTACAGAAGGTAAGGTTCACGCTGCCAACTCTGGCAAGGTGTCAGTCCCTAGTGGTAATGCCACAACCTCAGTAGATTCGGTACAGATAAAAAATATGTGGAAACACCTCTCCGAGTCTGAAACAGTGGCGGCTGGTGACGTTTTAAGATGGTGGGGGGCAAGACCCCACCCTTCCATTTTGACTCCTCCCATTTCTCAGAAGCCCCACCCCTTATAGACTCCACCCATTTTGTCCCCTGTATTTTGCTTGCGTGAAAAAATTCTCCCAATATATCACATATTAAGGGGTCCATCAGTACTAGTATATCCCATAATAGGGAACAGGAGCCCTATTATGGGATATACTGGGAGAGACATCCTATTATGGGATACACTGACTGAGAGTGGCACAAACCCCACAGTACAGACCCCCCCAGCACAAACCCCGCACAAACCCCCTAGTACAAACCCCACAGTACAGGCCCCCTAGCACAAATTCCACAGTACAGGCCCCCTAGCACAAAATCCACAGTACAGGCCCCCTAGCACTAATCCCACAGTACAGGCCCCCTAGCACTAATCCCACAGTACAGGCCCCTAGCACAAACCCCTCAAGCACAAACCCCCTAGCACAAGCCCCACAGTACAGGCCCCCTAGCACTAATCCCACAGTACAGGCCCCTAGCACAAACCCCTCAAGGGCAAACCCCATAGCACAAACCCCACAGTACAGGCCCCCTAGCACTAATCCCATGGTACAGGCCCCCTAGCACAAACCCCACAGTACAGGCCCCCTAGCACTAATCCCACAGTACAGACCCCCTAGCACAAACCCCTCAAGCACAAACCCCACAGTACAGGCCCCCTAGCACAAACCCCACAGTACAGGCCCCCTAGCACAAACCTCACAGTACAGACCCCCTAACACTAATCCCACAGTACAGACCCCCTAGCACTAATCCCACAGTACGGACCCCCTAGCACAAACCCCACAGTACAGGCCCCCTAGCACAAACCCCACAGTATAGACCCCCTAGCACTAATCCCACAGTACAGACACCCTAGCACTAATCCCACAGTACAGGCCCCCTAGCACAAACCCCACAGTACAGGCCCCCTAGCACAAACCCCCCAAGCACAAACCCCCTAGCACAAAGCCCACAGTACAGGCCTCCTAGCACTAATCCCACAGTACAGACCCCCTAGCCATGTATACTGACCAGTATACATGCCCCTTTCAATGTAGTGACCAGCATACATGCCCCCAATGCAGTGACAGGCATACATGCCCCCAATGCAGTGACCAGAATACATGCCCCCAATGCAGTGACCAGTATTACATGTCCCCAATGCAGTGACCAGTATTACATGTCCCCAATGCAGTGACCAGTATTACATGTCCCCAATGCAGTGACCAGTATTACATGCCCCCAATGCAGTGACCAGTATTACATGCCCCCAATGCAGTGACCAGTATTACATGTCCCCAATGCAGTGAACAGTATTACATGTCCCCAATGCAGTGACCAGTATTACATGCCCCCAATGCAGAGAAGTGGCTGGGGAAGCTGCAGCCCTCTTACCTCTCTCCATGGTGTTAGTGGGGGAGTCCTGTGCGGAGCTGTGTTGTGGAGGGATGAGGGAGCTCGTCGGCGCCATCTTGGCAGTGTGTGTCAGGCTGTCGGCTTCAGAGTCCGGACCGGATGGCTGCGGCTGCGGGTGTCTTCCTGCTTTTGGACTCAGATGGCTGCGGCTGCGGGTGTCTTCCTGCTTGTGGACTCAGATGGCTGCCGCTGCGGGTGTCTTCCTGCTTGTGGACTCGGATGGCTGCGGCTGCGGGTGTCTTCCTGCTTGTGGACTCGGAGTATGCTGCAGTGAGTCGCTGGGGTTACCAGGCCGTGGAAGGCGACTCCTCTCTCTGCCTCTCTGCGCCGGGTCCGGAACGGAAGCCGGAAAGGTGATCATGACGCCGGGGCGGTGCACCGCCCCCTCGCGTCACCTCACCAGGTCCATGTCCTCCTGTGATTGGTCCAGGCTGGAGTCTGGACCAATCACAGCCCGGACATCAGAAAAGTGGGGAGTGTCAGGGCGCATTGCTCTGCGCCCCTATGACCCCCAGAAGAGCGCCAATCGGCGCCTCTGCCAGCCGAGGGTGGGGTCAAAAACTCCACCCCCCCATACCCAGCACTAAGTCCGGCGCCCCTAGTGGGCGAAAAATAGACACTTTTTTTTTTAATCAATCTTTTTCTTTCTTCTTTTTTTTTTGGGGGGGGGGGGGTGGGGCGGCGCCCCTGCGCCCCCTATCGGCCGGCCGCCACTGGTCTGAAATGGTTGAATATGTAAAAGCTGGTTAGAGTCATATATCAAAATCCTCAGAAGTCGGGCCAATAATGGGCACCTGATACTTGGGTAGAGGGAACCCCAATGTATGAACTCACCAATAGCTTCTCTAACACCAAAGACGTCAGGAAGCGTGATCACATACTTTTAGAGTCCTGGCCAATCTTACTGTATTTCTGTGAGGAACTGCACCAGAAGGCTCAGCAAAAAGGAATTTAGTAAAGTTCCAATCTCAACTCCAAATAATAGGAAGTGAGATTAGGAACCTCCTTGAGCAGGTGGAAGTGACCTCTATTGGGACACATAAGTTAAGAGAATGTAGCGTGAAACTGCAGAATGAAGTAGAACTGTGGCAGAAGTCTTATCAAGAAAGCTGTAAAGTAACCATTTGAAAGAGAAATGTAAAGATTACTGCAAGAATTAGGAAGTTTTGAGCAAGGAAATTATTTTCTAGAAAAAGTTGCAGAGTAACCAGCAGTGAAAAATTTAGTTGCCGAGTAACCAGCAGTGGAAAATTTTAAAATAAAAAAGTGTAACAGTTCAAGTCAGGACAGGAACTCATCAGTAAATAAATAGGAGAGTTCCAAAAGGCTATGGTGTCCATGCAAAAGGGTAATGCTTAATCAGTCCTGCATTAAAAAGGAGGTAATTAATTATACCCAGATATGACTCCCAGTCTGATGGTTATGACCCAGACAAAGGGGGGGGGAGTCAGGCAGAGAGTCCACGTCCTACCCCAGCCATCTTCTAAATATAGGAGGGCAGAAATTGGGCAGCCATGCATAAATAGGTATGAGTCATATCAAGGTCACCACAAAAAGACGAGCACCCTAAAAAGATACCAGACACCTCCAGAATTATAAAAGTTTAAAAAGAGTACTGTCCTGATTTTTGTTAAGAAAGGGTCCTTAGACATTACTGATCATCCTGAGGCCTATGAAAACACCCTTTCTGTGTTGGGCCTGTAGGATGTCATTTAGAATTCGGCCCATACAAAAACCTTACCGCTGCTAGAGCTGCAATCTACAACCAAAAACTTACACAGCACCAAAGCCACTGAATTTTTGGCTGTACTCAAAAGTGCCTAACACCCTTCAATAAAGGAGCTTGAGTACAACCACCCAGAATTTAAATCCCTGTGCTTTGAGGCATTGCCCATGTACATAATAATAGGTTTGGCAAGGGAGCAAGATTTATGCTAAGGTAGTAAAAGGTGACATGCCACCTAGGCCCCAAGGGGGACACCGGATACCTCAAGGAGGACACCGGACATCCCACCAATTAGGAGGGGGGAACAGAGGCCACTTTAGGATTTCCTTCCAAGGGGACAGGGCCCAAGGCAATGCTGTATCTTGGCCTAGGCAAACAAGGCCCAGGCCTAGGGCGGCACTTTGCAGGGGGGGGGGGAACAAAAAAACTGCATCCCGCACAAAAAAAAACAGCCTTCTCCCGACTCCCGCACGAAAAGTGTCCCCGCTGGCTTGCGCTACACTTTTAGTATAGTTCCAGTCTTATGGGGCGAACTGGGCTGGAGAGAAGGGTCCAGAATGCAAATCAGTCTGGCACGCCCATAAAGCAGTCACACTGCTACTTGGCATGACATGACTGGCCGACGAGGACATTCGGACATACATAAACAAACAAAATATTATATCATTGTACAATTGTTCAATGTGTGGTATCCATGGCGATGAATACATCCCCATGTTAATGAGCCCCAGAAGTCAGTATCCCCTAGGAAAGGTCGCATATATAGTCTCACCTTCCCTGATGTCAGATAAAAGACTGATCCCACAGTGGACTAAAGGAGAACTCTGAGAAAGCTTAGATTATCAACCTCACATTGAAATGTCAATTGATGAGAATATATATATTCATACTGTATGTTCCATCCAATAGGAGGAGATTAACCTTTCATGCCAGGTCGTTGATTGGTACAGACGATGATGTTTAGAAAAAATGCAGCGATCGGATGGGTCATATCACTCCTTGGAATCCAGCTCAGGACAGAACCCCTCATTGAATCGGGTCCTTCTTCAGGAATCATGCTGCGAGACGCCCAAGATTCTTGTTGACGGAGAGGAAGATTTGTTTTAAGAGATCTTTATAAATTTGATCCGAGGATATCCATTGAGAGGAATCGCACTACCTCCTGTTTTCAATTGAAGGAGATGTGAGAATGGTGCATTGCACATGTGAGCAAAACTCAGTCTAGGTGTATGACACTCTATACCATGCTGAGACTATTCATTGTTCAATCCACGTTCAAAGAGATTTCTCGGATTCCTGATTGACAACATTGTTTTACTGCGCTTTGAATGGTAGTTGCCAATACCATCGCAGTAGTTAATCTCTATATCTATCAAAACTTTACAAGCTGAAGATGGAGATTTCAAGGAAAATTTGAGTTTCTTTACTAGGAGATCGAAATTCAAAAGACTAACAAGGAACAGTTGTGACATAGCTAACGCTAGCAAAGTTGCTACGAACTTACACTTGGAACTGCTTTTTCATTTCACCGCCTTGCTTAAAAGTTATGATGAACAATCCCCAATATGAACTACTCTCTTACATAAAGAGGACAAGACATTTTTTTCTTTTCTTTCTCCTAAGCTTCTTCCCAGATATTTCTAAGGCTGTTCACCTGAATACTGGGAAGAAGGGGGGGGGGGGGGGATATGTCAGAATTATTGGGGGAGATTAAATAAAAGAAAAATGGAAATGTCATATTTTGTTCTATATAGAAATATTAGGCAGTGACATCCATTTTTGTTAAGGTTACTGAAAATTAAATCTCCTTTAACAAAAAGTGTCTATTCAGGAGATGTTTAAAAGGTTTACACAGACATGCTGTTAAATAAATAGATAGCCTGTTGACTTTCTTTAGATAAAGTCTAGCTGACTATACCAAGGTAATCTTATCTGTGTGTGGGACCATAAAACACTTGTTAAATATTCTGTGTTTAAACAATTTAAAAATAAGATTTACAGATATATTATAACATTATGAAAACTTTAGGGAAACGTTATATATGATATTTTGTTTCATTCTTGCTAAATTCTAGCTTTAACTGATTTTGATGACTCATCATTGCATTTTAAGAAAGACTTCATGTTAAACCTTTGTAAGATGAGAAATTAGTCATAAAACTTTTCTGTCCTTGCCAGAGTCTAGAGGGTCTGGGATTGTAAGCTCTTTGTCAATATAAGGTTCAAAGTTTATTTGTAGGTAAATAATGCTGTTCTACTGAATCTAAAAGAGTCATACAATACTGCCATCTCTGGTGACTGACTGCTACTAATTGAGGTCTTAGGTTAGACAGTCATTTCGAATATATATAGATATATATATTACAGAGTGGATCTACAATCTACAAGCCACTCAGTGGCCAGGACTTAACACCGCTGTCTCCTATAAACCCTTCTTATAAAATCTTAGGAATTGCCCCGTTCTAATCTTATGTTAGTTTGCTTATTATACGCAATCTTCTGTGCAGTATTATACTAATAAGGCATTGGGACCTTCAATATTCCGAGTTTTTGCATTATACATCCATACATGATCCCACGATCCACCATAGCAACCTGTAGGATATCTTGCCCCTTTGGGTTTTATATTCTGGGACAGATTGGATATATTTTGGTTATCATCATATGTTTCGTATTTTTGCTGTCCTTTGTATCGTTGATTGTTGCCCTATTTTGTTGTTCTTTGTTATGTGTTATTGACAGATTCCCAGGCAGTCTGTGGTTATTTCCACTATCTGGGTTCAGGTCGGCCCCTCCTCCCCCCCCCTCTTTTTTCTTTCCCCGTTTCTTTTTTCTTTTTCAGGTATATATTGCCTTAATGGCCATGTGATGGGATTCGCAGTGTACCTTCTATGGTTTCACTGTGTTAATCCTATCAATGTGGTTTGGTTACATTAGGAAGATATAATATGCAAATCGTATGTTTCAATGTATGTTTACATATTAAATGTAAGGACCCGGCTCGCGCTCCTGCTTTCTTTTGCCCCTCCTCCGTGTAGGTTCGGGCGCCAAGCAGGGGGTGTTGTCTTCGGACATCGGCCCCTCCGGCTCACAGCCGGTACCGATTGCAGTTGCGGAGGTCTGTTTGACCTCTAGCGACGGACACTCGGCAAAATGGCGCCCGCGCCGGAAGTGACGCTAGCGGGCAGACGTCACTTCCGGCGGGACTAGTCTTAAACCGCGAGTGCGGGAGGCTGCAACTAGCGGCTTCTCCCGACTTGCGGTTTTGGTGTTTTAAAAGTAAGTACTCTCTGTCTGGAACCTTAGGCTGTTCTACTTATGGGACTGACTTATACTCAGAGCATGTCTTTTCCCCCATTCATTAAACGGGTTTTGCTGATATACTATTGTATTGGGAGCCTCCTCCCCTTTCCCTATTGATTAGGCTACTCTTCTGACCTTATGGATTATACAAATAAAGGTGCCAAATATTTACTGGTAAAAGAAGGGGGAGGGGGGGTCTTTTCCCTCCTATACATTCTCTTCCCTTGGCTTCTTTCTCCCTTAGGCCCAATCCTCTTAGCCTTCTCTCTCCTGGCCATTTTAGGAGTCCTTGGGACTGGGGCTGGGATGGGTGGCTATATTCAGTTAAATAGGTTCATAGGCTCTAGCCCCGAATGGGAAACATAACATGCCATAACTGTTGTGCTTTAAGCCTGTAAGATACTTGAATATATATATATATATATATATATATATATATATATATATATATATAATCTTTGCAGACCTGTAGCCCCACCTATTGCTCGCTTTGGTGGTACCCATGGAAGACTAGTCCAACCTACACATTATAGCCATTCCCTGGCGGGACCTTTTGGCCCTATCGGGATCATTTGGCTTGGAGCTATGTGGCACGCTGGCGGGAGACGCGATCTGAGGTTCAAATTAATGATATACAAGCCAAAATGTTTGTAAAGTCTGGTAAGCAGTGGATATATAGTTTCATACTCTATGTTTTTTTATCGTCTGTACATAATGTTGTATAATACATGTTATGTGACAATTGTTGTGTCTTTTTATCAAGTATTGACTGTTCTCTTTTCTCTATGAACACTTTAAGGTGTGACTGTAATCATGACTCTATAAGAGGGTGAATTAAAAATGCTATAGTTCCCGACGAAGCTGGAGTATTCCCGCGAAATGCATAGAACAGAGCAATCACCCATTTGATTACTACAACCATGACATTTGAATACTGTTGTATTTCTTCTTGCTATGTTATATGTGTTGATGTTTTTATATGAATAACAAATACATTTTGCTGGATTTTATATCTTGCTCTTTTCTGCTTACCAATATACTTTTGACAATAGATCCACCATAGTCCCACCCCCCTCCTTTGATTCAGTGGGTTCTAGGACCACTGATTTGGAACTTCTTTTTTCTACTTCTGATTCAGGGATGAGGATTTTTTGTCAGGGCACGGGTTATATTTATTTTTTCATATAGATATATATATATATTAATAATATTATGGTGTTACCAGATTCATTCCTTACCTAGATGCATGATGGATATTATTAGATGGACATGTATATTAGATGAGAGTATGGATAAATTATTATGTTGTTTTTATGATAGTCTTAAATGGAGAAATCATCATTTCATTTTAATATACTGGTTAGAGGTGTTGACCAATGACATCACCAGTTAATGAATAAGTTAGCCCAACCAATGGGGATGAAGTTACTCCCTCTGGGTTTAACTTATGGTAATTTTAATAGTCCATTGTTTAATACCATATAAAAAGGAGAACCCAGATGTAACACATTACATTACACAAAATTCATTACACATACAACATACACGCTACTACAGCCATGCATACACTCATCTATACATACTCCATTTAGCTCCATCATGTATCTGAAACTTGGAAGGACGCCAAATGAAACTCCTCCCTATTTGGCCACCATTTTGGGAAGGCAGCCATCTTAAGGACTCTGGTAACGACCATTCTAAGCTAGCAGCCATTTTAAATATGGTAAATATACCTTGCTGTGTTATTTGATATTATTTACTATCATTTATTTTCTTCCTTATATGTTTTACATTTCATGCTAAAGGGTAACGACGAGATTACAGTCCCAGCCGTATTAACCATATGTAGATTTTTCTCTAAAAGCTGATTTTTGCTTTTTATACATTTTTATTAATATCAGATTTAGCCCATATTGGCGTATTAGTCTCTCGTTTTGCATGGCCTATTCTCGCTCCATCTGCAGTGGAGTGACTGTCTGCTGTGCAATTCGCAGACAATTGTGGTCTGATTATATAGCACACTTAAATATGGTTTATGCTACTACATCTGGGAAAATGTAATCTTGCTTTATTTTTACTTTCATCATTAAGCTAAATATCATATTTCATTTATCATTTTTAGTTTGTATTTTATGTAAGGTTATCTTTTTGTGTCATTTCAAGTTTGATCATTTATTGTGAATACATGTCTTGTGAATAAATATTCTTATATAATCCATACTGTAGACTGTTTTCACTAAGATTGGTATATGCTTATAAAAAGAAATTAATCGATAAAAAGAATTCGGTACATATTGATTTGTGGAAATAAGTGGAGATTCTCCTACCTTACAGATCTTTGCTTATTGACATAAATAGACACTGTTATATTCAGAGCAGTATAAATATTCTGACAACATACATTTTATACTTTTATTGCCACTTTTTGTTGTCCCACAAGTCGTTTTCATTTCTTGCTAGCCTCACACCAAAGGTATTAAATACCTTCTTTAGCTCTGTGTATACAAAGGAGCATGGGGGAGCTCATGGCCATATTGGGGATGGTATTGACAAAGCCCTAAATGGCTCAAAAGTGATATGGTCCAGAAAAATTTAGACAGACTAAATGTGGATAAAGCACCTGGATCAGATGGCGTACACCCACAGATCCTAAAATTCAAAGCCATGTCATTTCAAAGCCATTGTTTCTAATTTTTAGGGACTCTTTAATGACTGGAATAGTGCCACTGGATTGGCGTAAGGCCAACATGGTGCCTATATTTAAAAAGGGAACAAAGTATTTACCAAGTAACTATAGACCTGTTAGTTTAACCTCTATAGTTGAGAAGATATTGGAGAGTTTATTAATAGACCACATAGATGAGTTTATGCTGAAAATAAGTATTTTAAGCAACAGACAGCATTGATTCATGAAAGACAGAAGTTGTCACACAAATCAAATTTCTTTTTATGAGGAGGTAAGTAAAACCTTAGACAAAGGAGTGGCTGTGGACGTAGTATACTTGGATTTTGCAAAAGCATTTGACGCAGTTCCCCCATAAACAGCTAATGTGTAAAGTAAAGTCTACAGGTCTCGAATAGAAAACTTTTTTTTTTACTTTTTAATATATTTATAAATTATATAGAGTTTGGGATTAAAAGTACCATTTCAGTCTTTGCAGATGACACCATGCTAGTCAGTGGAATAACATCCTTATAAGATAGGGTGACCAGAAGTCCCCGGTTTTCCTGGGGACAGTCCCCCGGAAAGGGAACACTGTCCACGGACCAAGTGTGTCCCCGGTTCTGTCCCTGGATTCAGGGGCAGTGTACCTATTGCTGACAGCCTAGCAGTACATTCAGCAGTGTGACCATCCATCCAGCACAGTGTCAGTGAGAGCAAGAGGAGTGAGAGAAGCAGAGCTGTCAAATCGAAGCTCTGATGTCGGAGATGGGCGGGCTGAAATGTGGAGCTCCTCTTCCCTTCCATCCACAGCCAGTCAGCAGGCAGTATAGCACTCCCCCCGCCCCTCTCCAGCCTGCCACATTTGACTGGGAGCAGGGCTGAATGAGGGCACCAGAAGGAAGATGCAAGAAGGTATGACTACAATTAGAGCAAGCACTGTTACATGTAATGCTGGTTGGCTGTAGTCTTCCAGATAACTAGGTGTTCAGGCAGTGTGCAGGTTACCAATCAGCCTCCTCTCCCATCAATCCATACTTTTTTTTTTTTCTCCCTAACCGGAGCTGTACATTGCCTGATAAACTGATAAGAAGACGCTGCAGCAGCATTCTCTAAAAGCAGGAACACATGACTGTTAACCATTTCAGCTTCTATTCAGCTATTTAGCCAGAGCTCTGCGTGTGCTGCATGGGTTTTTTATGTTTTTTTTTTTGAGGATTTACAGTTGGTTTAGGCTAGAAGCTTCACAGACCCATTAACTCTTTACTGTCCTCCACTAATCTTGAGCAGTTAGCTGTTTGTAAAAGTATTTTTATTTTGAAATTGGATGTGCTGCTGTCTTCTGTCACTTGGTTGTACTTTCAAAGGAGGATTACTGACTTGATCTTGCAGAGCTGGTTTAAATAGAGTGGAGCAGCTCTGCGATACTTTACACTTTTACACTGGGTTCAGCTGTAAACTCAGTCCCTGACCATCTCTTGAATCAATCATGTCTGCAATCTCTGATCATCTCCTGTATCATATCTGCAGTCTCTGATCATCTCCTGTATTATATCTGCAATCTCTGACCATCTCCTGTATCATATCTGCAGTCTCTGACCATCGCCTGTATCATATCTGCAGTCTCTGACCAACTACTGTATCATATTCACAGTCTCTGACCAACTCCTGTATCATATATGCAGTCTCTGACCATCTACTGTATCATATTCACAGTCTCTGACCAACTCCTGTATCATATATGCAGTCTCTGACCATCTACTGTATCATATTCACAGTCTCTGAACATCTCCTGTATCATATATGCAGTCTCTGACCATCTCCTGTATCATATATGCGGTCTCTTACCATCTCCTGTTTCATGTCTGCAGTCTCTGACCATCTCATGTACCATGTCTGCAGTCTCTGGTCATCTCCTGTACCATGTTTGCAGTCTCTCACCATCTCCTGTAATATGTCTGCAGTCTCTCACCATCTCCTGTAATATGTCTGCAGTCTCTCACCATCTCCTGTAATAATGTGTCTGCAGTCTCACACCTCCTGTAGTGTCTCTGTGGTGTGTGAGTGATGTAAGGTGTATATGTTTTATACAGGCTACATGTGAGTAACATTACACAGACACACCCACACACAAAAAAAATATTCACACATACTGACAAAACATGCACCCACATAAAAAATGACATGTATACTGTGATTACATACAGAAGAAGAAAAAAATAGCCCTGCCCTCTGTACGTAGCATCCTCCTGCACCCTGCACTTAGCATCCTCCTTGCACCCTGCACATAGCATCCTCCTGAACCCTGCACGTAGAAGCCACCTGCACATAGCACCAGCATAGAGGGGGCACACTGACCACCAGCATACAGGGACACATTGACCACCAATATGCAGGGCCAGTGGTTACCAGTCCACAGGGGACATAACAAATCAAGTAAAACTACTACCATGCAGCTAAAAAAATCTTAAAAGCAATAAGAGAATCTTGTCAGCATCTAACGTGCAACAATGAAAAACAAAAAATTAAGCACTGGCCTACACTTCATTTTAAAATTATACAAGTGGACTTATAAGTGCAATGGTAAAACCTATAAATGAATATCCAGTGCAAATCAACCAATGTATTGCAATATAGTAGTGATGGTGTCACCCTCTCTGCAAAAATATTTTGAGAAATTGCAGAGCTTCAATATGCAAATAATGGCAAAACCCCCCTTATACAATAATAATAACAGAGATGCTAATCAACCTGTGTATTAGAACATAGTAGTCATGGTGTCACCCTCTCTGCAAAATGTAAGAAATATTGCAGAGCTGCAAAATGCAGATAGTGGTGAACCCCCATTTACAATTGATGTGCATATAGCACTGTCTCCATAGGGCTTGCTGTATGATGACTTGTTGGGCCTCCTCGATTACCTGCAGACAGTCACTTGGGGTACAGTTCACACATTCATCCTTACTCCCAATGGCTCATTACTCAACAAACAGTCCAGGGGTTTTAGTTTTTGGGTATTTATTGTGGAACTCGGATGGGAGAAGGGAATAGTGGGATACTCCAACTGGAACTATTTACAGTTGATAAGGACAACCCTCACTTGGGTTTACCAGGTTACTTGTGGAAGCAGTCACACTGCTTTGACCATGCTGTCACGTGTATGGAAAGGGTTAAGTCTCCTTGCTCCAGCAATAGACTTGATGAACTACATTATCTTCAGGCCATTTCCAGCATCCCCTTTACTGAGATCTGTCCACTGATTCTAGCTGCAGGGATGTCCCCTCTCAGGACAGGCCCCTTGGCACAGATCTGTACTCACTGTATGCAGAATCAGATCCTTCCAGTGTCTCCCTTTTAGTCAGCTTTACAGGACCTCTGGGTTCAGTTCCTCTCTACCTCTTAGGCACTTAAGTCGACCGCCTGAGGCTGCATAGCAACTTCTACAGAGGAGGAGGCAGCCACCCCCTCCCTCCGGGACTCTGCTCTCCAGCTGAAAGACCCCAAGCACATGTGCCCTTGCCATTTATGCAGTATCCCAGCATGCACCGATGCACTTTCCTCTACCAATCACCAGGGCTGTACTAAACGCCTGTGCACTCGTTTGTCAGGTTTCCTCCCACTGTCCAATATGCCTCCCTATTGGACCAGTGTGAAACACTTCATACAAACCAATCTGGCAATCCTTCTGGTAAGCAGAAGGGATTCAAAACTATGCTCTCTCTCTCTCTAGCACCTACCTAAGAGGTAGTGACACAATGATCTACTCCTTGGGTTATGTTACGTTGTGCATGATGGTATGAGGAGTCACTTCACAAGGATCTCCGGTTTGAAACATCAGAGGACTTTGTTGGAGAGGAGCTGATTAACACAGAGGGTTCTTTGCATACAGCGTTTAGGCTGCTTTGTCAGCCACTTTTATTTGGTAAGTGCACACTTCATCTGGGGTGTGGAAAGAGCACTTATCACCTTACTAAGAAGAGGTAGTCATCACAAACAATCACATATGTTGGATGAAGCAGTAGATTGGGACCTTCTCCTTAGCAACTTGCCTTGTCTTTGTCTTTTTAGCGCTATACTACATATGTACTGATTTTTGGTTACCATTTGGCATTTTGACTGCCAATAGCGATAAATCATAGTATTTTTTGTGTATAGTGAGTAATCATAGCAATATAGTGAAGTATTATATGTGTATAGTGTATAGTATTATATATGTGTAGTTTTGTTTTTTTGCTATTTTGGAAGATTGGTGTCCGTACACTGTAAAGGGGCAGCTAGAATGTTTTCTCACTGAATCCAAAAATTGTTTAACATGTGCATACAAGGAAGCACCCTTTTCTGTGGTTTGCTACAGATATCTAAAGCTTGTTTGTTTTGAGATTTTGTAAGTAGGGTTGAGCGAACCCAGACTGTATTGTTGATGCTTGTGCCGGACTTTTGGGTATTCGGTACCCGGACCCGAACATTTCACTGTATGTTCGGGTACTGTCCGTTGTTCGGTAACATTATTTTAATGTTTTGATGAGGTTTTAATGGTTGCGCTTTCAACAGCCAATCAGCGAGCGTTTACCTAATGTACCCTAGAAGCCATCACAGCCATGTCTAGTAATGGCATGGCTGTGATTGGCCAGTGCAGCATTTGACCCAGACTCTGTATAAGCTGGAGCCACACAGCGTCGCGCATCATTACTGTAGGGAGAGCTTCCTGACTGCTGCTGAGGGACAAATAGGACTTTACTATAGGGTGAGGCTGGAGAGATTGCTTGTAGGGAAAGCATAGGAGGAACAATCTGCTTTATCATACAGCGATCTACATTGATTTGATTTTGTGGGGTGCAGTGAACAATGTTTTTGCCAGGAGGGAGAGATAGCAGTTTACTGTAGGGCCAGGCTGAAGAGATTGCTTTTAGGGAAAGCATAGATAGGAACAATCTGCTTTAACCACTTGCCGCCCGCCCGCCGTCAGTTGAGCGGTGCGACCATTATCCTGGGAAGACGTCATATGACGTGATCCCAGGAAACAGGGCAGGCGCGCGATCGTGTGCGCGCCGCCCTGCACTGCCGGTGCCGGGGTGTCCCCGGGACACCCCCCGTCACCGGCAGGGGGGAAACAGCCAATGGGCGTGGCTGTTTCCCATGTGATCGGCTGTGTTCCAATGACACAGCCGATCACAATAGAGGAGCCCGGGAGATGACCGCGCATGCGTGATCGTGAGCACGCAGCGCGGTCATGTCGGTGGCACTGTGTTCCGTAGGAACACAGCTGTCACCGGCAGTAGTAAACAGTCACTGACATTCACAGCCGATCACAAAATGTAAACACAGAGCAGTAACTCACTGTTACTAGCTCTTCTCTCCTCATACAGTTTCCAGTGTGAGGAGAGCAGAGCCAGAAATAGTGAGTTACTGCTCTGTGTACCTGCAAAAAGTAAAATCACACTAATAAAGGTCCCCCCACACAGTCCTCAGCCCCCCCCAATGTCACCTGTCACCCAACAGTCACCTCATCAGTGCCCAGAAATTGACACCCATAAGGCTACGTTCACATGTGAGCGCAGCGATCGCGGGCAGAATTACAGTGATTCTGCCCGCGATCCGGAAATCATTGCAAATTGCGGGACGCCTGTGCGTTGCCCATTTTTTGCAATAGCACCCCAAACGCTGTGCAATTTTGCCGCCATTTCCGCCTGCCGAATCGCGGTAATATCGCGCAAATAACGCATGACGCCCAAAAAAGGTACAAGAGCTTCTTTGGGGCGTCATGCGTTGTTTGCGTGATGTTACCTCGATTCGGCAGGCGGAAATCGCAGCAACATCGCACAGCGTTTGGGGTGCTATTGCAAATCACGGGCATCGCACAGGCGCCCTGCGATTTGCAATTATTTCTGGATCGCGGGCGGAATCGCAGTGGTTCTGCCCATGATCGCTATGCTCACATGTGAACGTAGCCTAAAGTTCACCGGTCACCAGAGACTGCCATCAGTACCGCCGTGCACCATCTCCCGTCACCTGTCACCCATCAGTGACCATCGCCTGTCACCTGTCACCCCATCAATCACCGTCACCTGTCACCCCATCAGTCGTCATCTGTCACCCTATCAATCGTCACTTGTCACCCCATCAGTAATCGTCACTTGTCACCCCATCAATCATCGTCACATGTCACCAGTCAGTGATTGTCATCTGTCACCCCATCAATCATCGTCACTTGTCACCTCATCAGTCATCATCACCTGTCACCTCATCAATCATCATCACCTGTCACCTCATCAATCATCGTCACCTGTCACCCCATCAGTCATCGTCACCTGTCACCCCATCAGTCATCGTCACCTGTCACCCCATCAGTCATTGTCACCTGTCACCCCATCAGTCATCGTCACCTGTTTGCCATATACATGCAATCACTTACTGACCGCCTAACGACTATATGCGTCGGCCATTAAAAGCTAAATACTGGGGTTATGGCAGCAGATAGCCCCCATAACCCCATTTTTTTTTTTAAACGGCGGGCGGTCGGCTTTCAGATAAGGGTGGTCCCAGTGGCGGATTTGCCGCAGAATTACCCTTACGGTGCAGGGGAAGAGGTGCCCCCCCCCCTCACGCCGCGTCCCAGATGTTTTCCCAGCTTACCGGACCCGCAGGCAGCGGGGAAAACTATCCGGTCCCGGATCCTCAGAGACAGGAAGTCGAGTGAGGGCAAGATGGCCCTCACTCAACTCTATGGTCTTGGAGGACCGGAGCTACGTCAAAAGACGTTGCCTAGCAACCGGTTTAAAGGGCCGCTTTTTTTTTTTTTCCTCTTTCAACAATTTTTTTTTTCCTTTTTTTTTCGTGTAGTTGTGAGTAGGGTTGAGCGAACACGGACTGTATTATTCGTGTTCGTACCGAATAATTGGATTTTTGTTACCCGAACACGGACACGAACACTTTACTGTATATTCGGGTAAAAATCCGTGTTCGGTCGTTTTATTTCCGGGTTTTGCATGCTTTGGCGCGCTTTTCATGGCGGGCTTTCAACAGCCAATCAACAAGCGTTTAACTGGTGTGCCTAAGCCATCCCAGCCATGCCTACAAATGTATCAGTAGCTGTGATTGGCCGTCTGAAGCATGTGACCAAGTCTTTATAAGTTCGAGGCAGCGCCGCTGCGGCGTCATTCTGCTGTTTAGATCAGGGAGAGAGCACACATCAACGTGCTGGCTGCTGATTAGGGACAGACAGGAAAAAAAAAACATTTGTGTCCGGATAGAATTGAGGGACAGGTCGGAGTGTGTTAGGCAGGGCGAGTTGTAGGCATTTTAGGGAGAGAGTCTGCTGATTTTTTAGGGACAATGCGTTCTACAAACTACAATCGACATTGCTGTGTGGGGTGGGGTTTGCAGTCACCCGATCTACGATCTTATCAATCCTGTTAGGGAGAGAGTCTGCTGATTTTTAGGGAAAGTGTGTTCTACAAACTACAATCGATATTGCTGTGTGGGGTGATGTTTGCAGTCACCCCATCTACGATCTTATCAATCCTGTTAGGGAGAGAGTCTGCTGATTTTTAGGGAAAGTGTGTTCTACAAACTACAATCGATATTGCTGTGTGGTGTGGGATAGGAGATAGGCAGGTGTCAGTGGTCCACATCCATTTTGCTGTGTGTGGGCTGCAGTGAACACAATCTTTTTGGGGTGCAGTGAACACAATCTTTTTGGGGTGCAGTGAACACAATCTTTTTGGGGTACAGTGAACACAATCTTTTTGGGGTGCAGTGAACACAATCTTTTTGGGGTGCAGTGAACACAATCTTTTGGGGTACAGTGAACACAATCTTTTTGGGGTGCCGTGAACACAATCTTTTTTGCTCACTGAGGAGGAGGGAGAAAAGTATTTTTCTATCAGGCACTGTGTGCAGCCTTTTACCTTCAGCTGTGCTGTGCTGAGTGACTGAACATACACTGCTGTGTTCAGTTCACATGTGCTAATATTGAGTGGTTTCAAAAATCATACACTTTTTTTCTATTCCACTATTCAATATACAGCCTTGGGTTAAAAAAATTCAATTGTGGCCTGCAGCAGAGCTGAATGATATTTGGGGTTCATCTCATACTTCTGAAGATTTTAGGGTGCTGCCTGTTCCATACTCCTCCTAATCCTCATCCAGCCTTTTAGGGGTACAAACAATAGTAATTGGGGCCTAGTGTGGTTGTGTACGTGTGATATACATACACTTTTTTTGATCATATTTTCCATTCCGCTATTTAATCAAAAACCTTTGGGGATCAGTTAAATTGGGGGATAGTCTGTGTCGGTACGTGTGAGATCCACCTTTCCAAGTTTTTGGGGTTCATCTCATACTTCTGAAGATTTGAGGGTGCTGCCTGTTCCATACTCCTCCTACTCCTCATCCAGCCTTTTAGGGGTACAAACAATAGTAATTGGGGCCTAGTGTGGTTGTGTACCTGTGATATACATACACTTTTTTTGATCATATTTTCTATTCCGCTATTTAATCAAAAACCTTTGGGGATCAGTTAAATTGGGGGATAGTCTGTGTTGGTACGTGTGAGATCCACCTTTCCAAGTTTTTGGGGTTCATCTCATACTTCTGAAGATTTGAGGGTGCTGCCTGTTCCATACTCCTCCTACTCCTCATCCTGCCTTTAGGGGTACAAACAATAGTAATTGGGGCCTAGTGTGCTTCTGTACGTGTGAGATACATACAATTTTTTTGATCATATTTCCTATTCCGCTATTCAATAAAAACCTTTGGGGATCAATTCAATTGCGGGATAGTCTGTGTCGGTACGTGTGAGATCCACCTTTCCAAGTTTTTGGGGTTCATCTCATACTTCTGAAGATTTGAGGGTGCTGCCTGTTCCATACTCCTCCTACTCCTCATCCTGCCTTTAGGGGTACAAACAATAGTAATTGGGGCCTAGTGTGCTTCTGTACGTGTGAGATACATACACTTTTTTGATCATTTTTCCAATTTCGCTATTAAATAAAAACCTTTGGGGATCAATTAAATTGCGGGATAGTCTGTGTCGGTACATGTGAGATCCACCTTTCCAAGTTTTTGGGGTTCATCTCATACTTCTGAAGATTTGAGGGTGCTGCCTGTTCCATACTCCTCCTACTCCTCATCCTGCCTTTAGGGGTACAAACAATAGTAATTGGGGCCTAGTATGCTTCTGTACGTGTGAGATACATACACTTTTTTTGATCATATTTCCTATTCCGCTATTCAATAAAAACCTTTGGGGATCAATTAAATTGCGGGATAGTCTGTGTCGGTACGTGTGAGATCCACCTTTCCAAGTTTTTGGGGTTCATCTCATACTTCTGAAGATTTGAGGGTGCTGCCTGTTCCATACTCCTCCTACTCCTCATCCTGCCTTTAGGGGCACAAACAATAGTAATTGGGGCCTAGTGTGCTTCTGTACGTTTGAGATACATACACTTTTTTTGATCATATTTCCTATTCCGCTATTCAATAAAAACCTTTGGGGATCAATTAAATTGCGGGATAGTCTGTGTCGGTATGTGTGAGATCCACCTTTCCAAGTTTTTGGGGTTCATCTCATACTTTTGAAGATTTGAGGGTGCTGCCTGTTCCATACTCCTCCTACTCCTCATCCTGCCTTTAGGGGTACAAACAATAGTAATTGTGGCCTAGTGTGCTTCTGTACATGTGAGATACATACACTTTTTTTGATCATATTTCCTATTCCGCTAAAAACCTTTGGGTATAAACAATTAAATTGTGGGATAGTCTGTGTCGGTACGTGTGAGATACAACTTTCCAATTTTTTGGGCGTATCTCATACTGCCGAGGATTTGAGGGTGCTTCAGTCTGCCTCCTACCTGTTCCGAACTCCTCCTACTCCTCATCCTGCCTTTAGGGTACAAAAAATTGTAATCGGCGGGGCCTAGTCTGTGTTTGTACGTGTGAGATACACCGTATTATAAAATTTTTCCTATTCCGCTATTCAATATACACCCTTTTGGAGTGTAAAAAATTAAATTACGGCATAGTCTGTATCGGTACGTGTGAGATACACCTTTTAAATTAGTTTGGCACATCTCCTTCCCCCGCCAAGGATTGCATGGCGCTTCAGTTTGCCTCCTGTTCCCAACTCCTCCTACTCCTCTTCCTCATCCTCCCTTTAGGGTACAAAAAAATTTAATCGGGCCTAGTCTGTGTTTGTACGTGTGAGATACACCGTTTTTTATCCTATTCCGCTATTCAATATACACCCTTTTGGGGTAAAAAACATTAAATTGCGGCATAGTTTGCATATTTGACTGTGAGATACACCCGTGCGATACTGTTGTTTTGTTCCGCTATTCAATAAACACCTTTCTAGGGCAAGATCTTAAATTACAGAAATATGAGGAGACCGTCAAATAAGGGCCGTGGCCTGGGTTCGTGGTGCTGCTGGTAGAGCTCCTGTTGCAAGGAGAGGACGTGGTCGATCTGTGCCAGCTACACGCACAAGTGAAACACCTTCCTCAAGTGTGAGTAGGCGACAGAACCTGCATCAGTATTTGGTAGGGCATCATACCCCTCTAGAAGTGATGAGGCCAGAACAAGTGGAGGCGATAGTAGATTGGTTTGCTGCTGACAGTGCCTCCAGTTCCTTCACATTGTCTCCCACCCAGTCTACTGCAGAAAGGTCAGAGTTGGCACCTGCAGCCGATGTCCAACCGTCTTTCACCTCACCCCCTTGCAAATAAGGCAAACAGTCTGAGCCCCAAGCCATACAGCAGTCTCTTCTTCTTTTTGATGACTCTGTCAGCAGGGTTTCCCAGGGCCATCCACCTAGCCCTGCCCCAGAAGTGGAAGAGATTGAGTGCAGCGATGCCCAACCACTTATTTCTCAAGATGAGTACATGCAAGGACCATCGCAGCACGTCTCCGATGATGACGAAACGCAGGTGCCAACTGCTGCGGCGTTCAGAATTGTGGAAACCGACAAGGAGGGCAGGGGTGAAGACTGGGTGGAAGATGATGTGGAGGACGATGAGGTCCTCGACCCCACATGGAATGAACGTCATGCAGGTGACCTGAGTAGTTTGGAGGAAGAGGCGGTGGTCGCACAGAGCCACCAGCACAGCAGAAGAGGGAGCAGGGTGCAGAAGCGGAGCGGCCGTGCCCTAGACACTACGCCTGCTACTGCCCAACGCAGCAAGGGAACGAGCGCACCAAAGTCAGCTCAAAGGAGTTCTCTAGCATGGAAGTTCTTTAGAAAATGTGCTGATGACAGGACACGAGTGGTTTGCACCCTGTGCAATCAGAGCCTGAAGCGAGGCATAAACCTTCTCAACCTGAGCACAACCTGCATGATCAGGCATCTAAGTGCAAAGCACGAGCTGCAGTGGAGTAGACACCTTCAAAACCAAGAAACGTCTCTGGCTCATCCTGCTTCCTCTTCTGCTGCAGTCTCGGCCGCTCCAGACACATCTGTAGTGATACCGGCACCTGCCACCCCGCAAACAGAGGATCTGTCAACAACACCACCACCTGGGTCACCAACCATCTCCACAATGTCCCGTGGAAGCGTTCAGCTTTCCATCTCCCAAACACTTGAGAGGAAGAGGAAGTACCCCCCTACCCACCCACGATCCCTGGCCCTGAATGCCAGCATTTCAAAATTCTTGGCCTTTGAAATGCTGTCATTCCGTCTGGTGGAGACGCACAGTTTTAAAAACCTTATGTCGGTGGCTGTCCCACAGTACGTCGTGCCCAGCCGCCACTACTTTTCCAGGCAAGCCATCCCTTCCCTGCACAACCAAGTGGGGGAAAAAATCAGGTGTGCACTGCGCAATGCCATCTGTGCCAAGGTCCACCTAACTACCGATACGTGGACCAGTAAGCACGGTCAGGGGCGTTATATCTCCCTAACGGCACACTGGGTAAATGCAGTGGCGGATGGGCCTGAGGCGGATAGCAATTTGGCGCATGTCCTTCCACCACCGAGGATTGCAGGGCGCTTCAGTTTGCCTCCTGTTCCTAACTCCTCCTACTCCGCTTCCTCATCCTCTACCGCCTCCTCATCCGGACAGCGTAACACCTTCACCACCAACTTCAGCACGGCCAGGGGTAAACGACAGCAGGCAGGTTTACAACTTGCCTGTTTGGGGGACAAACCACACACCGCGCAGGAGTTGTGGAGGAGCATGGAACAGCAGACAAATGAGTGGTTGCTGCCAGCGAGCCTCAAGCCCGGCCTGGTGGTGTGCGATAACGGGCGAAAATCTCATAGCAGCTCTGGGCCTAGCCGGTTTGATGCACATCCCTTGCCTGGCGCATGTGCTGAATTTGGTGGTGCAGAGGTTCCTTAAAAACTACCCCGATATGTCAGAGCTGCTGCAGAAAGTGCGGGCCGTCTGTGCGCACTTTCGGCGTTCTCACCCTGCTGCTGCTCGCCTGTCAGCGCTGCAGCGTAACTTCGGCCTTCCCGCTCACCGCCTTATATGTGACGTGCCCACAAGGTGGAACTCCACCTTGCACATGCTGCAAAGACTGTGCGAGCAGCAGCAGGCCATAGTGGAGTTTCAGCTGCAGCACGCACGCGTGAGTCGCTCTGAGGAACAGCACCACTTCACCACCAATAACTGGGCCTCCATGCGAGACCTGTGTGCCTTGTTGCGCTGTTTTGAGTACTCCACCAACATGGCCAGTGCCGATGACGCCGTTCTCAGCTTAACTATCCCACTTCTATGCCTCCTTGAAAAAACAATTCGGGCGATGATGGAAGAGGATGTGGCACAGGATGAGGAGGAGGAGGATGAAGGGGTAACATTTCCAAGGCTTTCAGGGCAGTCATTAGCAAGGGGCTCTGAGGGTGGGTTCCTGCACACACAAACGCCAGGGACACAATTGTCCAGCAGGGGCACAGTTCTGGAGGATGAGGAGGATGAGGAGGAGGAGCTGGAGGAGGAGATGGAACCATGTTCACAGCAGGGTGGCACCCAGGCCAGCTCATGGCCATCACTGGTGCGTGGCTGGGGGGATACAGAGGACACGGACAATACATCTCCCACAGAGGACAGCCTTTCGTTGCCTCTGGGCAGCCTGGCACACATGAGCGATTACATGCTGCAGTGTCTCCACAACGACCGCCGAGTTGCCCACATTCTAACTTGTGCTGATTACTGGGTGGCCACGCTGCTGGATCCCCTTTACAAGGACAACGTAGCGTCCTTAATTCACTCAATGGAGCACGATCGCAAGATGCGTGAGTACAAGCGCACGCTGGTAGACGCGATGCTGCTGGCATTCCCACCTGACAGCGGGGCCACAGTGAAAGCACAAGGCAGAGGAGGAGGAGGAGGAGGAGGAAGAGGTCGCCAACGCAACCAGGGCACCGCCAGCACCTCAGAAGGCAGGGTTAGCATGGCCGAAATGTGGAAAAGCTTTGTCAGCACGCCACAACAAACAGCAGCACCAGCTGCTCATATGGAACGTCTTAGCAGGAGGCAGCATTTTACCAACATGGTGGAGCAGTATGTGTGCACACGCCTACATGTAGTGAATGACGGGTCTGCCCCCTTCAACTTCTGGGTCTCCAAATTGGGCACATGGCCTGAGCTTGCCCTTTACGCCTTGGAGGTGCTGGCGTGCCCTGCAGCCAGTGTATTATCTGAACGGGTATTTAGCACGGCTGGGGGCGTTATAACAGACAAGCGCAGCCGCCTGTCCAGAGACAATGCGGACAAGCTCACGTTCATTAAAATGAACCAGGCATGGATCCCACGGGACTTTTCCGTACCTTGTGCAGAATAGCGATGGATACCGACCTTACCCACCCATTGTTCCATTTTTGCTCTCTCACTCTTTTGGGGTGTACCCTCATTTAAAATTTGTGAAAAGAAGCAGTGTTGGCTACCTCGTCCTCCTCAGGGCCAGATTAACGTAGGGGCTATTGGAGCTGCAGCTCCAGGCCCCTACCTTTTATATAGGCCCCGGGTTGGCCATATTCACTGTTACCGCTCTTCTGTCACTTGTAAACACAGAAGTCTGGCTTCTATGCTCGCTTCCCCAGGCAGCTCCCTCAGAACCTCCCCACACAGCACGAAGGCCGGACAAGGAGGGACAGTTGCCGATGCATGGATGTGTTTATGGGCTTCAGAGACAGCATCCCATGTTGAATTAGGCATGCATGGCTGCACCCTTCCTCCTCTGGGTGCATGCCAAGGCACGGCCCTTAAGGCCCTTCAAAATCCTCAGCACCAAGCCCATGATGCTCTTAATCCGGCCCTGGTCCTCCTCCACCGCCGCTTCCACCTACACCGCCCATAGGTGTGCGCAGCCTATTGCATTAGGGTGTGCACCCCAAAGTTTAAATACACATGTATGTGTTTGCCTACATGTACATGGCCCGATACATTACTCTCCCTGCTGGCAAAGTGAAATAGAGCAGAGCAGGTCCGAGGGAGATCTTTCCCATCTCCTCACTGGCAAACAGAGCGATAATGCTAATGTGCCCTAGGTGATTAGGGTGTGCCCAGGCACACCCGGCACACCCTGTGCGCACGCCTATGACACCGCCACATCCACCACCACCTCAACCTCCCTCCTACTCCATATGGGCCTCGTCCTTCAGAGATGAAGGACATTGTTTTATTTTTCTGTTTTTTTTTTGTTGTTTTAAGTTATTTCCCTATCCACATTTGTTTGCAGAGCACTTGCCATGCTCTTAAATACGTTTTGCTGCCATTTGCAGCACTCTAGCCCTTTCCTTTGGTGTTTTAGAGCCATTTTAGTGCCTGAAAGTTCGGGTCCCCATTGACTTCAATGGGGTTCGGTGTCCGGGAAAAGTTCGGCAAAAGTCCGGGACACGGACCCGGACTTTTTTTTAAAGTTCGGCCGAACCCGCCGAACACGGACATCCAGGTGTCCGCTCAACTCTAGTTGTGAGGTGTGAGGTCTTTTTGACCCCAGATCTCACAATAAAGAGGACCTGTCATGCCTATTTCTATTACAAGGGATGTTTACATTCCTTGCAATAGGAATAAAAATGATCAAAACATTTTTTTTTTAAACTGTGTTACATAGTTACATAGTAGGTGAGGTTGAATAAAGACAATAGTCCATCCAGTTCAACCTGTGTAAAAATAAAAAAATAATAAATAAAATAAATAGGAAAAAAAAAAAAATTAAAGCGCCCTGTCCCCATTAGCTCGCGCGCAGAAGCAAACGCATATGCAAGTCCCGCCGACATATGTAAACGGTGTTCAAACCATACATGTGAGGTATCGCCGCGATCGTTATAGCGAGAGCAATAATTTGAGCCCTAGACCTCCTCTGTAACTCTAAGCTAGTAACCTGCAGAAATTTTTAAAATGTTGCCTATGGGGATTTTTAAGTACCAATGTTTGGCGCCATTCTGTGAGCATGCGCAATTTTGAAGCATGACATGTTGGGTATCTAATTACTCGGCGTAACATTATCTTTCACATTATGGAAAAAAAGTGGGCTAAATTTACGGTTTTCTTATTTTTTAGTTCAAAAAAGTGAATTTTTTTCAAAAAAATCGCATTTGGAAGACTGCTGCGCAAATATGGTGTGATAAAAAATATTGCAACGATCTCCATTTTATTCTCTAGGGTCTCTGCTAAAAAAAATATATAATGTTTGGGGGTTTCAAGTAGTTTTCTAGCAAAAAAAAATGATTTTAGCTTGTAAACACCAAGTGTCAAAAATAGGCCCAGTCTTAAAGTGGATACATGGACAACTTTGTGTAAAGCGCTACTTGGATGTTAGGCCTATGCACGTGGCCAGGCTGTGAAAAAGTGTTACACATGTGGTATCGTCATACTCAGGAGGAATAGCAGAACGTATTTTGGGGTGCAATTTTTGCTATGTACATGCTATGTGTTAGAAATATTGCATAAATGGACAGCTTTGTGTAAAAAAAAAAGTGTTTTCATTTTCTTTCCACATTTTCCAAAAACTTGTGGAAAAAAATGACATATTCAAAAGACTCATTATGCCTCAAAAATTATATGTTGGGCTGTTTGCTTTCCAAAATGGGGTCATTTTATGGGGGTTTCCATTGTCCTGGTGCTCCAGGGCCTTCAAAATACGATAGGTTGTCAGGAAATTATATGTGTAATTTGTGCTCCTAGAATGCCGGACGGTACTACTTGGATGTTAGGCCTCTGTATGTGGCCAGGCTGTGAAAAAGTCTCACACATGTGGTATCGCCATACTCAGGAGGAGTAGTAGAATGTGTTTTGGGGTGTAGTTGCAAGTATACATATGCTGTGTGAGAGAAATAACCTGTTAATACGTCAATTTGTAAAAAAAAATAAAAAAAATCTTAATTTTGCAAAGAGTTGTGGGAAAAAATGGCAACTTCAAAAAACTCACCATGCCCCTTATTAAATACCTTGGAATTTCTACTTTCCAAAAAGGGGTCATTTGGGGGGTATTTGTACTTTCCTGACTTTTTAGTGTCTCAAGAAATGAGATAGGCCTTCAGTACATCAGGTGTGGTCAAAGTGTGATCAATTTTCAATGATTAGCACCATAACTTGTGGACTCTATAACTTTCACAAAGACCAAATAATATATACTTATTTGGGTTATTTTTACCAAAGATAAGTAGCAGTATAAATTTTGGCCAAAATTTGTGAAGAAAAATTACTCATTTGCTAAATTTTATGACAGAAACAAAGAAAAATGTGTTTTTTCACAATATTTTCAGTCTTTTTTTATTTATAGCACAACAAATAAAAAACCCAGTAGTGATTAAATACCATCAAAAGAAAGCTCTATTTGTGTGAAAAAAAGGACGCAAATTTTTTATGGGTACAGTGTTGCATGACTGAGTAATTGTCATTCAAAGTGTGAGAGCGCTGAAAGCTGAAAATCAGTCTGGGCAGGAAGGGGGTGAAAGTGCACTGTAGGCAAGTGGTTAATCAGACAGCGATCTACATTGATTGTATTGTGTGGGGGTGCAGTAGAACGATCTTTATGCCCTGACCTGAGCCAAATGAGGAGGAGAAGGGAGAAACAAAAAAATGTTATCAGTCTGTTAGGCGTGTGGTGCTGCACATTTAATGCAACCTCAGTGCATATGTGTGTGCTTAATCTGCATTGAAAAAAGAAAAAAACATTTTTTCCTTCATATTTAACTTTAAAGACTGTATGTCAGACAGACATTGCTTTTCTAACCTCCTCTTCAAAAAGCACCAATGTGAGGGGAAAATAATTATTTTACAGTATTTAGGGTAAAAAAAAATATTTTTCAGTTTTTCATTCAAATGGGTTTTTTTTATTTTATTTATTCAATAGCGGAATAGAACAACAGTATTCAACCTGGCTGTTAGGCGTTAGGGATGATGGAACTTTTAAAAAGTTTGGTTCGACCAGAACACCACAATTTCCGGAAAGTTCGGTTCGGATTCCAGAACCCCATTGAAATCAATGCGACCCGAACTTCTGGAATCAAAAAACACCATTTTGAAGCCCTAAAACCCAATAAATGCCCCTAAAAGGTGCCTAAGGTTCTGGGTCATGCCCCAGTGACTATGAATCAGGCAAAAAAAACAAAAAAAAAAAGTTCTTAAAAATTGTCGTTTTTGATAGAGAGCCAATTATTGAAAAAAAAATGAGATTTCTTTGGATTTAGTGTCTGGGGGGTCTAGAAACAGTGTACCTGTGAAGTTTCAGCTCTGTAGCATGTCCAGAACCAGAATTATAGCATGCCAAACCTTCAAAAATGACTTTTTTGCTTAACCGCGCCTTTCTTTTGCTCCTAATCAACTGCACAGCCAATGTGTATGATGGGGACATAATGCAGTGCACTGGGAACAAGATTAGAGTTTTTTTTGGAAAAAGGTGCTGTCTCTTTAAATGTGGATACAGTGGAACCTTGGTTTACGAGCATAATTCGTTCCGGAAGCATGCTTGTAATCCAAAGCGCTCTTATATCAAAGCGGATTTTCCCATAGGAAATAATGGAAACTCAGATAATTCGTTCCACAAACATTTATTCATTATGGCAATACAAAATACAGTATAAAGTGTACTGTAGAAATGTAAAACAAACTAAGCTGAACTTCAAAATACAGTACTGTACTGTATACTGTACTGTACATGTACATTATTCTGTTCAGCCCTGTGCAGTGTATTTACTGTACAGTACTTTCACAATTTGACTTCTCTTTTAAATGTACAGTATGCAGGTGCAATTTGACTTCTCTTTTAAATGTACAGTATGCAGGTGCAATTTGACTTCTCTTTTAAATGTACAGTATGCAGGTGCAGGGGTTACTTTACTGTATTCCGGAGTACTGTACTGTATGTACATACTGTACTGTACTGTACATGTACAGTACAGTATTCTGTTCAGCCCTGTGCAGTGTATTACTGTACTGTACTTTGACTCGACTCACGTTTGCCTTCTCTTTACTGTACAGTACATGTATGGGTTCCACCACATCCGCCCATCCGCTCTGCTGTATTCCGGAGACACTCGGCTCGGCTTGGCTCGGCTGATGACGTCACTTCCGGGTGCGGGCGCCGCTCGTATATCAAAGCGGCGCTCGCAAACCAAAGCAAAAAAAATAAAAATGATTGCTCGTCTTTCAAGTTGCTCGTAAACCGCGGTACTCGTAAACCGAGGTTCCACTGTATAATTAACGGGTGTATTTTCACAATAGGGCTATTATTACCAAATGTTTTCAAGAAGTCAAAAGATGTATGTAGATGCACTTTATTTCATGTAAATGGTGTTTGGTGCACTTTAACTTGAATTCACACAAGAAACAGACATATATGCACGGATACATTGAGGGTTCGGGTTAGGGGTAGGGGCCACAATGTAGTGCACAGTGAACAAGATTAGAGATGTTTTGGATGAATACTGTTGTCTCTTGACTTTGAATAGAAGTAAAGGATGTTTAAAAACTGGGCCTTTGGTGGTGCCAACGATGACTTGACACCATAACCCTATGAAAGTGCTGGTCATGAAGGCAATAATTGCCTTTGTAAGGAAATAAATTGCAATGATATGCATCTGTGAAACCGGCGCGCAAAAATTGTTGTTTGGGTGTTGGCAGAGCCATACCACTGTAAGCCCAAAGAGCTGGTGTTGAAGAAGGCGTAAAAATTATGAAGGTGTGCACCTGTGGAACAGGTGCGCAAACATGGTATTTTTGGTGTTGGCGGAGCCTCCCCACCGTAAGCCCAAAGAGCTGGTGTTGAAGGAGGCCAAAAAATTATGAAGGCGTGCACCTGTGGAACACGTGCGCAAACATGGTATTTTTTGTTTGGCGGAGCCTCCCCACCATAAGCCCAAAGAGCTGGTGTTGCAGAAGGCCAAAAAATTATGAAGGTGTGCACCTGTGGAACAGGTGCGCAAACATGGTATTTTTTGTTTAGCGTAGCCTCCCCACCGTAAGCCCAAAGAGCTGGTGTTGCAGAAGGCCAAAAAATTATGAAGGTGTGCACCTGTGGAACAGGTGCGCAAACATGGTATTTTTGGTATAACTAAAATGAGGTTCTGTGAACCTAAACAGAATGAGAGGAGGGTTAGAGGGTGGCACCCTGGTCCAGGCTTAAACTGAGGCTCAGCAGCCACATCGCAACGATAGACTAGTCTACAAGGTCTGCATCAGGTGCATCAAAGCTTTATATCCACGACTGATTCATTTTAATGAATGTCAAACGGTCGACTGAGTCGGTGGAGAGTCATGTTCGATGGTCTGTGACGAATCCTTCTGCTGCGCTGAATGCCCGTTCCGATAGGACACTGGAAGCAGGGCAGGCCAAAAACTCCATGGCATACTGGGCCAGTTCTGGCCCGTGGTCTAATCTTAAGACCCAGTATGCCAGTGGATCGGATTCCTCACATGAAAAGCCCTCTGTGTCACTTTGTGCCCTGACGTAATCTTCCACCATGTGATGCAGACGCTGTCGATGCGATGTGGCAGCTGAGAGGCCTGGGCGGTGAGGACTAAAAAAAAGACCAAAAGGCATCCGTCAACCGCACGCCTTCTCCAACGCTCCTCTCGTGACCCGCAGTAGAGTCCATGGTAGGTTATCCCCACCCCTGCACCCTACAGGAGTCGGGGAACGTGTTCACCAGAATCCTATTGAGACTGTCATCAAGGGATTTGATCCTGTGGACTCTCTGGGTGGATGGGTGTGACAGTATTCACCGTCACTGGAATTTAAAGACAGATAAGTAATGGTTTGGATTGCTTCATATTTGCCAGCAATATCTCCATATAGAAATATTAAGATTTATTCCCATTTGCCATGAAATCTGTAATTCCTAAATGGCGTGTATATTACATATCTTTCAATGTCAGAAAGGTTTTCCTTTTGTTGTGTATTGGGAGGGAATGTGGATTGCCCTGTCTCATTGTAAGTGCTAATGACCTCCCATTGTTCTGTGTCTGGCTATTGTGTGCATCGATTGCCCCCTGGGGGCTTCTGTCTCATTGCACATGGCAGTCCTTCTGGTCAAGCTATCGGACCAATCCCTGCTGACTCATTTTCAAGTCCTCATTTGCATGGCTAAGGAGGACCTGGAGGAGGGCCACAGGTACTTTACAATTGACCAATAGGAAAGCGGTTGTTGGGGGCGGGATGTTCCAAATTCTGTATATAAGTCTTGTTCAATAAAGTTGTTCTAGAGTTCCTTCACCTCAATCTAGAGTTCTGTCTCTTATTGGGGGAATCTGCTGCAAGGGATTGCTATGTCCTCCATACTCCCTTGGATAATCACTGAGCTCTTGTAAGAGCTTGTGTAAGAGCTTGTTCTGCTGCACTCTCTGGGGAAAGAGAGGTTCACCTACAGGAACCTGGAGCCTTGTCGGAAGGTCCAGGGTGGGTAGGAGACTGCAAGACCCTAACCAAGCTGCGGCAGTTCGTAGGGTCTGAAGTGGTTACGGTGTCTGGTGGAGTGCTTGGAGCCCCTCGGGAAGCACTAGGAGCATCTGTCAACGGAGGTACTCGGTCAGGGGTGCCCTGTTCCGTTAAAATGGGAAAAGCTCAGAGACTTTTGACTTGTACCAGTGGTAAAGTAGGGTGGCCAACCAATAGTGGTCAGTCTTTTTAATGGCCTTGATTCTGGGGTCCTTTCGCAGGCTCTGAAGCATGATGTTTGCCATGCATCGCAAATTAGCAAAGGCCTCAGAAGCGGACTCCTCGGGGTCACTCAAAACGACATTATCTTGAACGGGCTCCTCCTCCTCCCAGCCACGTACTACTCCAAAGTGTCCCGAGGGAGTCAAACTAGGCCTTGCAGATTGCCGCATGTCTTCCTCCTCCTCCTCCTCAAAGCCTGCAAAAGTTCCTGAAGAATCGTCCTCCTCCTCTTCCACCCCGGGATCCTGCTCAGGCGTCTGGGAGTTAGGCATAATGGGGTCATAATTCTAAGGATAAAGGGGGCCTTGAGAGGCAAGGAAGTCATCCTCTTCCTCCTGCTGCTCTGCCTCCAGTGCCCTGTCCATAATGCCACGCAGAGTGTGCTCCAACAAAAACAGTACCGGTAGGGTGTCACTGATGCATGTGCTGTCCCGGCTGACCATCCTTGTGGCCTCCTCAAATGGCGAGAGGACAGCGCATGCATCCTTAATCAAAAGCCACTGCCGTGGCGAAAAGAAGCCCAGGCGCGCTGAGCCAGTGCTGGTGCCGTACTCGCAGAGATATTCATTGAGGGTCCTCTGCTGCGTGTACAGGCGCTGCAGCATAGCTAAGGTGGAGTTTCAGCGGGTGGGCATGTCACAGACGAGGCGGTGTACCGACAGGTGAAACTCGCGCTGCACTTCGGCCAAACGAGCAGTGGCACTGTACAACCGCCTGAAGTGACTGCACACCCTTCTTGCCATCCTTAGCACATCCTGCATTCCCGGGTACCAGTTCAAAAACCACTGTACCACGAGATTCAGGACATGCGCCAGGCATGGCCCATGGGTCAACTTTCGCTTCCCGAAGGGCAGCCAGGAGGTTTGACCCATTATCGGTAACCACCATTTCTGGCTGCAGCTGGCATGGTGTCAACCACCTCTGGGCCTGTGCCTGCAGAGCCCCAAGAATCTCAGGGGCAGTGTGCTGCCTGTCCCCTAGACACACAAGCTGCAGCACTGCGTGACACCTTTTGGCCTGAGAAATAGAATAGCCCTTTGAACGCTTACGTGGTACCTCATCATATTCAAAGGACCATGCTGCAGAGGAGGGCATGGAGGAGGATGAGGAGGAGGAGCAGGAGGGGGTAGAAGTGATCGATCTACCCGGATCAGCGACACCACCAGCTGTTTGCAGACGTGGGGGCAATACTGGCTGCAGCACCGAGCTCTGGCTACAATCCCTTCCGCTCACCCAATGAGCAGTGACAGAAATGTACTGTCCCTGCCCATGTTTGCTTGACCAATTGTCAGCTGTCAGGTGTATCTTACTGACTGACTTGGCCTGGGACGACACTACATTGCCTTCCACATGTCGGTATAGGGATGGCAGGGCCTTACGGGCAAAGTAATGCCGACTTGGCACCTGCCACTGTGGAACTGCACATTTTGCAAAGCCGCAGAAGGGAGCAGACTCTACCAGGTTAAATGGTAAGAGTTGCAGAGCCAGTAGTTTTGCCAAACTACTGTTTAGGCATGTGGGTGGCGGGGAGTATACTTTTCTCTGTCGCTCATTGACAGACGTAGTCCTCCTTGATTAATATCAACTTGGGTTATACTGCCCTCTACAGGAGTAGGACTAGACAGGAAAGAAAACGTTCTGGCCACACCCTAGGGGCAGTCCTAGAGGGTATATCCTCTCACTTCCTGCTACAGCAAATCTGTTTTTTTTCTGTCTAGTTAGGAGTAAGGACCTAGATTCCTTGCTAGGATCTTCGGTCCTGGCAGGATTTTTTTAGAAATACTTTTTTAGACAGCTTTTTTTCTCCAGTGTTCCTGTGAGATCTTCAAGCAAGCACGCTGAAACTGGGCGACGGGCTGGATGTTGAGATCCAGTGGTCACCCCAGTTCAGCCTACGAGCGCGTGCAGGCCATAGCTCCGCGCTGGGTCAGCCGCGACATAGTCCCACTGGACGGGGACTGACCCTGCGAGTTAAACGTCTCGCCTGGACGCCAATGACCAGCAGAGTCACGGCGTCCACATTGGTCGACAGCCCCCCCACTCCGGTGGAGAGGGGTTCTGTCAGGAGTTGGCGCCCGCCTGGTTCCGGTATGGTGAGTAGAATGTTCCCCCTCTCCCCCTGTCAGGTTTGTTGGTGGACGCGGGCCCCTCTCTGGGATGGTCGGACACTCAGTTTCTGGGTCTCCCCTCTATCCTATAACAGGTCACAGATCCCCCAATTTGAGTGTGATTTTGTGAATAGAAACCAGGAGGCTTGTTTTGGGAGCTGACTATCTAAAGTCACTATATGACTGTAAGGATGACTGAAGTCAGTGGCAGACTACTAAAAGGCATTACTATTGAGGTATAGAGGTATCCTACCTGTCATAGTGTGTACACAGGCCGATGCCTATGCCTGAGTTACTAGAGCCACAGATCGCCATCCCTCCAGAAAGCCGGTCACTTCCACAGGCCGCACAGCCTCCCGCAGGCCGAGGACACCTCCCGCAGGCCGAGGCACTCCCGCAGGGCGCAGAGGCCGAATGCACACCTCCCGCAGGCCGCTGCTAGCTTGCAAGCCGCCGCTATCCTACACAGGCCGCCGCCATTTTCCTGCAGCTCGCACGAGGCCGCCATATTGGCGAAGCCTCGTGTCTCCAGCATGGGGGCGGCCATGTTTGAGGTGACCAAACACCTCGTGGAGTAATTGGGAGGCGCCGGAAGGCATGTAAAGGGGCGGAGCCGCCTCCTTGGCCCAGGAAAGCAAGCCTAAGACTTCCTGTCTGTAACAGACAGTGCTGGAAGCAAGTTGAAAAGAAACTTCTGTGCATCAGGTGAGCCTTGGGGTCTCTCTCTCTCTCTTTCTGAGGGGTCCAAGCAGGTAGACTGAGGGGCGCTATTGCGTTGGGGGACTAAGTAGAAAAAAAAAAAAGGTTTTTTTCTTGCAATTAATTTTTTTGTGTTTCCTGGCAAGTGTCTTGATACATGAACCCTGCCACACATGTATCCCCACCTGATATTTATCACGGGGGTGGACAGGCAGATTATTTCAGCCATCAGATTCTGGATCAAGAGGAATAGTCTCTTCATCCAGAGGTATTTCACCAGCTGTCCCTTCATTGGGGCACCCCGGATATGGATCTGTTGGCAGCTTGGCTCAACAGGGCTCGCGCCCGCGATCCTCTAGCGGATGCAGCAGATGCGCTGAGCGCCCCGTAGGGGGAAGTATCAGCTACTGTATGTCTTCCCCCCTTTCAAGTTACTGCTGAGATTTCTCCGCAGGATAAGAGGTGGAGGGAACTCCAGTTATCCTGGTAATTCCAGGCTAGCCTCGTCAAGCCGGGTACGCCGACTTGGGCAAGACTAGTCGCGGACGCTCCTTGGAGACTTCTTCTCAGGGAGGATCTGCGGTCTCAAGGACCGATCTTCCATCGTGCTTTACAGTCGCTGGCTTTAACGGCCTGGCCATTGAGACCAAGGTACTGAAGGACAGAGGATTGTCAGCTTCAGTTATTCCTACTCTAATTAAAGCAAGGAAACCGACTTCCAGCAAAGTCTATTATCGCACATGGAAGGCTTATATTGCGTGGTGTGAATCGTAGGAATTTTCCCCACGTACCTATTCGGTGACCAGAATCTTGTTTTTTTCTGCAAAAGGGGGTTGAGCAGAAACTATCCTTGAGCACTATCAAGGGTCAGGTTTCAGCGTTAGCAATCTTCTTCCAGAAGCCTCTGGCTACTCATTCCTTGGTACGGAATTTCATCCAGGGGGTGCAGCACTTGGCTCCACCAGTGCGCGCGCCCTTACCATCCTGGGATCTTAATTTGGTGTCGTCGGTTCTTCAGAAACCTCCCTTTGAAAATATCAGGGAGTTTCCCTTGCTTACATTATCCCAGAAGGTGGCCTTCTTGGTGGCTATCACTTCTGCATGCAGGGTGTCAGAACTGGCTGCATTATTGTGTCCCCAGATCTGGGGATACATAGGGATAAGGTAGTTCTTCATCCGAAGCCATCTTTTCTTCCTAAGGTGGTTTCAGACTTTCATCTGAATGAAGATATTGTGCTACCTTCCTTGTGTCCTAAGCCCAGTCATCCTCGGGAATGTGCGTTGCATTCCTTGGATGTGGTGCGGGCAATCAGGGTATACCTGAAGACTACGGAATCGTTCCGTAAGACGGATTCACTTTTTGTGATCACGGATGGCCCCAGAAAGGGGTTGCCTGCATCTGCCGCGACTATCTCCAAATGGATTAGACAGACGGTGGTACAGGCTTATTCTATTAAGGGTCGGAATCCTCCGTTCCCTGTTAAGGCGCACTCCACTCGAGCGCTCAGTACTTCCTGGGCCTACCGCCATCAGGCGTCAGTGGTCCAGGTTTGCAAGGCGGCTACCTGCTCGTCGGTTCATACCTTTACAAAGTTTTATAAAGTTGATGTGATGGCATCGGCGGATGCCTCATTTGGCCTCAAGGTTTTGCAGGCCGCAATTTGAGGAGACCGGTGGTCTACCTTGAGGGGTTTTTTCCGTTGGAATTTCAGTTGAGTCTCATCTTTTGATTGATGAGCCTTTAAAACTTCTAGTGGGCACCGGTTGGGCCTTCTAGATTGGATTTTGATTTCCATTTTCCCACCCCTCATTTGTGGCACTGCTTTGGGACGTCCCGAGTTGATATTAATCAAGGAGGACTACGTCTGTCAATGAGCGACAGAGAAAAATTGATTTTTGTAAAATCTTACCGTAAAATCCTTTTCTCTTGAGCTCATTGACAGACGTAGTACCCGCCCCTCTGTTTTTGAGTTGGGTTGGGTTAAATTCTCTAAACACTGCTTTGTGACATAACTGATTTGCTGTAGCAGGAAGTGAGAGGATATACCCTCTGGGACTGCCCCTAGGGTGTGGCCAGAACGTTTTCTTTCCTGTCTAGTCCTACTCCTGTAGAGGGCAGTATAACCCGAGTTGATATTAATCAAGGAGGACTACGTCTGTCAATGAGCTCAAGAGAAAAGGATTTTATGGTAAGATTTTACAAAAATCCATTTTTTTTTCATTCCAGCATGTGTGGAATCGAAATTTGGCTGGTGGTGTGCTGGAGGTAGATGCGACACTGCCTGCTATATCATCATCCCTGTCAGTGGAGTCTGCCAACAGGTGACGAGTGACTATAACAGGGACAGACTGATGTGCAGGTGGAGCACGAGGAGGAACGCGAGGAGGACTAGGAGGCCGACTGACCGATCTTTGGCCCTTTTGTGGGTTCTTCAAATGCTCCTGCCAACGGGCCAAGTGGTGGGTTGTCAAATGCCTGTTTAGGCAGCTTGTACCCAGGTGGTTGACATTTTTGCCACGTTTAATTCCCTTATGACAAATCTTGCAGATCGCAGCTGTTTGATCTGCATGAGATGTCTCAAAAAAGGCCCAGCAAGAAGAGGTTTGCATAGTGGCCCGGGAGACAACAGGTGCGGCCTTAGATGGAGTGGGCTGTCTGCTCTCACCTCTTGCTTGCTCTGCCTCCTCCTCAACCTCAGACCCAACATCTGACTCCATAAAGGACTGAGTATCAGGCGTGGACCGGGAGACAACAGGTGCGGCCTTAGATGGGGTGGGCCGTCTGCTCTCCCCTCTTACTTGCTCTGCCTCCTCCTCAACCGTGCGGTGAAAAACGCACACTGCTATGCGACCCAGAGTTGTCGCTGAATACAGCACAGCAGATGTGTGTCACGCATAGTAGCAAAGCCTTTTGCACAGTGGACTGAACGCTTACAAGAACAGGCGTTATGTTAAGTTGTCACTGAGGCTTTGGCAACTCTGTGTGGTGAAAAACGCACACTGCTATGTGACCCAAAGTTGTCGCTGAATACAGCACAGCAGATGTGTGTCACGCACAGTAGCAAAGCCTTTTGCACAGTGGACTTAACGCTTACAAGAACAGGTGTTGAGTTAAGTTGTCACTGAGGCTTTGGCAACTCTGTGCGGTGAAAAACGCACACTGCTATGTGACCCAAAGTTGTCGCTGAATACAGCACAGCAGATGTGTGTCACGCACAATAGCAAAGCCTTTTGCACAGTGGACTTAACACTTACAAGAACAGTCGTTAAGTTGTCACTGAGGCAATGTATTTTGCTGACTAGCAAGCACGTATACTTGCTGTAGATATATCAGCAGTGCAACGTGCTCACTATACAGAACCCTGACACTTTTACTATCCCTACAGAAACTAGATTGTTGAATCTAACTATAGTGGTATATAGTACCCTAACTACACTGCATATCCCTTTCCTCACACTAAAAGAACAGCTCCATACAGCAGAAGACAATTTCTAACTGACACTGTCCCTTTAAATTTATTTATTTTTTCTAACTCAAACAAACAGCACAATCGCTGTATTTCTAACTACACTGACTGTCTGTAAGCTGAATGCTCTTCTGCTGATATGGAGCTTTAGAATCACTTGGCAATGCAGCAAACAGTATAACAAAGCAGGAGTAAGAGAAATGCTTCCACTCTCTTCAACAGACTCTGTATTACTGTGCTAGAGGTTAGGCGGGGCTATGTTATAAACTGTGGGGCGTATTCACTCCTGATTGGCCTCTGGTCCCCGTAGTCACTCCAATCACATTCCTAGCAGACTCCTGCCTCCTCATTGGCTTTTGCTGACGTTTCTGGGCCAATCAAGGGCTTTTAAAGCCCAGTTCCTGTCCCATTGCATTTTGGGCGGTTCTGGTGGCCGAATTCCAAACTTTTACCACAAAAAGTTCAGAATTCGGCCGAATTTCGAACACCCAATGTTCGGGTCGAACCGATGGTCGACCCGAACCGTTCGATCATCCCTATTAGGCGTGCACTGATGCACATGTCATGCAACCTCAGTGCATATGTGTGTGCTTAATCTGCATTTAAAAAAGAAAAAACATTTTTTTCCTTCATATTTAACTTTAAAGACTGTATGTCAGACAGACATTGCTTTTCTAACCTCCTCTTCAAAAACACCAATGTCAGGGGAAAATAATTATTTTACAGTATTTAGGGTAAAAAAATTATTTTTCAGTTTTTCATTCATACATTACAGTGAGAAACTCCCATTGCATACTGTTGTATTGCGCCGTACAATAAAAAAAAAATATTTAGGGGACAAAAGAGTTTATTGTTGCCCTGTCCGCATATGTTACAGTGACATACACCCATTGCATACTGTTCTATTGCGCCTTGCAATAAAAAAAACTATTTAGGGGACTAAAGAGTTTATTGCTGCCCTGTCTGCATATGTTACAGTGACATACACCCATTGCATACTGTTCTTTTGCGCTGTGTAATAAAAAAAACTATTCAGGGGACAAAAGAGTTTATTGCTGCCCTGTCCGTACATGTTACAGTGACATACACCCATTGCATACTGTTCTATTGCACCGTGCAATAAAAAAAACTATTTAGGGGGGGGGCGTGTCCTGAATATGGCGGCATGAAGACGCATCTTGTGAGAGCTCCGGACATCTCACCCTGTCCACTGCCACTACCTACCTCGGAATGAGCACCGGGCGTAGGAGAGGACCCAGGAAACCTCTCTGCGCTTCCCTGGGTGCTGAGCTGCACCGGTATTTCCCCGGGACCCGCTCCTCTTCAGCCCGTACCAACCGCTCACAGCCACGCGGGGCTCCCTCTACACCGATGGCTGCTGCAACGGCTCCGGTCTCCCCGACGGCCCCGATCTTCTTTGATGTGGGCTCACAGTCACCATCCTCGTCGATCTCCTCGGCTCCTGCTGCCTCCATAGCCGCTATGCCTGGGGATGCGGGGGAACTCCGAGCATTGATCCAGGCTCTCCCCCGAAGAAGGACTTTGAGGCCTTGGCCTTGCGCTTGGAGGAGGCCCACGCCAGGGACATCCAGGCAGTGCGCGCCGAAGTGTATGGACTACAGGACCGGGTGTCTGCGGGCGAGCAGTCGGCTATCTCGCTTGAGGCACGGGTCTCTCGCCTAGAGGCTGCCCACGCTGCACCATCGTCACATGTGGGGGAGATTCAACTTCGCCTGGAGGAGATGGAGGACCGCAGCCGCCGGAACAATTTGCAGCTGCGGGGATTGCCGGAGGCCACGGGACAGGAATCTCTTCCTCCTACTGTACAGGCCATCTGCCAGCAGCTGGCACAGAATGTCCCACCTGCATCGCTGGAGTTTGATCGGTACATAGGGCCTTGGGCCCCCGCTCTTCGGATGCTGCACGGCCGCGTGATGTAATTTGCCAGCTGCACCGCTACTCCCATAAAGAACTTATTCTACGACAAGCCTGGGAAGCCGGAGAGGTGGACTTCGACGGTGCGAGAGTGAAGATCCTCCCTGACTTATCAAGAGCTACACTCCAGAGGCGAGCCTTGATGTGACCCCTTCTGGAGCGTATCCGCCAACTGGGGTGCACGTACCGGTGGGGGTTCCCCATCTCCCTCACGGTTCGCAAGGGCCCCATCTCTTTCACGGTCCGCCACCCAGATGATCTGCCCAACCTCTTTGCCTTCCTGGAGATGGAGCCCATGGAGGTCCCTAATTGGTTGCAGCACCTACTTGCCCCGAGTCGTCGCTCGACATTCCGATCCGGTGATGGGGGGCCTTCCTCCCCGCCCGCCGAGACGAGGGCGGCGTACCCAACCCAACCTGCTCCAGCGCCAGTGGGACGTGAAGACTGAGGACCCCGTCCACCACCTCCTGCACCCGACCTCCGGATGAGTATGGTATTTTTCTCCCTTTCGGACTATTTGCTGTTCCCTTGCCCTTAGACAGTCCACAAGTGCCTTCGACCTGCCGTGATGCCCCCCCGTTTCCGTGGACTTCCCAGCTTGCTCACGTGGCGGACCGGCGGGAGCTGGATGGGGAATGGGGCCTCCATCAGATGATCTCCCCTGTTCCCTCTTGGTCAGAGACTGTGACTGCTGCTTTCCCCTGGCCCCCTGCACTGTCCTGCTAGACCGCGGATGGCCCCTCTCTCTGAGGTCCTGCCGGGTCCTACCCCCCAGCGGGCGTCAGGAGACCCCGCTTCTAGGCCTCGGGATGAGGCTATGGCCCGCTGCTCAGTGACTTTGCCACTTGCCCTCCCCCCACGGACTGGCCCCCTGATCTCATGGTCCCCTCTTCTTCTTTTGGACTATGTACTTTTAATTTTGCCTCCTTTTTTTTTGTCTGGGGCTTCCCGGTCTTCCGGGGTGCCTCAGACGCTACATATCCGGGTCCTCTATTACTCTCCATGCATTGTGTGACTGTAGGTATGCTTGATCTGGTGGGGGGAGGGGGGGGGTCTGTTGATACTTTACCTTCACTGGAGGGGCGGGTCTCCCCGGGGGTGGAACCGGTGTGGGTGGGGGGGGTTCATCCTGTTAGCTGCCCTTGAAGACTGGGTGCTCGGACCGGCGGTCGTGCCCCATGTGGAGCCTGGGGGGGATTACCCCCACTGTGGAGACCGTTGTGGGCATGATTTCTGCACATGAGATCTCATCTGGTGGGGTTCGGGGGGGGGGTGGGATTCTTGGGACTTGACCATCTGTAATATTGTGGACACCTCCCTTCGCTCATTTGCCCTCACATGTTGGGTGAACGGGGTGCCTGGGTTATGGGTGCTCATGATGTTTGCTATTGTTCATGTTAATATGCTATGTTTCTGGCAGTTTATGTTTTTTATTGTTTTTTACTGAGATGGACGGGGTGGGCTCTGTCTGTGGGGCTTTCGTATTTTGAGTCGAACTCCACCTTCAGACCCTTGTCCCCCTCTAGGCCATACCCCTTCTGTCGGTCCTCCCACCCTGGTGGTGGGACCCCGAGGTGTCTTTTCTCCTGCTATATTAGAGTTATCCCCCTTTCTATTCTCCCCCTTGCTATCTTTCTCTATTGTCCCCCGCCCCTCTGGGGTCTTCTCCAGCCTTTCCCCCCTACCTTCTTTCTTCCTCTCGCCTCCTGTTCCCTCCTTCTCCCTCCCCTTCTTTGTTATCCCTGCCCTGCCCCTCTGTCTTGACCCCCCTGCCCTGTGCCACTCCTCCCTCCCCTGCTGCTGATGGATCCCATTCGGGTGACCTCCCTAAATGCCAGAGGGCTTAATGTGCCCGAAAAGAGGCGTATGTTACTGGGTGAGCTGCGCCGCCTCCACTCTGACGTTGCCTTCATCCAGGAAACCCACTTTAGGGATGGCAGTTTGCCCTTGCTCCAGAATAGATTCTACCCGTGTGCGTACCATGCCGCCAATCCTGAGTCCAAATCTAAAGGGGTGTCTATTTTGATCTCGAGCCATCTCCCGTGGACCCTCCTGGACTGTAGAATAGATCCGGGGGGGCAGATTCCTGTTCCTGCTACTGTGTATGCCCCGAATGCAGGCCAAGAGACGTTCCTTCAGAAGTGTTTGACGGCTCTGTTGGACTTCTCGGAGGGGAAACTTCTCTTGGGCGGCAATTTTAATTTTCCGCTTAACCCCGAGCTGGATACCTCTACAGGTAACTGGTCGGTGTCCCGGGGTCGTCGCCGGCAGGTTCATTCCCTGCTCCATGATCTTCAGCTCATTGATGCGTGGCATCTCCTCCATTCAGGGGAACGCGATTATACATACTTTTTGGTCCCCCATCAGGCTTACTCTCGTATTGATCTATTCTTACTCCCTCACCGCCTTCTGCACAACGTTGTTGATGTGACGATAGGCACCATCACATGGTCGGACCATGCCCCCGTAACGCTGTCGGTCAACCTCAGCGGCACCCCTAGGGAGTCGGACTGGCACTGGCGACTGAACGAGGGTCTTTTACAAGACCCCGTGGTCCTGTAAAATCTCAATACCACACAGGATAGTGACCCGGCTGTGATCTGGGAGGCACACAAGGCGGTGGTCAGGGGGGTCTTCATGAAACATGGAGCGCGACTGAAGAAAGCTTGGGAGGCTCAGTTAGAGAGGCTTCTGGCCGAGGTGCATTCCCTTGAGAGCCGTTACAAGCGGGATCCTGGTCGGGGTGGGGGTCAGGAACTGGCCCGACTCTGGGAGCAGATTGCGGATCTGCTGAGTTACAGGGCCAAGGCGGCCCTGCAGAAGTGCAAGCGGTTCTCGTACGAGTCCGGGGACAAGTGTGGGAGAATGCTAGCGCGTTCTCTTCGGGACCAACAGACGGCATCCTATGTCCCCTGGTTACTGGATCAGAGCGGATCTAAGGTTCATCTACCAAAGGATATTTCTCGCAGCTTTGGTGAGTTCTACTCCCGCTCGTATGGCCTGCCCCAGCGGCACTCCTATCCGGCGGCGGTTTCATCCTACTTGGACTCGGTTGACTTGTCACGTGTTGCATCCCTGGACCGCGGGGAAATGGACTCCCCCTTTACCCTGGAGGAGTTATCTGTGGTCATCGCCTCTGCAAAGAGGGGGAAGGCCCCCGGCCCGGACGGTTTCATGGTGGCCTACTATCAACAGCTACACGAAATTCTGGCCCCCCCCTTTGCTGCAATTATTCAATTCGGTGGGTGACTCAGCCTTGTTCCGAGAGGAATCCTTGAGTGCACATATTTCTGTGATACCCAAGAAGGGGAAGGACCCTTCGGTCTGCGGGAGTTACAGGCCGATTTCGCTGCTTAATGCGGACCTTAAATTCTTTACTAAACTTTTGGCCCTTCACTTACAATCCCACCTGCCCGCCCTGGTTCACTTGGACCAGGTAGGGTTTGTCCCAACGCGCGAAGCTAGGGACAATACGATCAAGGTTGTCAATCTTGTCCATCAGGCCCGCCGCTCCCGTGTCCCCACGATACTTTTGAGTACAGACGCGGAAAAGGCATTCGACTGGGTCAACTGGTCGTATATGTTTGCAGCCCTCCGCCGCTTTGGCCTGGGCGATGCTGTCTTGGATCCAAGGGGTGTATACCAACCCTAGCGCTAAGGTGAAGGCGAATCGGGTCCTTTCGGAACCAATTTGCATCCATAACGGCACGCGTCTGGGATGCCCCCTGTCGCCGCTGCTGTTCGCACTCTCATTGGAACCGTTCCTGGCTAGGGTAGGGATTAAGGCGGACATTTCCGGTCTCACGGTGGGGACGGACGTGCAGAAGGTCTCAGCATATGCAGACGACCTCCTTTTCTCCCTGACCCAGCCCCTGATCTTGCTCTGGTGCCTCCTGAAGGCATTTGAGCTTTTTGGCTCTGTTTCCAACCTAAAAATTAATTTTTTAAAGTCCGAGGTCATTGGGATTGCGCTACCGCAATCGTTGCGGGACCTCTTGACCCATGACTTTCCCTTTCGGTGGGCAACGGGAGGACTCCGGTATTTGGGCACTTTGATCTCCCCTAACCCGGCGGATCTGTTCCGCCTAAACTTCCCCACACTCCTGGTGACTATTCGTGCACTCCTCGAGAAGTGGTCCACGGGGCTCCACTCCTGGTTCGGGAGGTGCAATATCCTCAAGATGTCGATACTCCCCAGATTGTTATACTTGATGCAGGCACTTCCGATCTCCATTCCAGCAGCCTTCTTTCAGAAGGTCAACTCCGTTTTTACAAACTTTGTGTGGGCTGGGCAGCGGCCGCGCATTGCCCGGCGTTTACTGGTACTGCCCAAGCGGCATGGTGGTATTGCCTTGCCCGACGTCAGACGCTACTACCAGGCGGTTATGCTGACGAGATGGATCGACTGGGCCCGTCACGCTGGTCTGAAGCAGTGGGTTTCTCTGGAGGCCTCATTGTTTCCAGTCTGTCTGTCTAGAGCACCTTTGCTGCCTCGAGACATGCCTGCGATGGTCCGGCAACACCCTACGATTGGACCAACGGTTAGGGTATGCTCCTCGATCACATCCGGGAGGGGGCTCACGGATGGTCGGGCCCTCTTTTCCAGATCTTTGGGAACCCTCACTTCCATCCGGGGTGCGGGAGGGACAGGTTTGCCGAGTTGGCCCAGGGGGGCACCTTTCAGGCCTCGCATTTTTTCCGGGGTAATCAATGGCCGTCGTTGCCCCAACTCACTTTGTCGGACGGTACATTTCGTCTGTCCAGGTGGCAGGCTTTGCAGTTCCTTCATTTCTTTCGAGAGTTGGGACAACCGTCACTCTTTACGAGAGACTTGCTGCCCTTTGAGCACCTCCTGATGTCACAGGGACACATGCCCCATGCCCTTTCTCAAGTGTATTCGCTTCTATCTCAACCTCCGGAGGATTTCGTCCTGCCGGGCATCCTTAAGTGGGAGGGGGAGCTCAATCGGATTTTCACTGATTCCCAAAGACGTAACATAGTCCGCTTTTCCCTGAAATCCTCCATTTGCATGCGCATCCAAGAGTCCAACTATAAAATTTGTGAAGAAGTTTCGGTGACAACTTGAGAGGAGGAAAGGCATACAGCAGCTGGTACTGCCCCCACAGAGTATTCAGTGCGTCTGCGGCGTCCGCCAGAGGATCACGGGCTACAACCCTCTGCACCTTTCTGTTGCGCCGAGATGCCAACAGATCCACGTCCGGGGTGCCCCAATGAAGGCACAACTGGTGAAACACCTCTGTCTGAAGAGGCCATTCCCCTTGATCCAGGGTCTGACGGCTGAGAAAGTCTGCCTGTCAATTTTCCACACCCAGAACGTAAACTGCAGAAAGAGCCGGAACAAACTGTTCCGCCCAAAACCTGCCGGCCACTTCCACGGCCGCCAGAACACTCTTGGTGTCCCCTTGATGATTGACATAGGCCACAGCTGTGGCATTGTCCGATTGAATCCGAACCGAGCAGCCCTGAAGATGCTCGGTCCGGTGAACCAGGCAGAACCTGATTGCTTTCAGTTCCAACACATTTATCGATAACCTGGATACTTTCAGAAAAAAAGGCTTCCCCTGACTGAGCATCGGAGACCGAGGCCCCCAAACCAGAAACTACCTGGTCCGCTCGCTCAGCCGGATCCGATTGTCCAGGGAATCGGAATTCCAGTTCCATTTGAGAAGAATCTCCTTTTGGAGAGTCTGCGTATGACACTGAGCCTGCGGAGACTCCTCACAGAAGAGGAGGTCGTCCAGGTAGCCCAGGACCGATATGCCCCGCTGCCGCAACAACGCCAGGACTGGGGCCCAAACTTTTGTGAAGACCCGGAAAGCAGCGGCGAGACCAAAGGATAACACCACAAACTGATAATGGTCCGCTCCCACCGCAAAGCGCAGATACCGCTGGTGTCCTGCGTAAATGGAAACGTCAAGATAGGCACCCTCTATGGGCGCCATTTGCATCCAGTGCTGCACTGCCCCCAACAGAGCCATTAGGCGATTCGGGGACAGTCGCGTACTGGAAGGGAAGAACAGCACCGGTAGAAACGATTGCAACTCGATCTTGTGTTCCGACCGTATGCCCTTGTGAACCCATTTGTCTTGAAAACTGCAACAGCACCGGTAGAAACGATTGCAACTCGATCTTGTGTTCCGACCGTATGACCTTGTGAACCCATTTGTCTTGAAAACTGTGGAGCCACGGGTCCGGGAACCGGCAAACACACCTTGATCTGGGTGGGGGCGCACCTTCAGGCTGAAGCGGTCTTATCCTCAGGTCTGGAAGGACCGGATTTTTGCTTACCAGACCAGGGTCTCTTAAAACCCCCCGGGGGGGCTTTGGAGGACTTTGCCTTATCGCCCGTCCCGGAGGAGCGAAAAAACTTCTTGTGAGCTGTAAAGGAAGTTCCCTGTCTGCGACGAGGTTCCTTACCCTTATTAGCCTGTGGTAGAAAGGTGCTCTTGCCCCCAGTAAGATCCTTAATAATCTCATCCAAGGTAGCACCAAACAGGCGATCCCCTGAAAAGGGAGATCAGTCAATGCTTTTTTGGAAGCCTGATCCTCCGACCAGCACTTTAACCATAGCATGCGCCGGAGGACCACCGCCGAGATCGACACATGCCCCAGCAATGGGGCAGCGTCTAGTGCGGCGTCACAAACAAACTGTAGCCCCTGCACTATTTGCTCCAGCAACTCCGGCACGGCAGGAGGGAGACTTCTCCCCTCCAGGTCATGGCGTAATAGCTTGGCCCATTCCGTCAATGTCTGTGAAACCAGAGCAATGGTAAACACTGGCCTTAAGGCCGACCCTGCCAGGGAGAATATGGAACGAGACACAGATTCCGCCCTACGGTAAACTGGATCCCGAAAGGACGGGGAATCCTCCACCGGGATAACTGTAGCCTTATTTAGTCTGGAAACCGGCAGATCCACCACAGGTGGCACCGTCCATTTTTTAAGGAGGGGCTCTTCAAACGGGTAGCGCCTAGCAATCCGTTTAGGCATCCCAGGGGGTCATTTTGGATGGGCCCGCTGATCTTTAATAATATCATCAAAGCATTTGGGAAAGGGAAACACCTTTTCCACCTTGGAGGGCTTGCGAGTGCCAAAGGCAACCTCCGTCTGAACTGCCTCCACTGGTGCAACCTCCAGTTTTAGGGTCTCCCGGACTGACATAATCAGTGCGTCCACCAGTGCCTTGTCCTGTGCTATGGCAGAGGCAGGAAGATCATCCTCACTGTCAGAGGAGCGCGGGACATCAACCCTAAAGGAGAAACCCGCAGCAGCAGCGACCGGCTCAGGATCAGAGTCTGAGGCATCAGAAAAGACAGGGGTAGGCGGGGGTCATTTTTTAGCCCCCCGTTCCTGACAGGCCACCTCCACCCGGGACACAAATGACTCCAGGACCGCCAAAAGCTTATCAATGGTGAGTGGGGAATCGGAGGGTCCTGCGGCCACCTCGAGGGGATCAGATGGGGACTCATGTGCAGCAGGGTCCATGGCAACGCCAGGGGAACCTGTCAGCCAAAAATGACAAAATTGCAAAAAAAGAAAAAAAACTTTTTTTTTTTTTTTTCAAAAAGAATCCCCCAGCGCTACAGCTCCCCTCAGTGGTCACGTGCTCGAGACCCCCGCAGAGAGAGAAGAGAGACCCCCAAAAGGCTCACCACCTGATGCACCAGAGTTCAAAACAGGACTGCTCTCAGCGCTGTCTATCTGACAGAAAGTCCTTAGGGAGTGATTTTCCCGGGTCTAGGGAGGGGCTCCGCCCCCTTACACGCCCTCAGTAACTCCTACAGTTGCTCAGCTCTCAAGCAAGACGAGCTGGGTGTACCAAAATGGCCGCCTCCTATGCAGAGGACATAAAGGCTACAACAAAATGGCGGCCCGCAGAAAAATGGCGGCCTCCTGCGGTCCGCAGTGCCAACAGAGGACCCCGTGTGCCTACCCTACGGATCGATCGGTAGATGGGCCTGAAAGCACAGGTATTAACCCCCCCCCCGCACGATCGTTTTTAGGGCAACACCGGCGGCACCCCCCATATGTGGCCTGTAATCCACTAGTGAGGGAGGCAGATAGGTGGGGGTGCGTAACAGGACAGAGGGGAACCCGGAATCATGAGGGTCCGACCATCCCGGGGAGGGGCCCGCGTCCACCCCAAAACCCATCAGGGGGAGAGGGGGAACATTCTACTCACCATACCGGAACAGGCGGGCACCAACTCCTGACAGAACTCCTCTCCACCAAGGTGGGGGGCCTGTCGGCCAACACGGACGCCGCGATTCAGACTGGTCGTAGGTGACCTGGCGAGACGTTAAACTTGCGGGGCCAGTCCCCGCTCAGTGGGACTATGTCGCAGCCGACCCAGTGCGGAGCTAGGGCCTGCATGCACTCGTAGGCCGGCTGGGGTGACCATTGGATCTCAACATCCAGCCCGTCGCCCAGATCCAGCATAATTGCTTGAAGATCTCACAGGAACAACTGGAGAAAAAAAGCTAACTAAAAAAAGATTTATCTAAAAAAAGCTTGCCAGGACCAGAGATCCCAGCAAGGAACTTAGGTCCTTACTCCTGACTAGGCAGAAAAAAAACTGAAATCCTATAGCAGGGAGAGAGAGGATATACCCCCTGGGACTGCCCATAGGTGTGGCCAGAACTTTTTTCCTGCCTAGTGTCCTACTCCTGTAGGGGGCAGTATATCCCTACTGATATTAATCAAGAAGTCTGCGTCTGTCAATGAGCGACAGAGAAAAGTTGATTGCCGCCCTGTCTGCATATGTTACAGTGACATACACCCATTGCGTACTGTTGTATTGCCCTGTGCAATAAAAAAACATTTAGGGGCAAAAAAGGTTTATTGCGGCCCTGTCCGCATATGTTACAGTGAGATACACCCATTGGGTACTGTTGAATAGCGCCTTGGAATAAAAAAAAAAATTTAGGGGACCAAAAAAGTTGATTGAGGCCCTGTCTGCATATATTACAGTGAGATACACCCATTGCGTACTGTTGTATTGCGCCGTGCAATAAAAAAAAGATATTTAGGGGACCAAAAGAGTTTATTGCTGCCCTGTCCGCATATGTTACAGTGACATACACCCATTGCATACTGTTGAATTTCGCCTTGCAATAAAAAAACTATTTAGGGGACAAAATAAGTTGATTGCGGCCCTGTCTGCATATGTTACAGTGACATACACCCATTGCGTACTGTTGTATTGCGCGGTGCAATAAAAAAAAACATTTAGGGGCAAAAAAAGTTGATTGCGGCCCTGTCTGCATATGTTACAGTGAGATACACCCATTGAGTACTGTTGTATTGCGCCTTGCAATAAAAAAACAATTTAGGGGACCAAAAAAGTTCATTGTGGCCCTGTCTGCATTTGTTACAGTGAGATACACCCATTGCGTACTGTTGTATTGCGCCATGAAATAAAAAAAAATATTTAGGGGACCAAAAAAGTTGATTGTGGCCCTGTCTGCATATGTTACAGTGAGATACACCCATTGCGTACTGTTGAATGGTGCCGTGCAATAAAAAAAACAATTTAGGGGCAAAAAAATGTATTGCTGCCCTGTCCGCATATGTTACAGTGAGATACACCCATTGCGTACTGTTGAATTGTGCCTTGCAATAGAAAAAAATATTTAGGGGACAAAAAAAGTTGATTGCGGCCCTGTCTGTATATGTTACAGTGAGATACAACCATTGCGTACTGTTGAATTGCGCCTTGCAATAAAAAAAAAATATTTAGGGGGCCAAAAAAGTTGATTGCGGCCCTGTCTGCATATGTTACAGTGAGATATACCCATTGCGTACTGTTGTATTGCGCCTTGCAATAAAAAAACTATTTAGGGGACCAAAAGAGTTTATTGTTGCCCTGTCCGCATATGTTACAGTGACATACACCCATTGCGTACTGTTGAATTGCGCCTTGCAATAAAAAAAATATTTAGGGGACAAAAAAAGTTGATTGCGGCCCTGTCTGCATATGTTACAGTGAGATACACCCATTGCCTACTGTTGAATTGCGCCTTGCAATAAAAAAACTATTTAGGGGACCAAAAAAGTTTATTGCGGCCCTTTCTGCATATGTTACAGTGAGATACACCCATTACGTACTGTTGTATTGCGCCTTGCAATAAAAAAACTATTTAGGGGACCAAAAAAGTTGATTGCGCCCTGTCTGCATATGTTACAGTGAGATACACCCATTGTGTACTGTTGAATTGCACCTTGCAATAAAAAAAACTATTTAGGGGACAAAAAAAGTTGATTGCGGCCCTGCCTGCATATGTTACAGTGAGATACACCCATTGCGTACTGTTGAATTGCACCTTGCAATAAAAAAAAACTATTTAGGGGACCAAAAGAGTTTATTGCTGCACAGTCCGCATATGTTACAGTGACATACACCCATTGCATACTGTTGAATTGCACCTTGCAATAAAAAAACATTTAGGGGCAAAAAAGTTTATTGCGGCCCTGTCTGCATATGTTACAGTGAGATACACCCATTGCGTAATATTGAATTGCGCCTTGCAATAAAAAAAACTATTTAGGGGACCAAAAGTGTTTATTGCTGCTCAGTCCGCATGTTACAGTGAGATACACCCATTGCTTACTGTTGTATTGCGCCTTGCAATAAAAAACAGTTTAGGGGACCAAAAAAGTTAATTGCGGCCCTGTCTGCATATGTTACAGTGAGATACACCCATTGCGTGCCTTTGTATTGCGCCTTGAAAAAAAATATTTAGGGGACCAAAAAATTGGATTTTTGTAAGATCTTACCGTAAAATCCTTTTCTCTTAGCTCATTGACAGACGTAGTCCTCTTTGGTTCACATCAATAGGGTTATGCTGCCCTCTACAGGAGTAGGACTAGGCAGAAAGAAAAACGTTCTGGCTCCACCTTAGGGGCAGTCCCAGAGGGTATATCCTCTCTCTCTCTGCTACAGGATGTTAGTTCTGTCACAAAGCAGCAACAGAGAATTTAACCCAACCCAACTCAATGATAGAGGGGCGGGTACTACGTCTGTCAATGAGCTACGAGAAAAGGATTTTACGGTAAGATCTTAAAAAAATCCGATTTTCTCTGTCGCTCATTGACAGACGTAGTCCTCTTTGATTCACATCAATAGGGACGTCCCAAAGCAGTGCCACAAATGAGGGGTGGGATTGACAGAAATCAAAATCCAATCTAGAAGGCCCAACCAGAGCCAACCAGAAGTATCAAGGGACTCATCGAGCAAACAGTTGAGACCTACCCAACAAACCCTCGAGGTAGACCAACAGTCTCCTCAAACAGCGGCCTGCAGGAACCTTGCGGCCAAAAGAGGCATCTGACGATGCCCTCACATAAACCTTATACAATTTTGTAAAGGTATGAACCGACGACTAAGTAGTCGCCTTGAAAACCTGAACCACTAACGCCTGATGGCGGAAGGCCCAGGAAGCACTAAGCGCCTAAGTAGAGTGCGCCTTAACAGGGAACGGGGGATCCCGACCCTTAGATAGAATAAGCCTATACCACCGTCTGTCTGATCCATCTAAAGATGGTCACGGCAGAAACAGGCAACCCCTTCTTAGGGCCATCCGTGATCACAAACAGTGAATCCGTCTTACAAATTGAATCCGTAGTATTCAAATATATCCTGATCGCCCGAACTACATCCAAGGAATGCAACGCAAATTCTCGAGGATGATTGGGCTTAGGACATAGGAAGGACAATACAATGTCCTTATTCAAATGAAACCACCTTAGGAAGGAAGGATGGATTCGGATGAAGAACAACCTTATCCCTATGAACCACCAGATATGGGGACCAACAGGATAATGCAGCCAGTTCTGACACCCTGCGTGCAGAAGTGATAGCTACCAAGAAGGCCACCTTCTGGGATAAAGTAAGCAAGGGAATCTCCCTGATATTTTTAAAGAGAGGTTTCTGAAGAACCGACAGCACCAAATTAAGATCCCAGGGTGTGAACGGCGCGCGCACTGGCGGAGCCAGGTGTCGCACCCCCTGGATGAAATTCCGCACCAAGGAATGAGTAGCCAAAAACTTCTGAAAGAAGATAGCTAATGCTGAAAACTGACCCTTGATAACACTCAAGGCCAGCTTCTGCTCAACTCCCTGTTGCAGAAAAACCAATATTCGGGCCACCGAATAAGAACGTGGAGGGAACCCAAGGGATTCACACCACGCAATATAAGACTTCCATGTGCGATGATAAATCTTTCTGGAAGTCGCTTTCCTTGCTTTAACTAGAGTAGGAATAACTGAAGCTGACAAACCCTTGTCCTTCAGCACCTGGGTCTCAATAGCCAGGCCGTTAAAACCAGCGATCGTAAAGCAGGATGGAAGATCGGTCTCTGAGACAGCAGATCCTCCCTAAGAGGAAGTCGCCAAGGAACGTCTGCGACCAGCCTGACCAGGTCGGCGTACCAGGCCCGACTAGGTCAGTCCTGATCTACCAGGATAACTGTGATTCCCTCCACCTCTATCCTGGGAAGAAGCTTCGGCAGTAACTTTAGAGGAGGGAAGTAGCTGATACTGCCCCCAAGGGGCGATCAGCATGTCTGCGGTGTCTGCTAGAGGATAGTGGGAGCGAGCCACAAACCTCCGCACTTTCCTGTTGAGCTGAGATGCCAACAGCTCCCATTCGGGGTACCCCAACGGAGGCACAGTTGGTGGAATAGACCTGGATGAAGAGATCATTCCCCTTGATCCAGAATCTGATGGCTGAGATAATCTGCCTGCCAATTCACCCCCGGAATGAATACCGCAGAGAAAGCTGGAACAATCGTTCCGCTCAACGAAGAATGCTGGCCACTTCCATGGCCGCCAGGACACTCCTGGTGCCCCTTTGATGATTGACATAAGCCACTGCTGTGGCATTGTCCGACTGGATCCGAACCGGGCTGCCCTGGAGCTGCTCGGTCCAGTGAATCAGACAAAGTCTGATCGCTCTCAGTTTCAATACATTTATCGGTAACCTGGACTCTTCCAGGGACCAAAGCCCCTGAGCCGAGAATTTCTCCTCACCCGGATAGACTGGCATCCGTGGTGATAAGCGTCCAAATATTGGTAGGAATGACTTCCCCTGGCTGAGCATCGGAGACCGAAGCCACCAGAGCAGGGACTCCCTGGTCCGCTTGCTCAACCGGATCCGATTGTTCAGGGAATCTGGATTCTGGTTACACTTGAGAAGAATCTCTCCTTGAGGATTCGGGTATGGGACTGGGCAAATGGTACTGCTTCAAAGGAAGCCACCCTCAAACCCAGGACCCTCATGCAAGCCTGGATGTGTCTAAAATTAGACCCAAATATTCCAGCCTCCTGGTGGGAACCAAAGATGACTTCTGCAGGTTCACCAGCCACCCGAACTCTTGCAAAAGAGGTCATGGTGATCTCTAAGTTTAGTAATAGAGCCGCACGGAGCAGAAGATCGTCTAGGTGACCTAGAATCGATATGTCCCGTTGTCGTAACAACGCCAAGACTGGGGCCAACACCTTTGGGAAGACCCGGAGAGTCGAGGCGAGACCAAAGAGTAACGCCACAAACTGATAATGGTACTCTTCTACGGAAAAAAACGCAGGAAACGCTGATGTCCTGCATAAATAAGAAAGTGAAGATAGGCATCCTAGATGTCTATGGACGCCAGAAAATCCCCCTGACGCAGGGAGGCCGCTACTGTGCGAATGGACTCCATCTTGAATTTTTGTACCCTGACAAAAAAGTTTGAATGCCCTTAAGTCCAGAATTGGACGCACCTTGTCCTCTTTTCTGGGTATTGTGAAAATGTTTGAATAGAACCCTTGAAATGCTGTGTCCAAGGAACGTGGGCCACCACTCCTTGTTGCATTAAATCCGTGACTGCCCCCCGTAAGCTCTTAAGCGATCCGGGGATAGTCGAATATTGAAAAGGAAGAATCGCACTGGGAGAGATTGACCATATGACCTCGCAAACTATTTGTCCGAGGTTCTGGAAAGCCATGGATCCGGAAACCGGCGAAGACGTCCCCTTACCCCAGCTATGGGCGGGGGCGCACCTTCAGGCTTTAGTAGTCTTATCTTCAGGTCTGGAAGAGCCGGGCTTTTGCTTGCCCGACCAACGCCCTTAAAAAACCTCCCGAAGGAGTTTTGGAGGACTTTGCTTTTTTCGCCCGTGGGGCGAAAAAACTTTTTATGAGCGGAAAAAGAAGGCACCCGTCTCTGACGGGATCCTTTACCCTTAGTACTTTGTGGCAAGAAAGTGCTCTTTCCTCTAGTGAGATCCTTAATAATCTCATCTAAATTGGCCCCAAGATAGGCGCACACCCTGAAAAGGAAGATTTAACCAAAGCTTCCTTGGAGCCTTGGTCTGCCGACCAATATTTTAGCCACAGTGTACGCCTGAGGACCACTGCTGAAACTGATGCTCGCCCCAATAGTGGAGTGGCGTCTAGTGCAACGTCGCAGACAAACTGTAACTCTTGTATCATCTGTTCCACCAGATCTGATACCGCCTGGGGGATATCTCTCCCCTCTAAGCCACTTGGTCCATTCTAGACCAATAGCAATTACTGGTCTGAAAGTTGACCCAATTAGGGAAAAGATGGCGCGAGACACAGCTTCCACCTTACGATCATCTTTAAAGGATGGAGCATCCTCCAATAGGATAACCGTAGCTTTGTTCAATCTGGAGATTGGAAAATCCACCACAGATGGTACTATCCATCTCTTGAGGAATAATTCCTCGAACGGATAACGCCTATTAATGCGTTTAGGAAATAGTAGGGGCTCGTCTTGGATGACCCCATTCCTCCTTAGTTACATTACCGAAACACTTGGGTAAGGGAAATACTTTTACCATTTTGGTGCGTTTATTAGTACCAAATGGGATCTCAGTATCAGCTACTTCTGATGGTGTAACCTCCGAACATATACAATTAATGCGTTACTAACGCTTCCTCTCGGGCTATGGTAGATGCCGAAACATCTTCCTCACTGTCTGAAGAGACAGTACCCGAGTCACAAACCCCAGATGAGGTACCTGCAACTGCAGGAATAGGCTCAGACTCTGAATCTGAAGTTTCAGATGAAAATGGGGATAGGCGGGGGTCGCTTCCTTGCGCCCTGTCCCTGACAAGCCAATTCCACCCGGGATAGACAAAAAATTTCCAAAAACTGCTGACAATGACTCACTATTAACCACTTAAGCCCCGGAGGATTTGGCTGCTAAACGACCAGAGGGCATTTTGCGATTCGGCACTGCGTGACTTTAACGGACAATTGCGCGGTCGTGCGACGCTGTACCGAAACGAATTTGGCGTCCTTTTTTTCCCACAAACAGAGCTTTCTTTTGGTGGTATTTGATCACCTGTGCGATTTTTTGATCACGCGCTATAAACAAAAAAAGAGCGTAAATTTTGCAAAAATAGCAATATTTTTCCCTTTTTTTTATATGAAATTCCCCCCAAAAAAAATGTAAAAATCAAAATTTTTTAATATTTTCGGCCAATTTGTTTTATGCTACCTATGTTTGGTAAAAAAAATCGCAAAAAGCGTATTTTGATTGGTTTGCGCAAAAGTTATTGCGTTTACTAACAAAGGGAAAGATTTTTGTCATTTTTGTTGTTTTTTTTTTTAACGCGTAATGGCGGCGATCTGCGATTTTTTTTGCGGTACTGCGACATTGCGGCGGACAGATCGGACCCTTGACTGACATTTTTGACACTTTTGGGGTTACCAGTGACATTTCTACAGTAATCATTGCTATACATATGCACTGTTACTGTAAAAATGCACTGGTAGTGAAGGGGTTAACTTTATTTGAGAGGGAGGGGCTGTGTGTGTCCCTAGGGGCGTGATTCTAACTGTGATTGGCTGTGGCTTCAACTGTATGCAGAGTGATCAATGGATCTACATAGTAGATCCAGATGATCAGCTCTCATACAGAGAGGAGAATGACAGGCAGCTTGTTTACACAAGCTGCCTGACTATCTCCCTCTCCCCCGCCGATCGCAGAGTGGCCGGCGGCGATCGGGTCCGCCGGTCACGCGCGCGGGGGGGTCCGTGACCACGCGGGAGCGGGAGCGCGCCTCCGGCGGCGCGCGCTCGCTCCCTAAACCCTCACAGGCGAGCGACGTAGACCTACGTCACTTTGCCTGTGAGGGGCTGACCGCCCACGTAGATAGTCGTGCGGCGGTCGGCAAGTGGTTAAGTGGGGAACTGGAGGGTCCTGCAGCCACTTCGAGGGGATCAGGTGGAGATACATGTGTGGCAGGTCCATGTTAATCCAGGACACTTTGCCAGTAAAAAAAGAAAACATTTTTTTTTTTTTAAATAAATAAAAGAATACCCTTTTTTTTTTTTTTAAATAAAAAAATACCTTTTTTAATTCACCAGCGCAATAGCGCCCCTCAGCGTACCTGCTTTGGACCCCCACAGAGAAAGAGAGACCCCAAGGGCTCACCACCAGATGCAAAGAAGTTTCTTATTAAAACTGCTGTCAGCGTTCTCTTGTGCAGACTGGGAAGTCTTGCACTAGGTTTCCCGGGTGAAAGGAAGTGGCTCCGCCCCCTGTGTACGCCTTCCGGCGTTCCCAGCTGCTCCTCGAGGTTTGCTGGGCACATCAAACATGGCCACCCCCATGCAGGAGACAATAGGCTACGAAAAAATGGCGGCCTGCGTGACCTGCGGGCGGCTTGTGTAGACAATGCAGACATGCGGTCTACAACAAAATGGCGGCGGACTGCCGATCTAGCGTGGCTCCTCCAGTACAGCGGCCTGCATGCTTTGAAAACAGCTGATGGCGGCCTGCCGGCCTGCGGGAGTATGGCGATCTAAGGTAGGCTATACCTCCTATGTGTTTTACTATAGCAAATCGAACTCGGCTTCCTTGCTAGAGAACCCAAGGCTTGCTGAAGTATCAGCTCCCAAACCAAGCCTGCTGGAGTGTCAGCTCCTAAACCAAGGTTGCTAGAGTGTCAGCTCCCAAACCGAGGTTTGTTTAAAGTGTTAGCTCCCAAACCAAGCCTGCTGGAGTGTCAGCTCCCAAACCAGATCACACTATCACAGGGGATATGTGAACATGTCATAGGCTACAAGGGGGAACTTTAATGTCAGAAAGGATCCGACCATACACAGAGGGGCCCGTATCCCAAAGACCCCACAGGGGGAAGGGGGAACATTTACTCACCATACCGGCTGACGGCACCCTCTCTTCACAGTACCCTCTCCACCGGGGTGGGGGGCTGTCGACCAATACGGACGCCTTGACTCTCTGGTTCCTGGCGTCCAAGCGAGACGTTTAACTCGCAGGGTCAGTCCCCGTCCAATGGGACTATGTCGCGGCCGACCCAGCGCGGGGCTATGGTCTGCACGCGCTTGTAGTCGGAACCGGGGTGACCACTGGATCTCAACATCCAGCCCGTCGCCCGGCCCCGCATACTTACTTGAATGTGTCGCGGCCGACCCAGCGCGGAGCTATGGTCTGCGCGCGCTCGTAGGCCGGCTGGGGTGACCACTGGATCTCAACATCCAGCCCGTCGCCCAGATCCGGCGTGATTTGCTTGAAGATCTCACAGGAAAACTGGAGACAAAAAAACTACCTAAAAGGAAAACATTTTTCTAAAAAATCTTGCCAGGACCAGAGATCCCAGCAAGGAACTTAGGTCCTTACTCCTGACTAGACAGAAAAAAACTAACATCCTGTAGCAGAGAGAGAGAGGATATACCCTCTGGGACTGCCCCTAAGGTGGAGCCAGAACGTTTTTCTTTCTGCCTAGTCCTACTCCTGTAGAGGGCAGCATAACCCTATTGATGTGAATCAAAGAGGACTACGTCTGTCAATGAGCGACAGAGAAAAGTTGATTGCTGCCCTGTCTGCATATGTTACAGTGAGATACACCCATTGCGTACTGTTGAATTGCACCTTGCAATACAAAAAACTATTTAGGGGACAAAAAAAGTTGATTGTGGCCCTGTCTGCATATGTTAAAGTGACATACACCCATTGCGTACTGTTGTATTGTGCCGTGCAATAAAAAAACAATTTAGGGGCAAAAAAGTTTATTGCTGCCCTGTCCGCATATGTTACAGTGGGATACACCCATTGCGTACTGTTGTATTGCACCTGGCAATAAAAAAACTATTTAGGGGACCAAAAGAGTTTATTGCTGCCCTGTCCGCATATGTTACAGTGATATACACCCATTGCGTACTGTTGAATTACGCCTTGCAATAAAAAAACTATTTAGTGGACAAAAAAAGTTGATAGCGGCCCTGTCTGTATATGTTGCAGTGACATACAACCATTGTGTATTTTTGAATTGTGCCTTGCAATAAAAGAAAACTATTTAGGGGACCAAAAAAGTTGATTGCGGCCCTGTCTGCATATGTTACAGTGAGATATACCCATTGCCTACTGTTGTATTGCGCCTTGCAATAAAAAACAATTTAGGGGACCAAAAGAGTTTATTGCTGCCCTGCCCGCATATGTTACAGTGACATACACCCATTGCGTACTGTTGAATTGCGCCTTGCAATAAAAAAAATTTTAGGGGACAAAAAAAGTTGATTGCGGCCCTATCTGTATATGTTACAGTGAGATACAACCATTGCGTACTTTTGAATTGCGCCTTGCAATAAAAAAAAACTATTTAGGGGACCAAAAAAGTTGATTGCTGCCCTGTCTGCATATGTTACAGTGAGATACAACCATTGTGTACTTTTGAATTGCGCCTTGCAATAAAAAAAAAACTATTTAGGGGACCAAAAGAGTTTATTGCTGCCCTGTCCGCATATGTTACAGTGACATACACCCATTGCGTACTGTTGAATTGCGCCTTGCAATAAAAAAAAATTTTAGGGGACAAAAAAAGTTGATTGCTGCCCTGTCTGTATATGTTACAGTGAGATACAACCATTGCGTACTTTTGAATTGCGCCTTGCAATAAAAAAAAAACTATTTAGGGGACCAAAAGAGTTTATTGCTGCCCTGTCCGCATATGTTACAGTGACATACACCCATTGCGTACTGTTGAATTGCGCCTTGCAATAAAAAAAAATTTTAGGGGACAAAAAAAGTTGATTGCTGCCCTGTCTGTATATGTTACAGTGAGATACAACCATTGCGTACTTTTGAATTGCGCCTTGCAATAAAAAAAAACTATTTAGGGGACCAAAAAAGTTGATTGCGGCCCTGTCTGCATATGTTACAGTGAGATATACCCATTGCCTACTGTTGTATTGCGCCTTGCAATAAAAAAACTATTTAGGGGACCAAAAGAGTTTATTGCTGCCCTGTCCGCATATGTTACAGTGACATACACCCATTGCGTACTCTTGAATTGCACCTTGCAATAAAAAAAACTATTTAGGGGACAAAATAAGTTGATTGCAGCCCTCTCTGCATATGTTACCGTGACATACAACCATTGTGTAATGTTGTATTGCGCCGTGCAATAAAAAAACATTTAGGGGCAAAAAAAGTTTATTGCGGCCCTGTCTGCATATGTTACAGTGAGATACACCCATTGGGTACTGTTGAATTGCGCCTTGCAATAAAAAAAACTATTTTGGGGACCAAAAAAGTTGATTGCGGCCCTGTCTGCATATGTTACAGTGACATACACCCATTGCGTACTGTTGAATTGCACCTTGCAATAAAAAAAAAAACTATTTAGGGGACAAAAAAAGTTGATTGCAGCCCTGTCTGCATATGTTACAGTGACATACACCCATTGCGTACTTTTGAATTGCGCCTTGCAATAAAAGAAAACTATTTAGGGGACCAAAAAAGTTGATTGCGGCCCTGTCTGCATATGTTACAGTGAGATATACCCATTGCCTACTGTTGTATTGCGCCTTGCAATAAAAAAACTATTTAGGGGACCAAAAGAGTTTATTGCTGCCCTGTCCGCATATGTTACAGTGACATACACCCATTGCGTACTGTTGAATTGCGCCTTGCAATAAAAAAATTTTAGGGGACAAAAAAAGTTGATTGCGGCCCTGTCTGTATATGTTACAGTGAGATACAACCATTGCGTACTTTTGAATTGCGCCTTGCAAAAAAAAAACTATTTAGGGGACCAAAAAAGTTGATTGCGGCCCTGTCTGCATATGTTACAGTGAGATATACCCATTGTGTACTGTTGTATTGCGCCTTGCAATAAAAAAACTATTTAGGGGACCAAAAGAGTTTATTGCGGCCCTGTCCGCATATGTTACAGTGACATACACCCATTGCGTACTCTTGAATTGCACCTTGCTATAAAAAAAACTATTTAGGGGACAAAATAAGTTGATTGTGGCCCTGTCTGCATATGTTAAAGTGACATACACCCATTGCGTACTGTTGTATTGTTCCGTTCAAAAAAAAAACAATTTAGGGGCAAAAAAGTTTATTGCTGCCCTGTCCGCATATGTTACAGTGGGATACACCCATTGCGTACTGTTGTATTGCACCTGGCAATAAAAAAACGATTTAGGGGACCAAAAGAGTTTATTGCTGCCCTGTCCGCATATGTTACAGTGATATACACCCATTGCGTACTGTTGAATTGCACCTTGCAATAAAAAAACTATTTAGGTGACAAAAAAAGTTAATTGCGGCCCTGTCTGTATATGTTGCAGTGACATACAACCATTGCGTACTTTTGAATTGCGCCTTGCAATAAAAGAAAACTATTTAGGGGACCAAAAAAGTTGATTGCGGCCCTGTCTGCATATGTTACAGTGAGATATACCCATTGCGTACTGTTGTATTGCGCCTTGCAATAAAAAAACTATTTAGGGACCAAAAGAGTTTATTGCTGCCCTGTCCGCATATGTTACAGTGACATACACCCATTGCGTACTGTTGAATTGCGCCTTGCAATAAAAAAAATTTTAGGGGACAAAAAAAATTGATTGCGGCCCTGTCTGTATATGTTACAGTGAGATACAACCATTGCGTACTTTTGAATTGCGCCTTGCAATAAAAAAAAAACTATTTAGGGGACCAAAAGAGTTTATTACTGCCCTGTCCGCATATGTTACAGTGACATACACCCATTGCGTACTGTTGAATTGCGCCTTTCAATAAAAAAAAATTTTAGGGGACAAAAAAATTGATTGCTGCCCTGTCTGTATATGTTACAGTGAGATACAACCATTGCGTACTTTTGAATTGCGCCTTGCAATAAAAAAAAACTATTTAGGGGACCAAAAAAGTTAATTGCGGCCCTGTCTGCATATGTTACAGTGAGATATACCAATTGCGTACTGTTGTATTGCGCCTTGCAATAAAAAAACTATTTAGGGGACCAAAAGAGTTTATTGCTGCCCTGTCCGCATATGTTACAGTGACATACACCCATTGCGTACTCTTGAATTGCACCTTGCAATAAAAAAAACTATTTAGGGGACAAAATAAGTTGATTGCGGCCCTTTCTGCATATGTTACAGTGAGATACAACCATTGTGTACTTTTGAATTGCGCCTTGCAATAAAAAAAAACTATTTAGGGGACCAAAAGAGTTTATTGCTGCCCTGTCCGCATATGTTACAGTGACATACACCCATTGCGTACTGTTGAATTGCGCCTTGCAATAAAAAAAATTTTTAGGGGACAAAAAAATTGATTGCTGCCCTGTCTGTATATGTTACAGTGAGATACAACCATTGCGTACTTTTGAATTGCGCCTTGCAATAAAAAAAAACTATTTAGGGGACCAAAAAAGTTAATTGCGGCCCTGTCTGCATATGTTACAGTGAGATATACCCATTGCGTACTGTTGTATTGCGCCTTGCAATAAAAAAACTATTTAGGGGACCAAAAGAGTTTATTGCTGCCCTGTCCGCATATGTTACAGTGACATACACCCATTGCGTACTCTTGAATTGCACCTTGCAATAAAAAAAACTATTTAGGGGACAAAATAAGTTGATTGCAGCCCTTTCTGCATATGTTACAGTGACATACAACCATTGCGTACTGTTGTATTTTGCCGTGCAATAAAAAAACATTTAGGGGCAAAAAAAGTTTATTGCGGCCCTGTCTGCATATGTTACAGTGAGATACACCCATTGGGTACTGTTGAATTGCGCCTTGCAATAAAAAAAACTATTTTGGGGACCAAAAAAGTTGATTGCGGCCCTTTCTGCATATTTTACAGTTAAATACACCCATTGCGTACTGTTGAATTGCGCCTTGCAATAAAAAAAATATTTAGGGGACAAAAAAAGTTGATTGCGGCCCTGTCTGCATATGTTACAGTGACATACACCCATTGCGTACTGTTCAATTGCACCTTGCAATAAAAAAAAACTATTTAGGGGACAAAAAAAGTTAATTGCGGCCCTGTCTGTATATGTTGCAGTGAGATACAACCATTGCGTACTTTTGAATTGCGCCTTGCAATAAAAAAAAAACTATTAAGGGGGCCAAAAAAGTTGATTGCGGCCCTGTCTGCATATGTTACAGTGAGATACAACCATTGCGTACTTTTGAATTGCGCCTTGCAATAAAAAAAAACTATTTAGGGGACCAAAAAAGTTTATTGCTGCCCTGTCCGCATATGTTACAGTAACATACACCCATTGCGTACTGTTGAATTGCGCCTTGCAATAAAAAATTTTTTAGGGGACAAAAAAAGTTGATTGCTGCCCTGTGTGTATATGTTACAGTGAGATACAACCAATGCGTACTTTTGAATTGCGCCTTGCAATAAAAAAAAAATATTTAGTGGACCAAAAAAGTTGATTGCGGCCCTGTCTGCATATGTTACAGTGAGATATACCCATTGCGTACTGTTGTATTGCGCCTTGCAATAAAAAAACTATTTAGGGGACCAAAAGAGTTTATTGCGGCCCTGTCCGCATATGTTACAGTGACATACACCCATTGCGTACTCTTGAATTGCACCTTGCTATAAAAAATCTATTTAGGGGACAAAATAAGTTGATTGCGGCCCTCTCTGCATATGTTACAGTGACATACAACCATTGCGTACTGTTGTATTTCGCCGTGCAATAAAAAAACATTTAGGGGCAAAAAAAGTTTATTGCGGCCCTGTCTGCATATGTTACAGTGAGATACACCCATTGGGTACTGTTGAATTGCGCCTTGCAATAAAAAAAACTATTTTGGGGACCAAAAAAGTTGATTGCGGCCCTATCTGCATATGTTACAGTGACATACACCCATTGCGTACTGATGAATTGCGCCTTGCAATAAAAAAACTATTTAGGGGACCAAAAAATTGATTGCGGCCCTGTCTGCATATGTTACAGTGAAATACACCCATTGCGTACTGTTGAATTGCACCTTGCAATAAAAAAAATATTTAGGGGACAAAAAAAGTTGATTGCGGCCCTGTCTGCATATGTTACAGTGACATACACCCATTGCGTACTGTTGAATTGCACCTTGCAATAAAAAAAACTATTTAGGGGACAAAAAAAGTTGATTGCGGCCCTGTCTGCATATGTTACAGTGACATACACCCATTGCGTACTGTTAAATTGCGCCTTGCAATAAAAAAAAATATTTAGGGGACATAAAAAGTTGATTGCGGCCCTGTTACAGTGAGATACACCCATTGCGTACTGTTGAATTGCGCCTTGCAATAAAAAAAATTTTAGGGGACAAAAAAAGTTGATTGCTGCCCTGTCTGTATACGTTACAGTGAGATACAACCATTGCGTACTTTTGAATTGCGCCTTGCAATAAAAAAAAAATATTTAGGGGACCAAAAAAGTTGATTGCGGCCCTGTCTGCATATGTTACAGTGACATACACCCATTGCGTACTGTTGAATTGCGCCTTGCAATAAAAAAAACATTTAGGGGCAAAAAAAGTTTATTGCAGCCCTGTCCGCATATGTTACAGTGAGAAACACCCATTGCTTGCTGTTGTATTGCGCCTTGCAATAAAAAACAGTTTAGGGGACCAAAAAAGTTGATTGCGGCCCTGTCTGCATATGTTACAGTGAGATACACCCATTGCGTACTCTTGAATTGCACCTTGCTATAAAAAAAACTATTTAGGGGACATAAAAAGTTGATTGCGGCCCTGTCTGCATATGTTACAGTGAGACACACCCATTGCGTACGGTTGAATTGCGCCTTGCAATAAAAGAAAATATTTAGGGGACCAAAAAAGTTGATTGTGGCCCTGTCTGCATATGCTAAAGTGAGATACACTCATTGCGTACTGTTGTATTGCGCCTTGCAATAAAGAAACGATTTAGGGGACCAAAACAGTTGATTGCAGCCCTGTCTGCATATGTTACAGTGAGATACACCCATTGCGTACTGTTGAATTGCACCTTGCAATAAAAAAAACTATTTAGGGGACAAAAAAAGTTGATTGCGGCCCTGTCTGCATATGTTACAGTGACATACACCCATTGCGTACTGTTGTATTGTGCCGTGCAAAAAAAAAAACAATTTAGGGGCAACAAAAGTTTATTGCTGCCCTGTCCGCATATGTTACGGTGAGATACACCCATTGCGTACTGTTGTATTGCACCTTGCAATAAAAAAAACTATTTAGGGTACCAAAAAAGTTGATTGCCGCCCTGTCTGCATATGTTACAGTGAGATACACCGATTGCGTACTGTTGAATTGCGCCTTGCAATAAAAAAACTATTTAGGGGACAAAAAAAGTTTAATGCGGCCCTGTCTGCATAGGTCACAGTGAGATATACCCATTGCGTACTGTTGTATTGCGCCTTGCAATAAAAAAACTATTTAGGGGACCAAAAAAGTTGATTGCTGCCCTGTCCGCATATGTTACAGTGATATACACCCATTGCGTACTGTTGAATTACGCCTTGCAATAAAAAAACTATTTAGGGGACAAAAAAAGTTGATTGCGGCCCTGTCTGTATATGTTGCAGTGACATACAACCATTGCGTACTTTTGAATTGCGCCTTGCGATAAAAGAAAACTATTTAGGGGACCAAAAAAGTTGATTGCGGCCCTGTCTGCATATGTTACAGTGAGATATACCCATTGCCTACTGTTGTATTGCGCCTTGCAATAAAAAAACAATTTAGGGGACCAAAAGAGTCTATTGCTGCCCTGTCCGCATATGTTACAGTGACATACACCCATTGCGTACTGTTGAATTGCGCCTTGCAATAAAAAAAATTTTAGGGGACAAAAAAAGTTGATTGCTGCCCTGTCTGTATATGTTACAGTGAGATACAACCATTGCGTACTTTTGAATTGCGCCTTGCAATAAAAAAAAACTATTTAGGGGACCAAAAAAGTTAATTGCGGCCCTGTCTGCATATGTTACAGTGACATACACCCATTGCGTACTGTTAAATTGCGCCTTGCAATAAAAAAACTATTTAGGGGAATAAAAGAGTTTATTGCTGCCCTGTCCGCATATGTTAGTGACATACACCCATTGCGTACTGTTGAATTGCGCCTTGCAGTAAAAAAAAAACTATTTAGGGGACAAAATAAGTTGATTGCGGCCCTGTCTGTATATGTTACAGTGAGATACAACCATTGCGTACTTTTGAATTGCGCCTTGCAATAAAAAAAAAACTATTTAGGGGACCAAAAAAGTTGATAGCGGCCCTGTCTGCATATGTTACAGTGAGATACAACCATTGCGTACTTTTGAATTGCGCTTTGCAATAAAGAAAAACTATTTAGGGGACCAAAAGAGTTTATTGCTGCCCTGTCCGCTTATGTTAAAGTAACATACACCCATTGCGTGCTGTTGAATTGCGCCTTGCAATAAAAAAAATTTTAGGGGACAAAAAAACTTGATTGCTGCCCTGTCTGTATATGTTACAGTGAGATACAACCATTGCGTACTTTTGAATTGCGCCTTGCAATAAAAAAAAACTATTTAGGGGACCAAAAAAGTTGATTGCGGCCCTGTCTGCATATGTTACAGTGAGATATACCCATTGTGTACTCTTGAATTGCACCTTGCTATAAAAAAAACTATTTAGGGGACAAAATAAGTTGATTGCGGCCCTCTCTGCATATGTTACAGTGACATACAACCATTGCATACTGTTGTATTGTGCCGTGCAATAAAAAAACATTTAGGGGCAAAAAAAGTTTATTGCAGCCCTGTCTGCATATGTTACAGTGAGATACACCCATTGGGTACTGTTGAATTGCGCCTTGCAAGAAAAAAAACTATTTTGGGGACCAAAAAAGTTGATTGCGGCCCTGTCTGCATATGTTACAGTGACATACACCGATTGCGTACTGTTGAATTGCGCCTTGCAATAAAAAAAATATTTAGGGGACAAAAAAAGGTGATTGCGGCCCTGTCTGCATAAGTTACAGTGACATACACCCATTGCGTACTGTTGAATTGCACCTTGCAATAAAAAAAACTATTTAGGGGACAAAAAAAGTTGATTGCGGCCCTGTCTGCATATGTTACAGTGACATACACCCATTGCGTACTGTTAAATTGCGCCTTGCAATAAAAAAAAATATTTAGGGGACATAAAAAGTTGATTGTAGCCCTGTCTGCATATGTTACGGTGAGATACACCCATTGCGTACTGTTGAATTGAGCCTTGCAATAAAAAAAAATTTTAGGGGACAAAAAAAGTTGATTGCTGCCCTGTCTGTATACGTTACAGTGAGATACAACCATTGCGTACTTTTGAATTGCGCCTTGCAATAAAAAAAAAATATTTAGGGGACCAAAAAAGTTGATTGCGGCCCTGTCTGCATATGTTACAGTGACATACACCCATTGCGTACTGTTGAATTGCGCCTTGCAATAAAAAAACATTTAGGGGCAAAAAAAGTTTATTGCAGCCCTGTCCGCATATGTTTCAATGAGATACACCCATTGCTTACTGTTGTATTGCGCCTTGCAATAAAAAACAGTTTAGGGGACCAAAAAAGTTGATTGCGGCCCTGTCTGCATATGTTACAGTGAGATACACCCATTGCTTACTATTGAATTGCGCCTTGCAATAAAAAAAGAAAATATTTAGGGGACCAAAAAAGTTCATTGCGGCCCTGTCTGCATATGTTACAGTGAGATACACCCATTGCGTGCTGTTGTATTGCGCCTTGAAAAAAATATTTAGGGGACATAAAAAGTTGATTGCGGCCCTGTCTGCATATGTTACAGTGAGATACACCCATTGCGTACGGTTGAATTGCGCCTTGCAATAAAAGAAAATATTTAGGGGACCAAAAAAGTTGATTGTGGCCCTGTCTGCATATGTTAAAGTGAGATACACTCATTGCGTACTGTTGTATTGCGCCTTGCAATAAAGAAACGATTTAGGGAACCAAAACAGTTGATTGCAGCCCTGTCTGCATATGTTACAGTGAGATACACCCATTGCGTACTGTTGAATTGCACCTTGCAATAAAAAAAACTATTTAGGGGACAAAAAAAGTTGATTGCGGCCCTGTCTGCATATGTTACAGTGACATACACCCATTGCGTACTGTTGAATTGCGCCTTGCAGTAAAAAAAAAACTATTTAGGGGACAAAATAAGTTGATTGCGGCCCTGTCTGTATATGTTACAGTGAGATACAACCATTGCGTACTTTTGAATTGCGCCTTGCAATAAAAAAAAAACTATTTAGGGGACCAAAAAAGTTGAAAGCGGCCCTGTCTGCATATGTTACAGTGAGATACAACCATTGCGTACTTTTGAATTGCGCTTTGCAATAAAGAAAAACTATTTAGGGGACCAAAAGAGTTTATTGCTGCCCTGTCCGCTTATGTTACAGTAACATACACCCATTGCGTGCTGTTGAATTGCGCCTTGCAATAAAAAAATTTTTAGGGGACAAAAAAACTTGATTGCTGCCCTGTCTGTATATGTTACAGTGAGATACAACCATTGCGTACTTTTGAATTGCGCCTTGCAATAAAAAAAAACTATTTAGGGGACCAAAAAAGTTGATTGCGGCCCTGTCTGCATATGTTACAGTGAGATATACCCATTGCGTACTCTTGAATTGCACCTTGCTATAAAAAAAACTATTTAGGGGACAAAATAAGTTGATTGCGGCCCTCTCTGCATATGTTACAGTGACATACAACCATTGCATACTGTTGTATTGCGCCGTGCAATAAAAAAACATTTAGGGGCAAAAAAAGTTTATTGCGGCCCTGTCTGCATATGTTACAGTGAGATACACCCATTGGGTACTGTTGAATTGCGCCTTGCAATAAAAAAAACTATTTTGGGGACCAAAAAAGTTGATTGCGGCCCTGTCTGCATATGTTACAGTGACATACACCGATTGCGTACTGTTGAATTGCGCCTTGCAATAAAAAAAATATTTAGGGGCAAAAAAAGGTGATTGCGGCCCTGTCTGCATAAGTTACAGTGACATACACCCATTGCGTACTGTTGAATTGCACCTTGCAATAAAAAAAACTATTTAGGGGACAAAAAAAGTTGATTGCGGCCCTGTCTGCATATGTTACAGTGACATACACCCATTGCGTACTGTTAAATTGCGCCTTGCAATAAAAAAAAATATTTAGGGGACATAAAAAGTTGATTGCGGCCCTGTCTGCATATGTTACGGTGAGATACACCCATTGCGTACTGTTGAATTGTGCCTTGCAATAAAAAAAATTTTAGGGGACAAAAAAAGTTGATTGCTGCCCTGTCTGTATACGTTACAGTGAGATACAACCATTGCGTACTTTTGAATTGCGCCTTGCAATAAAAAAAAAAATATTTAGGGGACCAAAAAAGTTGATTGCGGCCCTGTCTGCATATGTTACAGTGACATACACCCATTGCGTACTGTTGAATTGCGCCTTGCAATAAAAAAACATTTAGGGGCAAAAAAAGTTTATTGCAGCCCTGTCCGCATATGTTACAGTGAGATACACCCATTTCTTACTGTTGTATTGCGCCTTGCAATAAAAAACAGTTTAGGGGACCAAAAAAGTTGATTGCGGCCCTGTCTGCATATGTTACAGTGAGATACACCCATTGCTTACTATTGAATTGCGCCTTGCAATAAAAAAAGAAAATATTTAGGGGACCAAAAAAGTTCATTGCGGCCCTGTCTGCATATGTTACAGTGAGATACACCCATTGCGTGCTGTTGTATTGCGCCTTGAAAAAAAATATTTAGGGGACATAAAAAGTTGATTGCGGCCCTGTCTGCATATGTTACAGTGAGATACACCCATTGCGTACGGTTGAATTGCGCCTTGCAATAAAAGAAAATATTTAGGGGACCAAAAAAGTTGATTGTGGCCCTGTCTGCATATGTTAAAGTGAGATACACTCATTGCGTACTGTTGTATTGCGCCTTGCAATAAAGAAACGATTTAGGGGACCAAAACAGTTGATTGCAGCCCTGTCTGCATATGTTACAGTGACATACAACCATTGCGTACTGTTGAATTGCACCTTGCAATAAAAAAAAACTATTTAGGGGACAAAAAATGTTGATTGCAGCCCTGTCTGCATATGTTACAGTGACATACACCCATTGCGTACTGTTAAATTGCGCCTTGCAATAAAAAAACTATTTAGGGGACAAAAAAAGTTGATTGCGGCCCTGTCTGTATATGTTGCAGTGACATACAACCATTGCGTACTTTTGAATTGCGCCTTGCAATAAAAGAAAACTATTTAGGGGACCAAAAAAGTTGATTGCGGCCCTGTCTGCATATGTTATAGTGAGATATACCCATTGCCTACTGTTGTATTGCGCCTTGCAATAAAAAAACAATTTAGGGGACCAAAAGAGTTTATTGCTGCCCTGTCCGCATATGTTACAGTGACATACACCCATTGCGTACTGTTGAATTCCGCCTTGCAATAAAAAAAATTTTAGGGGACAAAAAAAGTTGATTGCTGCCCTGTCTGTATATGTTACAGTGAGATACAACCATTGCGTACTTTTGAATTGCGCCTTGCAATAAAAAAAACTATTTAGGGGACCAAAAAAGTTGATTGCGGCCCTGTCTGCATATGTTACAGTGAGATACAACCATTGTGTACTTTTGAATTTCGCCTTACAATAAAAAAAAAACTATTTAGGGGACCAAAAGAGTTTATTGCTGCCCTGTCCGCATATGTTACAGTGACATACACCCATTGCGTACTGTTGAATTGCACCTTGCAATAAAAAAAAAATTTAGGGGACAAAAAAAGTTGATTGCTGCCCTGTCTGTATATGTTACAGTGAGATACAACCATTAAGTACTTTTGAATTGCGCCTTGCAATAAAAAAAAAACTATTTAGGGGACCAAAAAAGTTAATTGCGGCCCTGTCTGCATATGTTACAGTGAGATATACCCATTGCGTACTGTTGTATTTGCAATAAAAAAACTATTTAGGGGACCAAAAGAGTTTATTGCTGCCCTGTCCGCATATGTTACAGTGACATACACCCATTGCGTACTCTTGAATTGCACCTTGCAATAAAAAAAACTATTTAGGGGACAAAATAAGTTGATTGCGGCCCTGTCTGCATATGTTACAGTGACATACAACCATTGCGTACTGTTGTATTGCGCCGTGCAATAAAAAAACATTTAGGGGCAAAAAAAGTTTATTGCGGCCCTGTTTGCATATGTTACAGTGAGATACACCCATTGGGTGGGTACTGTTGAATTGCGCCTTGCAATAAAAAAAACTATTTTGGGGACCAAAAAAGTTGATTGCGGCCCTGTCTGCATATGTTACAGTGACATACACCCATTGCGTACTGTTGAATTGCGCCTTGCAATAAAAAAAATTATTTAGGGGACAAAAAAAGTTGATTGCGGCCCTGTCTGCATATGTTACAGTGACATACACCCATTGCGTACTGTTGAATTGCACCTTGCAATAAAAAAACTATTTAGGGGACAAAAAAAGTTGATTGCGGCCCTGTCTGCATATGTTACAGTGACATACACCCATTGCGTACTGTTAAATTGCGTCTTGCAATAAAAAAACTATTTAGGGGACAAAAAAAGTTGATTGCGGCCCTGTCTGTATATGTTGCAGTGACATACAACCATTGCGTACTTTTGAATTGCGCCTTGCAATAAAAGAAAACTATTTAAGGGACCAAAAAAGTTGATTGCGGCCCTGCCTGCATATGTTACAGTGAGATATACCCATTGCCTATATTTGTATTGCGCCTTGCAATAAAAAAACTATTTAGGGGACCAAAAGAGTTTATTGCTGCCCTGTCCGCATATGTTAGTGACATACACCCATTGCGTACTGTTGAATTGCGCCTTGCAATAAAAAAAATTTTAGGGGACAAAAAAAGTTGATTGCGGCCCTGTCTGTATATGTTACAGTGAGATACAACCATTGCGTACTTTTGAATTGCGCCTTGGAATAAAAAAAAAACTATTTAGGGGACCAAAAGAGTTTATTGCTGCCATTTCCGCATATGTTACAGTAACATACACCCATTGCGTACTGTTGAATTGCGCCTTGCAATAAAAAAAAATTTAGGGGACAAAAAAACTTGATTGCTGCCCTGTCTGTATATGTTACAGTGAGATACAACTATTGCGTACTTTTGAATTGCGCTTTGCAATAAAGAAAAACTATTTAGGGGACCAAAAAAGTTGATTGTGGCCCTGTCTGCATATGTTAAAGTGAGATACACTCATTGCGTACTGTTGTATTGCGCCTTGCAATAAAGAAACGATTTAGGGGACCAAAACAGTTGATTGTAGCCCTGTCTGCATATGTTACAGTGAGATACACCCATTGCGTACTGTTGAATTGCACCTTGCAATAAAAAAAACTATTTAGGGGACAAAAAAAGTTGATTGCCGCCCTGTCTGCATATGTTACAGTGACATACACCCATTGCGTACTGTTGTATTGTGCCGTGCAAAAAAAAAAAACAATTTAGGGGCAACAAAAGTTTATTGCTGCCCTGTCCGCATATGTTACGGTGAGATACACCCATTGCGTACTGTTGTATTGCACCTTGCAATAAAAAAAACTATTTAGGGGACAAAAAAAGTTTATTGCGGCCCTGTCTGCATAGGTCACAGTGAGATATACCCATTGCGTACTGTTGTATTGCGCCTTGCAATAAAAAAACTATTTAGGGGACCAAAAAAGTTGATTGTGGCCCTGTCTGCATATGTTAAAGTGAGATACACTCATTGCGTACTGTTGTATTGCGCCTTGCAATAAAGAAACGATTTAGGGGACCAAAACAGTTGATTGTAGCCCTGTCTGCATATGTTACAGTGAGATACACCCATTGCGTACTGTTGAATTGCACCTTGCAATAAAAAAAACTATTTAGGGGACAAAAAAAGTTGATTGCGGCCCTGTCTGCATATGTTACAGTGACATACACCCATTGCGTACTGTTGTATTGTGCCGTGCAAAAAAAAAAAACAATTTAGGGGCAACAAAAGTTTATTGCTGCCCTGTCCGCATATGTTACGGTGAGATACACCCATTGCGTACTGTTGTATTGCACCTTGCAATAAAAAAAACTATTTAGGGGACAAAAAAAGTTTATTGCGGCCCTGTCTGCATAGGTCACAGTGAGATATACCCATTGCGTACTGTTGTATTGCGCCTTTCAATAAAAAAACTATTTAGGGGACCAAAAAAGTTGATTGCGGCCCTGTCTGCATATGTTACAGTGACATACACCCATTGCGTACTGTTGAATTGCACCTTGCAATAAAAAAAAACTATTTAGGGGACAAAAAAAGTTGATTGCGGCCCTGTCTGCATATGTTACAGTGACATACACCCATTGCGTACTGTTAAATTGCGCCTTTTAATAAAAAAAAATATTTAGGGGACATAAAAAGTTGATTGCGGCCCTGTCTGCACATGTTACAGTGAGATACACCCATTGCGTACTTTTGAATTGCGCCTTGCAATAAAAAAAAAACTATTTAGGGGACCAAAAAAGTTGATTGCGGCCCTGTCTACATATGTTACAGTGAGATACACCCATTGCGTACTGTTGAATTGCGCCTTGCAATAATAAAAAACTATTTAGGGGACAAAAGAGTTTATTGCGGCCCTGTCTGCATATGTTACAGTGAGATATACCCATTGCCTACTGTTGTATTGCGCCTTGCAATAAAAAAAACATTTAGGGGCAAAAAAAGTTTATTGCGGCCCTGTCCGCATATGTTAAAGTGAGATACACCCATTGGGTACTGTTGAATAGCGCCTTGCAATAAAAAAAAAAATATTTAGGGGACCAAAAATGTTCATTGCGGCCCTGTCTGCATATTTTACAGTGAGATACACCCATTGCGTACTGTTGAATTGCACCTTGCAATAAAAAAAAATATTTAGGGGACCAAAAATGTTCATTGTGGCCCTGTCTGCATATTTTACAGTGAGATACACCCATTGCGTACTGTTGAATTGTGCCTTGCAATAAAAAAACAATTTCGGGGACAAGAGAGTTTATTGCTGCCCTGTCCATATATGTTACAGTGAGATATACCCATTGCGTACTGTTGTATTGTGCCTTGCAATAAAAAAAAAACTATTTAGGGTACCAAAAAAGTTAATTGCCGCCCTGTCTGCATATGTTACAGTGAGATACACCCATTGCGTACTGTGGAATTGCACCTTGCAATAAAAAAAACTATTTAGGGGACAAAAAAAAGTTGATTGCGGCCCTGTCTGCATATGTTACAGTGACATACACCCATTGCGTACTGTTGTATTGTGCCGTGCAAAAAAAAAACAATTTAGGGGCAAAAAAGTTTATTGCTGCCCTGTCCGCATATGTTACAGTGAGATACACCCATTGCGTACTGTTGTATTGCGCCTTGCAATAAAAAAACTATTTAGGGGACCAAAAAAGTTGATTGCGGCCCTGTCTGCATATGTTACAGTGAGATACACCCATTGCGTACTGTTGAATTGTGCCTTGCAATAAAAAAACTATTTAGAGGACAAAAGAGTTTATTGCTGCCCTGTCCGCATATGTTACAGTGAGATATACCCATTGCGTACTGTTGTATTGCGCCTTGCAATAAAAAAAACTATTTAGGGTACCAAAAAAGTTGATTGCCGCCCTGTCTGCATATGTTACAGTGAGATACACCGATTGCGTACTGTTGAATTGCGCCTTGCAATAAAAAAACTATTTAGGGGACCAAAAAAAGTTGATTGCGGCCCTGTCTGCATATGTTACAGTGAGATACACCCATCGTTGAATTGCGCCTTGCAATAAAAAAACTATTTAGGGGACAAAAAAAGTTTATTGCGGCCCTGTCTGCATATGTTACAGTGACATACACCCATTGCGTACTGTTATATTGCGCCTTGCAATTAAAAAAACTATTAAGGGGACCAAAATAGTTCATTGCGGCCCTGTCTGCATATGTTACAGTGAGATACACCCATTGCGTAATGTTGAATTGCGCTTTGCAATAAAAAAAAATATTTAGGGGACCAAAAAAAATGGATTTTTGTAAAATCTTACCGTAAAATCCTTTTCTCTTAGCTCATTGACAGACGTAGTCCTCGGTGATTCAACACCCTCGGGTTATGCTGCCCTCTACAGGAGTAGGACTAGACAGGAAAGAAAACGTTCTGGCCACACCCTAGGGGCAGTCCCAGAGGGTATATCCTCTCACTTCCTGCTCTAGCAAATCAGTTATGTCACAAAGCAGTGTTTAGAGAATTTAACCCAACCCAACTCAAAAACAGAGGGGCGGGTACTACGTCTGTCAATGAGTTAAGAGAAAAGGATTTTATGGTAAGATTTTACAAAAATCAATTTTTCTCTATCGCTCATTGACAGACGTAGTCCTCGGTGATTCAACACCCTCGGGACGTCCCAAAGCAGTACCACAAATGAGGGGTGGGAAAATGGAAATCAAATCCAATCTAGAAGGCCCAACCGGTGCCAACTAGAAGTTTACAATGCTCATCCTCAATGATGAGACTCAACAGAAATTTTTCAACAGAAAAAAACCCCCGAGGTAGACCACCGGTCTCCTCAAATTGCGGCCTTCAAAACCTTGCGGCCAAATGAGGCATCCGCCGATGCCATCACATCAATCTTATAAAATTTTGTAAAGGTATGTACCGATGACCAGGTGGCCGCCTTACATACCTGGACCACTGACTCCTGATGGCGATAGGCCCAGGAAGTACTGAGCGCTCGAGTGAAGTGCACCCTAACAGGGAACGGAGGATTCCGACCCTTAATAGAATAAGCCTGTACCACCGTCTGACTGATCCATGTAGATATGGTCGCAGCAGACACAGGCAACCCCCTTCAAGGGCTATCTGTGATCACAAAAAGTGAGTCCGTCTTACGAAAACCGCTTTAGGAAGGAAGGATGGATTCGGAAGAAGAACCACCTTATCCCTATGAACCACCAGATATGGGGAACGACAAGATAATGTGGCCAGTTCTGACACCCTGCGTGCAGAAGTAATGGCCACCAAGAAGGCCACCTTCTGGGATAATGTAAGCAAGGGAATCTCCCTAATATCCTCAAAGAGAAGTTTCTGAAGAACCGACCACACTAAATTAAGATCCCAGGCGGTAAGGGTGCGCGCACTGGCGGAGCCAGATGTCGCACCCCCTGGATGAAATTCCGCACCAAGGAATGATTAGCCAAAGGTTTCTTGAAAGAAGATTGCTAACGCCGAAAACCTGACCCTTGATCGTGCTCAAGGATAGTTTCTGCTCAACCCCTTGTTGCAGACAGACCACAATTCGGGTCACCGAATAGGTATGTGGGGGAAATCCAATAGATTCACACCATGCAATATAAGACTTCCATGTGCTGGAAGTCGCTTTCCTTGCTTTAACTGGAGGTAGGAATAACTGAAGCTGACACTCCCTTGTCCTTCAGTACCTGGGTCTCAATGGCCAGGCCATTAAGCCAGCGACTGTAAAGCAAGATGGAAGATCGGTCCCTGAGACCGCAAATCCTCCCTGAGAGGAAGTCTCCAAGGAGCGTCTGCGACTAGCCTCACCAAGTCGGCGTACCAGGCTCGACGAGGTCAGTACGGAATTTCCAGAAAAACTGGAATTCCCTCCACCTCTATCCTGCGAAGAAGTTCCCGCGGCAATTTGAGAGGATGGAAGGCATGCCGTAGCTGATACTGCCCCCACGGGGCGATCAGCGTTTCTGCTGCGTCCGCTAGAGGATCGCGGCGCGAGCTACAAACCTCCGCACCTTCCTGTTAAGCCAAGGTGCCAACAGATCCAAATCCGGGATGTCCCAATGAAGGGACAGCTAGGGAAAAACCTCTGGATGAAGAGGCCATATGCGATTGGATCCGAATCGGGCTGCTCTAGAGCTGCTCGATCCAGTAAATCAGACAAAATCTGATCGCTCTCAGTTCCGATACCCTTATTGGTAATCTGGATACTATCGGAAGAAATGACTTCCCCTGGTTGAGCATCGGAGACTTCCTGGTCCGCTCGCTCAACCGGATCCGATTGTCCAGGGAATCGGAATTCTGATTCCATTAAAAAAGAATCTCCTTCAGGAGAATTCGGGTATGAGACTGGGTATACGGTACTGCCTCTAAGAAGGCCACCATCAGTCCCAGCCAATTGACGGACAGCAACATCCGAATCGTTGACTGAACCTTCTGGAGTTTCTCCGCAAGAAGAAACTCTCTTGCCCAGGATGTATCCAACCTTAGGCCCAGATAGTTCAGTCTCCTGGTGGGAACCAGGGATGATCTTTGGGAAAGCGAAAAAACGCTGATGTCCTGCGATGATGGGGATATAAATATAGGCCTCCTAAATGTCTATGGACGCCAGGAAATCCCCCTGATGCAGGGAGGCCACCACTGTACGGATGGACTCTATTTCTTCCCAAGTCCAGATTTGGACACACCTTGCCCTCTTTCCTGGGCATTGTGAATAGGTTCGAATAGAACCCCTGAAACCGTTCAATGTTAGAAGGGAAGAATCGCACCGGTGGAAGTGATCGAAACTCGATCCTGTGTCCTCCAGAAACCGGTGAAGACATCCCCCCCACCCCAGAGATGGGTAGGGGCACATCAGGCTGTATCTTCAGGCTTGGCTGAGCCGGACTTTTTGTTTAGCCGACCAGCGCCCTTTGAAACCCCTCTAAAGGGGCTTTGGAGGGTTTCGCCTTATCGCCCGCCCTCGCGGAACGAACAACTCTTTATGAGCAGAAAAGGAAGGTCCTCGTTAGTTACGAGGTCCTTTTATCCTAACAGTCTGTGGCAAGACAGCAGGTGGTACCGTCTATCCTATAAAGAGGAATTCCTCAAACGGATAGCACCTAGCCATGCGTTTGGAAATAACAGGGGTTCGTTTCAAAACGACCCCATTTGGGTAAAGGAAAATCCTTCGCCCTTTTGGTAGGCTAACAAGTACCAAAAAGGAATCTCAGTCTCAGCTACCTCTGCCGGTGTAACCTCAAGACTAAAGGTTTCCCGGACGGACACAACTAGTGCATCCACCACTCTTGTGCTATGGCGGAGGCAGAAACATGCTCCTCACTGCTGAGGAGATATTACCTGAGACAACAGCCCCTGAAGTATCTGATAAACAATAGGGGTAGGTGGGGGTCGCTTCTTGACCCCCGTCCCTGACAGGCCACCTCCACCCGGGATACCAAAGACTCCAAAACTGCCGATAATGCATTAAAAACAAGTGGGGTACTGGAGGGTCCTGCGGCCACCTTGAGGGGATCAGGTGGGGATACCTATGCGGCAGGGTCAATGATTATACAAGACACTTGCCAGCGACAAAAAATGACAAAGTAAAAAACTTTTTTTTTTTTTTTTTTGTGTCCCCCAGTCGCAACAGCGCCCCTCAGTGTTACCTGCCTTTTTGGACCCCACAGAGAGAGAGAGAGAGAGAGAGAGAGAGAGAGAGAGACCCCAAGGCTCATCCCTGATGCACAGAAGTTTTCATCAGCTTGCTCAGTGCTTGTCTTGTTACAGACAGGAAGTCTTTGGCCCGATTTCCTGGGTAAAGGAGGCGGCTCAGCCCCTTAACACGCCTGCCGGCGCCTCCCCCTGGCTCCATGAGGTGTTTGAGTCACATCAAACATGGCCGCCCCCTTGCTGGAGACACGAGGCTACACCAAAATGGCGGCCTTGTGCGATCTACCAGACAATGGCGGCGGCCTGCACAGAATAGGGGCATGTCTGCAGAAGGATCTCGGCCTCACAACCCTCACCCTCATGGTGGTCAGCGTGGTCGGCGGTACCGGACCCTGGCGGGCCGTATGCGGTCCGTGGCCGTCGGGAGGCATCTGCTTAGCTGGAGGAATGATCTGGAATGCAGTATACATGTATAGACATCGCCCTGTGGCTTCTGACAGGTAGGATACCTTATACTATCACAGTAAAGTTCTAGTACTGCCACTGACTACAATCATTTTCACATTTTTACAATTAGATTGTCAGCTCCCAAACCAAGCCTCCTGGCTTCTTGTACACAAAAATCACACTCAATTAGGGGGATCTGTGACATGTTATAGGATAGAGGGGAACCCATCCTTACCATTACAGAGAGGGGCCCGCGTTCACCACAAGACCCGTCAGGGGGAAAGGGGGAACATACTACTCACCATACCGGAACCAGGCGGGCGCCAACTCCTGACAGTACCCCTCTCCACCGAGGTAGGAGGGCTGTCGACCAATACGGACGCCGTGACTCATGGTCTTTGGCGTTTCAGCGAGACGTTTAACTCGCAGGGTCAGTCCCCGTCCAGTGGGACTATGTCGCGGCTGACCCAGCGCGGAGCTATTGCCTGCACGCGCTCGTAGGCTAAACTGGGGTGACCACTGGATCTCAACATCCAGCCCGTCGCCCAGTTCAGCTTTCTTGCTTGAAGATCTCACAGGAACACTGGAGAAAAAAAGCTGTCTAAAAAATCTTTTCTAAGAAAAAAATCCTGCCAGGACCGAAGATCCCAGCAAGGTATCTAGGTCCTTACTCCTAACTAGACAGAAAAAAACTGATTTGCTAGAGCAGGAAGTGAGAGGATATACCCTCTGGGACTGCCCCTAGGGTGTGGCCAGAACGTTTTCTTTCATGTCTAGTCCTACTCCTGTAGAGGGCAGCATAACCCGAGGGTGTTTAATCACTGAGGACTACGTCTGTCAATGAGCGATAGAGAAAGTTTATTGCGGCCCTGTGTAATGTTCTGGTACCTCTGGTACCCTTGTTCCCTATTTCTCTCTTACTAAATTGCGTCTCATCTTGTTATCCAAGAGACGCATACACCTTTAAGACCGGATGACATCATTGCCGAGCGCCGCTATGAGCGGCTATTTCAATCGCCGGCTTTCTCTCACTCATTGCTCGTTCAAACCACATGTTCACCGCACCTTCTCCTGTGAAGTCGGAGCTGCTGACATTTCCCTTTGCTGAACTGAAGCCGGAACCTCGCTGCTGATCCGTATCTCGCTACGGGATCACCTCTCTCTAAGGACACTGTTACTACTAACCTATCTAAGTGATAAGTACCCCACAGGGGATTCTTACTAACCAATCTCCTACTGTCATCTACTGCAATTACCAGGACTATCTGTATCTATTTACTGTCATCTACTGCAATTACCAGGACTATCTGTATCTATCTATCTACTATCATCTGCATAGACAGTTAGCTCTTGGGACTACCTTCAACTATCTTTGCACTAGGTTACTCTGTCTAAGTATACTCCATCTGTGTCCTCTCACCATCTGCACTATGCTTGACATCAGAACCTATCTGCTTACCATCACCTGCAACTCTCCTAATACTGCTCTTAGTGTTCACCATACAATTGCCTGTCTCTCATCTATACATTCTCATATATTCTATCCCTCCATTAAACATCTGATTGAGTATATGTATATTGCATAACAGGCTGTGCACGGTGATGAAGTCCTGAGAGTTGGATATGTTGTTCAACAGATTCTCTACAAGGCTACTGAGTGTAATAATTCTGCAGCTGTAAATCCATCCACTAACAAAAACGCATGAACGTTACAGATTGAACGAGCCTTTAAAAAGAATATGGATTCAGCAGAATTACCCACTCATGTACTACAATTAAAACAGCAAGTAGATGCATTGATCCTTGCGCTCACAGAGGTACAAAACGAAAATCAGACCTTGAGACAGCAGGTTGGCCGTCTCACACAGCTTTCTGCTGCTCAGCCCCGTGAGCCTAAGATAAACCCTCCTCTAGTGTTTTCTGGTGATCGGAGCAAATTTCGTTAATTTAAAAACGCATGTCGTTTACTTTTTTTGTTAAAACCTCTAACCTACACCACTGACCAAATTAAGGTTGGTACCGTCATCTCCTATTTAACGGGTGAACCCCGGGCCTGGGCAGACGCTCTCTTTGAAAAGGATGATCCACTCCTTAATTCTTACCCTTTATTTCTAGCACAACTCGCTAGTTTATATGAAGACCCCAATAAGCAGAGTACCGCTGATACCCAATTACGGGCCTTAAAACAAGGAAGGAGACCTGTTGAAGATTTTGTGGCAAATTTTAAAAGATGGTCCCCTGATTCAGGGTGGAACGACACATCTTTGAGAACGCAGTTTAGACTCGACCTATCTGAGGCCGTTAAAGACGAGCTCGCCCGAGCGGATTTACCTGGCACTCTAGAGGGACTGATACAGACCAGTATCAATATTGACAGACGACTATGAGAAAGAAAGGCTGAGAAGATGGGCTCACCATTTTCCAGTCCTTCTCGGATGTTGCCTGCTGACCCTACTCCTATGGAAGTAGGAATGATACGCCCACCTCTGACCCTTTCTGAACGTGCCAGGAGGAAAACCGAACATCTTTGCATGTACTGCGCATCCCCGAATCATTTGATAAGCGGCTGTCCCCTTGTCCGCAGGAAAGAGGGTGAGTGTTCAAATGTCTTGCTAGGGGGACTCACAACTTCCTTTTCTAATCCTTATCTTTTTGTTCATTTAACATTGCAGTGGGACCAAACTAGGATCACCACCAAGGCTATGATCGACACAGGATCTTGTGGAAACTACATTGACATTTGTTTTGTCTCCCTTAATAAAATACCTATTGTTTCTAAACCCAAACCTGTCTCCATTAGTTTTATTAACGGTACTCCTTTATCCTCTGGTCCTATCACCAGTCAGACACAGGCACTCCTTGTAACTGCTGACGAGTCTCATGTGGAGACCACCACCTTTGATGTATTAACTTCACCACATTTTCCAATCATTTTGGGACTTCCCTGGTTAAACATACATCAACCAATCATCGATTGGAAAACAAGAACGCTAACCTTCTCTTCTCACTATTGTGAAACGACGTGTAATCTCCCCACATATGATAGGATACTGTCTGTAGTGCCAGATGACATTATACCCAAGTGTTATCAGGATTTATCGGAGGTTTTCCTTGAGAAAAACGCTCAAATGCTACCTCCCCATAGGGACTATGATTGTTGTATCGATCTACTCCCTAATAGCAAGTTGCCTTTCGGACATGTTTATCCTCTCTCGCAGGATGAACTATCTCATCTTAAGGAGTATCTGGATGAGAACTTGACAAAAGGATTCATCCGACCTTCTACTTCCTCCACTGCTGCTGGACTCTTCTTTGTCCGTAATAAGGATTCTAGCCTTAGGCCTATCATTGATTTCAGACAATTAAATGCCATTACAATAAAGGATCGTTATCCTTTATCTCTTATTCCTGAACTTATTGAACAGGTGCGTGGAGCTTCTTTCTTTTCAAAATTGGACCTAAAAGGGGCATACAATTTAATTTGAATCCGTAAAGGGGATGAATGGAAGACGGCATTCAGAACCAGATACGGACTGTTTGAGTACCTTGTAATGCCATTTGGGCTATGTAATGCTCCCGCAGCCTTCCAACGGTTTATAAATGAGATATTCAGAGACTTGCTTGATGTTTGTGTCGTAGTATATTTGGACGATATACTTATCTATTCTCATTCCTTACCTGAGCACATAAAACATGTGAGACTTGTGTTGTCAAGGCTACTTGCACATAACTTATACGTTAAATCAAAAAAATGTTTGTTTCATAAAGAGGAAGTACTATTCCTAGGATATATTATATCTAAAAATGGAATCAAAATGGACATGAGCAAAATATCCTGCATTCTGGATTGGCCTGTGCCAACCACTCGCAAAGCATTACAAAGGTTCCTAGGATTCTCTAACTACTATAGGAAATTCATTAAGAACTTCTCTGCGATTGTGAAACCTCTCACACAACTCACAAGCACGAAGAAACCTTTTAATTGGTCAACAGAAGCAAATGGAGCATTCTGTCTGCTGAAATCAAGCTTTACTACTGCCCCCATACTATGCCATCCAGACCCATCCCTTCAATACATCTTGGAGGTAGATGCGTCAAATATGGCAGTAGGAGCAGTTCTCTCACAACGACCAACAAACACCTCACCTCTTCACCCAGTTGCTTTCTTCTCAAAATCATTAAGCAGCCCCGAGGTGAACTACCCAGTAGGTGAGAAGGAGTTACTAGCCATAAAACTGGCGTTAGAGAATTGGCGACATCTACTCGAGGGCACTCAGTTGCCAATTCTGATATATACTGATCACAAAAACCTTCAATACCTTCAGACTAATAGAACTCTTTCCCACTGACAGGTACGGTGGTCGTTATTCTTTCTGAGATTTAATTTTTTAGTGACTTACACGCCCGCAGACAAAAATAAAAAAGCGGATGCACTTTCACGACTAACCGAGAAGGATTGTACCGAGGTTCCCTCAGTTCCTATAATACCACTTGAACGTATTATCGGTGTCATTCGCTCCCTGAAGGAAGAGATTTTGCACAGCATAGGACTGGACTCACCTCCACCACAACTAACTACTGACGCAGAAGGCTTCCTCTACTACAACGATAAATTATACATACCCCCTACTATGCGAACCAAGATCTTGGAATTGTCGCATGATGTACCTATGGCAGGACATATGGGTATGACTAAAACTTTCAATCTACTTACTAGGCAGTTTTGGTGGCCAGACATGAAGACAACTGTAAAAAAGTTTGTTTCATCTTGTGATATCTGTGCAAGGTCTAAAATTGACAACACAAAACCATCGGGGTTACTTTGTAGTTTACCGATACCCCAGGTTCCGTGGGAAGTGGTATCCTTAGACTTCATAGTGGAACTACCACCTTCAAAAGGATTCAACACCATCTTGGTGTCAGTGGACCATCTGACCAAGATGGCACATTTCACTCCTATCCGAAAACTACCTTCATCCAAACAAACAGCGGAATTGCTTGTGAAACATGTCTTTAAGTTACATGGTATTCCAAAAACACTGCTGTCTGACCGTGGTTCACAATTCATCTCAAAGTTTTGGCTAGCTCTATGTCAGATACTACGAATAGAGCGTAAACTTACCTCTCCCTACCACCCTCAGACTAACGGACAGACAGAGAGAGTTAACCAGTGCATTGAACAGTATCTGCGTTGCTATACTTCGTATCTACAGGACGATTGGGCAGATCTCCTCCCACTAGCGGAATTCGCCTATAACAACGCGACTCTTAGCACTACTAAACAAAGTCCATTTTACCTAAATTATGGGTTTCATCCCACACTCCTTCCTCCACGTATCTTGCCATCAAGTAATCCAGTGGCATCTGATTATCTTGCCCAGATAAAGGATTCTCTGGGATTACTCAACAATACCATATCCCATGCTCATAGCCAACAAAAGAAGTACTACGACCTCCGTAGGAAACCCTCTCCCCAATATGCCATTGGGGATCTTGTTTGGCTTTCTACAAAAAATCTGAGATTAAAAATCCCTAGTAAAAAACTTGGACCTCTATTTCTGGGACCTTTCCCAATAGAGAAGCTTATTGGAAAAGCTGCAGTACAACTCACATTACCAACGGACCTCAAGATACATCCCATCTTCCATGTGTCGCTACTGAAGCCCCATAATCCTAACCAAGGAATAAGGCCTACTATCTCATCTCCACCTCCTGTACAAGTGGAAGGTGGAGAAGAATTTGAGATAAAAGAAATTTTGGATTCCCGTTTCCATAGAAGAAGACTCCAGTATCTTGTACGATGGAAAAACTATGGGCCCCAAGATGACACCTGGCTGGATACCTCCGATATACATGCCCCTAGACTGATTCGCAATTTCCACTCGAAATATCCAGAAAAAACAGTTCTAGAGGCCTTCCGGAGCCAGCCTTAAGGGGGGGGTACTGTAATGTTCTGGTACCTCTGGTACCCTTGTTCCCTATTTCTCTCTTACTAAATTGCGTCTCATCTTGTTATCCAAGAGACGCATACACCTTTAAGACCGGATGACATCATTGCCGAGCGCCGCTATGAGCGGCTATTTCAATCACCGGCTTTCTCTCACTCATTGCTCGTTCAAACCACATGTTCACCGCACCTTCTCCTGTGAAGTCGGAGCTGCTGACATTTCCCTTTGCTGAACTGAAGCCGGAACCTCGCTGCTGATCCGTATCTCGCTACGCGATCACCTCTCTCTAAGGACACTGTTACTACTAACCTATCTAAGTGATAAGTACCCCACAGGGGATTCTTACTAACCAATCTGCTACTGTCATCTACTGCAATTACCAGGACTATCTGTATCTATCTATTTACTGTCATCTACTGCAATTACCAGGACTATCTGTATCTATCTATCTACTATCATCTGCATAGACAGTTAGCTCTTGGGACTACCTTCAACTATCTTTGCACTAGGTTACTCTGTCTAAGTATACTCCATCTGTGTCCTCTCACCATCTGCACTATACTTGACATACTTGGCATCAGAACCTATCTGCTTACCATCACCTGCAACTCTCCTAATACTGCTCTTAGTGTTCACCATACAATTGCCTGTCTCTCATCTATACATTCTCATATATTCTATCCCTCCATTAAACATCTGATTGAGTATATGTATATTGCATAACAGGCTGTGCACGGTGATGAAGTCCTGAGAGTTGGATATGTTGTTCAACAGATTCTCTACAAGGCTACTGAGTGTAATAATTCTGCAGCTGTAAATCCATCCACTAACAAAAACGCATGAACGTTACACCCTGTCTGCATATGTTACAGTGAGATACACCCATTGCGTAATGTTGAATTGCGCCTTGCAATAAAAAAAACTATTTATGGGGCCAAAAAAGTTGATTGCGGCCCTGTCTGCATATGTTAAAGTGAGATACACCCATTGCGTACTGTTGTATTGCGCCTTGCAATAATGAAACGATTTAGGGGACCAAAACAGTTGATTGCAGCCCTGTCTGCATATGTTACAGTGAGATACACCCATTGCGTACTGTTGAATTGCACCTTGCAATAAAAAAAACTATTTAGGGGACAAAAAAAGTTGATTGCGGCCCTGTCTGCATATGTTACAGTGAGATACACCCATTGCGTACTGTTGTATTGCGCCTTGCAATAAAAAAACTATTTAGGGGACAAAAAAAGTTTATTGCGGCCCTGTCTGCATAGGTCACAGTGAGATATACCCATTGCGTACTGTTGTATTGCGCCTTGCAATAAAAAAACTACTTAGGGGACCAAAAAAGTTGATTGCGGCCCTGTCTGCATATGTTACAGTGACATACACCCATTGCGTACTGTTGAATTGCACCTTGCAATAAAAAAACTATTTAAGGGACAAAAGAGTTTATTGCGGCCCTGTCTGCATATGTTACAGTGAGATATACCCATTGCCTACTGTTGTATTGTGCCTTGCAATAAAAAAAACATTTAGGGGCAAAAAAAGTTTATTGCGGCCCTGTCCGCATATGTTACAGTGAGATACACCCATTGGGTACTGTTGAATAGCGCCTTGCAATAAAAAAAAACTATTTAAGGGACCAAAAAAGTTGATTTAGGCCCTGTCTGCATATGTTACAGTGAGATACACCCATTGCGTACTTTTGAATTGCACCTTGCAATAAAAAAAAATATTTAGGGGACCAAAAATGTTCATTGCGGCCCTGTCTGCATATTTTACAGTGAGATACACCCATTGCGTACTGTTGAATTGTGCCTTGCAATAAAAAAAACTATTTAGGGGACAAAAGAGTTTATTGCTGCCCTGTCCGCATATGTTACAGTGAGATATACCCATTGCGTACTGTTGTATTGCGCCTTGCAATAAAAAAACTATTTAGGGTACCAAAAAAGTTGATTGCCGCCCTGTCTGCATATGTTACAGTGAGATACACCCATTGCGTACTGTTGAATTGCACCTTGCAATAAAAAAAACTATTTAGGGGACAAAAAAATGTTGATTGCGGCCCTGTCTGCATATGTTACAGTGACATACACCCATTGCGTACTGTTGTATTGTGCCGTGCAAAAAAAAAAAAACAATTTAGGGGCAAAAAAGTTTATTGCTGCCCTGTCCGCATATGTTACAGTGAGATATACCCATTGCGTACTGTTGTATTTCGCCTTGCAATAAAAAAACTATTTAGGGTACCAAAAAAGTTTATTGCGGCCCTGTCTGCATATGTTACAGTGAGATACTCCCATTGTTGAATTGCGCCTTGCAATAAAAAAACTATTTAGGGGACAAAAAAAGTTTATTGCGGCCCTGTCTGCATATGTTACAGTGACATACACCCATTGCGTACTGTTATATTGCGCCTTGCAATTAAAAAAACTATTAAGGGGACCAAAATAGTTGATTGCGGCCCTGTCTGCATATGTTACAGTGAGATACACCCATTGCGTAATGTTGAATTGCGCCTTGCAATAAAAAAAACTATTTAGGGGACCAAAAAATTTTATTGCTGCCCTGTCTGCATATGTTACAGTGAGATACACCCATTGCGTACTGTTGAATTGCGCTGTGCAATAAAAAAAACATTTAGGGGCAAAAAAAGTTTATTGCGGCCCTGTCCGCATATGTTACAGTGAGATACACCCATTGGGTACTGTTGAATTGCGCCTTGCAATAAAAAAAACTACTTAGGGGACCAAAAAAGTTGATTGCGGCCCTGTCTGCATATGTTACAGTGAGATACACCCATTGCGTACTGTTGTATTGCGCCTTGCAATAAAGAAACGATTTAGGGGACCAAAAAAGTTGATTGCAGCCCTGTCTGCATATGTTACAGTGAGATACACCCATTGCGTACTGTTGAATTGCACCTTGCAATAAAAAAACTATTTAGGGGACAAAAAAAAGTGATTGCGGCCCTGTCTGCATATATTACAGTGACATACACCCATTGCGTACTGTTGTATTGTGCCGTGCAAAAATAAAAACTATTTAGGGGACCAATATTGTTTATTGCTGCCCTGTCTGTATATGTTACAGTGAGATATACCCATTGCGTACTGTTGTATTGCGCCTTGCAATAAAAAAAATATTTAGGGGACCAAAAGAGTTTATTGCGGCCCTGTCTGCATATGTTACAGCGAGATACACCCATTACGTACTGTTGTATTGCGCCTTGCAATAAAAAAAACTATTTAGGGTACCAAAAAAGTTGATTGCGGCCATGTCTGCATATGTTACAGTGAGATACACCTATTGTGTACTGTTCTATTGCGCCTTGCAATTAAAAAGACTATTCCTCTTGATCCAGAATCTGACGGCTGAGATAATCTGCCTGTCCACCCCCGGGATGAATATCGCGGAGAGAGCTGGAACAACTGTTCCGCCCAATAAAGAATGTTGGCCACTTCTATGGCCGCCAGGGCACTCTTGGTGCCCCTTGGTGATCGACATAAGTCATGACCGTGGCATAGTCCCATTGGATCCGAACCGGGCTGCCTTGGAGCTGCTCGGTCCAGTAAATCAGACAAAATCTGACCGCTCTCAGTTCCAACACATTTATCTGTAACCTGGAATTTATCAGAAGAAATGACTTCCCCTGGCTGAGCATCGGAGACCGAAAGCCACCAGACCAGAGCCTCCCTGGTCCGCTCGCTCAATCGGATCCGATTGTCCAGGGAATCGGAATTCCGATTCCATATGAGAAGAATATCCTCTTGGAGAATTCGGATATGAGACTCGGCAAACGGTACTGCCTCTAAGGAGGCGACCATCAGTCCCAGCCAGTTGACGGATAGCAACATCCGAATCATTGACTGAATCTTCTGGAGTTTCTCCGCATGGAGAAACACTCTTGCCAAGGATGTATCCAAAATTAGGCCCAGATAGTTCAGTCTCCTGGTGGGAACCAGGGATGATCTTTGGGAAAAGCAAAGAAAGCGCTGATGTCCTGCGAAGATGGGGATATGAAGATAGGCATCCTAAATGTCTATGGACGCCAGGAAATCCCCCTGATGCAGGGGGGTCACCACTGTATGGATGGACTCCATCTCTCCCAAGACCAGAATTGGACGCACCTAGCCCCTTTTTCCTGGGCATTGTGAACAGGTTCGACTAGAACTTATCAGAATAGAGGTACTCACCGAGGCCGAGATGCCGAGAGCGGTTCGCTGTTGCGACTAAGCGCACTCCGCCCCTCTGGAGGTGATACAGAGGGTGGATGGCACAAAGAGGCACAAGCTACCAGCAGGCAGGGTAGAGCTTGCGTGGAGGTCCTGTAGAGCTGGAGCAGAGACTGATCAGGATCCAGCAGTAAAAGTCCGGAGCAGGCTGAGGGTCAAACACAGGTAAGCAGACAATCCAGGTCACAGGCTGAGGGTCAAGGCACTGGAGATAGGAGACAAGACTTGGTCACAAGCAGAGGGTCAAGGCACAGGAGACTGAAGGTAAATCCGGGTCGCAGGCAGAGGGTCAAACACAGGTAAGCAAAAGCAAAGTCCATAAAACAAGCCAAGGTCGGGTCCAGGAGAAGAGCAGAGCAGGTCAGGGTCAATCCGGGTCACAGCAGGTAAACGATCACACAGGAAACAGGAACTCAGGTACAGGAAGCTGAAAGACAAACCAGCAATTCCTCTGAGCACTTGCTCAGCTTTTATAGGCAGCCAGGAAGTCATGTGGAAGTCATGTGATGCTTGTCATGTGATGACCAGTCTGCAGCTGAAGGTTTCTCTGACAGTGCCCCCCCCCCCCCCGAGGGGCGGCCTCTGGACGCCCAAACTGGACATCAACTCCGGGTGATTCACATGAAAAGCTCGGATCAAGCGAGGGGCGTGTATGTTTCTTGAGGGTTCCCAAGAGTTGTTTTCAGGTGGGTACCCCTTCCACTTGATTAGGTATTGGAGAAGTCTACCCCTCTTCCTGCAGTTCAGTATGGCTTCAACCTCAAATTCATTTTCTCCATCCACCTGGACCGGTGGAGGAGGCGGCTCCTCTCTTCCCGGGAAGGGGCTAGGAATCACTGGTTTTAGTAAGGATGCATGAAAGACAGAATGAATCCTGTAAGAGCTGGGTAAGGCCAATTCAAAGGCCACAGGGTTAACCATCCTCTTGATTTTGAACGGCCCTATGAACTTTGGGCCCAACTTCCGTGAGGGAAAAGGTAATTTGAGGTTAGCTGAAGATAACCAAACTTCCTCACCGATCTTGAAAACCGGGTTCTCCTTCCTTCCCCTGTTGTAGTACTTCTTATAGTCATCCTGGGCCTTTTGCATGGTTTCCTGAATCCTTTGAAAGTTCTGTTGGATGGAGGCTATGCGATCTTGGACAGCAGGAACAGATAATTCAGGGGTAGCGTTTGGAAGGAAAGAAGGGTGAAACCCAAAGTTAGACCAGAAGGGCGTTTGGTTGGTGGCTGAATGAACTGAATTATTATACGCAAACTCCGCGTAGGGTAGCAGAGAGGACCAGTCATCCTGAGAGCCAGAAGAGAAACAGCGGAGATACTGCTCCAGAGTTTGGTTCGTTCTCTCTGTCTGGCCATTGCTTTGAGGGTGATACGCAGAGGAGAGACAGACCTTTATTTGTAGTGCTTTACAAAGTTCTTTCCAAAATTTGGAGGTGAACTGAACCCCTCTGTCAGAAACAACACTGTCGGGTACTCCATGTAGCCTTATTATTTCTTTGATAAAAATGTTAGCTGTCTCCAAAGCAGAGGGGGTGCCCACCATGGGCAAGAAGTGTGCCATTTTGGAAAGGCGGTCGACCACAACCAGAATGGAGGTGAAACCTTCCGAGGGAGGAAGATCAACAATGAAGTCCATAGAAACTTCAGCCCATGGGCGTTCTGGAATGGGTAAAGGTCTAAGTAATCCCCAAGATTTGGTGTTAGCCACTTTACTGCGCTGGCAAGAAATACAAGAGAGGACATACTCTTTACAGTCCTGCCTCCAACCAGGCCACCAAAAAGAACGGGCAACCAATTCCAAAGTCTTTTGAGTCCCAAAGTGACCAGCCAGTTTATGGTCATGAAGCAACTTTAACGTCATGGGTCTAGCCTCCGGTGGGACAAAAATTCTTCCTTGGGACCAGAACAAGTCATCTCGTTTCTCCAAGGAGGATATTTCTGGGTCAGTACAATGGCTGGATGCCAACTTGATGGTGGTCATAAGATCAGTGTCTGTGAGCAGAAGGAAGTTTTGTGGAGATAAGATGGTGCTAGGTTCCGTTGACTGGGGAGATTCAAGGAACATCCGGGAGAGTGCGTCTGCTTTCCCATTCTTGAGGCCTGGTCTATAAGAGATATGAAAGTTGAACCTAGAAAAGAAGAGGGCCCACCGGGCTTGCCTGGGTCTTAAGCGTTTGGCTGTCCTGAGGTATTCTAGGTTTTTATGATCGGTGAAGATCATGATGGAATGGGAAGCACCCTCCAACAGATATCTCCACTCCTCCAGAGTGAACTTGATGGCCAACAGCTCCCGGTCTCCCACATCATAATTCCTTTCCGGGGAACTTAGTTTCCGAGATGCGAAAGCTACAGGATGGAGGAGAGCCTTGGGGCCCTGTCTCTGGGAGAGGATGGCTCCAGTGGCGGTTTCCGAGGCGTCTACCTCCAACACAAATGGCAGGGCTGGATCCGGATGCTGTAGGATTGGTGCAGAGGTGAACAGGGCTTTGAGCTTGGTAAAAGCTTCCTGGGCCTCTTGGGACCACTGAAAACGACTATGTTGGCGGGTTAGTTGGGTGATGGGTGCAACAATGGATGAGAAGCCAACGATAAACCTCCGGTAAAAATTAGCGAATCCGATAAACCGCTGTACCCCCTTTTTGTCTACTGGAGCCGGCCACTCCTGAATTGCCTTGACCTTCTGTGGATCCATTGCGACCCCGTTGGTAGAAATGATAAAGCCTAGGAATTGCACAACAGATTTTTCGAATTCGCATTTCTCTGCTTTAAGGTACAATTTGTGTCTCCTGAGAATTGCAAGGACTGTCTTTACATGAACCCGGTGTAGCTCAATGGTGGCAGAAAAAATAAGAATGTCGTCCAGGTAAACAACTAGGAAATTGTCCAGATATTCTCGAAAGATGTCGTTTACCAGGTGCTGAAATGTGGCCGGGGCGTTACACAACCCAAAGGGCATTACCAAATATTCATAATGTCCAAACCTGGACCTGAAGGCAGTCTTCCATTCGTCTCCAGGCCTGATTCGGATGAGGTTATAGGCACCTCGCAGATCCAACTTGGAGAAGATTCGGGCAGAACGGAAACGCTGAAACAACTCTGGGATAAGTGGAAGAGGATAGCGATTTTTTATCGTTATTTTGTTCAGTTCTCTATAGTCTATGCATGGTCTTCGGGAACCATCTTTCTTTTCCACAAAGAAGATGCCGGCTCCGGCCGGTGAAGATGATGGACGAATGAAACCCTTATCCAAGTTCTCATCAATATACGTTTTAAGAGCCGCTAGTTCAGTCTCTGATAGTGGAAAGATACGGCCAAAGGGTATTTCAGAACCAGGTAGCAAATCAATGGGGCAGTCGTAAGACCGATGAGGTGGTAGGCAATCAGCTTTTTGTTTATCGAAGACATCTCTAAATTCAAGATATACCGGAGGGACGTGCTGGAGATTGTCAGGTGTAGGTGCTACGGTTAAACAGGCGGCTTGAGCTGGAGGAAGGCAATGCTGGGAACAGTAGGGAGAGGAAAAGGAGACTTTCTTCTTGTTCCAATTGATGTCAGGTTCATGTGCCTGTAGCCAGGGGAGCCCCAAAATGATGGGGAACATGGGGGAGAAGATGATGTCAAAGCTTAGAAGCTCCTGGTGGCCGGAGTCCGTGGTGACAAGGATGGGCCTTGTCTGTTGTGTGACAAATCCAGAGCGTGGGAGAGACCCATCAGCCAGGTAGACTTGGAGGCCTTGTTCTTTGGTTTGCAGGGGAATGTGCAGTTTTTGGGCCAGTGAAGTGTCTAGAAAACAACTACAGGCTCCGGAATCAATAATTGCTGGTAGATGAACTTCCTTTTCCATTAGCTGTAAGGAGACAGAGAGGGTGACATAAGTCTGGGATAAACCAGGGTTCTGAAAGTTCATAAAAAACTGCGAGCGTGACTTACTGGGTCTCACGGGGCAAGTACGCAGAAAATGTCCAGTTCCCCCACAGTACAGACAGAGATTGGCCTGTCGCCGTCGTTGCTTCTCTTCAGGGGTAAGAGGAGCACGGACCAATCCAAGCTGCATGGGCTCAGCCTCTGGAGCAGAGGTGACAGGAGTCACTGGAAAGGATGGGTGAACGGGAGAAGGTTTAGGGAGCATCCAACTAGGTCGGGGACCCTGGGAGCGCTCAGAGCGCCGCTCGCGCATGCGCCTGTCTAGCTTGGTAGCGGATTGGATTAAATCCTCCAAAGTGGCAGGGGTTTCAATCCTGGCCAACTCGTCTTTCAAAGCTTCTGACAGCCCCTGGCGGTACTGGTATTTAAGAGCGGGTTCGTTCCACCCTGTGTCAGCTGACCATTTTCGAAATTCAGCAGTGTAGTCCTCCACTGGTCTCTTTCCTTGGGACAGGGAGTGTAGCACAGCTTCTGCAGTAGCGGTGCGTTGGGGGTCATCATATAGTTGAGACATACTTTCAAAGAAAAGGTCCAAAGAGTTCAGAAGAGAGCTCCTCTGTTCCATCAGGCTGTGGGCCCAGGCCTGCGGCTCTTCGGTCAACAGGGAGATGACAAATCCCACCTTAACTACTTCGGATGAAAAAGTCCTGGGCTGAAGGGCTAAGTACAAGGAGCATGCATTTTTGAAGGCCCGGAACTTTTTGCGATCGCCTGAAAAACGCTCCGGTGTGGGAACCCTGGGCTCAGGGGTAGCCATGATCACTGTGGGGCTTGATGCAACTTGAGAAGAGGAGGCTCCGCTGGTGGGCGCAGGGGCTGCGGCTGTTGATGCAGATGACCCTGAAAGTTGCTGGAGACGACCGTCAATCTGGGCATAGCCTTCCTGCAGTTTCTGGACTGCATCAGTGAGGGTTGTGACCTGCTGGCACAGGATCTCAAGAGGAGAACGCGCTCTGTCGGCCTCTGACATGGCTGGTTTGTACTATCAGAATAGAGGTACTCACCGAGGCCGAGATGCCGAGAGCGGTTCGCTGTTGCGACTAAGCGCACTCCGCCCCTCTGGAGGTGATACAGAGGGTGGATGGCACAAAGAGGCACAAGCTACCAGCAGGCAGGGTAGAGCTTGCGTGGAGGTCCTGTAGAGCTGGAGCAGAGACTGATCAGGATCCAGCAGTAAAAGTCCGGAGCAGGCTGAGGGTCAAACACAGGTAAGCAGACAATCCAGGTCACAGGCTGAGGGTCAAGGCACTGGAGATAGGAGACAAGACTTGGTCACAAGCAGAGGGTCAAGGCACAGGAGACTGAAGGTAAATCCGGGTCGCAGGCAGAGGGTCAAACACAGGTAAGCAAAAGCAAAGTCCATAAAACAAGCCAAGGTCGGGTCCAGGAGAAGAGCAGAGCAGGTCAGGGTCAATCCGGGTCACAGCAGGTAAACGATCACACAGGAAACAGGAACTCAGGTACAGGAAGCTGAAAGACAAACCAGCAATTCCTCTGAGCACTTGCTCAGCTTTTATAGGCAGCCAGGAAGTCATGTGATGCTTGTCATGTGATGACCAGTCTGCAGCTGAAGGTTTCTCTGACAAACTCCTCCAAGGAATGGGAACTACCACTGCTTGTTGCATCAAGCTGTCCCCCGCAAAGCTTTTCAAGCGACCAGGGGATGCTGAATATTGGATGGGAAGAATCGCACCGGTGTAAGTGATCGAAACTCGATCTTGTGTCCCGACCATATGACCTCGCGAACTTCTTTATCCGGGATTCTGGAAAGCCATGGATCCGGAAAGCGGTGAAGACGTCCCCCCACCCTAGAGATGGGTGGGGCCCATTCTGTCAATTCAACGGGATAACAGTGGCTTTATTTAGTCTGGAAATCGGTGGGTCCACTATTAGTGGTACCGTCCATCTTTGTAATGAGGGATTCCTCAAAATGATAGCGCCTAGCAATGCGTTTGGAAATAGTAAGGATTCGTTTCGGATGATCCCATTCCTCTTTAATCTTATTACCAAAACATTTGGGTAAGGGAAAAACCTTCGCCATCTTGGTAGGCTTACTAGTACCAAAGGGAATTTCCATCTCAAGTCTTAAGGTTTCCCGGACCGACACAACTAGTGCGTCCACCAATGCTTCTTCTTGTGCTATGGCGGAGGTAGAACCGTCCTCGTCACTATCTAAGGGAACCTTACCTGAGACAACAGCCCCTGCAGAGGGACCTGCAGCTGCAATGACCATCTCAGAATCTGAAGTATCAGATGAAATAGGGGTAGGTGGGGGTCGCTTTCTTGACCCCCGTCCCTGACAGGCCATCTCCACCCGGGATACCAAAGACTCCAAAACTGATGTAAATGCATCAATACCCTGTGAACTGGAGGGTCCTGCGGCCACCTCGAGGGGATCAGGTGGGGATACATGTGTGGCAGGGTCCATGATTATAAAAGACACTTGCCAGAAAAAAATAATTGCAATAAAAAAAAAATAAAACTTTTTTTTTTTTTTCTTTAGCCCCCCAGCGCAGCAGCGCCCCTCAGTGTTACCTGCTTTTGGACCCCTACAGAGAGAGAGAGAGAGAGAGACCCCAAGGCTCACCACTTGATGCTCAGAAGTTTCAATACAACCTGTTCCAGCACTGTCTGTTACAGACAGGAAGTCTTTGGCTTGCTTTCCTGGGTCACAGGAGGCGGCTCCGCCCCTTTACACGCCTTCCGGCGCCTCCCCATAGCTCCTCCATAGCTTCTCATGCTGGAGACACGAGGCTACGCCAATATGGCGGCCTCGTGCGATCTGCAGAAAAATGGCGGTGGCCTGTGTAGGATAGCGGCGGCTTGCAAGCTAGCAGCGGCCTGCGGGAGGTGTGCATTCGGCCTGTGCGGCCTGCCGGAGTGCCTCGGCCTGCGGGAGGCTGTGCGGCCTGTGGAAGTGACCGGCTTTCTGGAGGGATGGCGATCTGTGGCTGCAGTAACTCAGGCATAGGCATCGGCCTGTGTACACACTATGACAGGTAGGATACCTCTATAACTCAATAGTAATGCCTTTTAGTAGTCTGCCACTGACTTCAGTCACCCTTACAGTCATATAGTGACTTTAGATAGTCAGCTCCCAAACCAAGCCTCCTGGTTTCTATTCACAAAATCACACTCAAATTGGGGGATCTGTGACCTGTTATAGGATAGAGGGGAGACCCAGAAACTGAGTGTCCAACCATCCCGGAGAGGGGCCCGCGTCCACCAACAAACCCGACGGGGAGAGGGGGAACATTCTACTCACCATACCGGAACCAGGCGGGCGCCAACTCCTGACAGAACCCCTCTCCACCGGGGTGGGGGGGCTATCGACCAATACGGATGCCGTGACTCTGCTGGTCATTGGCGTCCAGGCGAGACGTTTAACTCGCAGGGTCAGTCCCCGTCCAGTGGGACTATGTCGCGGCCGACCCAGCGCGGAGCTATGGCCTGCACGCGCTCGTAGGCTGAACTGGGGTGACCACTGGATCTCAACATCCAGCCCGTCGCCCAGTTTCAGCGTGCTTGCTTGAAGATCTCACAGGAACAATGGAGAAAAAAAGCTGTCTAAAAAAGTATTTCTAAAAAAAATCCTGCCAGGACCGAAGATCCTAGCAAGGAATCTAGGTCCTTACTCCTAACTAGACAGAAAAAAACTGATTTGCTGAGGCAGGAAGTGAGAGGATATACCCTCTGGGACTGCCCCTAGGTTGTGGCCAGAACGTTTTCTTTCCTGTCCAGTCCTACTCCTGTAGAGGGCAGTATAACCCGAGTTGATATTAATCAAGGAGGACTACGTCTGTCAATGAGCGACAGAGAAAAGTTGATTGAGGCCCTGTCTGCATATGTTACAGTGACATACACCCATTGCGTACTGTTGTATTGCGCAATGCAATAAAAAAAATATTTAGGGGACCAAAAAAGTTCATTGCGGCCCTGTCTGCATATGTTACAGTGAGATACACCCATTGAGTACTGTTGTATTGCGCCTTGCAATAAAAAAACTATTTAGGGGACTAAAAGTGTTTATTGCTGCCCTGTCCGCATATTTTACAGTGACATACACCCATTGCGTACTGTTGAATTGCGCCTTGCAATAAAAAAAACTATTTAGGGGACAAAAAAAGTTGATTGCGGCCCTGTCTGTATATATGTTACAGTGAGATACAACCATTGCATACTGTTGAATTGTGCCTTGCAATAAAAAAAACTATTTAGGGGACCACAAAAGTTGATTGCAGCCCTGTCTGCATATGTTACAGTGAGATATACCCATTGCGTACTGTTGTATTGCGCCTTGCAATAAAAAAAACTATTTAGGGGACAAAAGAGTTTATTGCTGCCCTGTCCGCATATGTTACAGTGAGATATACCCATTGCGTACTGTTGTATTGCGCCTTGCAATAAAAAAAAATATTTAGGGGACAAAAAAAGTTGATTGCGGCCCTGTCTGTATATGTTACAGTGAGATACAACCATTGCGTACTGTTGAATTGCGCCTTGCAATAAATAAAACTATTTAGGGGGCCAAAAAAGTTGATTGCGGCCCTGTCTGCATATGTTACAGTGAGATACACCCATTGCGTACTGTTGAATTGCGCCTTGCAATAAAAAAAACTATTTAGGGGACAAAAGAGTTTATTGCTGCCCTGTCCGCATATGTTACAGTGAGATATACCCATTGCGTACTGTTGTATTGCGCCTTGCAATAAAAAAACATTTAGGGGCAAAAAAGGTTTATTGCGGCCCTGTCCGCATATGTTACAGTGAGATACACCCATTGGGTACTGTTGAATTGCACCTTGCAATAAAAAAATATTTAGGGGACCACAAAAGTTCATTGCGGCCCTGTCTGCATATGTTACAGTGAGATACACCGATTGCGTACTGTTGAATTGCGCCTTGCAATAAAAAAACTATTTAGGGGACAAAAAAAGTTTATTGCGGCCCTGTCTGTATAGGTCACAGTGAGATATACCCATTGCGTACTGTTGTATTTCGCCTTGCAATAAACAAAAATATATAGGGTACCAAAAAAGTTAATTGCGGCCCTGTCTGCATATGTTACAGTGAGATACACCCATTGTTGAATTGCGCCTTGCATTAAAAAAACTATTTAGGGGACAAAAAAAGTTTATTGCGGCCCTGTCTGCATATGTTACAGTGAGATACACCCATTGCGTAATGTTGAATTGCGCCTTGCAATAAAAAAAATCTATTTAGGGGACCAAAAAAGTTTATTGCGGCCCTGTCTGCATATGTTACAGTGAGATACACCCATTGTGTACTGTTGTATTGCGCCTTGCAATAAAAAACTATTTAGGGGACCAAAAAAGTTGATTGCGGCCCTGTCTGCATATGTTACAGTGACATACACCCATTGCGTACTGTTGTATTGCGCCTTGCAATAAAAAAACTATTTAGGGGACAAAAAATGTTTATTGCGGCCCTGTCTGCATAGGTCACAGTGAGATATACCCATTGTGTACTGTTGTATTTCGCCTTGCAATAAAAAAACTATTTAGGGGACCAAAAAAGTTGATTGCGGTAATGTCTGCATATGTTACAGTGACATACACCCATTGCATACTGTTGTATTGCCCTGTGCAATAAAAAAACATTTAGGGGCAAAAAAGGTTTATTGCGGCTGTGTCTGCATATGTTACAGTGAGATACACCGATTGCGTACTGTTGAATTGCGCCTTGCAATAAAAAAACTATTTAGAGGCCAAAAAAAGTTTATTGCGGCCCTGTCTGCATAGGTCACAGTGAGATATACCCATTGTGTACTGTTGTATTTCGCCTTGCAATAAAAAAGCTATTTAGGGTACCAAAAAAGTTGATTGCGGCCCTGTCTGCATATGTTACAGTGAGATACACCCATTGTTGAATTGAGCCTTGCAATAAAAAAACTATTTAGGGGACAAAAAAAGTTTATTGCGGCCCTGTCTGCATATGTTACATTGACATACACCCATTGCGTACTGTTGTATTGCGCTGTGCAATAAAAAATTCATTTAGGGGCAAAAAAGTTTATTGCGGCCCTGTCTGCATATGTTACAGCAAGATACACCCATTGCGTACTGTTATATTGCGCCTTGCAATTAAAAAAACTATATAGGGGACCAAAAGAGTTTATTGCTGCCCTGTCCGCATATGTTACAGTGAGATACACCCATTGCGTACTGTTGTATTGCGCCTTGCAATAAAAAACTATTTTGGGGACCAAAAAAGTTGATTGCGGCCCTGTCTGCATATGTTACAGTGAGATACACCCATTGCGTACGGTTGAATTGCACCTTGCAATAAAAGAAAATATTTAGGGGACCAAAAAAGTTGATTGCGGCCCTGTCTGCATATGTTAAAGTGAGATACACCCATTGCGTACTGTTGTATTGCGCCTTGCAATAAAGAAATGATTTAGGGGACCAAAACAGTTTATTGCAGCCCTGTCTGCATATGTTACAGTGAGATACACCCATTGCGTACTGTTGAATTGCACCTTGCAATAAAAAAAACTATTTAGGGGACAAAAAAAGTTGATTGCGGCCCTGTCTGCATATGTTACAGTGACATACACCCATTGCGTACTGTTGTATTGTGCCGTGCAAAGAAAAACAATTTAGGGGCAAAAAAAGTTGATTGCGGCCCTGTCTGCATATGTTACGGTGAGATACACCCATTGCGTACTGTTGTATTGCACCTTGCAATAAAAAGAACTATTTAGGGTACCAAAAAAGTTGATTGCCGCCCTGTCTGCATATGTTACAGTGAGATACACTGATTGCGTACTGTTGAATTGCGCCTTGCAATAAAAAAACAATTTAGGGGACAAAAAAGTTTATTGTGGCCCTGTCTACATAGGTCACAGTGAGATATACCCATTGCGTACTGTTGTATTGCGCCTTGCAATAAAAAAACTATTTAGGGGACCAAAAAAGTTGATTGCGGCCCTGTCTGCATATGTTACAGTGACATACATCCATTGCGTACTGTTGAATTGCACCTTGCAATAAAAAAAAACTATTTAGGGGACAAAAAAAAGTTGATTGCGGCTCTGTCTGCATATGTTACAGTGACATACACCCATTGCGTACTGTTGAATTGCACCTTGCAATAAAAAAAAATATTTAGGGGACCAAAAGAGTTCATTGCGGCCCTGTCTGCATATTTTACAGTGAGATACACCCATTGCGTACTGTTGAATTGTGCCTTGCAATAAAAAAAACTATTTAGGGGACAGAAGAGTTTATTGCTGCCCTGTCCGCATATGTTACAGTGAGATATACCCATTGCGTACTGTTGTATTGCGCCTTGCAATAAAAAAAACTATTTAGGGTACCAAAAAAGTTGATTGCCGCCCTGTCTGCATATGTTACAGTGAGATAAACCCATTGCGTACTGTTGAATTGCACCTTGCAATAAAAAAAACTATTTAGGGGACAAAAAAAAGTTGATTGCGGCCCTGTCTGCATATGTTACAGTGACATACACCCATTGCATACTGTTGTATTGTGCCGTGCAAAAAAAAAAAAATTTAGGGGCAAAAAAGTTTATTGCTGCCCTGTCCGCATATGTTACAGTGAGATACACCCATTGCGTACTGTTGTATTGCGCCTTGCAATAAAAAAACTATTTAGGGGACCAAAAAAGTTGATTGCGGCACTGTCTGCATATGTTACAGTGAGATACACCCATTGCGTACTGTTGAATTGTGCCTTGCAATAAAAAAAACTATTTAGGGGACAAAAGAGTTTATTGCTGCCCTGTCCGCATATGTTACAGTGAGATATACCCATTGCGTACTGTTGTATTGCGCCTTGCAATAAAAAAAACTATTTAGGGTACCAAAAAAGTTGATTGCCGCCCTGTCTGCATATGTTAAAGTGAGATACACCCATTGCGTACTGTTGTATTGCGCCTTGCAATAAAGAAATGATTTAGGGGACCAAAACAGTTTATTGCAGCCCTGTCTGCATATGTTACAGTGAGATACACCCATTGCGTACTGTTGAATTGCACCTTGCAATAAAAAAAACTATTTAGGGGACAAAAAAAGTTGATTGCGGCCCTGTCTGCATATGTTACAGTGACATACACCCATTGCGTACTGTTGTATTGTGCCGTGCAAAAAAAAACAATTTAGGGGCAAAAAAAGTTGATTGCGGCCCTGTCTGCATATGTTACGGTGAGATACACCCATTGCGTACTGTTGTATTGCACCTTGCAATAAAAAGAACTATTTAGGGTACCAAAAAAGTTGATTGCCGCCCTGTCTGCATATGTTACATTGAGATACACTGATTGCGTACTGTTGAATTGCGCCTTGCAATAAAAAAACAATTTAGGGGACAAAAAAGTTTATTGTGGCCCTGTCTACATAGGTCACAGTGAGATATACCCATTGCGTACTGTTGTATTGCGCCTTGCAATAAAAAAACTATTTAGGGGACCAAAAAAGTTGATTGCGGCCCTGTCTGCATATGTTACAGTGACATACACCCATTGCGTACTGTTGAATTGCACCTTGCAATAAAAAAAAACTATTTAGGGGACAAAAAAAAGTTGATTGCGGCTCTGTCTGCATATGTTACAGTGACATACACCCATTGCGTACTGTTGAATTGCACCTTGCAATAAAAAAAATATTTAGGGGACCAAAAAAGTTCATTGCGGCCCTGTCTGCATATTTTACAGTGAGATACACCCATTGCGTACTGTTGAATTGTGCCTTGCAATAAAAAAAACTATTTAGGGGACAGAAGAGTTTATTGCTGCCCTGTCCGCATATGTTACAGTGAGATATACCCATTGCGTACTGTTGTATTGCGCCTTGCAATAAAAAAAACTATTTAGGGTACCAAAAAAGTTGATTGCCGCCCTGTCTGCATATGTTACAGTGAGATAAACCCATTGCGTACTGTTGAATTGCACCTTGCAATAAAAAAAACTATTTAGGGGACAAAAAAAAGTTGATTGCGGCCCTGTCTGCATATGTTACAGTGACATACACCCATTGCATACTGTTGTATTGTGCCGTGCAAAAAAAAAAAAATTTAGGGGCAAAAAAGTTTATTGCTGCCCTGTCCGCATATGTTACAGTGAGATACACCCATTGCGTACTGTTGTATTGCGCCTTGCAATAAAAAAACTATTTAGGGGACCAAAAAAGTTGATTGCGGCACTGTCTGCATATGTTACAGTGAGATACACCCATTGCGTACTGTTGAATTGTGCCTTGCAATAAAAAAAACTATTTAGGGGACAAAAGAGTTTATTGCTGCCCTGTCCGCATATGTTACAGTGAGATATACCCATTGCGTACTGTTGTATTGCGCCTTGCAATAAAAAAAACTATTTAGGGTACCAAAAAAGTTAATTGCCGCCCTGTCTGCATATGTTACAGTGAGATACACCGATTGCGTACTGTTGAATTGCGCCTTGCAATAAAAAAACTATTTAGGGGACAAAAAAAGTTTATTGCGGCCCTGTCTGTATAGGTCACAGTGAGATATACCCATTGCGTACTGTTGTATTTCGCCTTGCAATAAACAAAAATATTTAGGGTACCAAAAAAGTTAATTGCGGCCCTGTCTGCATATGTTACAGTGAGATACACCCATTGTTGAATTGCGCCTTGCATTAAAAAAACTATTTAGGGGACAAAAAAAGTTTATTGCGGCCCTGTCTGCATATGTTACAGTGACATACACCCATTGCGTACTGTTATATTGCGCCTTGCAATTAAAAAAACTATTAAGGGGACCAAAATAGTTGATTGCGGCCCTGTCTGCATATGTTACAGTGAGATACACCCATTGCGTAATGTTGAATTGCGCCTTGCAATAAAAAAAAACTATTTAGGGGACCAAAAAAGTTTATTGCGGCCCTGTCTGCATATGTTACAGTGAGATACACCCATTACGTACTGTTGTATTGCGCCTTGCAATAAAAAAAACTATTTAGGGTACCAAAAAAGTTGATTGCGGCCATGTCTGCATATGTTACAGTGAGATACACCTATTGTGTACTGTTCTTTTGCGCCTTGCAATTAAAAAAACTATTAAGGGGACCAAAATAAGTGATTGCGGCCCTGTCTGCATATGTTACAGTGACATACACCCATTGCATACTGTTAAATTGCGCCTTGCAATAAAAAAAATATTTAGGGTACCAAAAAAGTTGATTGCGGCCGTGTCTGCATATATTACAGTGAGATACACCCATTGCGTACTGTCGAATTGCGCCTTGCAATAAAAAAACTATTATAATGGACAAAAAAAGTTTATTGCGGCCCTGTCTGCATATGTCACAGTGAGATATACCCATTACGTACTGTTGTATTGCGCCTTGCAATAAAAAAAACTTTTTAGGGTACCAAAAAGTTGATTGCGGCCATGCTTGCATATGTTACAGTGAGATACACCCATTGCGTACTGTTGTATTGCGCCTTTGCAATAAAAAAAATATTTAGGGGACCAAAATAGTTTATTGCGGCCCTGTCTGCATATGTTACAGTGAGATACACCCATTGCGTACTGTTGTATTGCGCCTTGCAATAAAAAAAAATATTTAGGGTACCAAAAAAGTTGATTGCGGCCGTGTCTGCATATATTACAGTGAGATACACCCATTGCGTACTGTCGAATTGCGCCTTGCAATAAAAAAACTATTATAATGGACAAAAAAAGTTTATTGCGGCCCTGTCTGCATATGTCACAGTGAGATATACCCATTGCGTACTGTTGAATTGCACCTTGCAATAAAAAAAAATATTTAGGGGACCAAAAAAGTTCATTGCGGCCCTGTCTGCATATTTTACAGTGAGATACACCCATTGCGTACTGTTGAATTGTGCCTTGCAATAAAAAAAACTATTTAGGGGACAGAAGAGTTTATTGCTGCCCTGTCCGCATATGTTACAGTGAGATATACCCATTGCGTACTGTTGTATTGCGCCTTGCAATAAAAAAAACTATTTAGGGTACCAAAAAAGTTGATTGCGGCCCTGTCTGCATATGTCACAGTGAGATATACCCATTGCGTACTGTTGTATTTCGCCTTGCAATAAACAAAAATATTTAGGGTACCAAAAAAGTTAATTGCGGCCCTGTCTGCATATGTTACAGTGAGATACACCCATTGTTGAATTGCGCCTTGCATTAAAAAAACTATTTAGGGGACAAAAAAAGTTTATTGCGGCCCTGTCTGCATATGTTACAGTGACATACACCCATTGCGTACTGTTATATTGCGCCTTGCAATTAAAAAAACTATTAAGGGGACCAAAATAGTTGATTGCGGCCCTGTCTGCATATGTTACAGTGAGATACACCCATTGCGTAATGTTGAATTGCGCCTTGCAATAAAAAAAAACTATTTAGGGGACCAAAAAAGTTTATTGCGGCCCTGTCTGCATATGTTACAGTGAGATACACCCATTACGTACTGTTGTATTGCGCCTTGCAATAAAAAAAACTATTTAGGGTACCAAAAAAGTTGATTGCGGCCATGTCTGCATATGTTACAGTGAGATACACCTATTGTGTACTGTTCTTTTGCGCCTTGCAATTAAAAAAACTATTAAGGGGACCAAAATAAGTGATTGCGGCCCTGTCTGCATATGTTACAGTGACATACACCCATTGCATACTGTTAAATTGCACCTTGCAATAAAAAAAATATTTAGGGTACCAAAAAAGTTGATTGCGGCCGTGTCTGCATATATTACAGTGAGATACACCCATTGCGTACTGTCGAATTGCGCCTTGCAATAAAAAAACTATTATAATGGACAAAAAAAGTTTATTGCGGCCCTGTCTGCATATGTCACAGTGAGATATACCCATTACGTACTGTTGTATTGCGCCTTGCAATAAAAAAAACTTTTTAGGGTACCAAAAAGTTGATTGCGGCAATGCTTGCATATGTTACAGTGAGATACACCCATTGCGTACTGTTGTATTGCGCCTTTGCAATAAAAAAAATATTTAGGGGACCAAAATAGTTTATTGCGGCCCTGTCTGCATATGTTACAGTGAGATACACCCATTGCGTACTGTTGTATTGCGCCTTGCAATAAAAAAAAATATTTAGGGTACCAAAAAAGTTGATTGCGGCCGTGTCTGCATATATTACAGTGAGATACACCCATTGCGTACTGTCGAATTGCGCCTTGCAATAAAAAAACTATTATAATGGACAAAAAAAGTTTATTGCGGCCCTGTCTGCATATGTCACAGTGAGATATACCCATTGCGTACTGTTGTATTTCGCCTTGCAATAAAAAAACAATTTAGGGTACCAAAAAAGTTGATTGCGGCCCTGTCTGCATATGTTACAGTGAGATACACCCATTGTTGAATTGCGCCTTGCAATAAAAAAACTATTTAGGGGACAAAAAAAGTTTATTGCGGCCCTGTCTGCATATGTTACAGTGATATACACCCATTGCGTACTGTTGTATTGCGCTGTGCAATAAAAAATTCATTTAGGGGCAAAAAAGTTTATTGCGGCCCTGTCTGCATATGTTACAGCAAGATACACCCATTGCGTACTGTTATATTGCACCTTGCAATAAAAAAAATGGATTTTTGTAAAATCTTACCATAAAATCCTTTTCTCTTAAGCTCATTGACAGACGCAGTCCTCTTGATTAATATCAAATTGGGTTATACTGCCCTCTACAGGAGTAGGACACTAGGCAGAAGGAAAACATTGTGGCCACACCTTAGGGGCAGTCCCAGAGGGTATATCCTTTCTCTCTCTGCTACAGGAATTTCAGTTATGTCACAAAGCAGTGTTAGAGAATTTAACCCAACCCAGCTCAAAAATAGAGGGGCGGGTACTGCGTCTGTCAATGAGCTTAAGAGAAAAGGATTTTACGGTAAGATTTTACAAAAATCCCTTTTTCTCTGTCGCTCATTGACAGACGCAGTCCTCTTGATTAATATCAAATTGGGACGTCCCAAAGCAGTGCCACAAATGAGGGGTGGGATAACAGAAATCAAAATTTAAATCCAGAAGGCCCAACCGGTGCCGACTAGAAGTCTTAAAGGCTCATCAAACCACAGGATGAGACTCGGCCTGCAGAACCTTGTGGCCAAAAGAGGCATCCGACGATGCCATCACATCAACTTTATAAAATTTTGTAAAGGTATGAACCGACGACCAGGTAGCCGCCTTGCAAACCTGGACCACGGACGCCTGATGGCGGAAGGCCCAGGAAGCACTAAGCGCCCGAGTGGAGTGCGCCTTAACAGGGAACGGAGGATTCCGACCCTTAAGAGAATAAGCCTGTACCACCGTCTGTCTGATCCATTTGGAGATAGTCGCGGCAGATGCAGGCAACCCCTTTTTGGGGCCATCCGTGATCACAAAAAGTGAATCCGTTTTACGAAACGAGTCCGTAGTTTTCAGGTATACCCTGATTGCCCGAACCACATCCAAGGAATGTAACGCAAACTCCCGAGGATGACTGGGCTTAGGACACAGGGAAGGTAGTACAATATCCTCATTCAGATGAAACTCTGAAACCACTTTAGGAAGGAAGGATGGATTCGGACGAAAAACCACCTTATCCATATGAACCACCAGATATGGGGAACAACAGGATAATGCGGCCAGTTCTGACACCCTGCATTCAGAAGTGATGGCCACCAAGAAGGCCACCTTCTGGGATAACGTAAGCAAGGGAATCTCCCTGATATTTTCAAAGGGAGGTTTCTGAAAACCGCCAACACCAAATTAAGATCCCAGGGCGGTAAGGTACGAGGTCAGTCCGGAGTTACCAGGATAACTGGAATTCCCTCCACCTCTATCCTGCGAAGAAGTTTCGGCAGTAACTTGAGAGGATGGAAGGCATACCGTAGCTGATACTGCCCCCACGGGGCGATCAGCGCGTCTGCTGCGTCCGCTGGAGGATCGCGGGCGCAAGCTACAAACCTCCGCACCTTCCTGTTGAGCCGAGATGCCAACAGATCCACATCCGGGGTGCCCCAATGAAGGCACAGCTGGTGAAATACCTCTGGATGAAGAGACTATTCCTCTTGATCCAGAATCTGACGGCTGAGATAATCTGCCTGCCAATTTTCCACCCCCGGAATGAATACTACGGAGACAGCTGGAACAAACTGTTCCGCCCAATGAAGAATGCTGGCCACTTCTATGGCCGCCAGGGCACTCTTGGTGCCCCCTTGGCGATTGACATAAGCCACGACCGTGGCATTGTCCGATTGGATCTGAACTGGGCTGCCCTGGAGCTGCTCGGTCCAGTAAATCAGACAAAGTCTGATCGCTCTCAGTTCCAACACATTTAGCTGTAACCTGGAGTTTATCAGAAGAAACGACTTCCCCTGGCTGAGCATCGGAGACCAGAGACTCCCTGGTCCGCTCGCTCTCCAGATCCGATTGTCCAGGGAATCGGGATTCCGATTCCACTTGAGAAGAATCTCCTCTTGGAGAATTCGGGTATGAGACTGGGCAAACGGTACTGCCTCTAAGGAGGCCACCATCAGTCCCAGCCAGTTGATGGACAGCAACATCCGAATCGTTGACTTAATCTTCTGGAGTTTCTCCGCAAGGAGAAACACTCTTGCCAAGGATGTATCCAAAATTAGGCCCAGATAGTTCAGCCTCCTGGTGGGAACCAGGGATGATCTTTGGGAAAAGCGAAGAAAACGCTGATGTCCTGCGAAGATGGGGATATGAAGATAGGCATCCTAAATGTCTATGGACGCCAGGAAATCCCCCTGATGCAGGGAGGCCACCACTGTTCGGATGGACTCCATCTCTCCCAAGTCCAGAATTGGACGCACCTTGCCCTCTTTCCTGGGCATTGTGAACAGGTTCGAATAGAACCCCTGAAAACGTTCTGTCCAAGGAACGGGAACTACCACTCCTTGTTGCATTAAGTCCATTACTGCCCCCGCAAAGCTTTTAAGTGATCCGGGGATAGTCGAATATTGGAAGGGAAGAATCGCACCGGTGGAAGTGATCGAAACTCGATCTTGTATCCCGACCGTATGACCTCGCGAACCCCTTTGTCCGGGATTCTGGAAAGCCATGGATCCGGAAACCGGTGAAGACGTCCCCCCACCCCAGAGATGGGTGGGGGCGCACCTTCAGGCTGTATTGGTCTTATCTTCAGGCTTGGCTGAGCCGGACTTTTGTTTACCCAACCAGCGCCCTTTGAAACCCCCTGAAGGGGCTTTGGAGGGCTTCGCCTTATCGCCCGCCCCAGCGGAACGAAAAAACTTTTTATGAGCAGAAAAGGAAGGTCCTCGTCTGTTACGAGGTCCTTTACCCTTAGCAGTCTGTGGCAAGAAAGTGCTCTTGCCCCCAGTGAGATCCTTTATAATCTCACCCAAACAGGCGATCCCCTTGAAAAGGGAGATTAGCCAACCACTGGCCTAAAGGTTGACCCTATTAGGGAAAAAATGGAGCGGGATTCCGCTTCCACTTTTCGATCCACCGGATCCCTAAAGGACGGAGCGTCCTTCAACGGGATAACAGTGGCTTTATTTAGTCTGGAAATCGGTGAGTCCATCACTGGTGGTAACGTCCATTTTTTAAGGAGGGATTCCTCAAACGGATAGCGCCTAGCAATGCGTTTGGAAATAGCAGGGGTTCGTTTCGGACGACCCCATTCTTCTTTAATTAGATTACCAAAACATTTGGGCAAGGGAAAAACCTTCGCCATCTTGGTAGGCTTGCTAGTACCAAAAGGAATTTCAGTCTCAGCTACCTCTGCCGGTGTAACCTCAAGTCTTAAGGTTTCCCGGACAGACACAACTAGTGCGTCCACCAACGCTTCTTCTTTTGCTATGGCGGAGGCAGAAACGTCCTCCTCACTGTCTGAGACAGCAGCCCCAGAAGAGGGACCTGCAGCTGCAGTGACCAGCTCAGAATCCGTATCTGAAGTATCAGATGAAATAGGGGTAGGCGGGGGTCGCTTTCTTGACCCCCGTCCCTGACAGACCACCTCCACCCGGGATACCAAAGACTCCAAAACTGCTGATAATGCATCAATCATAAGTGAGGCACTGGAGGGTCCTGCGGCCACCTCGAGGGGATCAGGTGGGGATACATGTGTGGCAGGGTCAATGATTAATCCAAGACACTTGCCAGCAAACAAAAAATAATTGCAAAGAAAAAAACTTTTTTTTTTGTAATCCCCCAGCGCAACAGCGCCCCTCAGTGTTACCTGCTTTGGACCCCACAGAGAGAGAGAGAGACACCAAGGGCTCACCACCTGATGCACAGAAGCTTCTAACAACCTCTCAGCGCTGTCTCTTACAGACAGGAAGTCTTTTGGATCATTTTCCCGGGTAAAGGAGGCGGCTCCGCCCCTTTACATGCCTTCCGGCGCTTCCCATGCTACTCCTCGAGGTAGCTGGTCATCTCCAAAATGGCGGCCCCTGTGGAAAGATGGCAGCGCCTGCTACCTCGTGCGGCCTGTGGAAGGTAGTCATCGGCCTGCGGGAGGTGTGCGCCCACGGGAGGATGGCGGCCTGCGGATGGCGGTAGTCCAGGCACAGGCATCGGCCTGTATTGCAACCTTATGTATAAGGTAGGATGCTATCACCCTCTTACATGGCCATCCTAACATTAATGCCAGCCACTGACTTCAGTCATGGTCCCTTTACAGTGCCCACTCATACAGTGACTTTCGATAGTCAGCTCCCAAACCAAGCCTCCTGGTTCTTATTCACCAAATCACCCTCAAGAGGGGGATCTGTGACACCTGTTATAGGATAGAGGGGGGACCCAGGATCATGAGTGTCCGATCATCCCAGGGAGGGGCCCGCATCCATCAACAAACCCATCAGGGGGAGAGGGGGAACATTTTACTCACCATACCGGAACAGGCGGGCGCCAACTCCTGACAGAACCCCTCTCCACCGAGGTGGGGGGGCTGTCGACCAATACGGATGCCGTGACTCAGTTTCCAACTGGTCGTCGGCGTCCCAGCGAGACGTTTAACTCGCAGGGTCAGTCCCCGTCCAGTGGGACTATGTCGCGGCCGACCCAGCGCGGAGCTAGGGCCTGCACGCGCTCGTAGGCTGACTGGGGTGACCACTGGATCTTAACATCCAGCCCGTTGCCCAGCTCCAGCATACTTGCTTGAAGATCTCACAGGAACAACTGGAGAAAAAAGCTGCCTAAAAAATTTTTTTCTAAAAAATCTTGCCAGGACCAAAGATCCCAGCAAGGAACTTAGGTTCTTACTCCTAACTAGACAGAAAAAAACTGACTTCCTGTAGCAGAGAGAGAGAGGATATACCCTCTGGGACTGCCCCTAAGGTGTGGCCAGAACGTTTTCCTTCTGCCTAGTGTCCTACTCCTGTAGAGGGCAGTATAACCCAATTTGATATTAATCAAGAGGACTTTGTCTGTCAATGAGCGACTGAGAAAACTATTTAGGGGACCAAAAGAGTTTATTGCTGCCCTGTCCGCATATGTTACAGTGACATACACCCATTGCGTACTGTTGAATTGCTCCTTGCAATAAAAAAAAAACTATTTAGGGGACAAAAAAAGTTGATTGCGGCCATGTCTGCATATGTTACAGTGAGATACACCCATTGCGTACTGTTGAATTGCGCCTTGCAATTAAAAAAAACTATTTAGGGGACCAAAAAAGTTTATTGCGGCCCTGTCTGCATATGTTACAGTGAGATACACCCATTGCGTACTGTTGAATTGCGCCGTGCAATAAAAAAAACATTTAGGGGCAAAAAAAGTTTATTGCGGCCCTGTCCGCATATGTTACAGTGAGATACACCCATTGGGTACTGTTGAATTGCGCCTTGCAATAAAAAAAACTATTTAGGGGACCAAAAAAGTTGATTGCGGCCCTGTCTGCATATGTTACAGTGAGATACACCCATTGCGTACTGTTGAATTGCGCCTTGCAATAAAAGAAAATATTTAGGGGACCAAAAAAGTTGATTGCGGCCCTGTCTGCATATGTTACAGTGAGATACACCCATTGTGTACTGTTGTATTGCGCCTTGCAATAAAAAAAATGATTTAGGGGACCAAAAAAGTTGATTGCAGCCCTGTCTGCATATGTTACAGTGAGATACACCCATTGCGTACTGTTGAATTGCACCTTGCAATAAAAAAAACTATTTAGGGGACAAAAAAAAGTTGATTGCGGCCCTGTCTGCATATGTTACAGTGACATACACCCATTGCGTACTGTTGTATTGTGCCGTGCAAAAAAAAAAAAACAATTTAGGGGCAAAAAAGTTTATTGCTGCCCTGTCCGCATATGTTACAGTGAGATACACCCATTGCGTACTGTTGTATTGCGCCTTGCAATAAAAAAACTATTTAGGGGACCAAAAGAGTTTATTGCTACCCTGTCCGCATATGTTACAGTGACATACACCCATTGCGTACTGTTGAATTGCGCCTTGCAATAAAAAAACTATTTAGGGGACAAAAAAAGTTTATTGCGGCCCTGTCTGCATGTGTCACAGTGAGATATACCCATTGCGTACTGTTGTATTTCGCCTTGCAATAAAAAAACTATTTAGGGTACCAAAAAAGTTGATTGCGGCCCTGTCTGCATATGTTACAGTGAGATACACCCATTGCGTACTGTTGAATTGCGCCTTGCAATAAAAAAACTATTTAGGGGACAAAAAAAGTTTATTGCGGCCCTGTCTGCATATGTTACAGTGACATATACCCATTGCGTACTGTTGTATTGTGCCGTGCAATAAAAAAGCCATTTAAGGGCAAAAAAGTTTATTGCGGCCCTGTCTGCATATGTTACAGCGAGATACACCCATTGCGTACTGTTATATTGCGCCTTGCAATAAAAAAACTATATAGGGGACCAAAAGAGTTTATTGCTGCCCTGTCCGCATATGTTACAGTGACATACACCCATTGCGTACTGTTGAATTGCGCCTTGCAATAAAAAAAACTATTTAGGGGACAAAAGAGTTTATTGCTGCCCTGTCCGCATATGTTACAGTGACATACACCTATTGCGTACTGTTGAATTGCACCTTGCAATAAAAAAACTATTTAGGGGACAGAAAGATAATAAATTGTGGCTTACATTGAGACTTAGTCTGCATATTTTACTGTGAGATACACTCGTTGTATACTGTTGTTCTAGTCCGCTATTCAATAAACACCCATTTAGGGAAAAAATATTAAATTGCGGCCTTGTCTGTATCTGTACATGTGAGATACACCCGTTGTATACTGTGGTATTGCGCCTTGCAATAAAAACCCATTTCGGGGAAGATCCAAAATTTGATAAATAGGAGGAGAAGGTCAAATAAGGGACGTGGCCTGGGTCGTGATGTTGCTGGTGGAGCTCCTGTTGCAAGGAGAGGACGTGGTCGATCTGTGCCAGCTACACGCACAGGTGAAACACCTTCCTCAGCTGCGAGTAGGTGACAGAACCTGCAGCAGTATTTGGCAGGGCCTAATGTGTCTCTACAAATGTTGAGGCCAGAACAAGTACAGGCGATAGTAGATTGGGTTGTAGATTGGGTTGCTGATGGTGCCTCCAGTTCCTTCACATTGTCTCCCACCCAGTCTTCTGCTGAAAGGTCAGAGTTGGCACCCGCAGCCGATGTCCATCAATATGTCACCGCACCCCCTTGCAAATCAGCCAAGCAGTCTGAGCCCCAAGTCATGCAGCAGTCTCTTCTTCTTTTTGATTACTCTGTCAGCAGGGTTTCCCAGGGCCATCCACCTAGCCCTGCCCCAGAAGTGGAAGAGATTGAGTGCACTGATGCCCAACCACTTATGTCTCCAGATGAGTACATGGGAGGACCAATTGCAGCGTGTCTCGGATGATGACAAAACACAGGTGCCGAATTGTGGAGACCGACAAGGGTTGCAGGGGTGAAGACTTGGTGGAAGACGATGTGGAGGACGATGAGGTCTTCCACCCCACATGGAATCAATGTCGTAAAGGTGACCTGAGTAGTTAGGAGGGAGAGACGGTGGTCTCACAGAGCCACCAGCACAGCAGAAGAGGGAGCAGGGTGCAAAAGTGCAGCGGCCGTGTCCTAGACACTACGCCTGCTACTGCCCAACGCAGCAAGGGACCGAGCACACCAAAGCCAGCTCACAGGAGTTCTCTAGCGTGGCAGTTCTTCAGACAATGTGATGATGACAGGACACGAGTGGTTTGCACGCTGTACAATCAGAGCCTGAAGCAAGGCATAAACCTCAACCTGAGCACAACCTGCATGACCAGGCATCTAAGTGCAAAGCACGAGCTGCAGTGGAGTGCACACCTCAAAAACCAAGAAAGGTCTCTGGCACCTCCTGCTTCCTCTTCTGCTGCTGCAGTCTCAGCCTCTTCATCCACCTCTGTAGTGACAGTGGCACCTGCCACCCTGCAAACAGAGGATCCAACAGCAACACCACCACCTGGGTCACCAACAACCATGTCCACAATGTCCCGTGGAAGCGTTCAGCTTTCTATCTCCCAAACACTGGAGCGTAAGAGGAAATACCCCCCTACCCACCCGCGATCCCTGGCCCTGAATGCCAGCATTTCAAAATTCCTGGCCTTTGAAATGCTGTCATTCCGGCTGGTGGAGACGCACAGTTTTAAGAGCCTTATGGCGGTGGCTGTCCCACAGTACGTCGTGCCCAGCCGCCACTACTTTTCCAGGCAAGCCACCCCTTCCCTTCACAACCAAGTGGGTGACTAAATCAGGTGTGCACTGCGCAACGCCATCTGTGGCAAGGTCCAACTAACTACGGATACGTGGACCAGTAAGCACCATCAGGGACATTATATCTTCCTAACAGCACACTGGGTAAATGCAGTGGCGGCTGGGCCTGAGGCGGATAGAAGTTTGGCGCATGTCCTTCCACCACTGAGGATTGCAGGGCGCTTCAGTTTTCCTCCTGTTCCTAACTCCTCCTACTCCGCTTCCTCATCCTCTACTGCCTCCTCTTCCGGTCAGCGTAACTGCAGACCAATGAGTGGTTGCTGCCAGTGAGCCTCAAGCCCGGCCTGGTGGTGTGCGATAATGGGTGAAATCTCATAGCAGCTCTGGGCCTAGCTGGTTTGACACACATCTCTTGCTTGGCCCATGTGCTGAATTTGGTGGTGCAGAGCTTCCTTAGAAATTACCCCGATATGTCAGAGCTGCTGCGCAATGTGCGGGGCATCTGTGCGCATTTTCAGCGTTCTCACCCTGCTGCTGCTCGCCTGTCAGCGCTGCAGCGTAACTTCGGCCTTCCCGCTCACCGCCTCATATGTGACGTGCTCACAAGGTGGAACTCCACCTTGCACATTCAGCTGCAGCACACACGCGTGAGTCGCTCTGCGGAACAGCACCACTTCACCACCAATAACTGGGCCACCATGTGAGACCTGTGTGCCTTGTTGCGCTGTTTCGAGTACTCCACCAACATGGCCAGTGCCGATGATGCTGTTCTCAGCTTAACTATCCCACTTCTATGCCTTCTTGAAAAAACACTTCGGGCGATGATGGAAGAGGATGTGGCACAGGATGAGAAGGAGGAGGATGAAGAGGTAACATTTCCAAGGCTTTCAGGGCAGTCATTCGCAATTGGCTCCGAGGGTGGGTTCCTGCACACACAAACTTCAGGGACACAATTGTCCAGCAGGGGCACAGTTCTGGAGGATGACGAGGATGAGGAGGAGGAGATGGAGGAGGATATGGAACCATGTTCACAGCAGGGTGGCACCCAGGCCAGCTCATGGCCATCACTGGTGTGTGGCTGGGGGGATACGGAGGACACAGAGGATACACCTCCCACAGAGGACATGCTGCAGTGTCTCCGCAACGACCACCAAGTTTCCCACATAGTAACTTGTGCTGATTACTGGGTGGCCACCCTGCTGGATCCCCGTTACAAGGACAACGTACCGTCCTTAATTCCCTCACTTGAGCGTGATCGTAAGATGCGTGAGTATAAGTGCACGCTGGTAGACGCGCTGCTGGTGGCATTCCCACCTGACAGCGGGGGCACAGTGGAAGCACAAGGCCAAGGCAGGGAAGGAGGAGGAAGAGGTCATCAACGCTGCCAGGGCACCGCCAGCACCTCAGAAGGCAGGGTTAGCATGGCCGACATGTGGAAAAGCTTTGTCAGCACGCCACAACAAGCAGCAGCACAAGCAGCTGATATGGAACGTATTAGCAGGAGGCAGCATTTCACTAACATGGTGGAGCAGTATTTGTGCACACGCGTAGACGTACTGAATGACGGGTCTGCCCCCTTCAACTTCTGGGTATCCAAGTTAGGCACATGGCCTGAGCTTTCCCTTTACGCCTTGGAGGTGCTGGCCTGCCTTGCAGCCAGTGTATTATCTGAACGGGTATTTAGCACGGCTGGGAGCGTTGTCACAGATAAGTGCAGCCACCTGTCCAGAGCCAATGTGGACAAGCTCACGTTCATTAAAATGAACCAGGCATGGATCCCACAGGACTTGTCCGTACCTTGTGCAGAATAGTCATGTATACCATCCTTACCCAGACATTGCTGGATTTGACCTTTCTTAATCTTTTGGGGTGTACCCGAATTTAAATTTTTTTTTAATTAAAAACCAAAACCAGCGTTGGCTACCTCGTCCTCCTCCGCCACTGCCGCCGCCGCTTCCACCTACACTGCCATATCCACCGCCACCTAAACCTCCATATGGGCCTCATCCTACTCCTACATCATTCAAGAAGATGATTATTTTTTATTTTTATGTTTTTTATGTTCTTTTAAGTTATTTCCCTATCCACATTTGTTTGCAGAGCACTTGCCATGCTCTTAAGATGATTTTGCTGCCCTCTAGCCCTTTCCATGTGTGTTTTAGAGGCATTTTAGTGCTCAAAAGTTCGGGTCTCCATTGACTTCAATGGGGTTCGGGATCAGGATAAAGTTTGGGGTTAAGTCCGGGTCGCGAACCCGGACTTTTTTTTCAAGTTCGGTCGAACCCGACGAACCTGAACATCCAGGTGTTCGCTCAACTCTATTTGTAAGTTTTTATAATTCCTTTTAGCACTGATAATAAAATTATGAGATAGAGAGCACTCTTTTGTGTTTTTCATTATGCAGTCATTCTGTTGACTGAGTATGTTGTGAGGAAAGAAAACATTGTGCAATCTTGACCAGGAGGAAGAGGAGTGCCAAGTTGATACCCACGCTGGTGGAGATTGTCATAAGCGATTTCTGATCCTTTTGTGGGGTCTAAGCAGGAGGTGAGCAGGTTTTTCACCTAGAGGTGGAGGTTTACATGACACAAGATAAGGATTGAATCACTTATTGGTGGTGTTTGTAACAAATAATTGGGACTATTTTATACTGTATATTTTAATTTTATATTTCAGACTGATATCATCACTGTAAAATCTGTATTGAGTCATATTAACATTTTTATGTAAGTTAGTCTCCTCCAGTCTTCTCACACAAACTCAATACATGCACAATGCTGCTCCTTGCTGCACCGGCTCCCCCCTGACTTCTAGGTAGAGTCCCCCTGACTCCAAGGCTGAGACCTCCTCTGTCCACCTGGGTGGAGCCTTGAACACTAGTCACATCTCTAAAAAACCCTGTTCCATGTGCTGGTTGTCTGCCAAACCTGGACCTAGGATTGGCAAATTATTCCTCCCAAGTCTCTATGAGGCCTCTGGACTCTTGGTCCCATACCAGGTTTTACCAACCCAAAAGAAAACTGAAAATCCAGTTTCCCCTGTATGAATCAAGCACACTGGAGCCTCTCAACAGAACACTGGAGGTACACAAAACGGCACATCGCGGCAAGGCCCAGCACTGTCACACTATATACAGCAAACTGTATATTGTGATGTGGTTGTTGTTCTGTGTTGATTTCATGATTTAATTTTAGTTTTTATATTTAATTTTCTACAGCACTTTTCTCCAAAGTGATAAAAACTGAATACATCTGGGAGGAAACCTATGCAGGCCCATCGAGAATATACAAGCTACATTCAAATAGTGTCATAGTCAGAATTCAAACTGAGAACTCTGGTGCTGCAAGGCAGAGGTGCTAACAAATTAGCTGCTGTGCTAGCTACCATCCAGTCAGTGGACTTTTCAGGGCACTGTCTAGCTGGGGAGGAGACCTTCGCTTGCTGAAGTTTCACATTTACGTCCTTCTCCACCCTCACCTTCTAACTTAACAATGAAAACAAGAACAGCGACAGAGCTTTAGCAGGTCTTGAGGCATGTAAATAGGCTAGCCGTTAAGCAAACCATAGGAACCTCAAAGGGATATGCATCATTGCTCGAGGGGAAACACTTAGAGCTCACAGCAACATGATGCTAGGCGCCATGTTGTTACTCTGCCCCCCTCTGCTGCTGGTGGCCTGATCCTGACACCGAGTCGGTTGCAGGTGTCCGGCGTGTCCTGTGTCCGGCGTTAGGTGGCGGAGGAGGTGAGGGACGGCTGGTGTGCACTGTGTGGATGCTGGGTTGCAAGAAGGCAGATTGATGTGAGCAGCGGGAGTGGCCAGAAAGAAGCTGGGGGATTCAGCGTGGCTCAAAGCTGTCCAGTACGTCACTTCCGGTTTGCTGGAATCTGAAGCATGGAATGCAGAGTGATCACTGCCTAGCGGTTACTATTGATCCTTATTAGAGTTGAGCGGACACCTGGATGTCCATGTTCGGCGGGTTCGGCCGAACTTAAAAAAAAAGTCTGGGTCCGTGTCCCGGACTTTTGCCGAACTTTTCCCGGACACCGAACCCCATTGAAGTGTAACGCTCCTGCGTTTCTTATATGGTGTGGATTTTCAGCTGCAGAAATAGTTCCACGTCAGCAGTCATGTAAGAGATATGCTGAGATACCATTCCCAACCTCAATGACTCATCATGTGTGGAAGGTCTTATTTCAGCCAGTAAATACACACAATTAGCAAGCTGGTTCCTAGAGTGACTTTATGTATGTGGTAACACAATGATGAAGGTTTGAGGGATAGGTTGAGTGGAGGTGATAGGTGATAGACACTTGAAGGTGAGACAGTAGCAGATGGATGCAGGAAGGTTTAGCAATGTTGTATGATAGCAGATGATAGAATAGCAGGTGGACATACAAAAGAGATCAACCCAGTGCAGAAAAGTAGCAGTAGTCTCAAGAGCTAGCAATCTAGTTTATGCAGATGTAATAAACAGTCTTTACTATGCAGAGCTAGATAGTGTAAGCTTAGTATAAGTTTATAGAGAATTCCCCTGCGGGGTACTTAGCACTATTAGCGATACAGCCGAAGGGTGGTTCAGGAGAGGCGGATGATCCAGTAGCGGGATACAGGGATCAGCGCAGCGAGGTTCCGTCAGCGAAGTAAGCTTGCAAGCATGGAAGCTTCAAGCAAGGTTAGCATCCAGATAAGGGTGTTTGAACGAACACATGTGAGTGAGAACCGACGCCTTAAATAGCCATCTAGTCCGGCGCTGAGTGATGACAGCTCCAGTCTTAAAGGTGTATGCGCACCTTTCCAAAAGTAAATGGTAGGGCGCATACACTTGTGGAAAGTGTAATTTAGGGTACCAAAGGTACCGGAACATTACAATACCCCCCCCTTAAGGCCTGCTCCTGAAGGCCTCTGGAGCTGGTTTGTCTGGGTATCTCGCATGAAAATTGCGGATTAATCTAGGGGCATGTATGTCAGAGGTGTTTAGCCAGGTGTCGTCTTGGGGCCCATAGTTCTTCCATCTAACCAAGTACTGAAGTCTTCTTCTGTAGATACGAGAATCCAGAATCTCTTTTATCTCGTATTCTTCTCCACCTTCAACTTGTACAGGAGGGGGAGGTGGAATATTAGGCCTTATTCCTTGGTCAGGAACATGGGGCTTCAGTAGCGACACATGGAAAATGGGATGTATTTTGAGGTCTATTGGCAATGTAAGCTGCACTGCAGCTTTTCCAATAAGTTTCTTGATTGGGAAAGGTCCCAAGAACAGAGGTCCAAGCTTTTTGCTAGGGATCTTCAGTCTCAAGTTTTTTGTTGAGAGCCAAACGAGGTCCCCGATAGTATACTGTGGAGAAGGTCTTCTACGAAGATCATAGTACTTCTTTTGTTGACTGTGAGCGTGTGCAATGGTAGTATTTAGTAAACCCAGAGAATCCTTTATTTGGGTAAGATAGTCTGAGGCTACTGGGTTATTTGAAGAAAGGATGCGTGGAGGGAGAATAGAGGGATGGAACCCATAGTTCAAGTAGAACGGACTCTGCTTGGTTGTACTGTGAGTTGCGTTGTTGTAGGCAAATTCTGCCAGGGGGAGAAGATCCAACCAATCATCCTGTTGGTTCATCCTGTTGGTAAGAAGTGTAACAACGTAAATACTGCACGGTCAGACAGAAGAGTTTTTGGGATACCATGTAATCTGAAGACATGTTTCATCAGGAGTTCTGCCGTTTGTTTGGACGAAGGTAGTCTGCGAATAGCAATGAAATGTGCCATCTTTGTCAGATGGTCCACTGACACCAAGATGGTATTAAATCCTTTGGAAGTAGGCAATTCTACGATGAAGTCCAATGACAAAACCTCCCATGGAGTTTGGGGTATTGGTAGACTGCATAGTAGACCGGATGGTCTCGTAGTGTCAATTTTGGACCTGGCACAGACATTGCATGAAGAGACTAATTTTTGTATAGATGTTTTCATGTCAGGCCACCAGAATTGTCGAGAAATCAAATTGAAAGTCTTTGTCATACCCATATGTCCTGCCATAGGCACATCATGCGATAATTCCAAGATCTTGGTGCGTAGGGTAGGTGGTATGTAAAGTTTGTCGTTGTAGTAGAGGAAGCCTTCTGCATCAGTATTTAGTTGTGGTGGGGGTGAATCCAAACTTATACCATGCAGAACCTCTTCCTTTAAGGAACGGACAACTCCAATAATGCGTTTGTGAGGTATTATAGGAACGGAAGGGATTTCAAAGTAGTTTTCTTCAGTTAGTCGTGATAGTGCATCCGCCTTTTTGTTCTTATCTGCAGGTGTGTAGGTCACTAGGAAGTTAAACCTTAGAAAGAATAGTGACCATCGTACCTGTCGATGCGAGAGAGTTTTGCTAGTCTGAAGATATTGGAGGTTTTTATGGTCCGTGTATATAATTATTGGTAGTTGGGTGCCTTCGAGTAAATGTCGCCAATTCTCCAGAGCCAATTTTATAGCAAGCAGTTCCTTTTCACCCACGGGGTAATTTATCTCGGGACTGCTCAGGGATTTAGAAAAAAAGGCGACTGGATGAAGTGGTGAAGTGGGGGTAGGTCGTTGGGAGAGTATTGCTCCTACTGCCATGTTTGACGCATCTACCTCCAGAATGTATTGGAGGGATGGGTCTGGATGGCGTAATATGGGAGCGGAAGTAAACCTTGTCTTTAACAAGTGGAAAGCCTTATTTGCTTCTTCTGACCATTTAAATGGTATTTTTATGCTAGTGAGCTGTGTGAGGGGTCTCACAATAGCAGAAAAGTTTTTTATGAACTTCCTGTAGAAATTTGAAAATCCCAGGAATCGCTGTAGCGCCTTGCGTGTAGTTGGTGTAGGCCAATCCTGAATGCAGGATATTTTACTCATGTCCATCTCGATTCCTGTTTTGGATATGATGTAGCCTAGAAAGAGTACCTCATCTTTATGGAACAAGCATTTCTTCAGCTTCACATAAAGATTATGTGCAAGCAATCTCGATAATACAAGTCTTACATGTCTTATGTGTTCAGACAGGGTCCGTGAATATATAAGTATATCGTCCAGATATACCACAACACAGACATCTAGTAAGTCTTTAAAAATATCGTTTATAAATCGTTGGAAAACTGCAGGGGCATTGCATAGGCCGAATGGCATCACAAGATATTCGAACAATCCGTATCTAGTTCTGAATGCAGTCTTCCACTCGTGTCCATCACGGATTCGAATGAGATTGTATGCTCCTTTCAGGTCTAATTTTGAAAAATAGGTAGCTCCACGCACCTGCTCAATGAGCTCAGGGATAAGCGGTAGAGGATAGCGATCTTTTATTGTGATAGCATTCAATTTCCTGTAGTCGATGATAGGTCTGAGACTTGAATCTCAGACCTATCATCAGGGGGATTTATCTTGGGTTCAGGGGACTGAGCAGAGGTAAGTTGTGTCAGTCTAATTACCTGCTGCGACAGAGCCTGATTGTCTTCTTTTAATTCAGCAAGTGCGTGTATTAACGCAGATACTTGCTGGTTTAATTGTGTCACCTGAGTGGCTATTTCTGCTGAATCCATTTTTTGGTTCGTTCAATCTGTAACGCTCCTGTGTTTCTTATATGGTGTGGATTTTCAGCTGCAGAAATAGTTCCACGTCAGCAGTCATGTAAGAGATATGCTGAGATACCATTCCCAACCTCAATGACTCATCATGTGTGGAAGGTCTTATTTCAGCCAGTAAATACACACAATTAGCAAGCTGGTTCCTAGAGTGACTTTATGTATGTGGTAACACAATGATGAAGGTTTGAGGGATAGGTTGAGTGGAGGTGATAGGTGATAGACACTTGAAGGTGAGACAGTAGCAGATGGATGCAGGAAGGTTTAGCAATGTTGTATGATAGCAGATGATAGAATAGCAGGTGGACATACAAAAGAGATCAACCCAGTGCAGAAAAGTAGCAGTAGTCTCAAGAGCTAGCAATCTAGTTTATGCAGATGTAATAAACAGTCTTTACTATGCAGAGCTAGATAGTGTAAGCTTAGTATAAGTTTATAGAGAATTCCCCTGCGGGGTACTTAGCACTATTAGCGATACAGCCGAAGGGTGGTTCAGGAGAGGCGGATGATCCAGTAGCGGGATACAGGGATCAGCGCAGCGAGGTTCCGTCAGCGAAGTAAGCTTGCAAGCATGGAAGCTTCAAGCAAGGTTAGCATCCAGATAAGGGTGTTTGAACGAACACATGTGAGTGAGAACCGACGCCTTAAATAGCCATCTAGTCCGGCGCTGAGTGATGACAGCTCCAGTCTTAAAGGTGTATGCGCACCTTTCCAAAAGTAAATGGTAGGGCGCATACACTTGTGGAAAGTGTAATTTAGGGTACCAAAGGTACCGGAACATTACATGAAGTCAATGGGGACCCGAACTTTCAGGCACTAAAATGGCTCTAAAACACCAATGGAAAGGGCTAGAGTGCTGCAAATGGCAGCAAAACGTAGTTAAGAGCATGGCAAGTGCTCTGCAAACAAATGTGGATAGGGAAATAACTTAAAACGAAAAAAAAAAACAGAAAAATAAAACAATGTTCTTCATCTCTGAAGGACGAGGCCCATATGGAGTAGGAGGGAGGTTGAGGTGGTGGTGGATGTGGCGGTGTCATAGGCATGCGCACAGGGTGTGCCGGGTGTACCTGGGCACACCCTAATCACCTAGGGCACATAGCATTATCGCTCTGTTTGCCAGTGAGGAGATGGGAAAGATCTCCCTCGGACCTGCTCTGCTCTATTTCTCTTTGCCAGCAGGGAGAGTAATGTATCGGGGCCATGTACATGTAGGCAAACACATGCATGTGTATTTAAACTTTGGGGTGCACACCCTAATGCAATAGGCTGCGCACACCTATGGGCGGTGTAGGTGGAAGCGGCGGTGGAGGAGGACCAGGGCCGGATTAAGAGCATCATGGGCTTGGTGCTGAGGATTTTGAAGGGCCTTAAGGGCCGTACCAACACAGACTATCCCGCAATTTAATTGTTTATACCAAAAGGTTTTTATTGAATAGCGGAATAGAAAATATTATCAAAAAAAGTGTATGTATCTCACACGTACAGAACCAGACTAGGCCCCAATTACTATTTTTTGTACCCCTAAAGGCAGGATGAGGAGTACGGAACAGGCAGCACCCTCAAATCTTCAGAAGTATGAGATGAACCCCTTATACAAGAAAGAGAATATGGCACCCCAGGATCAGGTTGCTGAATTGGAGTCAAATCTAAAGTTAATAAGTACACATTATCATAGTATGACACCTTTTAAATTTAAATGTACTTAGTCCAGTGCCCAAAACAATCTGGAGTATCTAATCCATTCATATGAGCATGCATAAACTCCCTTTAAATAGACGTGAGTCGTAGGATGAGGAAGAGGAGTGAATCTGGGGGCCAAAGGGACTAGTTGGCTAAAGGTGCTAAGAATACCTGAAGATTTAATCAATTGTTGAGTCCCTTGGGCACCATTGTCCCAAATCGGAAAATCCATTCCTTTTCTCTTTGGAGAAGGATGGTATTGAAGTCCCTTTTTTATTTGAGAGTTTAAGGACATAAAAGCCGTTCACCTTCAGGCCATTTGGTCTCTTGTCATGGTATTTTGCAAAATGCTGTGCAACTGGGGTTTCTTCATTTTTTTATTTCCCCCGGATACTAGCTAGATGCTCCTCAATATGAACTTTCAAGGGGCGTTTGGTTTTGCCCACATATAATTTGTGACATGGGCATTCTAGCATGTAAAGTACCCTGGTGGTATTGCAATTGATGAATTGCTTTATCTGATAGACCTTCTGACCATCAGGGTCCATAAAACTAGCTGTTTTATCTACAAATTTGTAGATATGGCATTTCCCACAAGGGAACATTCCATGGAGTTGGGGAAGGTCAGTGAGCCAGTTACGAGGTGTAGATTTACTAAATTCAGATCGTACCAGTTCATTAGAGAGGTTTTTGTCTCTTCTGGCTACTAGTAGGGATCTGAGACCCACTATATCGGTCAGTTGGGGTGAGCGGGTCAACAGGTGCCAGTGGTTGGTAAGGATATTGTCACAAACCTGGTTGGAGGCTGAGGTGACGAGAGGGCTCCCCTTGTGGCTGAGTGCAGGGCACCCCTGGAGATGGTGACAGAGGTTGCGGTGCCCAAAGGTGCACAGGTTGCCTGCAGGTGTAACTTGGATCACTGGAAGTGCAGGCAGGTTAGTGCAATCAAGGTCAGAAGCCAGAATGAGGGTCATACACAGGTAGTCAATCAGGAAGCGGAGGCAGATAGAATAGTCAGGGTCAAGCTAAGTTCAAACACTGAAGACAATCAGGAGTAGGCACGGAGAAGTTTGTAAGGCAAGACGGGTTCAGAGCAGGAGAAAGCCAGAGCAGGTGAAGGATAGCAAGGGTCAGTAACGGGTAATCAATCAAGCAGGAGTTTCAAGGCACAAGGAAATCAGGTACTAGCTGAAGATAATCCAGCAATGAATGGCAGCCAGTGCTGAGTTTATATAGGAAGTGGATGTTGATAATTGGCACTAATTAGGACGTCCCGTGTGGCCATTTTGGAAATTGGCGTATCTGCCATTCCCTGACAGTCCCGGGCAGCCATTTTGGAAATTGGAATATCTGCCATTTCTTGACAGTCCCGTGCGGCCATTTTGGAAATTGGCATATCTGCCATTCTTGATCAAGTTCTTCCCTGACAGATATTGTGCAACTCCCCCCATTGGGAGCGATAAGTGGCAGTAATTCTGACCTGGTCTGGATGACCCTGCATGGCTGTGTCATTGATGGATTTTACTTTAAGGAGGTCAGTCCTATTTCTTTGTGCTGCCTTTTTCCTGACTCTTCTCAGGGTTCTGTGAAGGTAATTTCTTTCTCTAAACCTTACATAGAGCTGGATTGCTTCAGTTTGAAAGTCCGAATCTAATGTACAATTCCGAGGTATCTGAAGGAATTGTCCCATCGGGATGCCTTTTATTATAGACTTGGGGTGATGGCTACTAGCCTCAAGTAGGGTGTTTGCCGCTGTTTCGCTTCTATATGTTTTGGTAGTTAGTTTCCCTTGTTCAATTCTAATCAAAAGGTCAAGAAAGGAGATCTGGTAGGGGTCATGATTGAAAGTAAGACGCATATTTCTACTATTGGAATTTTGATACTACAATTACGTTTTCCAGAGTCTCGAGACCTCTGGAAAGGATGTTCATGAAACAGCTCTGAACAATAGACAACCTCTTCCTCCCACCATCCTAGATGTAAGCAGGCATAGGCCAGTGCCCAGGGAGCTCCCATAGAGGTACCTAAAATTCGTCTGTAGTCGTTCCCATAATTTGGAAACAATTGTTCATCAGGGCAAATTGCAACAGTTCCAACAGAAACTCATTTTGGGCCCCCATGGAGGGAAAGTTGGAATCCAAAAAATATGCTGTTGTGGACAGGCCCCAAGAGTGGTGTATAGAGGTGTAAAGACACTCAACAGCAACACTGGCTAAAATCGTACCAGGGGGCACCGCCACATTCTCTATATTCTTGAGCACATGTCTGGTATCCTGTACATAGGAAGGTAATTTCTTGACCATTTCTTTGAGGAGAGCATCCAGATATCTACCCATCCGTTTTAGAGGGCCCTTTACTGCCGACACAATAGGTCTGCCGGGGGGGTTTTCAAGGGATTTGTGAACCTTAGGTATAATATAAATGATAGGTGTATTAAACTCTGTCACTTTCATATATTCCAGTTCTTTCTTGTTATTGAGATTCTCTTCAAATGCCAGCAAGCCAGCCACCCACCACAGGGTGCCAGCAAGCCAGCCACCCACCACAGAGTGCAAGCCAGCCAGCCACCCACCACAGGGTGCCAGCAAGCCAGCCATTAAGCATTAAACAAAAATTAACATGTTCAGTACCAGATTTGTGTCAAAAATTGTCTTTATTTTTCAAAACTTTAAATGTACAAAATATTGGCCCATATCAGCCGATACCGATACGTTTTGACCAAAATATCGGTATCGGCCCTGAAAAAAACATATCGGTCTATCCCTAATTTGTTGTCATCAATGCTAAACCATGTCTCCTCTTATCTAGGTGACACTTCATTACATGTAGTAATATCCTGCATCTGCTGTCACTTAGTTTGGATTTAATAGGAGTTCTAATCCCCCATGAGCTGAATTAACCTTCTACCCAGAGTGATCTCCTTTTAGTGGTCAAGATGTCTGCAGTATATGGGGGATTTCAGGGGGAGGTAAACCACTGTATTTCTGGCTTTGCGGGAGTTAGGATGTCCCCTGTTGTGATCTGTTTTTGTATACAAAGCGGCGTCTAGTGACTACTTCCGGTCCGGTCTTCTGAAGGGTGAGAAATTATGTCATGGACCACAGTAACGATGGCGCTGTTGGCGGAAGTGATGTTCTGCCCGCAGCGTTTAAAGGATTCAGGGGGAATGGAAACTTATTATTGCACAGGAGCCCCAAGAAGAATGGCTTTAGCCGGAAACATGTCGGGTCAAGGCCGCCCACTGATGAACCGTGACTGCACCACTAGTTGGGAGTAGTAAAGTGTTCCTCTATGTGAGTGGCTATTTTACTTTGCTGTTTGTGCTTTTAATACATAATAAATTACATTTTCCATCTTACTTCACATTGAGGACTACTGATTTCTGAGAGATTGGAAAAGGACCCTGGGGTGCTTACCTGCTGTATCCTTTCAAGTGCATATTGGTCATCTCACCAAGTTTTTATTCTTACAAGCAAGTGACCTTTTGAGCTTTGGTGAGTTTGCACTGCATGAGGGGTGGAGGAAGTGTGTGCACATCTCACTGGTTTAACCCTGCACTAGTGTAACCCTCCCTATACTGTATGTGTGCTTTGCACTGATTGTGATGTACTGCACCATATATCTCTTTGCATATATTTTCATGGATTCATTTCTGATTGATTCTTCTTTTTTCTTTCCTTTTTTCGTTTATTTTGTCTTTTTCTACGTTTCTTACTATTGCTCCCGAAGGTGCAGTCGTCTCGTTAGGCTTTCCGATATCTGTGTTTGTAGCTCTGACAGTTGTAGCTTTTCTTTTTCCACTATCAGTTTCATGACTTCGAGGCCATGGTTGATGCATGTTTCCTTTCAATTATTCAGGAAGCTTTCATTCTGTAGATGCTCAGCGGGTATGACTCTTTCCCGTAAATTCTCTGAGGACTATTTTTTTGTCTTCATAGGTCTCCAGAGACAGTATGTCCCATTTCCAATTAAGCTGTTTAATAGTTAATTTTTTTAATTGATTCACTTTCAGATGGTCTCTGTTCTCTTGGATTCTCTATAAAGGTAGATATTATTTCTTCCTCAATGTCCTCTCCTATTAAATATGCCATAAGGTTGCATGCTCAATTGTATGGACAAACAAAAGTCAATTAAAAATAATAATTAGAAGAAGGGACTTCAATACCATCTTTCTCCAAAAAGAAAAGGAATGGATTTTCCGACTTGGGACGTTGGCACTCAAGGGACTCAACAATTAATTAAATCTTCAGGTATTGTTGGCACCTTAGCCAAGAAAGAACTAGTCCCTTTGGCCCCCAGAATCCCTCCTCTTCCCCATCCTTCGGCTCACGTCCATTTAAAGGGAGTTTATGCATGCTCATTTGAATGGATTAGATGCACCAGATTGTTTTGGGCACTGGACTAAGTTCATTTAATTTTAAAAGGTGTCATTCTATATTAATGTGTACTTAATAACTTTACAATTGACTCCAATTCAGTTATACTTGTTTTCATTTGTTTAACTGTATTCTTATTTCTGTACATAAGTTGGCGCCATACAAAAGCCCTCCTTTTCTCACACACTTCCTTCCCCTGTTCCCCTCAAAGAGGAAGACCACGCCACCTAGTGGACGAAAAGCATTGGTGCGTGTGCCTCTGCACCTCCTGGCTCACTCCTACACCCCTGTGCTATGCTCCCTCCCCCTTGTATCTGCTCTCTGGAGCCCTCGCATGTACCTGATGGGCTATCACTAAGGAAGTAATTTTGGGCCCATATGAAGCTCATTTATACAATCAAAATCACCCTGCTCTAAATTGATGAATGCCTTTGGAATATCTCCCTAATAGGATTCAACACAGTGGCATCTTCGAACGGCAAGCTCCACGTACTGCAACGTTGATTGAGGCTACCACTGGCTGCCTTGAGGTTCCTACCTTACTAGCATTCCTCTGAGAGAGAGAGAGAGGCGCTCTCTCGGGCTGTTAGTGTGCAAACCAGGTCAAGTGTGCAACTAGCATCTCTACTGATTTACTACCCTTCAGTGAATATGGCTAGCAAGAATTAATAGACTCTCTGAATTGCAGCTTGCAGCACCAGCCAGAGTGACCCCGCTATCTGCGGTATTCTTACCCAAGGAACAGTGAGTACTTTATTGCCCTGTCTGGGCTTGGCCCAGTCTCACCTTCAGTCCTCCTGCATTTGATGCATCTCAGCCTATCCATCCATCCCTACGGGATCTCTCCCCCTTATGACTGTTTGTTTGACACTGTGTACCAGAGCCGGCCCCTCACTACGAGAGACACTCAGCCAGGGTTTCAGGAGGAAATTCTTTATTACTACATATACACAAGCTTACACTGCAGAGATCATTGGCAATTGGTGAGTGCAGATGTCCTCATTAGGTTTGTACAGCTGATACCTAGCTGACACTGCTGAGGTTTCATGTATCTCACTGTGGCCAAATAAATACACTGTGCAGTTTTTTCTACTTGCTCTATTTGCTCTATCATACTGGTGTATGAGTGATCATTGGGTTGTGTGTTTTTTAGCGGCAACGTTGTCATATTAACAGTTCTGTGGAGTCTGCTCTTATCAATATCTGTGTTCGATTTTACATGTTATGCAACAATAAAGATGGTTTTACATGAGGTCACCGCGGTCTTCCTGACTCCCTTCCTCCACTATAGAACTCCTTCGGGTTTCTGTTCCCCATTTCCTTTTCAGAGTGGCTATGCATCCCTGGCCTTCCGGAACCATCCCCAAAAATTTGGTGATGTGGACCGGAGGTCCACGAATGTATATGGGAGCCCCCAAGGGTTGTCTTGCTCGGCTGTCTGCCTATTTGAGCAGCAGCGGAGCTAGACAACTAAAACATTTTTTATGTACTCAAAGGGGGGGGGGGAAGAATTATATGGGGGTTATGTTTTTTTGTTTTTCTTTGGTATGTTTTTGTGGTTGTTGGTACAATGGTTTATCCCCAAAGTTTGAGTAGTACCCCGACTTTATAGCACTTTGTCTCTTTGAAGAATGCCTCTTTTAAGAATATTAACTTATAATGTTAGGTGATTTAATAATCCTAGTAAAAGACATCAGATCATGCGAGAATTAAAAGGGTACTCAGTTAATACAGCATTCTTACAAGAAACCCATCTTAAATGGTCATCAAGAAATAAATTAGGAAATACACATTTCCAACCTGGTTCCATGGCTATTCCCCTAATAAGAGATCTAGGAGAATAGCGATAGGATTTGATGGGAATACACCATTTATATTGAAGGCTATGGAGACCGATTCGGAAGGACGATATTTTTTTTTATTAAGGGTTCTTTATTTAATACTGAATACACATTGGTTAATGTATATTGCCCGAATACATATTCCTCGCTTTTCTGAAGAAGGTATTAAATAAATTGAAAGGTTTTAAATAAAAAAAGGTGATAATGACGGGAGATTTAAATTTTTTTTTTGACCCAGCTGAGTAGCCTATTTCATTTCGATCAGAGGGTAGACATCTTAGGGCAGTAAAACAGAAGCTGTATTAACAACAGCTGGTAGAGTATTGGAGAATTTTGCATCCTTGGGGTAAGGATTTTGCCTATTTTTCCCCAGCACTCTGTCTATTTTAGAATTGACTATATCCTACTGGATCATCAATTTCTAGAAGGATTATTAAAGGCAGAAATAAAAGCGATAACCATGTCAGATCATGCCCCTGTGATGGTTGTTTTGGATTTGAATGATGTACCAATTAGACAGAGGGCCTGGAGATTGGATGAATCCCTTCTACAAGATCTTGAAGTGGTTGGGGACATGGAGAAAGATCTGATCTGTTTTTTTTTAGGAAAAACAGATAGAAAATGTGGCCCCATCAGTCCTTTGGAAAACCCATAAATTATGTATGAGAGGGGGATTAATAGTAGAAGGGGTTAAGAGGAAGAGAAGATGGCTGAATCAGAAACAATCCCTTTTACATGAAATTCAGGAATTGAAACGACTGCATAAGGGCTCAATTGACGAGCAAATTATGGTTAAATTAATAGAAACACGTGAGGTATTAAGAGATCTAATGGAGCAAGATAATAAATGGAGATTTACCTTAACAGCAAAAAGATTTTATGAATCAGGAAATAAGTCAGGGATACTATTGGCAGGATTAATCAATCCCAGAACAATGTTAATTATATAGCGAAAATAAAAGATAAGAAAGGGGAATTGAAACATTCGACGAGGGATATCACTGAAATGTTTCAAGATTATCAAAAATTGTATAGAGTAAACGATCCTCAGGATGTAGATGATATTCAATGTAGACAATATAAAATAGAACAATATTTACAGAATGTAAAATTCCCAAGGATATCGAAAGAAGTCATTGCCAAATTAAATAATAAGGTCACTATAGAAGAAATACAAGAAGTAATTATTAGCTCTAAGGCAGGTAAAAGCCCGCCCCCAGATGGAGATTCATCTTTATATTTAAAAAAATTCACCAAAACCTTGATACCTTTTTTCCAGATATATATGAACTCTATTGAGGAGGGAGAGAGTTGCGCCAATTAGCGTTAGGGGCATATATATCACTTCTGCTAAAGGAAGGAAAAGATCCAACTCTATGCTCTAGCTATAGGCCGATATCGTTGATAAATGAAGATATAAAAATATACGCAAGGATATTAGATGAGAGAATAAAACCTCTTATGCCTAACTGGATAGAAAAATAACAAGTGGGATTTGTTCTTGGGAGGGAGGCGAGGGACAATGTGATAAGAACTATACTTTTAATGCATGAATCTTCCCTTTGGCCCTCCTTTTCACCTCCCTTTCCTCCCCCCCTTTTTTTTGGATACACTTCTCAATTGATCACCAATTAATATAATAATTCACTAATTTAAGGTACTTGAAATGGGGGGGAGAAAGAGGGATTTTTTTTGTTTTGTTTTTTTCTTTACATTTATTCACAGGATGGTATTCGTAGTTAAATGGTGTAATATTTTGAGATACACCTCCTAATCACTCATAGACAGATTCATTTTTTATTTTAAAATTCATGAAATAAAGATACGAGTGGAAGGGGGGATGGTATGGTGTTGTGGGTTTTTCCTTTATTAAAAGGTATCACCTTGAGAACTGGGCTGACTTCTCAGTCGGCTACCGGCTCTTTAGTAAGGATGGGCTGCACCTTAATGGGGACGGTACAGCTCTTTTCGGGAGAAAGATCACCACCAAGTTGGAGGGGCTTTTAAACTAGGAGACGGGGGGGGAGGGCTCAGAAGTAGAGTCAGTCAGGAGGGAGCAAAGGACAGAAGGCAGTAGTAGAGTCAGCAGCGACAGTAGTTCACTAACGTCAAATGGGGGGTCTGTGTGGGAAAACCTCAGACCAAACAGGAATAAACATAATCACCATTCACGATTAACTTCCACAAAACTAAGAGGGGTATATGCTAATGCCAGGAGCCTAGCTAATAAAATGGATGAGTTGGAAATGTTAGTACATGAGGATGTCATAGACCTTGTGGGAATAACGGAGACTTGGTTTGGACCCTCACATGACTGGCTGGCCAATATCCAAGGGTATTCAGTGTACCGGAAGGACAGGGTAGGAAAAAGAGGGGGAGATGTCTCTAAGTCAAGAACAATGTAAAGGTGATAGAGAGGAGTGACATTATGGAAGGGATGAGTATGGAGTTAGAATCTGTGTGGGTAGAACTCCATAGGGAAGGAGAAAAGGGAAAAGTAATTGTGGGGGTTTGCTATAGGCCACCCAACCAAAGGGAGGAGGTAGAGCTGGAATTTTTAGCACTATTGGGTAAAGTGGCAAAATCGGGATCAGTCATCATATTGGGGGACTTCAATTATCCCGACATTGACTGGGAAGAGGGGACTGCACACTCACAAAAGGCCCGTCTATTCACGGAAACCTTACAGGATAACTACATGTCACAGTTGGTGGATTCTCCTACTAGAGAAAACGCAGTCCTGGATCTGTTGATCACTAATGACCCAGACCTAATCTCGGAGGTAGGAGTCCAGGACAACCTGGGCTCTAGCGATCACAGGATGATCACATTTAGAGTAAATAACAATATAACAAGGCAAGAGGGGAACATAAGAACCCTAAACTTCAGAAGGGCAAACTTTCCAAAATTGTACTCATTGATGGAAAGGGTAAACTGGGACCAAACCCTGGGATCACTGACCACGGAGGAAAAATGGGAATGCTTTAGGAACATATTAAGCAAATGCATCTTGCAGTGCATTCCTATGGGAAATAAATTTAGAAGAGACAAAGCCAAACCTGGCTGGCTAAACCGTAGCGTTAAAAAACTTATTAGGGGAAAAAAATGGCCTTCAAGAAATATAAATCAGAGGGCACAGTATCGGCTTTCGAGCAATACAAGGAGGCAAATAAGAAAAGTAAACACAAAATCAAAATGGCTAAAATCAACTTTGAGAGACAAATAGAGGAGGATAGTAAAAAAAACCCAAAGAAATTCTTTAAATATATCAACAGCAAAAAAACTAGGGCAGAGCATATTGCACACATAATTAACGATGATGGGAGGATGGTTACAGAGGACACTGAAAAAGCAACCGTGCTGAATGCTTTTTTCTCGTCAGTCTTTACACAGGAAAAGGAGGGGTACACTGACCATGACTGTATGGTTAGTAGTAATACACAGGACTTGCCACTATGGCTAACAGAGGGTGAAATCAGGGAAAGGCTGGATAAACTTAACACAAACAAATCACCAGGCCCGGATGGCGTACATCCGAGAGTACTCAAGGAACTCAGTAAGGTTATATCTAGACCACTGTTCCTGATTAGAGTTGAGCGGATACCTGGATGTCCGTGTTCGGCGGGTTCGGCCGAACTTGAAAAAAAAGTCCGGGTCCGTGTCCCGGACTTTTGCCGAACTTTACCCGGACACTGACCCACATTGAAGTCAATGGGGACCCGAACTTTCAGGCACTAAAATGGCTCTAAAACACCAATGGAAAGGGCTAGAGTGCTGCAAATGGCAGCAAAACGTAGTTAAGGGCATGGCGAGTGCTCTGCAAACAAATGTGGATAGGGAAATAACTTAAAACAACAAAAAAAACAGAAAAATAAAACAATGTTCTTCATCTGTGAAGGATGAGGCCCATATGGAGTAGGAGGGAGGTTGAGGTGGTGGTGGATGTGGCGGTGTCATAGGCGTGCGCATAGGGTGTACCGGGTGTGCCTGGGCACACCCTAATCACCTAGGGCACATTAGCATTATCGCTCTGTTTGCCAGTGAGGAGATGGGAAAGATCTCCCTCGGACCTGCTCTGCCATAAGAGAAGTGCCACACACTTCTATTTCACTTTGCCAGCAGGGAGAGTAATGTACCGGGGCCATATACATGTAGGCAAACACATGCATGTGTATTTAAACTTTGGGGTGCACACCCTAATGCAATAGGCTGCGCACACCTACAGGCGGTGTAGGTGAAAGCAGCGGTGGAGGAGGACGAGGTAGCCAACACTGCTTTTTTTTAGTCATTTTAAATGAGGGTACACCCCAAAAGAGTGAGAAAGATCAAAAATAGAACAATGGCTGGGTAAGGTCGGTATCCATCTCTATTCTGCACAAGGTACGGAAAAGTCCTGTTGGATCCATGCCTGGTTCATTTTAATGAATGTGAGCTTGTCCACATTGTCTCTGGACAGGCGGCTGCGCTTGTCAGTGATAACGCCCCCAGCCGTGCTAAATACACTGGCTGCAGGGCACGCCAGCACCTCCAAAGCGTAAAGGGCAAGCTCAGGCCATGTGCCCAATTTGGAGACCCAGAAGTTGAAGGGGGCAGACCCGTCATTCACTACATGTAGGCGTGTGCACACATACTGCTCCACCATGTTGGTGAAATGCTGCCTCCTGCTAAGACGTTCCATATGAGCTGCTGGTGCTGCTGTTTGTTGTGGCGTGCTGACAAAGCTTTTCCACATTTCGGCCATGCTAACCCTGCCTTCTGAGGTGCTGGCGGTGCCCTGGTTGCGTTGGCGACCTCTTCCTCCTCCTCCTCTACCTTGACCTTGTGCTTCCACTGTGGCGCCGCTGTCAGGTGGGAATGCCAGCAGCATCGCGTCTACCAGCGTGCGCTTGTACTCGCGCATCTTGCGATCGCGATCCAGTGAGTGAATTAAGGATGGTACGTTGTCCTTGTAACGGGGATCCAGCAGCGTGGCCACCCAGTAATCAGCACAAGTTAGAATGTGGGCAACTCGGCGGTCGTTGTGGAGACACTGCAGCATGTAATCGCTCATGTGTGCCAGGCTGCCCAGAGGCAACGAAAGGCTGTCCTCTGTGGGAGGTGTATTGTCTGTGTCCTCTGTATCCCCCCAGCCACGCAAAAGTGATGGCCATGAGCTGGCCTGGGTGCCACCCTGCTGTGAACATGGTTCCATCTCCTCCTCCATCTCCTCCTCATCCTCCAGAACTGTGCCCCTGCTGGACAATTGTGTCCCTGGCGTTTGTGGGTGCAGGAACCCACCCTCGGAGCCACTTGCGAATGACTGCCCTAAAAGCCTTGGAAATGTTACCTCTTCTTCTTCCTCCTCCTCCTCCTCCTCATCCTGTGCCACATCCTCTTCCATCATCGCCCGAATCGTTTTTTGAAGGAGGCATAGAAGTGGGATAGTTAAGCTGACAATGGCGTCATTGGCACTGGCCATGTTGGTGGAGTACTCAAAACAGCGCAACAAGGCACACAGGTCTCGCATGGAGGCCCAGTTATTGGTGGAAGTGGTTGAAGTGGTGCTGTTCCACAGAGCGACTCACGCGTGCGTGCTGCAGCTGAAACTCCACTATTTTTATTTATGGATTGTCTTCAAATTTGGAAGTTTCTTTTGCATGTGTGCCCTATTCTTTTTTAATATACATGTCTCTTGGTTCATAGCTGCACCAGCTTTAGAAATACATGGGTATGCTCCCCCAAATTTTTTGCTTGTTTATTATGAAACTCCACTATGGCCTGCTGCTGCTCGCACAGTCTTTCCAGCATGTGCAAGGTGGAGTTCCACCTTGTGGGCACGTCACATATGAGGCGGTGAGCGGGAAGGCCGAAGTTATGCTGCAGCGCTGACAGGCGAGCAGCAGCAGGGTGAGAACGCCGAAAATGCGCATAGACTGCCCGCACTTTCTGCAGCAGCTCTGACATATCGGGGTAATTTTTAAGGAACCTCTGCACCACCAAATTCAGCACATGCGAAAGGCAAGGGATGTGCGTCAAACCGGCTAGGCCCAGAGCTGCTATGAGATTTCGCCACCAGGCCGGGCTTAAGGCTCGCTGGCAGCAACCACTTGTCTGCTGTTCCATGCTCCTCCACAACTCCTGCGCGGTGTGTGGTTTTTCCCCCAAACAGGCAAGTTTTAAAACTGCCTTCTGTTGTTTACCCCTGGCCGTGCTGAAGTTGGTGGTGAAGGTGTTACGCTGACCGGATGAGGAGGCGGTAGAGGATGAGGAAGCGGAGTAGGAGGAGTTAGGAACAGGAGGCAAACTGAAGCGCCCTGCAATCCTCGGTGGTGGAAGGACATGCGCCAAATTGCTATCCGCCTCAGGCCCATCCGCCACTGCATTTACCCAGTGTGCCGTTAGGGAGATATAACGCCCCTGACCGTGCTTACTGGTCCACGTATCGGTAGTTATGTGGACCTTGGCACAGATGGCGTTGCGCAGTGCACACCTGATTTTTTCCCCCACTTGGTTGTGCAGGGAAGGGATGGCTTGCCTGGAAAAGTAGTGGCGGCTGGGCACGATGTACTGTGGGACAGCCACTGACATAAGGCTTTTAAAACTGTGCGTCTCCACCAGACGGAATGACAGCATTTCAAAGGCCAAGAATTTTGAAATGCTGGCATTCAGGGCCAGGGATCGCGGGTGGGTAGGGGGGTACTTCCTCTTCCTCTGAAGTGTTTGGGAGATGGAAAGCTGAACGCTTCCACGGGACATTGTGGAGATGGTTGGTGACCCAGGTGGTGGTGTTGTTGACAGATCGTCTGTTTGCGGGGTGGCAGGTGCCGGTATCACTACAGATGTGGATGGAGAGGCCGAGACTGCAGCAGAAGAGGAAGCAGGAGGAGCCAGAGACCTTTCTTGGTTTTGAAGGTGTCTACTCCACTGCAGCTCGTGCTTTGCACTTAGATGCCTGATCATGCAGGTTGTGCTCAGGTTAAGAAGGTTTATGCCTCGCTTCAGGCTCTGATTGCACAGGGTGCAAACCACTCATGTCCTGTCATCAGCACATTTTCTGAAGAACTTCCATGCTAGAGAACTCCTTTGAGCTGGCTTTGGTGCGCTCGTTCCCTTGCTGCGTTGGGCAGTAGCAGGCGTAGTGTCTAGGGCACGGCCGCTCCGCTTCTGCACCCTGCTCCCTCTTCTGCTGTGCTGGTGGCTCTGTGCGACCACCGCCTCTTCCTCCAAACTACTCAGGTCACCTGCATGACCTTCATTCCATATGGGGTCGAGGACCTCATCGTCCTCCACATCATCTTCCACCCAGTCTTCACCCATGCCCTCCTTGTCGGTCTCCACAATTCTGAATGCCACAGCGGCTGGCACCTGCGTTTCATTATTATCGGAGACGTGCTGCGATGGTCCTTCCATGTACTCATCTTGAGAAATAAGTGGTTGGGCATCACTGCACACAATCTCTTCCACTTCTGTGGCAGGGCTAGGTGGATGGCCCTGGGAAACCCTGCTGACAGAGTAATCAAAAAGAAGAAGAGACTGCTGCATGACTTGGGGCTCAGACTGCTTGCCTGATTTGCAAGGGGGTGAGGTGAAAGACGGTTGGACATTGGCTGCAGGTGCCAACTCTGACCTTTCTGCAGTAGACTGGGTGGGAGACAATGTGAAGGAACTGGAGGCACTGTCAGCAACCCAATCTACTAACGCCTGTACTTCTTCTGGCCTCATCACTTCTAGAGGCGCATGATGCCCTACCAAATACTGCTGCAGGTTCTGTCGCCTACTCACACTTGAGGAAGGTGTTTCACTTGTGCGTGTAGCTGGCACAGATCGACCACGTCCTCTCCTTGCAACAGGAGCTCTACCAGCAGCACCACGACCCAGGCCACGGCCCCTATTTGACGGTCTCCTCATATTTCTGTAATTTATGATCTTGCCCTAGAAAGGTGTTTATTGAATAGTGGAACAAAACAACAACAGTATCGCACAGGTGTATCTCATAGTCAAATATGCAAACTATGCCGCAATTTAATTTTTTTTTACCCCAAAAGGGTGTATATTGAATAGCGGAATAGAAAAAAGGATAAAAATGGTGCATCTCACACGTACAAACACAGACTAGGCCCCGATTAAAATTTTTTGTACCCTAAAGGGAGGATGAGGAAGAGGAGTAGGAGGAGTTCGGAACAGGAGGCAAACTGAAGCGCCCTGCAATCCTTGGCGGTGGAAGGAGATGCGCCAAACTAATTTAAAAGGTGTATCTCACACGTACCGATACAGACTATGCCGTAATTTAATTTTTTACACTCCAAAAGGGTGTAGATTGAATAGCGGAATAGAAAATATGATATCAAAGGTGTATGTATGTATCTCACACGTACAGACCCAGACTAGGCCCAAATTACTATTTTTTGTACCCCCAAAGGCAGGATGAGGAGTAGGAGGAGTTTGGAACAGGCAGGAGGCACACTGAAGCACCCTGCCATCCTCGGCGGTATGAGATGCGCCCCAAAAATTGGAAAGGTGTATCTCACACGTACCGATACAGACTATCCCGCAATTTAATTGTTTTTACCCCAAAGGTGTAGATTGAATAGCGGAATAGAAAATATGATATCAAAAGGTGTATGTATCTCACATGTACAGACCCAGACTAGGCCCAAATTACTATTTTTTGTACCCCCGAAGGCAGGAGAAGGAGTAGGAGGAGTTCGGAACAGGCAGGAGGCAGACAGAAGCACCCTGCAATCCTCGGCGGTATGAGATGCGCCCCAAAAATTGGAAAGGTGTATCTCACACGTACTGATACAGACTATCCCGCAATTTAATTGTTTTTACCCCAAAGGTGTAGATTGAATAGCGAAATAGAAAATATGATATCAAAAGGTGTATGTATCTCAAACGTACAGACCCAGACTAGGCCCAAATTACTATTTTTTGTACCCCCAAAGGCAGGATGAGGAGTAGGAGGAGTTCGGAACAGGCAGGAGGCAGACTGAAGCACCCTGCAATCCTCGGCGGTATGAGATGCGCCCCAAAAATTGGAAAGTTGTATCTCACACCTACCGATACAGACTATCCCGCAATTTAATTGTTTTTACCCCAAAGGTGTAGATTGAATAGCGGAATAGAAAATATGATATCAAAAGGTGTATGTATCTCACACGACAGACCCAGACTAGGCCCAAATTACTATTTTTTGTACCCCCAAAGGCAGGATGAGGAGTAGGAGTTCGGAACAGGCAGGAGGCACACTGAAGCACTCTTCAATCCTCGGCAGTATGAGATGCGCCCCAAAAATTGGAAAGGTGTATCTCACACGTACCGATACAGACTATTTAATTGTTTTTACCCCAAGGGTGTAGATTGAATAGTGGAATAGAAAATATGATATAAAATTGGTGATTTTTCAATAGCACATGTGAACAGCAGTGTCTTATATCAGTCAGCTCTGCTGCAGGCTACGGAGGGAAAAAAAAAGAAAATTCCCCTTTTAAGTTTGTATTTTTTAAATAGATTAGTACAGACTATGCCACAATTAAATTTTTTTAACCCAAAAGGGTGTATATTGAATAGTGGAATAGAAAAAAGTGTATAAATTTTGAAATCACTCAATAATAGCACATGTGAACACAGCAGTGTATTATCACAGTCAGCAGCACTGAAGGAAAAACGCTGCACACAACTGACTGATAAAAAAGACTTTTTTCTCCCTCCTCCTCAGCAGGCAAAAAGATTGTGTTCACACCACCCCACACACAGCAAAATCGATGTGGACCACTGACCCTGCCTATCTCCAGCCTCGCCCTAAAATGATCGATAAGATCGGTCATTGCCGGCACTGCAAACCCCCCACACAGCAAAATCGATTGTAGAACACTGACCCTGCCTATCTCCAGCCTCTCCCTAAAATGCCCTAACAACTCGCCCTGCCTGCAGCACTCCGACCTGTCCCTGATTCTGAATTCTTTTCGGACACAATATAATTTAGGACTGTCTGTCCCTAATCAGCAGCCAGCACGTATGATGTGTGCTCTGTCCCTGTACTACAGCAGAATGACGCAGCGGCGCTCGGTCTCGAACTTATAAAGACTTGGTCACATGCTTCAGATGGCCAATCACAGCTACTAATACATTTGTAGGCATGGCTGGGATGGCTTAAGGCACACCAGTTAAACGCTTGTTGATTGGCTGTTGAAAGCCCGCAATTAAAAGCGCGCCAATACATACAAACCCGGAAATAAAATGACCGAACACGGATTTTAAACCCGAACATACAGTAAAGTTTTCGGGTCCGTGTTCGGGTAACAAAAATCCAATTATTCGGTACGAACATGAATAATACAGTCCGTGTTTGCTCAACACTATTCCTGATCTTTGCTGACAGTATTAAGACAGGAGATGTACCAGAGGATTGGAGAAAAGCTAATGTGATTCCGATATTCAAAAAGGGGCAGAGGCATATTCCGGGAAATTATAGGCCTGTCAGTTTGACATCGATAGTATGTAAACTTCTGGAGGGGATGATAAGGGACTATATCGTAGAGTTTGCTAAAGACAACAACATCATAAGCAGTAATCAGCACGGGTTTACAAATGGGCATTCTTGTCACACCAATCTCTTAATATTCTACGAGGAGGTGAGCTGTGAGCTAGATAGGGGCTGACCAGTGGATGTGGTGTACCTGGATTTCGCTAAGGCGTTTGATACAGTTCCCCACAAGTGCTTAATCTACAAACTAAGGTCTGCAGGTATCGACAGCAGGGTTTGCTCTTGGATACGGAACTGGCTAAAAGGGCGTGTACAAAGGGTGGTAATAAACAGCGCATACTCAGACTGGTCTGAGGTGGTAAGCGGGGTCCCCCAGGGCTCAGTCCTGGGACCAACCTTGTTCAATTTATTCATAAACAGCATTGAGGACGGGATCAGTAGTTCGATATCAATTTTTGCAGATGACACAAAATTGGGCAGGGCAATAACTGCACAGCATGAAGCAGATATCCTACAGAATGACCTGGACAAAATAACGGAGTGGGCAATGACATGGCAAATGAGGTTTAATGTGGAGAAGTGTAAGGTTTTGCACTTGGGGACTAAAAACATAAAAGCACAATACAAGTTAGGGGGGAACCCTTGGGGGAATCAAAAATGGAGAAAGATCTGGGAGTCTTGGTTGATGATAGATTAGGCAATAGCATGCAATGTCAATCGGCAGCTGCCAAAGCCAGCAGAATATTAGCATGCATAAAGAAAGGGATGTGTTCCAGAGATAAGACTATAATCCTTCCACTTTATAAAACTCTGGTCCGACCGCATCTGGAGTACTCTGTCCAGTTCTGGTCACCAGTCCTCAGGAAGGAATGTGTTGGAGCTGAAAAGAGTCCAGAGAAGGGCAACTAAACTGATTAGGGGATTGGATGACCTTAATCATGAAGAGCGTCTGCAATCGCTTGATTTATTCTCCCTGGAGAAGAGACGTCAGAGGGGGGACATGATAGCAATTTATAAATATCTCAATGGGGATCCTGGCATAGAAAAACAGCTATTCAGTCGAAGGGATTGCATGAGGACTCGAGGGCATACAATGCAAATAGAGGAGAAGCGTTTTAATCTCAGGCAACGTGGGGGGTTCTTTACTGTTAGGGCTACAAGATTGTGGAATTCTCTACCACAAGAGGTGGTTTCTGCGGGAAGTATGGTGGCTTTCAAAAGACTCTTAGAAGTACATCAAGGATCAGAACATTCAGGGCTATGCGAGATGATTACAGCCACACACACCTATACAGGTTGAACTGGATGGACTATTGTCTTTATTCAACCTTATCTACTATGTAACTATGTAACCTTTTAGGGCATGTGAAGGGTGCTGCAATGTGTATACTCTGGGAACACCATGTTTTCTGGTTATGTATATGTTGTTTGTTTTGGTTATTGTAATGCCTTGTAATGGTATGTTATGAAATTAATAAAAATGTATTGAAAACAAAAAGAAGAACAGCAGGCTGATGATCTTATCTCATCTGTCTCCTAATATCAGCATGCTTCTTGCACTGCTGCATATTTGACTAGCTCCTTGTGTTGCTTCTTCCTATCCCTCCCTCTCTGACTTTACAGATTGCAAGAGGCCGATACCAAGTCAAATTATGATTATTGTGATTTTTGTATCTTCTTGGGGTTCAGCTTTAAAAAGTATTTTTTGTATATAACGAGGTGTTTAGAGCATATAAAATGATAGATAAGGCTCAGACCATTTTAGCAATTGAATTTTTTAAAAGGTTTCTATGGGCCTGAGCACCTTCATATTTAGGTTTACTGTTCTATCAATGCAGGTCCCTAACCCTCCTCTTTTGTTAGGGTCAGAACCGACCCGTTTTCAGGTTTTGAATGTCTATAAGTATCTCATAAATTTGTTTATTGCATCAAGATTTTTTTACTTTGTCAGGAACCTCTATTTAAACAATGTAATAGAAAAATAATCCTTTTCACTAAATTATAAAATACTGTGGTGAAAATTAAGACGTTTATGGTGTTAGGGTCAATTCTGACCCAGTTATAATATAGGATTATAGGACACTAATAAGTGCCAAAACTGAAATAAGAAACACTCTCTCTGCTTAGTAACACTGACAGCCAATCACCTCTCAACCCTGTGAGCTGTAGTTAGGGAGGGGCCTATCTCTTTGCCTGCTTGTCTGCTTCTCTAAATAAAGTAAAGAAACATAGGACCAATACATTTCAGAGTTGCTGACTTGCAGAGTTATATCTTGGATGAAAATGAGGCAGAGGACACAGAGCAGCATAGCGATATGGATGAGCAGGTTTCTGAGGCAGAAGATGAAGTAGAGTATCAACCAGAATACACAGACACATCTGATGAGTCTGATAAGGAGGCTACCAGTGCTGAACCTGCTGCTGCAGATGTAATCAAAATGACCCCTGGGATCACAAGGTTTGCTGTGACGAGAGTAAGTGTCATCAAAACATGTTTTGAACTGTTCACTTTTTTAGTGACAATGGCATGATCATTGCAATGACAAACCTTGAAGGAAAAAAAGTCCATGGCAACATGTGGAATGACATAAATGAGGAATGCCTAGATGCTTATATTGGTGTTCTTCTTCTTGCTGGAGGGTACAGATCCTTTAATGAGGCCACTGATAGTCTCTGGGACAAGTCAAGAGGCAGATATATCTTCCCAGCAACAATGTCACTTCACACCTTTCGAATGATATCAAGAGTTTTCAGATTTGACAACAGAGATACTAGAGCAAAATCTGACAAGCTTGCTCCCATTAGGGATGTCTGGGAGAAATGGGTTCAGCTCCTTCCACTAATGTTTAACCCTGGGCCTCAGGTAACAGTAGATGAACGTTTGATCCCTTTCCGTGGAAATTGCCCCTTCCGGCAGTATATGCCCAGTAAACCAGGCAAATACGGCATAAAAATCTTGGCAGCCTGTGATGCAAAAACAAGCTATGCATGGAACCTACAGATTTACACCGGCAAACCCGAAAGTGGCATCCCTGAGAAAAGACAAGGACAACGTGTAGTCCTTGATTTGACTACTGGACTGCAGGGTCACAATATCACGTGTGACAATTTTTTTACCAGCTATGACCTTGGACAAGACCTTCTCAGGAGGAAACTCACCATGATAGGCACAATAAAAAAAATAAATAAACCTTAGCTGCACACTGAAATTTTGCAGGTGAAGGACAGAGCTCCACTTTCTTCAAAATTTGCTTTTACAGACACCACCACTGTTGTTTCATATTGTCCAAAAAAAAATAAAAATGTGATACTTATGTCCACTTTTCACAAAGATGCAGCTGTGTCATCAAGAAGTGACCAAAAGCCCACAATTAGAGTTGAGCGGACACCTGGATGTCCGTGTTCGGCGGGTTCGGCCAAACTTGAAAAAAAAGTCCGGGCCTGTGACCCGGACTTTTTCCGAACACCGAACCCCATTGAAGTCAATGGGGACCCGAACTTTCAGGCACTAAAATGACTCTAAAAAACCAATGGAAAGGGCTAGAGTGCTGCAAATGGCAGAAAAATGTAATTAAGAGCATGGCAAGTGCTCTGCAAACAAATGTGGATAGGGAAATAACTTAAAACAACAAAACAAACAGAAAAATAAAACAATTTTCTTCATCTGTGAAGGACGAGGCCCATAAGGAGTAGGAGGGAGGTTAAGGTGGCGGTGGATGTGGCGGTGTAGGTGGAAGCGGCGGTGGAGGGGGACGAGGTAGCCAACACTGCTTTTTTTTAGTCATTTTAAATTAGGATACACCCCAAAAGAGTGAGAAAGATCAAAAATATAACAATGGCTGGGTAAGGTCGGTATCCATCTATATTCTGCACAAGGTACGGACAAAGTCCTGTGGGATCCGTGCCTGGTTCATTTTAATGAACGTGAGCTCGTCCACATTGTCTCGGGACAGGCGGCTGTGCTTGTCTGTGATAACGCCCCCAGCCGTGCTAAATACACGTTCAGATAATACACTGGCTGCAGGGTACGCCAGCAAATCCAAGGCGTAAAGGGCAAGCTCAGGCCATGTGCCCAATTTGGAGACCCAGAAGTTGAAGGGGGCAGACCCGTCATTCACTACATGTAGGCGTGTGCACACATACTGCTCCACCATGTTGGTGAAATGCTGCCTCCTGCTAAGACGTTCCATATGTGCTGCTGGTGCTGCTGTTTTATTATATATAATAAATATCCACAAAGTGATAATTATGATATACCCCCTGCGCACAAGTTTAAAATGTATTGAATGAGTCCGATTGCAGACCTATCGCAGCTACTTTAAAATGCAAATATGTAAAAATTACCAGAAATGAGTCCCATATATCAAACAAAAAACTAGTAATAGTAGCAAAGACAGTTCAAAAGTAATCCTCCACACAGAAAAAGTGAATGTCCTTTTAAAATTCTTATGCAGAGTCTCTTAAAATTCCTCTCCACCAATTGGGATCAACAGTGAATTTACGGGGTCACCACACCACACATCCTCCACCTTTGTGCTAAATAGGGGGGTGGCAACTCACCAGACAGCGTGGCCCACCTATTCTCATAGGGTAGGCAATAAGGCAAATAACACAAATCTCCTCTGATCTGTTACAGCAGCTGACTGTGTCTTTCCTTGTAGCTTGTCAGAGGTGGATGAAGAGGCCGAGACTGTAGCAGAAGAGGAAGCAGGAGGAGCCAGAGACCTTTCTTGGTTTTGAAGGTGTCTACTCCACTGCAGCTCATGCTTTGCACTTAGATGTCTGATCATGCAGGTTTTGCTCAGGTTGAGAAGGTTTATGCCTCTCTTCAGGCTCTGATTGCACAGGGTGCAAACCACTCGTGTCCTGTCATCAGCACATTGTCTGAAGAACTTCCATGCTAGAGAACTCCTTTGAGCTGGCTTTGGTGCGCTTAGTCCCTTGCTGCGTTGGGCAGTAGCAGGCGTAGTGTAAAGGGCACGGCCGCTCCGCTTCTGCACCCTGCTCCCTCTTCTGCTGTGCTGGTGGCTCTGTGCGACCACCGGCTCTTCCTCCAAACTACTCAGGTCACCTGCATGACCTTCATTCCATGTGGGGTCGAGGACCTCATCGTCCTCCACATCATCTTCCACCCAGTCTTCACCACTGCCCTCCTTGTCGGTCTCCACAATTCTGAGTGCCGCAGCAGTTGGCACCTGCGTTTCGTCATCATCGGAGACGTGCTGCGATGGTCCTTCCATGTACTCATCTTGAGAAATAAGTGGTTGGGCATCGCTGCACTCAATCTCTTCCACTTCTGGGGCAGGGCTAGGTGGATGGCCCTGGGAAACCCTGCTGACAGAGTCATCAAAAAGAAGAAGAGACTGCTGCATGACTTGGGGCTCAGACTGCTTGCCTGATTTGCAAGGGGGTGAGGTGAAAGACGGTTGGACATCGGCTGCAGGTGCCAACTCTGACCTTTCTGAAGTAGACTGGGTGGGAGACAATGTGAAGGAACTGGAGGCACTGTCAGCAGCAAACCAATCTACAATCGCCTCTACTTGTTCTTGCCTCAACACTTGTAGAGGGGCATGATGCCCTACCAAATACTGCTGCAGGTTCTGTCGCCTACTCACACTTGAGGAAGGTGTTTCACTTGTGCGTGTAGCTGGCCCAGATCGACCACGTCCTCTCCTTGCAACAGGAGCTCTACCAGAAGCACCATGACCCATGGCACGTGCCCTATTTGACGTTCTCCTCATATTTCTGTAATTTATGATCTTGCCCTAGAAAAGTGTTTATTGAATAGCGGAACAAAACAACAACAGTATCGCACGGGTGTATCTCACAGTCAATTATGCAAACTATGCCGCAATTTACTTTTTTTTACCCCAAAAGGGTGTTTATTAAATATCGGAATAGAAAAACAGTATACAAATACAACGGGTGTATCTCACAGTCAAATATGCAAAGTATGCCGCAATTTAATTTTTTTCACCCCAAAAGGGTGTATATTGAATAGCGGAATAGAAAAAAGTATATAAAACGGTGTATCTCACACGTACAAACACAGACTAGGCCCCGATTACAATTTTTTGTACCCTAAAGGGAGGATGAGGAAGAGAAGGAGGAGTTCGGAACAGGAGGCAAACTGAAGCGCCCTGCAATCCTCGGCGGTGGAAAGAGATGCGCCAAACAAATTTAAAAGGTGTATCTCACACGTACCGATACAGACTATGCCATAATTAAATTTTTTTCACCCCAAAAGGGTGTATATTGAATAGCGGAATAGAAAAAAAATGTATAAAACGGTGTATCTCACACGTACAAACACAGACTAGGCCCCGATTACAATTTTTTGTACCCTAAAGGATGGATGAGGATGAGGAGTAGGAGGAGTTCGGAACAGGAGGCAAACTGAAGCACCCTGCAATCCTTGGCGGTGGAAGATGCGCCCAAAAAATTTGAAAGCTGTATCTCACACGTATCAATACAGACTATGCCGCAATTTAATTTTTTTACCCCAAAAGGGTGTAGATTGAATAGCGGAATAGAAAATATGATATAAAAAGGTGTATCTCACACGTACAAACCCAGACTAGGCCCCGATTACAATGTTTTGTACCCTAAAGGCAGGATGAGGAGTAGGAGGAGTTCGGAAAAGGAGGCATACTGAAGCGCCCTGCAATCCTCGGCGGTGGAAGATTCGCCCCAAAAATTTGAAAGGTGTATCTCACACGTACCGATACAGACTATGCCGCAATTTAATTTTTTTACCCCAAAAGGGTGTAGATTGAATAGCAGAATAGAAAATATGATATAAAAAAGGTGTATCTCACACGTACAAACCCAGACTAGGCCCCGATTACAATTTTTTGTACCCTAAAGGAAGGATGAGGATGAGGAAGAGGAGTAGGAGGAGTTCAGAACAGGAGGCAAACTGAAGCGCCCTGCAATCCTTGGACGGTGGAAGATGCGCTCAAAAAATTTGAAAGGTGTATCTCACACATATCGATACAGACTATGCCGCAACTTTATTTTTTTTTAACCCAAAAGGGTATAGATTGAATAGCGGAATACAAAATATGATATAAAAAGGTGTATCTCACACGTACAAACCCAGACTAGGCCCCGATTACAATTTTTTGTACCCTAAAGTTAGGATGAGGATGAGGAGTAGGAGGAGTTCGGAACAGGAGGCAAACTGAAGTGCCCTGCAATCCTCGGAGGTGGAAGATGCGCCCCAAAAATTTGAAAGGTGTATCTCACACGTACCGATACAGACTATGCCGCAATTTAATTTTTTTTACCCCAAAAGGGTGTATATTGAATAGCGGAATAGAAAAAAGTATATAAAATTGGTGATTTTTTAATAGCACATGTGAACACAGCAGTGTCTTATTTTTTATGTCACTGTCAGCAGCAGGCTATGAAGGGAAAAAAAAAATAAAATCCCCTTTACATTTGTAATTTTTAAATAGCAGATTAGAACAGCAATCTGTAGTAAAATATAGCTGAACGCTGCACACAACAGACTGATAAAAATATATTTTTTTCTCCCTCCTCCTCCTCCTCAGTGGGCTCAATTGAGGGCAAAAAGATCGTTCACTGCACCACCCCCCACACAGCAAAATCGATGTAGATCGCTAATGGACGATTGTTCTGTCCTGTGTCCCCTATCTGTCCCTGCCCACTCTCTCCAGCCTGTCCCTAAAATGCTCAAATATCTTTCCCTGCCTACACTCCGACCTGTCCCTGCATTCTTTTTGGGCACAATGTTGTTTTTCCCTGTCTGTACCTAATCAGCAGCAGCCAGCACCGTTATGATGTGTGCTCTCTCCCTACACTACAGCAGACTGACGCACCGCGCTGTGTCTCTCGAGCTTATAAAGACCTGGGTCACATGCTTCAGCTGGCCAATCACAGATACTAATACATTAGTAGGCATGGCTGGGATGGCTTAAGGCACACCAGTTAACGCTTGTTGATTGGCTGTTGAAAGCCCGCCATTAAAAGCGCGCCATTACATACAAAACAGGAAATAAAATTACCGAACACGGATTTTAAACCCGAACATACAGTAAAGTTTTCGGGTCCGTGTCCGGGTAGCAAAAATCCAATTATCCGGTACGGACCCGAATAATACAGTCCGTGTTCGCTCAACACTACCCACAATTATCCTGGATTACATTAAAAACAAAGGAGGAGTGGACAACCTTGACAAGCTGACTGCTACCTATACTTGTCAGCGAATGACCAGGAGATTGCCGTTGGCTGTGTTTTCTAACATCCTAGATGTGTCTGCATACAATGCATTTGTGTTATGGACCCACATCCACCCAGATTGGAACACAAAAAAAAATAACAAGCGGAGAATATTTCTCGAGGAGCTAGGAAGTTCCCTTGTCACACAATGAGCAAGGGAAACGGGTGTCTCGAGATCCAATCGCTGCAGCCGTGATCAGACAGATGCAGAGTTCATCAAGCACTCCATCCACACCATCAACAACACAAAGAGAATCAGTGCCAGCATCCTCATCATCATCTAGCCTTGCCTCAACATCAACCAGCACAGCCACAGCCCCAGTCCAGTGATGCTATCTGATTCTAAAAGAAAGAGGTGTCAGGTCTGCCCCAGCAATAAGGACAGAAAGACACACACATTACGCTTCCACTGTAAAAAATATATCTGCAAAGAACATGCTAAAAGTGTCAGCTTTTGCCACACATGCATCTAAAAACACCCACACAAACACATGCAAGTTCTTGCACAAAGATGCTTTGAAACTAGTACTTGATTTCTATTGGTTTGCCTTGCTTGATTGTCAGTGGCGGAGCCAGAGGGTTAGCTGGGGTGGCAATTGACACCCCAGAAGAAGCCCTTGCCACCCCTGTTGCCACCCCAATCCTGGGCGGGGGTGGCCGGGTAGCGGGAGAATCACAGGGGATCGCCGTATGGCCGGGAGCTGCGGAGGGAGGCGGATGGAGAGCAGGGAAGACTGGACTCTGTCTCCTGCTACTTACACAGCCAGTGGTGTCGGCAGGGGAGGGGGGTGGCTGAACGGGGTTTCAGCCCCGAGTGTGCCCCCAAAAAGCCCCAGTTCTCGTGTGGATCTGTGAAGTTATTTGCCCCGAGTGTATCCAGTATGCCATTGCTCCTCCTTCCTTCCTTCGGCTCTCAGCTGCAGCGCTGCAGCCAGAAGAAGACGGAGGGGGGTGGAGGCGGAGCCAATGCTAGGCGGCAAGGAGAGGCATTTGGAATCCTCCTCCTCTCGTCATGTGACAGCAGAAGAGGTTCTCGGAGCGGAGGAGGATTTCAAATGCCTCTCCTTGCCGCCTAGCATTGGCTCCGCCTCCACCCCCCTCCGTCTTCTTCTGGCTGCAGCGCTGCTCTGAGAGCCGAAGGAAGAAGAATGTGAGTGCCCGAGGGGGGGGGGAGAAGAATGTGAGTGCCGGGGGGGAGGGGGAAGAAGAATGTGAGAGCCTGAGGGGGGGAGAAGAATGTGAGAGCCCGAGGGGGGGGGGAAGAATGTGAGTGCCCGAGGGGGGGGAGAAGAATGTGAGAGCCCGAGGGGGGGGAAGAATGTGAGAGCCCGAGGGGGGGAGAAGAATGTGAGTGCCCAAGGGGGGGGGAGAAGAATGTGAGAGCCCGAGGGGGGGGGAGAAGAATGTGAGAGCCCGAAGGGGGGGGGAGAAGAATGTGAGTGCCGAGGGGGGGGAGAAGAATGTGAGTGCCCAAGGGGGGAGAAGAATGTGAGTGCCCAAGGGGGGGGGGAGAAGAATGTGAGAGCCCGAGGGGGGGGAGAAGAATGTGAGAGCCCGAGGGGGGGGAGAAGAATGTGAGAGCCCGAAGGGGGGGAGAAGAATGTGAGTGCCGAGGGGGGGGAGAAGAATGTGAGTGCCTAAGGGGGGGGGAAGAATGTGAGAGCCCGAGGGGGGGGAGAAGAATGTGAGTGCCCAAGGGGGGGGGAGAAGAATGTGAGAGCCCGAGGGGGGGGAGAAGAATGTGAGAGCCCGAGGGGGGGGGGGGGAGAAGAATGTGAGTGCCCAAGGGGGGGGAAGAATGTGAGAGCCCGAGGGGGGGGAAAAGAATGTGAGTGCCCAAGGGGGGGGAGAAGAATGTGAG